>NW_027094120.1:0-701005 GCF_029207755.1 Chamaea fasciata
ACCAAATGAAAGATTAATGTGCTTTATTTGTAGGGCTGTTGCTTGTGAGGGGAAGATTCACTTCACAAGCGTAATTAATGAGACAGGAATTACTAGAGGCTGACTCTCTTGCCCTGACACTTCCTCCATTTCCTCTTGCCCTCACCAACTTTCCTTTGCTGTCTTTAATAATGTTTTCTGACTTGTTGAATCCAGGTGCAAAATCCTCACACCTCATCCTATCATTTGGATTTCATGAGAAGTATTTTTTTAAGATTAAATTCAAATTAAAACCACGGCTGTTAGGATATAAACTATGTTCACTGGAATGGAAGCAGAGCTGATTCTTGCAAGCTACCCAGCACAATCTGGCAAGCCTAGGTAGCACAGGAAGATGTGATTTCCCTCATGCCTGTTGATTCCTCAGTCAGAACATGTGGAGGATCAATCTTCCCTAATTTCTCACAAGCAAAGCAAGCTCTGTACGCACAGCTGAAAATTGAGGGTCGTGTGTCCTACTTGTTCTTTGAATAAAAAGGTTCCAAGGCTAGAATTTAAGTAACTCTTTTAGGTTTTTAATTTATTGAGATGTATACAGGAAATAAAAAATTCATAGGGAACTCCTCCCAAAGGCATTTTATTATTAAACCAAAAAGCTAGAGTATATTATAGCAGTGCTTATTTAGGGTTCCTGCATTCAAGCTTCTTCCTCCTGACTTTATTAAAAGTAACCCAGTTTACACTAACTACTATTCCTCCCTCCCTTTTTTATTGTTAATGTCATTTCTGTTCTCCTGAAATGGTGGAGACCTCTAAATGATGTTACTCAAGTGGCCATGTTTGGTCACCAGGGTAATTCCGGACGATAATTTCCCCACATTATGCTTGAATTTCTGCTTACATTTAGCACCACATTTAGTAAATACACATGGGCAAAGAGTGGGGGGGGGGGGGGGGGGGGGGGGCAGCTCCATTCCTCAGGAGCTGCTGGCTGAGATGAGGAGTTGGGGTTGTCATCTCCATCACTCTGGTGGGCTCCTGCTGAGCAGAGAGCGCTGGAGGTGCGCTGGGAGCTGCTCAGTACGAAACGCTCCAGTAAACGAGAGGCACTTCTGGATGCTGACAGAACAGCATTGGCACTGCCAGCCATGTATTCATGTATGTGCTGTGTTGTGAAAATATGAAAAATAGCTCGGCAATGGCATAATTATGGGCAATTTGCTTAATTGCTTGCTAATTGTTGCTTGCTTTATTATGAAACAAGAGTGCTCTAAATGTAACGCTGGATGGTTTGCATCCAAAATGCGTCAAATTCAAAACTGGCTTTTCATTAAGACTTCAGCTACAGGGCTTTAAAATTCAAGCACTCTATATTCTGTGGTTTAAGGTTTCCTTTTCTTTTTCTTTTTTTTTTTTTTTTCCCTTTTCTTTTTCTTTTTAATTTTCTTTGCACAGTTTTTATGCCCCTAAACCTGCATTGGTATTGTGCAGCCTGGTGGTTTCTGAACTTCTAATGAATCTGAGTGCTTTGGTAATGAATGCATTTGCAAATGTCTTTTGATCATTGCTACACTTGTGTATAAAGGTGGATCTTTTAAGGCTTCTCCAAGAGCTCATGTTCTTTATTGTCCAACCCTTAGTGAAGCACATCTTTCCCTTCAACACATGCATTTGGATTTTTTCTCTTAAGGGATATGTACAATTCTGAAAGTCTGGCCTTTTGGAAAAGCCACTCTTCTTTTTCAACAAATATACCCAGGTATGAGCAGAAGGTTAGACCAAAAGTCCTTTCCAGCCTAATCCCTGTGATTCTGTGGTGCAAGTGATGACTTTCATGGCAGAGTGAGGAAAGAACCAGTCCTCTTGACATTCATTTAGTAGTACATGTCTCTTTCAAGGCTGGAGGGAAAGGGTAGAAAATAAAGTGAGCTGTCTGTACACCAAGTATTTGTTTTGATGATCTTTCAGGTCTTTTCCAACCAAAACTATTCCATAATTCTAACTTCTCAACATTCTGAGACTGTGGGTAACATACTCGTACCAACAGTCTGTCTCCCTTTGTGAATTTTCCATGAGAAACAGTCTTAAAACTGGAACATAATAGTAAGCCAGAAATGCCAAAGAGTTGCGCCGGAGTTTTGTAGACTGAGAAGGAGAGTAGCACTGTCAAGCTCTTCAGTTTTCATCTCTAAAAAGCAAAGAGGATAATCAGCATTTTTATTTACTACCTCTAAAATCCCACGCAGACTTTTTAACCATAGGAAGTCTCTGGTCAAAACAAACAAGGGAAAAAAAAAAAAGGTATTTTTTGTAGGTGTTTTGATTGAAGGATAGATATCTGGCAAGGCTGGAATTCCAGATTTTCTGGAGTGAAGGTAAATATTCTTACTTGAAAACTGTTTTGACCTATAAATGATGAGACTGCGGAACAATGAAGAAAGTCTTTTAACTGTTGTGCTTTTAGTTATACTTGACAGTTCTGATCTAAACATTTCTTAAGAGCTGACAGACACTTTCTTTAAAAATGTTCTTAGTTCTGCAGACAATTAAAAAGAAAAAAAAAACATTCCTAAAACAACCTGGAGTTCAAATCAAAGTGGTAAACTCACAGGTGCACGAGTGTGATCTATTATATGAATTAAAAATTCTTTTTTGTATAATTTTCGTGTCATGTTTGAAGAGTCTCCATGTAGTTTGGAAAATAATATCTAAAATTGAGGGTTTGTAACTGATTGAAGTAAGAAACTAGTTAGACTGCTAAGAGTTCAATGGAATGTAATCTTTATTCATAATATGTGGGGAATATGCAAACTCCTATTTCCATTTATAAACCTGTCATGTCTTATGTGAGAAGATGGTACCAGACACTGAATTTCACTTGCAAGAGCCATCATTTCTTCTGAAAACATTCAGAGACAGCCGGAACTTTCTCTTCCTTGATGGGTGGAGGCAGGTGTCAGAGGTGTTTCCTTCCCCTGATTACTTATCAGACTGTGCAGAATAATCACCTGCACTACTACTTTGGAATGAGAGAGAAAGGCTCAGAAAATTTGATTGTCACCCACATTTGGAATTACTTGCAAGGAAACAAAATAGAAAGGAGCTTAAAGAGTAGCAGCCAGAAGGTGCCGTGGTCAATTTGCAGAGCTTCTGATCAATGACCACTTGAACACTGAATTTCACATCTCCCACAGGTGTGGCTGGAATGATATGTAAGGAAAATAGAGACAGAGTTTTGTGATAGTTTTGGGTATCCAGAATTCTGACAGAGTTTGACAAAAAGAAGATCTATTTCATGGCCTGAAGGAGCAGGCAAATAAAAGATAATGCTCGGTGAATATTCATGCAGAAATCTTTCTACAGTTTGTTCTAGTTTGAGTTATTTTCCAAGAGTCGTTGGTTTGTGGGTGGGGAAAGTTGTTTTTTTGTTTGACATTGAAAAGTGTTTTTTCAAAGTTAAGGAAAACTGTATATTTTACATGGTATTAACCATAAACCCTGATGAAAAGCACACTCTGATAACAATATTGAAACAAGACTAAAAGAAAGATTATGACTTCTACAAAAGATGTTTCTTCTAAACAATCCTGCATTGGCAACCTTTTTTATTAAAAAAAAGACCCAAACAACTTAACACCAAAATAATTTGCATTCATATCTTAGGATTGTGTCCAGAATAGTTATAAAGCTTTGGGGTTTTCATTCTTGTTTTTTTTTCTTTTTTGCTTTTTGTTGTTGTTCTTTGGGGGGTGTGTTTTTTGGTTTTTTTGGGGGGTCCTATTTATTTATTTTTAATAAAACGAAAACTCAGATTAAAACATCTATTTGTTAACAGAATAAACAAGACTGTGATTTTAACAATACTCTTGTTCTTAACATGGTAACATTGTTCCAAGTCTCCAGGTAGTCTGGCATCACGTGACACAAAATTACTGTCCTGATCTTTGAAATGGTGTGGAGACTGTTTTATAGGCAACCTTTTTTCTTCCACAGTTGCCTTGGTCAATGTTAAATGTTAAATTTTTATTGTCAAATGCTTCCTTTTGCTGTTTTAGCTCTGTGTACTCTCTTAGTGTAGTTTGAGAGAAATGGTACAGTACAAGTGTTGTAACCTCTTGCTGTGAGGACCTCAAAACAAATAAGCATTATTTCCAAATAAATAATTGTGTGTATTTCACATTTTACCTGAATTAATAGCATTTTAAGGTTTTTTTTTTTTAATTAATGCAAAAAAGATCAGTTTCTCTACAAAATGGGAATAATTCCACACTCTGTCAAGGTTGTACCTGATTTCAGTGAATTGCTTTCATCAGAATAGAAGCAAACCGGGATAATTAAAGAGCTTAAAAGACCTGAATATACTTAAAGTTATGTCTGTAATAGCAGATAGTAGGACACAGAAAGATTAGACTAATCTACCACTAGAAACTTTTCTTTTTTTGCAGTACCTCCTGCCTCCACTGAATTATTTCCATATTTATGTCTCCTACTGCCCATCAAAACTGGATTAGTATTTCAACAGCAAGGTGCCAAAGCTTTGTCAGGATTAAACTGAAAAATACTCAGGCAAAATGACTGAGGACATGTTGAAATGCCAGTAATACACCAAAATAAAATTTATAAACAATCATTCCTCTAACTGACATGTAGAGAGTCCTGAAGGAGAAATAATCAAGAACAGAGCATTCATGATATAACGAGCAACCAGCTGTCTTCTTAAACATGGTAGATTTAAAAAAAAAAAAAATCCTGTTTTGGACAGCAACATTATGTATTTCAATGCCTGAAGGAAAAACTTAATTCCTTTGTATTGAGATGTAGCATGGAAATAAGTGTTTGTGCTCTGCAGCTTTACACAGGTTTCAACATGCAAAATATTTGTTAAAACAGAAATGCAGCATCTGTCTAAACATAAAGCTCAGAGGGTTGGAGGCTCCTACTCAGCACTCTCATTGCTATAAGTAATTTTAGTGGCATTCCTTCTCCAGTGCTTATCAGCCAGAATCTGATTTTAAATGCAATTTTCATTAAGACAGGCATTAAAAATATGTTTGTATCTTTCATTGGGAAGTTTTATGAAGAAAACACAAGGAAATATCCAATCAGATATTCTTCTGCACTTCTCATGTATTTAACCCTGTAAACAGGAAGAGAATATAAAATCAACTCTTGCAATATTAAAACTATTTTGAGGAACCATTTGTAGAAATTTAAATTCCATTCATTTTTAATTTACCTACCATGGCAAAGCTACAATTTAAATTAAATAGATCAAAAATATTTATGTATTACAAATGAACACTTTTAGATTTCATAGTTTACTTTGTCTTTGAACAAATTAAAATTTCTATAATCCTTTTTCAAGGGCACAAACCTCACATCTACTGAAGAAATCTGGTTTGATTACTAGCAAACTACAGAGATTACATCTTCTTTTGCTAGTACTCTTTGATTTTTCAAGGTGTTGAGTACTGAATGCATGGAGAAATCAATTCTCTTTAAAATAGCTGTTATGCTCTTTCATTCTTGTAGCTTGAGTGCATCTTTGAGGCCAGTGGACCATCTTTGGCTAGTGCCCAATTTAGGTTTTTTTGCCTTAAGCAAAGGAAAACAAGAAAAAATCCAGTTTTAAGAGAATATTAAAGAAACCAAAAGTCTTTTTTTTTCCAAGTATTTCTGTGCAAATATCTAGAGTAATGGAATTAAATTATTATAAAGTTTTTAGCTTTGTTACAGAAATGACGCCTGCAAGAGGTGAAAATATTATTTTAGGGAAGTGACTGGACCAGAGGACATGGTCAGCTTCTGGCAGAGGAGGTTTAGATTGGACATTAGGAAAAAAATTCTTCACTGAAGGGGTCATCAAGCATTGGAAGAGGCTGCCCAGGGAGGTGGTGGAATTCACCATCCCTGGGAGGGTTTGAAAGGCGTGTGGATGTGGCACTTTGAGGGTTTTTTAGGGGTGAACAGGGTGGTGTTGGGTTACTGGTTTAACTCACTGAGCTTAGAAGTGTTTTCCCACCTGAGCAGTTGTACGATTCTGGGAAATCGAGTGTATAAGGGTTTATTAGAAATCCTTAATGATGGTGTGAACTGTGACAACACTGCGGGCCCCAACATCTGAACCTTCACTGAACCTCTACCCTTGGAAGCCTTTTCTTCCCAAACCATGGCCATCAGTGTAGGGCGGGGGTTGCTTTGCTGACCTTGATTCCCTCTGTCTGTCTCTCCTCACACCCCTGACACTGTCCTGTGTTCTTTCCATCCTCCTAGCTATCGAAGTGTGTTGGAGAAGGGAGAGGCAGACACCAGGTGTTCGTCAACCAAGCTCGTTTATTGTTAATTCACACAATGCTTTTATAATAACACTAATAAGCTCATGCATATTGCAAAAGTTAAGCTCAGGATTGGTGGTCAGACTAAAAGTCAGCTACGCCTCTTTCTACATTTCTTTGTGGTTACATAGTTTGAGTAAGTTTTAGTTTTACCGTGCTTCTCCCTCATATCTTTCAGCTACAAGGTCTTGTTATCGTATCCCAGCTGTGCTCAAGGACATGCGAAGCTTACTGCCTTGCTGGTTCTCATGAGAGTGCCTGTGTGCTCAGCAAAGCTCTCTCATGTCTGCGTGACCTTTTGCAGCTAGCCAGTTATCAATCACACTCTCCACACTTCCCCCGTTTTTCTGTTGGACAAGAAGGGTGGTATTAAATGCAGTATCCACCATTTTTTGCATCATTATTTTGTAAGCACAAACAACAACATGGTAAAATCAATACAGCTAAAAAAAACACTATACCAACTATTATAGCAAATTTGACAATAGAACATAGCCATGCACTCAAACCCAATAATTTTAGCCAGCCATCCAAACTTAACCCTGTTTGTACTCGTTAGTCAACACCACTCTCAGCTGGGCCAGGACATCATGGCCAATAAGACACTGCACAGTGGGAGGCAAAGCAACAATTGAGAACACAGTTTGCACCAATTTTTATCTAGCTTTACCAATAGTAATGGCAATTTTTGTGCCAATGTCAATCCACTGACCCCTGTAACTGGATGTACTCGACTGCAGTGGCCAATGTTGCGGCCAGTATTCTGGAGCAATCATGCTAGTATTTGCTCCAGTATCAAGAAGGCCCCAAAGTTCGATTGTCCGGTTCTCATACGTGATCTTGACCTTCTTTTTTGGTCGACTATGTAGATCCATAGTGAGCAATGTTAGTCCAGAAGACCCGAATCCTCTATCACCCCGAGAATGGTGTTGCTGAGGTGTTAATCCCTTTGTTATCTGTGGTAATGGAACAAGTTGGGCAATTCGCTGTCCTTTCGCTATCGTCAGCGGAGGAAAGGGAGTGTATGCTATAACTTGAATTTCTCCTGTAAAATTTGCATCAATAACTCCTGGTAACACAAATAGTCCCATTACAGAAATAGAAGAGCGGCCTAGCAGTAGTGCTCCATAAATTTGTCCTTTAACTTGCACAGGTCCATAAACTCCAGTCGGGATTTTAGTAGGACGAGTTGTCATCAAGGTGGTATCTACTGCTGCTGCCAGGTCGAGTCCCAGGCTCTCTGATGTTGCTGGCTGCAAGCAGGAGGTGACGCTGATGTCACGGCAGCAATTTGTGTCGGGGCACGGTTGCCGGTCGCGCTCCGATGGGAGTTTCCCGATTTGCGGCGACAGGCTGATGTGTTATGGGTGTTTGATTGGCAGCTTTGACACCACACTTCTGTGGCCCGGCAGTTCCTCCTCATGTGTCCACTCCCGCCGCATCGGTAGCATTTTAGGGAAGGTGGTCTTCGGTTCTCTGAGGAAGTGGCATGTGCAGCCGTGGATGCTCGGAGCGGGGCAAGAGCAGCTAACACCTGAGTCTGTGTTGACTCAGCCTGTTTCTGCAACCCTAAGCTCAACTCCTTTATAGCATTAACTAAAAAAGCCTGTGACCCTGTCGGCTGAAGTGCCATCCTTTCTAATGCTTCCTCAATAGTCCAGTTGGCTCCCAGCGTAGCTAGCACTCTTTTTGTAGTTTCATTACTGTTTTGGAGTGCACATTACTTTAATAATGCTCCCTTCATATACTCTGGAACTCCTGCCTTATCTATTGCAGCAGCTGCCTTATCTATAAATGCCCTAAAAGACTCGTCTTGACCCTGTCTAATTCTCATATACATAGGTACTCCTGTGCTGTCCTTTACCTGATCTATGGCAGCTCTTACTAAGTGCATTGCTTCTCTCACTTTCTCTGCTCCCACGATCATTTGTGCCTCAGTCCTAAGGTATGCACCCAACCCCATTAACTCTTCTATAGTGACACCATGCAATGGATCACCGGGTCTCTTGTTCACTGCTACACTTTCTTGACAGAGTGCTTGCCAATGTGCATTAAATAACAGCTGTTGATGTTGTGTTAGAATAAGCTTAACTATAGAGTGACAATCATTTGGCAGCAATACTTGAGTAGTCTAAATGTAATTAAGCATCTGCTTTACAGGCTCACTAGTAACTTCATATTTACTTGTAGTATTTCGTAACTGAGACAAAATTTTCTAATCAAGAGCAGTCATTGTCGCATTCAGCCCACCCTCTGCCACTGGCGTAAATACCACCGGACAGGCGATCTCCCTTGCCACCTCTGCGGCTTCAGAATCCCCTGAGTCCATAAGGTGTTTTGCTACAGCTGCCCAGGCTTCTCGCCGCTCCCGTGCAATGGCCCCCGCTAGGTCACTTTCAGCCCCAGGGATCGGCTCACTGCTTTGGGCGGGTGGTTCCAGCACTGGGTCAGACGGTGCCGATGCTGTGGCAATCGAAGGGGCTGAGCCAGCAGAATAGGGTGCCATTACCGGTGGCAGTTGAACTGAGGACAGGGCAGGGGGCAATGGGCAATCAAACCAACTGTTATAACTTTTATTTTTATCCTGAGCCTGCTGAGCCTGAGTTGCTGCCTTTTTCTCTGCCTGATACTGTAACAACTCATTGTGCACCACTTGCCACAATTTCTCTAATTTCTTAGTAGTTTTATCATTATCTAAAGCTGCTTCCCATAACTTATCTCCGAACAAACGCCATTCACTTAACTCATGCACGGTATGCGGGTTAACAAAAACTCCTTTCGCAAATCTCCAGGCTAACAACCCTGGAAGTTCCTGTCTTGGTTTAGGAAGACAGGTATTTGCTAGGTAAAATTACAATCAGAGGCTCTTTGGCAAAGATTTGGGAAATAGGAATAGCAGTTCTTTACTAGTATGTAATACAAAGCAAACAAACACAAAAAAAAAAACTCCCCCCCCCCCCCCACCAAACAACTACAGCATTAATGACAAACGACAACAGTACCAAGAACCTTGAGGGCTTTGTTTCACAAAACCCAGGGCAGTTTGGTTTCGGTGTCCCTGCAGGATTTTCAGAGCACTAAGCTGAAACAGTGGAAAAGTCTCGGGCTGGTAGCTGGGATGGCAGGGTGTCCCGGCAGGCAGGGGCAGGATGTCCTGGCAGCGCAGGGGGTGCAGGGTCACGCTGTAGCAAGACGAGCAGCGCCGAAGAAGCCGAAGGCAAGGCAGGGCCTGGACCAGCTCCCGCAGGTGACAGGGAAAACTCAGGATTCAGGCCGAACCGGTGATAGTAGATTTCCCAGGACTGGATCCCTTTGGCCACAGTGAAACTCCTCCAGCCAGCAACAGCCGTTCTCCGCTCGGTGTGCTTTGCAGCGGCTGAGGTCCTCGAAGAGCGGCAGACACGCGTCTCTCCGAATGCCGGAAAAAGAAGAGCACGCAGCTGCCTCAAGCTTTGTCTTTTACCTGCGTTATCTCCCCCTTCCACCTTTGTCCACCTCTTTGTTTCGGTTAAGTACTCTCAAGTATCCAACACTTGGTCTCCTTGGTAACTTGTGGGAAAAAATTCTTTAGAGAAAGAAGGAACAAACCTAAACCCCAACAATTATTCTTTGCATTGTTTATCCAGCTAATTTGAACACTGTTACCCTTTCCAAAAGCTGAATCACTGCTTCCTTCTGGTCTTCTGTTGCATTATCCAAATGTTCCAGCCAAACTGAAAGTTCCCTTCCATGTGTACTCAAACACTCCACTGTCACGTAAAACCTGTCCAGGAAACAAAGGGGGAGGTGTGTAAATAAACCTCAAAACACCTCAAATACAAAACTCCAGGAGATGCAGATCTTTTTGTACAGTAACTTCATGATTCCTTCTTTTGGGAAAGAAAAGAGGAAGAGCAGGTCGATGAAAAGAAGTACCTGCCACTCTCCTCACCCCCTCAACTCAAGAGGCCTTTTCTTTCCACTCACTAGTGGGACTTGTCAACTGCACAGTGGACACTAAAAACCTTACCTCTATAATTTCTGGAAAGCAGGTTATACTGCTTTCAGAGGGTTGTACATCTTCATGTCATCACAGGCAGAAAAAAAGTGCGCCTTAACAATAGCCTGTAGGACAGTTTAGAAAACTACTGATCTAACAAAGAAAATCATCGCTAAATTAAACCTGAATCAGGTGTTGACCACACAATCATGCAGTAAAGGTATCTGCTGCTTCAAGAAAAAATTTTACCATCCTGGCATTTCAGACCAGTGGGATATAGTGAATATCCCGATATTTCAATTCAAATATGTACCTTGATGATTAATTGTTTGCTGGAAGTTTTCAGATGAGAGTGGGTACTTGTAACAAACATTTTCATCAGTAAATAGAAGACTGATTTTTCACCAGATAGCTTCTCTGTTTCAGAGATGTCCTACAAGAAAAATGTATTAGAATTCCTCTGCTACAGCAACACTGTATAGGACTATGTTGCACTGACAATGATATGTAAGGTAAGCGTGTTACTTTACAGACCTGCCCAAAAGTCCCAAGGCCAGAAACCAGTGGGATCATTTACACTACTTTGCAGTCAATGAGCCAGCATCGTTGCATTCATTTGCAAAATGTTTTCCTGAAAAGTGGAAGAAGACCATAGTAACAGAAACCCCCAACTACTGAAAGGGCCCAAGACAAAGCAACTTCCCTCATCAATCATATTTCATTCCCTAATCATTCCATGTCTATCCCTGCTACCTCCTCAAAGCCAGGTCCACTCCTTTCTCCTGACATGACAAGCCAAGTCTTGACAGAGTACTTATTTGACAAGCCTGCAGTAAAATAGAGCTGGGGCCCTGATGGTTTCCACCAATTATGGAGAGCATTAAAAAATGTTGGAATCCTCCTTGGGAAGAGGTGGGACGGCTCCCATCAGTAGCTCATTTCCCTGGTCTGCAGCTCAGGCTTTCCAGACAAGTGGAAACCAGCACACTCTTTCTTGTGAGGGAACATCTCCAGAGACACAAAGAGCTACAGCAACCTTCTCCTCCGTTCATCAGGGAGGCAAAAAATGTTTTCCTTGTAAAAAACCTTCCAGCTCAGAAGGGAGTTTTCACTACTGCTAAGACTGTAATTCCTGCTGCTTTACAAAAGGGTCACCCCTAAAATGGCTGGACTAATTTAAAACTAGGCGATGCCAGAGGAAAACATTTGAGGACAACAGAGCAAGCAAACATAACTTTGCACCAGCCTCTTACCTGTCCTCTGAACCAGGCAAACTTGTTGGCAGGAAGTTCTAAAGCCACTTTCAGGATATGGTGCTGCAGAAGAGGAGGGACCTCCTCCCGCAGGCCCTTTCCAGTGACGATACCTGAGGTGTGAACGCAAGAAACAAACTTCACTTCGGTTCCTCTGCCTGTGACTTCAGAACACTCCTGTTTTAGGGTTTAGAACACAACTGTGAGACAAGCTGGCAATTCACAGATCTTCATGTCATGGGATCCCCAGACACACTGCAGCGAAGGCTGGCCAACCCAAGGTGGGAATCCAGCCCTCGGAGGGAGATTTCATCAGCTAACCCCAGCACAAAGCACTGGTCGTGCATGGAAATATAAAATCTCTTCTATCAGTCTCAGCAACCTTGAAAAGCTGTGACCTACAGGCAGGACAAAGGATGGACAAACTGGAGAGCAAAATACAGAATTTAACTCAACAAATGCTTGTATCAGGACAATACTTGCTCCAGACAATGGAACTTCACACTCATGTCTCTCCCTGCATCACTGCTATCACCAGCTCATGAATAACCTCACTTATTCTTGTGACAGGTCAGGGAGCTGTCGCAGTGCAATCAGAACCTGAGCTGCCCCCATCTGACCTGACATCAGCAGCACAAAGCACTGGTGTCTGAGCCTCTCGGAGCCTGTGTAGGATCTTTGTGGCCCTCATTCGAGAAACAACACCACATTTTAAAAAGTCACCACCAAGGCAATCCAACAGTAAGACCAAACAACAAAAACTTAATAAATAATAAAAACATAACAGAGAAACTAAAATGGGCTACTTTTAGAAAACAGTTCCTTTATCTCCACAGAAAAGCAAACCTTCCTTTCTGCTGTGGACTTTGTAAACAGCCAGAGAAAACACTGGAGGAAATACAAACCCCCATCACATACCTTTTAGCAGCTTGCTAAAATCAAAGTTGCTCTGTGCTACCAAGTGGGGCACAACCTTCTGATGAAGACATGACCTGAAGCAGTGCAGCTTTCAGAAGCAGCATCTCAGCATCATCTGAACCTAAAGAAAATATTACCATAATTGGCTTCTCCTTCCTTCACAGCAAGAGTGAAGTGTCACACCTCCATTACCCAGCACGAGCATTACCAACTTTATTTCCAGCAGACTTGCCTAGGAAATGACCTGCCATCTTCCCAACAGGAATGAGAAAAACACCCACGGAATCCCCAGTTTCCTTCCCCACACATTCCTGTATGAACACTTTCAAAACTAAATCCACTTATTCGGTGCTCAGATCGAGAGCTGCCGTTTCTAATTTGACTCACAAGTGCTCACACATGTAAAACACAACCTGAACATCTGAATACTCACTGTAAGAACCCCACCAGTCCCACTGCTGTTCAGTGCAGGGCTGAACAACAGGAAAAAGCGAAGGAAAGGATATGGTCATGCTGCTGATTTCTGGGCGCGCTACTCTTAGCTAATGTCAGGTAGGTTTGGCTGGGGAAGTGCACGAGACAGTACACTACAGTTTGTGGCAAATTTATTATTTCACTTAAAAATTTCTCTCTTTCCCTTTCCCCTTTCAAAATAAGGCTTCTCAGCGTAAGCTTTTGGCAAGAGGCAGACAACAAATACCTGTCCGAGAGAAACAGCAGTAGCACTTAATGCAACTGTTCACTTCCTAGGAAAAGCCATCTCAGGTTTCAGTTGTAACATGAGGAGGCATAAAAGCTACCTGTTATCCAGCCATTAATGAAAGCAAGCAAAGCACATGGACCAAAACAATCAACACCTAACTTTTCCCTGTTAACTTCATCTCCCTCGGGGAGCTAGAAAGAACTGGATGAATGCCATGGATAAACTTTGTTTGCCTGAGTCTCAGCTCCCATTAGAAAGGAATTCTCTAGAGGCCACAATGCAAATAAAGCTGTTAAAGGTGAACTGGGAGTAAGTGACAGCATCATGACCACAGAATGCTGAGGAACTACAGCTGCAGTCCTACAGAACCCAGCTGCCCCACTGGTTTCCAAGCCTTGGACTGTCAGTGCTGACATTTTGCTGCCCAATGGGAGGCACAGAAGGACGTCCACTGAAAAACCTTTTGCTCCAGGAAGTGTCTCTGTGGAATATGCCCTCTGAAGGGTGAAACTGGTTTCAGATTTATCTCCAGCCTACAAGGAAAACTTCACAGGCCAGTGGCCAAGATGCAGACAATCCTGAAACTTCCCATCCCCTGCTGTGGGAAGCAGTGGGACTGTGGAAGCAAGCCCTTCCGGAGGGATGCTGAGCTTGAGAGAGGAAAACTGAAGCCTTCACCACGTCCCTCTTCCAACGCTCACAATTCCACTCCTGTATTACGTCAAGACAAGCATTTGTGTAGCCACAGTACCTAACTGCTAAAAAACAAATATGACCTCCTGGTAAAATAACCTGGACAAACAAAAACCTCTCAAAAAATTATTTTTCAGGCATATGAGTGTCCCTGCGAGTTTTCCTTTGTGGCTGCGAAACAGCCACCAGCATGGAAAGGTCAAGGGCAGGAGGGCTGAGTTCAACAGGAGGAAGAGCAGAGCCCTGCACCTGAGAAGGAACAGACCCATTCCACAGTGCAAGTGGAGAGCAGGTTGCCAGGGAAGGATCTGAAGGCCCTGGTGTCCTGACGTCAGGGAGCATCTCCTTCCCCTCCTCTCAGCGCTGGGGAGGCCAAACCAGGAGTGCTGTGTTCAGGCCTGGACTCCCCAGAACATGAAGACACTGGAGGGAGTCAGGCAAAGGCTCACAGAAATGCTGAAGGGACTGGAACATCTCTCCTGTGAGAAACGGCTGGGAGAGCCGAGACTGTTCAGGCTGAAGAGAAGGCTCAGGGCCACCTCATCAATATGTATGAACACCTGAAGTGAGGCTGCAAAGCTCCTCCCAGAAGCACCCAGCGCAGGAGCAGAAACACTGGGCACAAAGTGAAACACAGGAACACTCTGAGCACCAGGAAACACTCTCTGACTATGAAGGCGATCGAGCACCCACAAAAGTTGCCTAAAGAGGTCCTGGGGTCTCCATCTTTGGAGATGTTCAAAAGCTGTGTGAACATGGACCTGGGTAACCACCAGGATTAGGCAGAGGTATCAGGCAAGATGATTTGCAGAGATGCCTTCCAGCCTCAACCACTCTGTGATCCTGGGACAGCAAAGTCAAACTGCTTAACCTTCCAGTAACAGTGGCAGCCTACACATTCAACTGTGTTTTCAGGCAATTCTAATGCCCTGAAGAAATGAACAAAGAAAGGGTGAGCAGTAAATACACAAGTGAGATCTGGATTCTGCTGAAGTGAAGGGTGGGATGAAGGTTTCACAACACCCATTCCCACACAGATAGGAAGCTGTAACTCCACCTGCTTTGCCTACCATGCTGCTCAGCAACTTCCGTCTCGGTCATTGCCCTCACACAGTGGAGATATCACCTTCCTTTTTTCTCTGCTGGGCTGTCGCTGTGTTGTCTCTCTTCCTTCAGAAGAGACTGCCAGACAGCCACGATACTACTCACGTCCGGTAAAACCTAAAAGCAAAACGGGTAAATTGCAACAGCTCTCCTTTGTAAGACAAAGCTCCTGCGACAAATACATCCCCAAACACCCAACAGGAAGATCTGCTGCTCTTCACAAAGGTAAGAATTGACCTTGTGTGCAATCAGGGAATGACCTGAAATCAAGCAGTTCCACTTCTGCAGAACAAAAGTACTGGAAAGAACATTTTACTGAAAAGGTTTCCCGTGAAAATTTTGTTTGGTTCTTCCTTCTCATGGTATATTTCCAACTCAAGTGCTCCTTTGTTTAGTAAGTTCTGAGTAACCTCTGCGGGCTACATTGACTTGAACCAGGAAGAGAACTTGCTTCCTGGCCTTGAAAGGCATTTGCAGCTCAAGAGCCATTAATGTTACAGATCATCTCACCACAGAATTTTATTTGCATTCCTGTCAGACAGATGTGTCAGGAAACGCAAGCTCCTACCTCACCATTTCATCCACAGCCTCCCCCAGGATACCATCTCCTGGCTCCTAGGGTTCAACTACTTGAGGAGAAAGTACAGAGGAGAGCAGTTGTCAGCCGCCTGCAAAATGCCTCCTGTCAGCCCCCAGCTGTCTCTTTCTTTCTACCTTGCTGACAGCTTCTCTGTAGAGCCGCACCAACTCCTGCATTGTTGGCAGCGTGTAGATTTGTGACCTTTGCCAGGTTCCTCCAGACAAACAGTGCTCAGTGTTCCTCAGGGCTCTTCTCAGCACCATGGATTCCAGTGACAGGATGCTGTGCTTCACCACTGTGCTGGGCAAATAAAAGAAGAAGTCAGTTAGAGACATTTCAGTGATTCCTGTTATGCGTTGCACAGAACCTGTACTTTGAATGTGTTAAAACTGGTCAATGAATTAATTATTTTCTAGGTCTTGGCTAGCAGTAAAGAATCCATAGGTTTTCAGATTCCCAGCCTAAACTACCACCAGACAGCGGAAGAACTGGTGCTTGTGAAAGGCACCTGGAATCAATATCAGCGGTTTTCATTCATTTTCCAGTGCTTTCCCAAGCCAGATTTCTGCTGGGGCGGACAATACAAAACACAGGTAATTAACCAACTAAAGAAATTTCTTCAATGATCACACAGCAAAATCAAACAGTACTAACTGGGAGAGAAAAGTCACTGAAATACCACAGACTGCTCTTACATTTAACCCCTGGGTGAACATTATTTTATTGCACACTGCAGGGACTGTTGTTACCATCACCATCGAAAGCAATCTGGGGAGAGGAAGAAATTCTGAAGTCTTAGAAGACTTGGAGATCTCTGGTTGAGCCTCATAGATCTGAAAGAAAAGAAAGAGAAGAAAGAAAATTTATGCCCCATTGGTACATTCCCAGAGATGACAGCTTCCTTCTTCTGGGGAGCATTATACAGAAGGATTTTGACTTGTCTGAAGTAACAGCATCATTAAATATCAATTTTTAGGCAAATATGCTAGAGCATCCTCCAGAGTCCTACTCAACTAAATGCACTCTCTGTATGCAACCAGCATCCCTGCTAAAGGCCATCCCTTTTCAAGAGATTCCAGATCCTACTTGATCATTTTCATCTAAACAAATAGGCAGTGGAACACTCGGAAACGACAGAACGTTCTTTTAGCTGAGCTTTGATGCTGCTGTCTCAAAAAATACATCACTGATGTGATGTTTTCCACTGTTTCTTACATCAAAATTCCTTCTTTCTCAGTTCAGTTGAAGTGTTTATAGAGCCTCCTGCTCTGAGCATGGTTTTTTACCATCATCCATACTCTTACCTTCTTAAGTAACTTCATGTTGTCCATCCAAGCAGACATCGCTCTAGGAACGAAGGAATAGTGAGTCTCCTACAATTATCTATGCAGTAAATCTGGGCATACTTTGAAAATATTCACCATGAGGTCAGCAACCATTTCATCTTCTGTAGTCGTTTTTAAACCAAGCAGGAAGTGCAGAAGTACCAGATTTCCTCCCTTGTTGAAGACAAAAAATTTATTTTGAATAAGAAATCCTTATTTTGATACTTTATATGGGATGTGAACTCTGCAGCTTCTCTAACTGTTAATTGAAGGCAAGATCTCTCACCCTCCTGGCATAATTTCTGAGTTTACGCTCAGAGAAGTAAGAAATTAATTTACCTCCACGTTTTCTGCATGACAAACAGTGAATTACTACCACACATTTTAGGGCAAACACGATAACCAGTGAGGTCTCTTCTGCTTCTAGCAAAAATTCCATGCCCACTCCCAGCCGCACAGTGACTTACTTGCCAGAAGTTCCAAGACTCGGATCATAGAAGGTTATGCCACGTTTCAGAGAGTAGCAGAGGTCCATTAGGAAACTATGCACAAGCTCTCATACCATTGCCTTTCCCACTTCCTCAGAACCTTGAGCCACCTTTAAAAACCAAAAAGGAGTAAAAAAGGCATATGAGATTTGACATCACAGGTATCAACTGCACTCTACATTTCATATGGCTCCTCTTAGGGAAATACTAAAAGAAAGTTTGGCTTCTGTTCAGATTAAGAAGAGAAGCTTCAGGACCTGAAGGTCCCTTCCAACCCAAACCATTCTGTGATTCTAAATTCCATTAACCTTCTAAATCTGGAACAACTCAAGATGCCTATGGATGAGGAGACTCCTGACAAGTGTGGCTGGGAAATCCCGAATCACATGACGTACAGGGACTGCCAGGAACTGTAACAACTTAATCTTATTCAGAACTGAAATGCATGCTTATGAATGGGGTCAGAGATTTGCACAGCTCCAAGCAGACCCCTACTAGAAACAGATCTCCTCCAAAGGGTGTTTACGGTGTATCAGGATGGGAGTGGCGGGGTCATAAGCATCTAGTAGAGGAATACACGAGAGCAGACACAAGAGTAAAAAGATCTGTAGCCAAAACCCAGCGAGAAGCAGCAGAAATTTGGGAGATTCTTTTTAAATAGGCTCAGTAGATTCCTCTTTTTGAACTCATCAAGCTCAGAGCCATTGGGAGCTGTTCCAAAAGCTGTGGGCTGCAAGAGGCAGGGTATAAAACAGGCAGCAGAAGGACTAGGAGTAACAAAGAAATAATGACAGACCCTTAAATCCTCAGGGCTGACATCAGTAATCCCATTTCAACAGTACAGTGAAGCGATGTGAAGCAACACTTCCGCAGTGAAAAAAACGCACCTTCCGCCTTTTACTGATACTTTTATTATGAACCACCAAAAAATGAGAAAAAAGCAAACTCTTCTAGTTATTGCAAGTTATGACAAAATCATGGCAAAATAACAACACACTTCATTCTTCTAGCACACACAGAGCTGGCTTTCCTCACCAGGGCAGAAGAAAGGGTCTGCCTGTCCTGTCAACACTTCTCTCACATGCTCCTGCTCCACTTGGACCCTACACCAACCTCGGCAAGCCCTGCACATGCTGGACAGGACAGATGTCCACGTTCGGCTGAGGAGCACAGATCATGTTTAGAGCATCACAGCCACAGACTACAACCACGGGAACCTGGGAGCAGACATGGTAAAGGCTACTACAAAGGAAGTTTGAATGAAAGGGAATACACAGCCAAAGAAGTTCCTCAAAAGTTCTTCTACTGTGTTTTACTGCTGGCATTGCTTTAATTCTGATTTTTCTTGCTAGGCTGAAAGAGTCATACAGTGTGCTAGGGTCCACCAATAACCTAATGGCCCATGATTCCCATACAGGAAAAGCTTCATTTGAAAAACAAAGTTTTCGAGGAGGTTTATTTTACATTTAAATGGTAGCTTTTTTTATTCTCCTTCTTTTTCATGTTATTGCAACAGCAAAATGAAAGAACATTTTTGGCTTTAATTGGTCAGTTGTGAAAAGCCCAAGTCTGAGGCAGGCTCTTGTGGCTACACTCTAAATTGGAAACTATTTCTTCTTCATTCCCTCAAATGTTCACCCAACAGCTTCTGCAACATTGCTACAGCAGTTCAGAACAGGTATTTTAAGAAAACATAGATACTGGAGCTAAAAACGTCTTTAAAGAAATAAAATACATCTCAGGTGCAGCTGCTCTACAAGCAACAAGTGCATCCCAGGGAATAGGCAGGGCCACGCTCAGAAGGTGACAGAGCACAGGAAAGGCAGCCACCACTAAACCAACTCTCACACCCTTCAGCAATTCCTGCTTCCCTGTTTTCAACCCTGAGACAGTAATATAGCCAAGCTACCAACCCCCAACACATATTGCCAGTCACAGACACTGCAGCGGCACACTGCCAGCAGCCCTGAGAACTGAACACTGAGAGAAATCACTGCAAAACTCTTTCCTGTTGTGAGGAAAATAGAAAACATGAGGCAACACAGTTTCAAGGGTGTATCATACCTTAGTTCTCAGGGTGGAAAGTAACAGATTGACAGTAGAAACTCTGTCTTCCTTTATTTCAGAGCGAAGAATATCTGGAATGAAATCTAAGAGGACATTTCAAACGTTAAGTCAGAATGTGAAAGCTCTTTTCATACTAAAATGCTTCAGGGAATTCACAGCCATTCCTCTTCCTTCTCACATTATTTACCCTGCTGTTACATTCCAGGATGAACCTAAAGGCAGCAAGCAGAGCTCAGAAGGATGATGTGTCTGACTACGGTGATGAGCAACTGAAGCTGCCAAACCTACTCTCATCTTGACTGGCTAATCTGCCCACTTGCTGATTGTCTTGGTTTAGGAAGACAGGTATCTGCTAGGTAAAATTACAATCAGAGGCTCTTTGGCAAAGATTTGGGAAATAGGAATAGCAGTTCTTTACTAGTATGTAATACAAAGCAAACAAACACAAAAAAAACTCCCCCCCCACCAAACAACTACAGCATTAATGACAAACGACAACAGTACCAAGAACCTTGAGGGCTTTGTTTCACAAAACCCAGAGCAGTTTGGTTTCGGTGTCCCTGCAGGATCCTCAGAGCACCAAGCTGAAACAGTGGAAAAGTCCCGGGCTGGTAGCTGGGATGGCAGGGTGTCCCGGCAGGCAGGGGCAGGATGTCCCGGCAGCGCAGGGAGTGCAGGGTCACGCTGCAGCAAGAGGAGCAGCGCCGAAGCAGCTCGACGGCGAGGCAGAAAAACGGCGGCTGAGATCCTCGAGGAGCGGCCGACACGCGTCTCCCGAACGCCGGAAGCAGAAAAGCACGCAGCTGCCTCAAGCTGTGTCTTTTACCTGCGTTATCTCCCCCTTCCACCTTTTGTCCACCTCTTTGTTTCAGCCAAGCACTCTCAAGTATCCAACACCCGGTCCCCTTGGCAACCCGTGGGGAAAAAATTCCCCAGAGAAAGAAGGAACAAACCCAACCCCCAACATTATCCACCCCGAATTTTTTCCCATACAAACATATTACATTGAGTTTTAACTAGTAAAACTACATATATATATATGCAAATATGGATGCAGCCACATTGTCATGGGTAGTTCACCCCAAAACAAGGTCCCCTTGAGGTATGCATCGGGTCTCTCCATCCTTTTGCATCACCCACCAGGTGCAACCTGGTCCCTGAGCGAAGACAACCCCACGGATGGGATTGTCTTTGCTGGAGGCAGGATTAATCCAAACAGTTTTTCCCAGCATACCTCTCATGTGTACCACTGGAACCTTATCTCCGTCTGTCTTTTGCAAGGGCTCAGATTGGGCAGGACCTGCTCGGTTGGTGGAACCTCGAGTGTTCACCAACCAGGTGGCCTTTGCTAAATTAGTATCCCAATTCTTAAAGGTTCCCCCACCCAGTGCTTTCAAGGTAGTTTTAAGCAGGCCATTGCACCGTTCAACTTTCCCGGCCGCTGGTGCATGATAAGGAATATGGTACACCCACTCAATGCCATGTTCTCTAGCCCAGGTGCTTATAAGACTATTCTTGAAATGAGTCCCATTGTCCGACTCGATTCTCTCAGGGGTGCCATGTCTCCATAGGACTTGTTTTTCCAGGCCCAGGATGGTGTTCCGGGCAGTAGCATGAGGCACAGGGTAGGTCTCCAACCATCCAGTGGTGGCTTCCACTATGGTTAGCACATAACGCTTGCCCTGGCGGGTTTGGGGAAGGGTGATGTAGTCAATCTGCCAGGCTTCCCCATATTTATATTTGGACCACCGCCCACCATACCATAAGGGCTTCACCCGCTTGGCTTGCTTGATTGCAGCACATGTCTCACAGTCATGGATAACCTGAGAAATACTGTCCATGGTTAAATCCACCCCTCGGTCTCGGGCCCACTTATAGGTGGCATCTCTGCCCTGATGACCCGAGGCATCATGGGCCCATCGGGCTAGGAACAACTCTCCCTTGTGTTGCCAATCTAAATCTATCTTTGACACTTCTATCTTGGCAGCCTGATCTACCTGCTTGTTGTTTTGGTGTTCCTCATTAGCCCGACTCTTGGGAACATGGGCATCTACATGGCGGACTTTCACAGGCAGCTTCTCTACACGAGTGGCAACGTCCTTCCATTCATCAGCAGCCCAGATTGGTTTTCCTCTACGCTGCCAGCTGGCCTTTTTCCACCTTTCCAGCCAGCCCCACAGAGCATTGGCTACCATCCACGAATCAGTGTAGAGGTAGAGCTTTGGCCACTTCTCTCTTTCAGCAATGTCAAGGGCTAATTGAACAGCTTTGAGTTCAGCAAGCTGACTTGATCCCCCGTCTCCTTCAGTGGCTTCTGCAACCTGTCGTGTGGGGCTCCATACGGCTGCTTTCCACTTACGGTTCATTCCCACGATGCGACAGGAACCATCAGTGAAAAGGGCGTAGTGTGTTTCTTCTGCTGGCAGTTGGTTGTATGGAGGAGCTTCTTCAGCTCGTGTCACTTGCTCCTCTTCGTCCGTGAAACCGAAGTTTTCTCCTTCCGGCCAGTTTGTAATTATCTCCAAAATCCCAGGGCGATTTGGGTTTCCAATACGGGCACGCTGTGTGATGAGGGCAGTCCATTTGCTCCATGTGGCATCGGTGGCATGGTGCGTGGAGGGAGCCTTTCCTTTAAACATCCACCCCAGCACTGGTAGTCGGGGTGCCAAGAGGAGTTGTGCTTCTGTGCCAATCACTTCTGAGGCGGCTTGAACTCCTTCATAGGCGGCCAAGATCTCCTTCTCTGTGGGAGTGTAGTTGGCTTCAGATCCTCTGTAACTTCGACTCCAGAATCCCAGTGGTTGGCCTCGGGTCTCCCCTGGCACCTTCTGCCAAAGGCTCCAGGACAAACCGTTGTTCCCGGCTGCAGAATAAAGCACATTCTTCACATCTGGTCCCGTCCTGACTGGGCCAAGGGCTACTGCATGAGCAATCTCCTGCTTGATCTGGGCAAAGGCTTGTTGCTGTTCAGGGCCCCAGTGGAAATTGTTCTTCTTGCGGGTAACCAGGTAGAGAGGGCTCACGATCTGACTGTACTCAGGAATGTGCATCCTCCAAAAACCTATGGCTCCTAGGAAAGCTTGTGTTTCCTTTTTGCTGGTCGGTGGAGACATTGCTGTGATCTTATCAATGACCTCAGTGGGGATCTGCCGCCGTCCATCTTGCCACTTTACTCCCAGGAACTGGATCTCTCTGGCAGGTCCCTTGACTTTGCTCTTCTTGATGGCAAACCCGGCTTTCAGCAAAATCTGGATGATCCTCTCTCCTTTCTCGAATACTTCAGCTGCAGTCTTTCCCCACACAATGATGTCATCGATGTACTGTAGATGTTCTGGAGCCTCACCCTTCTCCAGTGCAGCCTGGATCAGCCCATGGCAGATGGCGGGGCTGTGTTTCCACCCCTGGGGCAGCCGGTTCCAGGTGTACTGCACGCCCCTCCAGGTGAAAGCAAACTGAGGCCTGCATTCTGCAGCCAGAGGAATGGAGAAAAATGCATTGGCAATGTCAATAGTGGCATACCACCTCGCTGCCTTGGACTCCAGCTCGTACTGAAGTTCCAGCATGTCCGGCACAGCAGCGCTCAGCGGTGGAGTCACTTCATTCAATGCACGATAGTCCACAGTCAGTCTCCATTCTCCATCAGACTTGCGCACAGGCCAGATGGGGCTGTTGAAGGGTGAGTGGGTTTTGCTGACCACCCCTTGGCTCTCCAGCTCACGGATCATCTTGTGGATGGGGATCACGGCGTCCCGATTTGTCCGATACTGCCGACGGTGCACTGTCGAGGTGGCAACAGGTACTTGTTGTTCTTCTACCTTCAGGAGTCCCACTGCAGATGGGTTCTCTGATAGTCCCGGCAAGGTGTTCAACTGCTTAATGTTCTCTGTCTCCACAGCAGCTATTCCAAAAGCCCATCTGAGTCCTTTAGGGTCTTTATAATATCCATTCCTGAGGAAGTCTATGCCCAGAATACATGGAGCCTCTGGGCCGGTCACAATCGGAAGTTTCTGCCACTCCTTCCCAGTCAGGCTCACCTCGGCTTCAACCAGAGTCAGTTCCTGTGATCCCCCCGTCACCCCGGCAATGGAAATCGGTTCTGCCCCCACATGTCCTGATGGCATTAGAGTACACTGCGACCCAGTATCTACTAAAGCTTCATATTTTTGTGGCTCTGATGTGCCAGGCCATCGAATCCACACAGTCCAAAAAACCCGATTTTCCCGTGCCTCTTCCTGGCTAGAGGCAGGGCCCCTCTAGCACTGGTTATTATTCCCTTCTTGGACATACATGGTAGAGGTTCCTTCGAGGGAATCTGACACAGCATTCCCACCTCCGTAATACCTGGCAGCTTGCTCATGGGAGGCTGAGGCTACCTTCATTCTAGTGGAACTCCCTCTGTTAGCGTTTCTCTCCTTGAGCTCACGTACCCGTGCTGCCAGGACAGAAGTAGGTTTCCCATGCCACGCTCCCATGTCCTCCCCATGGTCCCGCAGATAAAACCACAGGTCAGCTCGAGGGGTGTACCCTCTCTCTCTCGCTGGGGGATGTTGGGCTCTGATTCTGGGGCCTGTGACTCGCACCGGTGCTACATGGGAACTGTTCCTTCTCATCTCCTCTCTCATTTCCCTCATCTCCTCTTTGAGTTCCTTCACCACCGCAGAGACATGAGCCTGCATTGGGCCACTGATCTTCTTTCATAATTTCTGAGCTTGTTGGCAACAGAACCCACTGTCTCTCGGTTATCCTCGGCATTAATTGTTGCGATGAATGTGGCGTATTGGGATGGTCCATGAGTTGCCAGATTCCACAACATGTGCCCTGTGCATTTAACCTTGTCGGGGTCATTATCATGCTGTCCGGTCCTCCCAAAAAGTACTTCCAATACTGCCACTTCTCTCAACTGTTGGATTCCTTCCTCAAGGGTCTTCCATCGCATTCTATTGTTGTGCTCTTGCATTCTGTCTCTGTGGACAAATCTCTCTCTCACACTCATTAGAAGTCGTTCCCAAAGGGGAAGGGGCCTTTGCTCTCTTACAAATACCTGATTTATACCTGAGTCCTGGGTCAAGGGTCCCAAATTCCTTGCTTCAGCACTATCCAGTTGCACACCTGTACCCATAAGGTCCCAGACTCGAAGTAGCCAGGCTGTATAGGCCTCACGTCCTCGTCGTGCAATATCTTTTTGCAGATTACGTAGACTTTCATATGTCAGGGACTCAGTGATGATCTCAACCTGTGGCTCTTCTGTGGACTGTGAGGACCCTCCTTTCTTACCCTTAATATCAGGATCTGACGATTTCACTTTACACTTCCTTGTTTCCACAGGGGCGACTGCTGCTGGCTGTGGCTGCCCTTGTGGTTCAGCTGGAACCTGGACAGTTGTAACATCTGTGGGTTCCACTGCTGCACCATCAGTCTCCGCCTTCTCGGGGCAGGGGGAGGGTTTTTCATGAGCTGGGGAAATGTACTCCTTCAGCATTTGGCCTATTTCTTTTACCAGAACATCAACTCAATCCGGGTGGGTCCTTTCTGAGGCAGGCTGTGGGGCAGAGTCAGGCTCTGGGGTATCATCCCTATTCTGTGGGGTAGGTATCAGGGTGGTTATCCAGGTCAATCTTCCCTTATCTCTGAATGCTAAACAGAATACGCATATTAGCAGCACCAGCCATTGTATGATATCATTAGCATTCAGAGAGGATTTAAACCCTTCAAAAACTGGTGGGGCAGACCCAAAGAGATGGGTAAAGGGTTGGGAAAAAGAAACTTCCCCCGGTGTCATTTCCTCACAGTAGGTACCATTGTTAAAGTAACTCCAAAAACACACAGTTAGTGTACGATAGCCCTGAATCCATGTGCCTGCCTTCCAGAGGAAATTAAAAATCCATGAGTTCTTCACCTTATTAAGCCATAAAATAAACTGGATGACAGTCACAGTAGCCTTAGTTATAGGGCCCATGTTTAGATAAGGGCCTGCAAATGGAAGGAATACAGCCACAACCACATGCCACCCAAACCAGGCTAAGTTAGACCACATGATGCAGCCTAATGAGGTTTTTATATCCAACGCACACAAAAGAAAGTACTAGGTTAGTTAAGAACTGCTATTTCTCTTCCCTTTTCTTTTCTCAGTGCCCTCAAGCCCCACACTTGGGCGCCAAAATCTGTCTTGGTTTAGGAAGACAGGTATCTGCTAGGTAAAATTACAATCAGAGGCTCTTTGGCAAAGATTTGGGAAATAGGAATAGCAGTTCTTTACTACTATGTAATACAAAGCAAACAAACACAAAAAAAAAAAAAACTCCCCCCCCCACCAAACAACTACAGCATTAATGAAAAATGACAACAGTACCAAGAACCTTGAGGGCTTTGTTTCACAAAACCCAGGGCAGTTTGGTTTCGGTGTCTCTGCAGGATCTTCAGAGCACCAAGCTGGAACAGTGGAAAAGTCCCGGGCTGGTAGCTGGGATGGCAGGGTGTCCCGGCAGGCAGGGGCAGGATGTCCCGGCAGCGCAGGGGGTGCAGGGTCACGCTGCAGCAAGAGGAGCAGCGCCGAAGAAGCTCGAAGGCGAGGCAGAAAGCGCCCAGCTTCTGCTCGACGTGCTTTGCGGCAGCTGAGATCCTCGAGGAGCGGCCGACACGCGTCTCCCGAACGCCGGAAGCAGAAAAGCACGCAGCTGCCTCAAGCTGTGTCTTTTACCTGCGTTATCTCCCCCTTCCACCTTTTGTCCATCTCTTTGTTTCAGCCAAGCACTCTCAAGTATCCAACACCCGGTCCCCTTGGCAACCCGTGGGGAAAAAATTCCCCAGAGAAAGAAGGAACAAACCCAACCCCCAACATTGTCACAGCATTCAGGACTAATCCAGATGGGTCTCATGGGTGGGTGGTAAGCCGCATGGAACCCGTCCTGTACAAATGCATACTTACAACCCCACACATTTCTTCTTTCCCACAAGCTTGCATTCGTGACTTTTAGCATGTTATTTAAAGCCTTACGAGAGTAAGCATCGTAAGCTCTCCCTTGACACCTGTTTATCTCGGTCACATTGTACCTACGTGGTATTGCGTTGATTCTTGTTATTGTTACAGTAATTACTGCAATAATTAAAATTTTCCACATAATGTCCATGATAACTATTAGTCTATCTATTCGTAGTTCCGAGTGAGCTTCAGCTTCAGTTCGTTATCGCCTGGTGTGATCTTCCAGATTCCTTCTGGGGCTTTCTTCACTCGGGAGTGATGAATCCAGGCTTTCTGTTCTTTGATCTTGATTGCAGTGAAGGTAGTAAGAAGCACCTGGAATGGTCCTTCTCACTGTGTTTCCAAGGTCTTTTCTGCAAAAGACTTAACATATGCATACTGGCCCATCTAATTCTCTGTTTTGAGCTCCGACCACATATTTCTCAATTTCTCTAAGTTGTCTATTCAGGGCCTCCATATACCTATGTAGGGTCTCTTCCCCTACTTGCATAGGTGTTGTTCCTTCTTGAACTGCATATGGCCTTCCATACAGTTTTTCAAGAGGGCTTAGTTTCTCTTTTGCCCTTGGTTTTGTCCGAATTTGCAATAATGCCAATGGGAAAGCCTGGGGCCAGGGCAAATTTACTTCTTGCCCCAATCTCACAGTTTGTTGTTTAATCAAGTGGTTCATTTTTTCCACTGGACCGCTAGATTGAGGGTGGTATGGGGTATGCAATTCCCAATCTATTCCCAGGTGATTACTTATTTGCTGCACAATTTTTGAAATAAAGTGTGGCCCTCTATCTGAGGATATGGTGGCTGGAACTCCAAATCTCGGTATTATTTCTTGTAACAGTGCTTTGGTTACCTTTCAGGTCTTAGCTGTTCTGGCAGGAAAGGCTTCTGGCCATCCTGAAAAGGTATCAGTTAACACCAATAGGTAACGATATCCTCCCTTCCTGGGCAGCTCTCTAAAGTCAATTTCTCATTGTTGCCCAGGTCCACAGCCCTTCCCAATTTGTCCCACTTTAGGCTTAGGAGTATTTTTGGGATTAGTTTGGAGGCAAAGGCTACACTGATGAATTATTTGTATCACTGTGCCCTGCAATTTCCTGGCCATGATCCTTTCTTTTAAATAGTTATACAGGGCATCTATTCCCCAGTGTGTTTTCTCATGCTCCCTCTGAACTAATGCCCACAACAAATAGGAGGGTACTACAAGTTTCCCTTCTTCTGTTACAGCCCATCCCTCCTGGTTATAACTTGCCTTTTCTGCCTTAATGAGTTTCTTATCCTTTTTATTGTATATTAGCTTATCCTCAATAGAAATTTTTCCATCTGGAATTAATGCTGCTTCAATTGTCTCATCAGGTATCTCACCTTTTGCTGCTTCTTTTGCCTCTCTATCCACCAGCATATTCCCTTCTTCCAATTCTGAGCTCACCTTCTGGTGTGCTTTGATATGCATGATGGCTACCTTCCCAGGTAATTGTACTGCCTCCAACAGTCTCAATATTTCTTGTGCATGTTTAATATCCTTCCCTTGCGAGTTTAACAGTCCTCTCTCTCTCCAAATGGCTCCGTGGGCATGCACGACTCCAAATGCGTACCTTGAGTCTGTGAAGATACTAATTCTTTTTCCTTCTGCCAGCTCTAGGGCTCGAATTAAGGCTATTATCTCAGCCTTCTGTGCAGAGGTGTTCGTTGGTAATGGTTTGGACTCTATTACCTCTCTGCTTGTGGTAACTGCATACCCAGCATGCCTCTTCCCACTGATGACATAGCTGCTCCCATCAGTAAACCAGGTTTCGGCATTTTCAAGTGGGCTATCTTTCAGATCCGGGCGACTGGAGTAGGTGGCTTCAATGCTCTCCAGGCAATCATGGATCACTGGTTCTCCCATACTTCTGCTGAGGAAGGAAGCTGGGTTCACAGTGTTAGTTACCACAATCTCAACATCATCCTGTTCCACCAGTATAGCTTGGTACTTCAGGAATCTCTGTGGGGAGAGCCAATGCCCCCCTTTCGCTTCCAGGACTGTAGACACTGTGTGAGACACTAGCACTGTCATCTTCTGGCCCAGGGTGAGCTTGCGTGGCTCTTGGATGTTCACTGCCACTGCTGCAACGGCTCTGAGGCACCCTGGCCACCCCTTAGCTGCCGTATCCAGCTGCTTAGAGAGGTAGGCAACTACCCTTCGATATAGACCCAGGTTTTGTGCTAGTATCCCTAAAGCGATCCCTTGCTTCTCGTGAGAAAACAAAAAGAATGGCCTACTCACATCTGGAAGTCCCAAGGCTGGTGCTGACATGAGTGCTTTCTTTAGCTGGTCAAAGGCTTGAGCTGCTTCTTTGTTCCACTGAAGATCTCTGCTTCCTTCCGTGATCAAGGCATACAGAGGTTTAACAAGTAATCCATAGTTATAAATCCACAGTCTGCACCATCCTGTCATGCCTGAGAAGGTTCTCAGTTCTTTCACTGTCTGAGGCTTTGGGGTCTGGCACATTGCCTCTTTGCGATCTTGCCCTAAGGTTCTCTGTCCAGCACTCACTTCATAGCCCAGGTAAATTACTGTTTACCTCACCATTTGGGCTTTCTTCTGGGACACCCAATACCCCTGTAGGCCCAAAAAGTTTAGGAGGCTTACCGTCCAGTCCACACGTTTCCTGGCTCTGGGTGGCTATTAGGAGGTCATCCACATACTGGAGCGACTGTCCTTCTCCTGGTGGAGGTTTCCAAGACTCCAAATCCTTTGCAAGTTGTTCCCCAAATATGGTGGGGGAGTTTTTGTATTTCTGAGGCAAACACACCATGTGAGCTGAGTTTTTTGTCCAGTTTTGGGGTTCTCCCAGTCAAATGCAAAGATTTTCTGGCTGGCTTCATGGAGAGGGAGGCAAAAGACAGCATCTTTCAAATCTAAAACAGTAAATCAGGTTAGTTCAGGGATTAAACGAGTTAACAATATATAAGGGTTAGCAACTACTGGATCCAAGTCTTCAGTTATCTTATTAACAGCCTTTAAGTCCTGTACTAGCTTGTATGATCTGTTAGGCTTCTTCACTGGCAAGATAGGAGTGTTAAAATCAGACTGACACTCTTTTAGTAGTCCTATCTTCAAATGTTTTCAATAATTGGACTAATCCCTTCTCTGTCTTCCTTCTTTAGGGGCTATTGTTTAACTTTTACTGGCTGCCCTCTTTCCTTAAGTTTGACCTATACTGACAGTGCATTCTTTGCCCTGATTGGTATGTCAGAAGCCCACACCCCAGGAAACACTTGATCTAATATTTTCCTGAAATTCTCTTCTTCATTGGCAACTTCAATTTCTTTGGTTATCATTATCAAGCTTAACAGTTCTATATATTGTTGATCTTTTACCTCCAAAATAATTTTCCCATTCTTAAATATTATTTTTGTCTCCAGCTGCTCTAGCAGATGTCTGCCCAAAAGTGCAGATGGAGCTTTAGGCATATTTAAAAAATCAATGAATTCCCCATTGTTTTCCAATTTATACTTCAATGGTTTGCAAAAAATAAGGTCTTTCAGATTAGCCAGTCGCTCCTTTTACCACAACATAGTCATTGGTTACAGGTATTAGGGCCTTATTCAGCACTGAAAATGTTGCTCCTGTGTCTATTAAGAATTCTCTTCGTTTTTTTCATTTTTTCTTTTTTTTTTTTCAATGCTTTTTGATCTTATTCTAATTCTTAAGTTTCACTTGGTATTCTTCTGGTACAAAAATATGCTGGCCACACTCAACTTTAGGAATTTGTACTGGTTTCTTTGAGATCTCTGAAATCCCGTTTCCCAGCAACTCAAATATTTTACCGCTGCGTAGGCTTATAGTTCCACTCTTAGGTACTAGCCACCTGTACCTTTATCGTTCCCACGAGCCTTGACAGACTGCACCACGAAGCACAGTCCGCTGATGACAGTAGCAGCCCCTCCGTGGGCAGGGGAACTCTTCTGAACCAGCCTCCCAATTCTTGTGCCTCCTATTCCTGGGCATATATCAAAATCAACACAAGAGAGAAAAAACAAAGAAACAAAACTAAACAAAAACGAGTTTGTTAACCTTAAAAAGCAAAAAGTTAGCTGTACTTTCAGCTGTTGAGGAAAGAATTACGGTTAAAAAGCAAAAAAAGGAAAAATCAAAACAAGGTTCGAGGCATAAAAAGCAAAAAAGAATTCTTTTCAAAATAAGGCTCGAAGCATTACCTGTTGTGAAAAGAACTTATGGTTAAGAAAAGGATAAACATCTTTTTATTAAAGCAAACAGACAAAAAGCAGAAACAGACAAACGAAAACTTTTCCAATCAGTCAGGCACAGTTTTAGGCTCGCAAAGGAAGCAGCCAAGGTGGGGGGGGGGAGATCCCCCATGATTCTGAATACATTCTTAAAATCCCACAGACTTCGGCTGGGACACAGCACAGACCCTCCTGCAGGAAAGCGGGGGCGGGGCTCGATCCCACACTCCCCCTTCGCTCTTCTGCAGTCGCAGCCGAGGACTACAGCACTTTGAAGATATTATCACACACTCTGGCAATTGCAAACTTCCATTCACCAAAAATCCCTCCGCGTTTTACAAAGAGCTGGGAAACATAGCCTTAGGCTGTGAGTTCAGCCTGTTGTCTGACTACCAAGGTGACACTAAGTACCCTTGATCACCGGCTATGTCAGGCATGGATTCGAAGAGATGGAAAAAAAACCTCCTTGCCTGTTTTGTTCCCTTTTCTTTTTTTGTTCTTTTTCTTTTCCTTTTTTTTTCCTTTTTTTTCTCTCTTTTTTTTTTTTTTTTTTTTTTTTTTTCTCTCTCTCTACAAACAGTAAACAGCTTATTCACTCACGGCGCTTTTCTGCTGAACTGACAAACTGATTGAAGTCACACTATCAGTTAAACGATCAAAGCTAGCACACAGCCTTCCCTGAGACGCCACAGCCTTCCCAAATCCCTCCACCTTCTCAGACAGAGGTATCCCTCTGCCAATCAGCGGGGGTGTTAAAATCTCTTACGTGTTCCAAAAACACTTACAGAGATTAGTAGCACATTCCAAAATTACACAAACCGAAACGATTATTTCACAAGCTTTCACAAACCGCAACACAAACGGTACAAAATTGATCCACAATCACAAAACCTCGGGATCACCAAACAGACACAGATCTGCCCGCAATACACACACACACATCCAGCGCACGGGACCACGACTCAAGACGGGACCCTTTGCATCTCAAAACTCAGATTATGCATTACCATGCATTATGCACTAGCCCCTCAGATTATGCATTACCAAGGTGCACCTTTAAACTACAAGCCGAAACCGGAGCTAGTACTGCTTTAAAACCAACAAGACCCAAGACCGGCGGCTCTGCTGCCGCCGTTGCTGCCCCTCCACTTTGGCACTTTGTCACCTTTAAGCATCCTCCTAAAGTAATGTTTATGTTGATGAGAACAGTTGTTGGGGCAGGTGTTGCCTATTTCAAAGGAAGCAGGTAGGGCTCTACTCCTAAGCAGCAGAATTATGTCTCACTTACTGGGAGCTGCAGGTTGGCACTCGTTGAACAGCTGTGCAAAGAACATGGGAAATGCCACCACTTGTTGGGAGAAAGGGAGCACTGCTGAGCTGGCAGCATTTCCAACCAGTGAGTGACAGCATCAAGGGCAAGGCAGGAATGAGATCTCAGGCAATTAATTAGAAACAGCTCCTGCAGCCAGAATTTGATTCCTCCCTCTTTGCAATCTCATCGGGATGCAGCCACCAACTACCAGGTTCTTTACCTGGAAACAAAACAACCACCTACAATACTCCGCGGAGTTTTTCCAAAACTCATTCAGGCCTCTGCTTTGCATAAGACGTCTCTTATGACTTACAAGCTGCCTCTATTCAAAGGTTCCTGTCTTCAGTATTTGTTCTTTATTTTATCTTTTTTAAACATACCTTTTTGTCCGTAGTTCCAGCAGGCTCTGGTCTGTCTCCGGGGGTGTCAGGGGGGTCGCAGGAGCCCTCTACCCAGAAAATCCTGGGGGGCGCCCAAAAGGGTCCTAGACGCCGATGGCCCCCTCGGCGAGAGAGAGCGTCTCCTGGCTGGCTCGCCAAAATGAATTATTAAAAAAATATGAATATCGCCCCAATGCCGATATCCAAAAGACTCTCTAACAGTTTAAAGTTAGAAAGTGTATGCTTAATTACAACGCCGGGCAGCGTGCGGGATAGCTCCCAAACACACGCGCACCTACAGAAGATCACAGGGTCTTTTTATGTACAGAAGTATCGAATACCCTAAACACAAATGTGTATTCATGACTTTAGTACATCCCATTCCCCACTTCGTATGGTAATTAGCCAAAAGCTATTAAGCATGCGTGGTTTGTTCTTTGAAATGGGTCGGTGGTCTTTTTTATGGGGCAGGGTCTCAAAATGATGAAGTAAGTGAGTCTTCTTCACTTTGACTTTTTAACCTTTTAGTGTTGTGTGACAACTGAATCCTGTTTTCCCAGGAGTATTTGATTTATGAATTCATTGTCCTTCTTGAAGCCTATTGATTAGTCAGAATACACAAACATAAGTTGACAGGCCTCATGATTTATCAGTTCCTTAAATCCGGCTTCTGCTTATCAAAAGGGAAGTCTATCTGTCTTACTATAGCAGTATCTGGTTTAACTAAAATCTTTAATTCTTCAAAATTAATGTTTCAGTGGCCGCAGGCTACGGTGCTGATGACGAGGCCGTTGCCCAGGAGGGCAGCCAGGGAGATGCCCAGGAAGAGGCAGAAGTGCAGGAGCTGCAGCTGCCGCGTGTCTGCCAGTGCCAGCAGGAGGAAGTGGCTGATGGAGCGGCTGTTGGACATTTCTTCACTCTGGGCATGGTGGACTGTTGAAAGAAGACATTGAGAAGCTGTGACAGATTTCCTTGATTCAATCCTATTTTATTAGGAATTCCCTAAAAAGTATTTCTGTTGTTTTGCAGAAAATTCAGTAAAGTTTTATTTTTGAGTTCATTTTTGTGCGGCTTAGTTACTGCCACATCTTCAGCATTGCTCTCAGCCTGAACACTGGGGAGCCCAGAGGGAAAACAGAGCCTGTGCCCCAGTGCAATCAGACCAGCTGGTCCTGCACAGGTACCCTTTGCTCATTACACTTCCCTCTACTTCACGGTGATTGGACTTACACCTTTCTTGAAAAATAAAGTGGACTATCTGTAAGCTGCAATTTCAAAATTAATTTCCCTACACTTTTCTCTCCCTTTTTTTTTTTTTTTCTGTATTGTTGTATAGGAAGGGATATCCAGGGCTTGTCTTGCTCTCTACTACCTGGAGTTGTGCCTACTGGGAGCTGTTTCTCTCTATCCAAGCCTTGTCCCTGCCAGTGCTCCCAGAGCCCAGCCCAGCCCTGGGGGCTGAGCTCTGCCCTGCACACCCCTCCCAGCCCAGGCCACTGCCCAGGGGCATCTCCCTGGCAGCAGGGCCTTAAGGGCAGCTCAGACCAACAGAGATGCTGCAAGCCAAGGTGCTGCTGCTGCTGTCTGTAGGTAGAGGAGGGTGAGGAGGAACTTTCTGAGGGAGATCTGAGACAGATCTGCTGATGCCCAGGGTGACAGTGCAGGAGTCTCAGTGACACAGACAAAGCTGGCAGCCCTTTCCCTTTCCTTTAGGACAAAGCTGAGAGCAGTCCTGGCCATGCAGCACCCTTTCCACAGCAGGAGGAGTCTGCCCTGCTGGGGTCACTCCTTCCACCTCCAACTTCACCCCACGGTCCATGAGGATCTCCAGGCAGGCTGAGAGCTGCCCTTGGCAGGTGGGAGATCCCCTGGCCTGGCCAAGAGCCCTCAGGGTTGCAGCACCTGCTCTGCAAAACAGCCATATTCCTAAGGAACCAGCAGCCCATCCCGATGAATAGGGCGAGTTACACTGATGGTTGTCAGCTCCATTTCCTGCCTAGAAATCCTGAAACTGCTTCTGAATTCTGCTCCCCTCAACTCTTGGACACCGAAATTCACAGAGCTGGGAAAAAAATCCCCTGGCCACTGCCTTACAAGTGAGTTATGTCAAAGTTAGAGCTCTGTAGGAAATCTCTATCCATCCCTATCCTTTTAAAATATCTGTATGTGGGGGTGTGCATAGATGTGTCTTGTATGGAAAGGAAGGAGTGCACAAGCAACATGACTGACACCTTCACTCTGTGTTCATTCCATACCCAAGGGAACAAAGATGTTATGGAAACCCTTGAATAGATAGACCCTTCTGTCCATGGATTCAGAGACATCCCAGAGCCACTGGCACACACAGACCCTTCTGTCCATGGGTACAGACACATCCCAGAGCCCCTGGCACACACAGACCCTTCTGTCCATGGGTACAGAGACATCCCAGAGCCCCTGGCACACACAGACCCTTCTGTCCATGGATTCAGAGACATCCCAGAGCCCCTGGCACACACAGACCCTTCTGTCCATGGGTACAGAGACATCCCAGAGCCCCTGGCACACACAGACCCTTCTGTCCATGGGTACAGAGACATCCCAGAGCCCCTGGCACACACAGACCCTTCTGTCCCTGTAGGACGGAGCGCGGTGGGTGGGGGCGGTTGGTGGGCAGCGAGTCCCGCACAGCAGGCAAGACCCGGCTCCAGCCCTGCCAGGCCCTGCCAAGGCTCAGTGCCGGCTCCTCTGGAATGGGAAAGCCCTTCAGCCTTGTCCCTGCACAGAGGGGCACTGCTGGCCTGGCAACACAGGTTGTTTTCCCCACGAGCTGCAGGAGATGAGAACACAACACTTGCAAACACTGACTGCAAGCCACAGCTCTGGCTGCTCCCCATGAACCTCAGCTCTGGCACCACTGTCTGCCCCAGGTCCAGGGGATGCAGTGGGAGCCCGGCTGGGCTCTGCCCTGGGGCCATCCTGCAGGGACAGCTGCAAACAGGGAGCATTTGGCTGCCACAAACAGCCAAGCCAGGGGTGGAGGGCAGCTGGTCCAGCCCGGACTGCACTGCTGTGTGCTGTGCTCTGGGCTCCCCGCAGAGGGGACTGCACTGGTGTGCCAGAGGAGATAAAGAAGCTTCAGCTTCAGCCTAACTGAGGTGGGTGGGTGGGCCGGGAAGAGTGGGGTGGCTCACGGGACTTCACAGAGCTCATCCTGCTGGAAGGATGAGGAAAAGGGAGTGGGAACTCAGCAGTGAGGAGAGCTGAGGGCAAGAGAGCAGCTCTGAATGACACTAAAATGCCACCAGACCTCTGAGGCATTGCTGCCCCTCAGCCAGTGACAGGATGAGTCCCTAAGCCTGGGGCTCGGTCTTCCTCATGGTGATGGGCACCAAGGATGGCAATAGTGTGATGGAGACTGCAATCAGCTGGGCACTCACTGGGGGAAAATAGGGAGCAGTTGTCAAGGAAAATGCAGGTGGGGGACAGAACTGTTCAGAGAAGGGCTGAGCTACAGCTTGAGCAAGCTGAAAAATGTCATTTGGCGTCACCCCAGATTGATTTCATTTCAGAAGGTATTGAACAAGTTTATTTTGGGGAGGTGTCATGTTTTCCCTTGGAGATGCACCCTCTGCAAACTTGAGCTGCCTTGCCGAAATGCTCAAGGCAAGTCTGCTGCAGGTCACACCGTTTCTTCTTTGGCTGATCCCGGCCCGGTGCTGAGCTCCAGCAGAGCCTGGGCAGAGCCCAGAGCAGCCTCAGCATCCGCAGAGCCCGGCTGCAAGGACAGAAACCAGAAACCGCCCGTCAGCTGAAGGCTCCTGTGCCCTTGTCCCAGCCGCCCGCAGTGCCCAGGCCATGCTGGCCGTGCTCAGAGCGGGGCCCAAAGCTGCCCATCATTGCTGCCTTTGGCAGCAGAGCAGGAGGGCAGGACACGTGCCCAGCCTGCAGCCAGCCAGGCCAGATCCACCTCCCCAGCAGCTGCCCAGAGCAGGATGCTCCTGTGCTGGCTGCCATCTCCCAAAAGCTCTTACCCCACCCGTGCCAACAAGACGGGGACACACCTCACGCCATCCGCCGCGCAAAGAAAAGCTGCTCCCAAACCACGTCCTCAGCCTTCTCCTTCATCCACTCCACAGCTGGTCCCAAGCACTTCCCAGTCAAGACTGGACACCACCTAGAAGGCTTCCTTTAGAAAAACAAACATCAAATTAACAAAAAGAGGTTACAGACAAGAAAGGGAGAAAAGGGAAAAGGTAAAAGATCCTATTTCTGTCAGAGGTTGAGGAAGCCCCCATGCCCTGCATGCTAGGGAAAAACCCACCCACCACTGAGGGAAGCCCATGCTTTCACTCTTCCCCCCCTACACTGCCCCCCAAACTAATGGTGATCCCAAAGAAAACAAAGGGAGTGGAGCAGCCCAAGTCCTTCCTTGCTGGCAAAGCAAAGCAGCCGAGCACAGGTTCTGGAGTCCCACCTCTGCTCCCACCTTGGGGGTTGGTTTGTGTCGGGCCGGCTGCCCCAGCCCCAGCCCAGGGCATGGTGGGGGGTGGCGGCTGTTGGCAGGGCCAGGAGCCGACTCCCATTTCAGAACCACCCCAGCCCGTGCCCCCAGCCCTGCCAAAAAGCAGCTTGGCAGCCCACTCAACAATCAGTTGCATCAGCCCCAGTAAAGGGGGGAACCTTTGGTTCCTGGCCAGGCTGTGCAATGCCCAAATCTGGGAGCATCCCCCTGTGTGTGAACTCATCTGCAAATTGGCTGTGGAGCCTGGCTTTGAAGAAGGTGCCAGAATTGAAGTCCATCACCTTCAATTGCTGGTGGCCAGGTTCAGGAAGAGGTTGTCATCCTTGCTGTCATCCTCACTGTCTCCAGCAGCAGCAGCCCCACCTGCTCCAGCTTCTCCAGGGGCTCCTTCTCCTTCCCTGGGGGTGAGACCAGGCTGTCAGTGTTCTGCCCAGGGCCCCAGCTGTCAGTGAACCAGCACAAGCCAAAACAACTCGCACGGCAGCCACCAGTGGTGGGCAGAGCAGCTCAGCTCCAGCACAAGGGCTGCCTGTGCCCATCTGATGACCCCTGTGCAGTGACACAGGCAGCACAAAAAGTCTGGCTTTCTTTGCTTCTGATTGCCAAGGCATGTGTGCAGCTGGAACTTACCAGGGCCCCGCATCAAAATGAGCCTCTGGCTCTCTCCCTTCTTCTACTCCAGATGAATCTCCTGCATCCAAGGATCACCAAAAAGGTCTTCTAATGAAGGCCTTTCCATGTCATCCACGGCTAAACAGCACCTGATGAGATCCTTGCACTCTGGGAAGAGAAACCAGAAACTGCCAGTCAGTTGGAGAAGGCCCCTGGCTGCTTTGCCCCATATTCCCATGCCCAGGCCATGCTGGATGTGCTCAGAGCTGGGCCTAAACTTTCCCATCAATTCCCTGTTTTGGAGGAGAGCAGGAGAGCAGGACATGTGCCACCTCCTCAGCAGCTGCCAGAGCAGGACGCTCACGAGCCAACTGCTGCCTCCCAGCACTGGTATTCCCCCCGTGCCCAGAGATGAGGATCCACCTGGAGAGAGCCGTTGTGGCAGCGGGAGCTGGCCCCAGCTGATGTTCCAGTCGCTCCTGAAAGGGTGCTGCCCGCAGACCATCTGGTGCAGGAGCATGCCCAGGGACCAGATGGTAGCTGGCTCGCCATAGTACCAGCCAAAGTCGGTCCATTCTGGGGGGCTGTATGCTGGTGTTCCTGTGGAATACAGATGGAGTTCATCAGAGGGATGCTGCTGCTCCCAGAGCCTGGCCCCAGCATCCCTGGGCATGTGGGGACTGCCCCAGTGGCACATGGTGTGACCCGCTGCCCTCCCACCAGGACCTGGGCCTTGTGTGAAAAATTGGCATTGGAAAAGAAACCACTGGTGTAGGAAAAGGGCAGCAGAAGCCCTGGAAAGGCCTGACCAGAACAAGAAAAAACCCACTCAGAGCAGGAGGAAAACCATGCCTTCCTCCTCCCTGCCTGCATTGCCCCAAATAACATTATGAACACAAGGCAAAGAAGGCCAGAGGAGCAGTCCAAGCCCTTTCTCACCTGCACACCACACTGGCTGGTGCACAGGTTCTGACTCCACGCTCTCTGATAGCCCCACCCACGGGTGTTTCTGTCGGGCTGGCTGCCCCAGCCCCAGTCCTGGGCAGAGTGGCTGGCAAAGGCTGCCAGCAGGGCTGGAAGCTGGGTCCCAACCCACCCCTGCTCAAAAGCAACTCAGCTGAAGTGTCAGTGCCATGAGTGGCAGCAAAAGGGAGAATCCCCACTGCCACACCCAGGTTGGGCTGTGAGATGTTGGGCCATGAGATGTCAGGAGCTGGGAGCACATCCTTGCGTGGGCTCACCTGCAAACTGCGTGTATGCCGTGTCTTGAAGGTAGGTGCCACAGCCAAAATCGATCAATTTGGCCTGCCCGGTGGCCAGGTCAACCAGGATGTTCTCTGGTTTGATGTCTCTGTGCAGGACCCCGCAGCTGGTGCAGTGCCGCACGGCCTCCAGCACCTGGCGGAACAGCTCCCGCGCCACCTCCTCGGACAGGAACCTCCGTGCCCGAATGAAATGCTGGAGGTCCTGACACCGCTGCGGGCGCTCCAGCACCATCACGATTTCACTGGGGAGCTCAAGCCAGTCCAGCAGCTGGACGACACCAGGGAAGCCAGTGGAGACCCTGTCCAGCAGCACGATCTCCAGCGGTGCGCTGGTGCCGTCGGGCTGTGGGAGGACCACGATGCCGTCAGTGGGGCTGAGGCCGTGCCAGGGGTGGGGAAGCCCTCACCCAGCCTGGGATGTTCTGCATCCTCTGCTGGCCCCAGGCCCACTCTCCCTCGAGGCGTCCTGGCGGCTTCCACCCTGCCGGGCCTCGGCTCGTCCCCGCCCGGCACGCCCCGGCTTCTCCCGCTGGCCCCCGCTCACTCACCAGCTCTCCCCAGTGCCGGACGCGGTTCCGTGGCACCCTTTTGATGGCCACCTGCAAGCCAAGGGGAGCAGCGGCCTGAGCTCGCTGCCCACGCTGCCCACGCTGCCCAGCCCCATGCTCTTCCTCCTCCGCCCTCCTCCTCCTCCTCCTGCACCCGCCGCCAGCCCCGCCGCTCACCGGTGTGCCGTCCAAGAGCCGCGTCCCTGCGAAGACTCTTCCGAAGCCGCCGCGCCCCAGCAGCGAACCCAGCCGGTACTGCTCCTGGAGGCCCTGCTGCGCCTTCCCTGCCGGCGAGACGTGGCTGTCAGTGCTCGGCCAGGGGCCAGCAACGGCCCCCGAGCGCCCCTCAACCGCCCCGGGCCGGGAATCCCCAGGCGTTCGCTCCTGGCAACGCGACAGCGGCAGCTCGGGGCCGGCGGCCACGCTGCCGAGCGGCGGAGCTCGGGCCGGGGAAGCCGCGGCGGAGGCCGCGGGAGCGGCCGCGCCACCTGTGTCCTCCGCGGGGCCCGGGAGGGGCCGGGGCCGGGGCCGGGGCCGGGGCCGGGGTCGGGCTCGGCACAGGCGGAGGCAAAGGGCGGCGATGCCGCCGCAGCCCCAGGCACTGATCCTCGTCCGCCACCGCCATCGCCAGGACAGCCAGAGCCCGGCGGAGGCGAGACCGCGGCGGGAGGCCCGGGGCCGGGGGCGGGGACGGGGCAGCCCCACCCGGGGCCGGGGGCGGGCCGGGGGCATGGCCCGGCCCTGCAGGGGAGAGGGAGACTGCCAGAGGACGGGGACACTGGGACAGGGAGATCGGGAGAGGGTGCGGGACTAAGGGAGAGGGTGCGGGCCTGCGCGAGAGGGAGAGGAAAGGCAGGAGGAAGTCGACAAATGTCGCTTTTTCTGCTGCTGCTGCTGCTGCTGCTGCCGCTGCTGCCGCTGCTGCCGCTGCTGCTGTAGCAACTGAAGCCCCGGGGCCGTTTTTCCCCAGGTCCGTTTGTCCGTTGCCCACTCAGCCCCACGCCAAGCCCCGCGCTCCCCGGCGGCAGCCCCGAGCCTGTCCAAACACGGGAACTTTGCCCACAGGAGCCAAGACCCAGAGTCTTGACTCCTGCACTGTGGCAGAGCAATCCCCTTGGCTGCTGCTGTGCGTTGTCCCTGCTGAGGGTCAGACACTGTCAGAGCACGTTCCCTGAATGCAGAATTCGTACCTGGCCCAAGCACTGCACTTTTGTCTCCAGCATTGCTTTCCAAGAAAAACAGGGGAAGGCAAATTGTGTGTAGCTCATGGTATTTTACAGCATCTCAAACTTGCCAAATCATGGATCTTAAAGGTGAGATCCATTTGTAGTTCATGGGATGGAGAAGTAGTGCAAGATGGAAAAGGGGAGCATCAAAATCATTTGACAAGGACATCTTTGATTGCTTCTTTACATTTCCATTTCATTTCTTAAAAGATCTTTCAGTTTTCCCAGAATCTTCTCCACACTCCTGTCTGCTCTTTCCAAGAACACTTCCTGGAGAACGAGGTGCAGCTTCTGTCACAAGACGTGCCACCAACTGCAGCTTCCCTTGGCTTTCCACACCGTGTGTGCAGTAGGAGTCTTGCAGCAAAGCAGGACAAATATTTGAAGAACTTGACAGCTTGTCTGTTCTTTTCCTTGTGGACTTGGGAGTTGTGCCCTTGGTAAGGTTTCCATTGTTACTGTTGTACCCTAAGAAAACAGGACAGGGTACCGGGGGAACCTGCTGGGAGTCTGTTATCATCCACCCAGCCAGGAAGATGAGGATGACAACTTAATCTATAAGCAGCTGGAGAATGTTTCAGGATCACCAGCCCTTGTTCTTGTAGGTGACTTTAAGCTGCCAGATATCTGCTGGGAACTTAATACAGCAGGAAAGAGGCAGTCCAGGAAGGTTTTGGAGTGTATGGAGGACAACTTTTTGTTGCAGCTGGTGAGTGAGCCCCACCAGGGGAGGGCCTATATTCGACCTGTTGTTTGCAAATAGAGAAGGGCTGGTGGGAGATGTGGTGGTTGGAGGCTCCTTGGGACACAGTGATGATGAAATTATAGAGTTCTCGATATTTGGTGAAATCAGGAAGAACATCAAGAAGACTTTTACACTGGACTTCCAATCAGCAGACTTTGGCCTATTTACAAGACTTATTCAGGGAGTTGCTAGGGAAGCAGCCCTTAAAAACAAAGGAGTCCAGGGAAGGTGGGCGTGCTTCAAAGCAGAGATCTTGAGGGCAGAGGAACAGGCTTTCCCTGTGTGCCAAAAGATGAGCTGACGAGGCAAACGTCCAGCCTGGATGGGCAAGGAGGTTTTGAAGGAACTTAGGAATAAAAAGAGGATGTATCATCTTTGGAAGGAGGGTCAGGTCAAGGAGTATTTAAGGGGATTGCTAAGGCATGTAGGAAAAGTGTTTGGGAGTCCAAAGCTCAATTCAAACTTAATTTGGCAATTTTGTACAGGATATTAAAAAAAGTTTTTCAAATATATTAACTGCAATAGGAAGGCCAACTGCAATGGTTGGAGGACTTTCACGGACTTACACACACTGCGACTCGTGACCACGTTTCCCCGCTTGTGTTTTTCCCGAGACAGGTGCGAGGTGCTCCCCATCACTCCCCGTCCCCCGCAGCCCAACTTCCCTGCCTTGCCTGCTCCAGATGCCCTCGGCCCTCATGCCAGACCCTGCCAAGTCTGCCGCTGCAGCCCTTACACCTCGGCTCACGGGTCTCTGAGGGGACCCAGCTGGGACCTACGCCTGGCAGGATCTCTGGATGAGGGATTTCAGTGGGCAGACAGCACTGACTCTTCCAGGCTGCAAAAGGACCTTCTCTCTTTCCTCACACCGGTGACACCACCTTACCTCATCCCCGCAGCGTTCCGACTCCAGCGGGTCTTGAGTTTGAAGTGTGTAGGCTTGGCTTAAAACCTTCACTGCAAAGTGGGGAAACATCTTGAAGTTACTTTGAGAGAGTTCAAGTTGTTCCCTGTAATCTTTTGTGATACAGAAAAGTGAACCGGTGAGAAGTTCAAGCAAATTGTCATTACTACCTGCTAAACTACCTTCAAATGTAATTTGGTGCTTCTTTTAAGGTATGAGGGACTCAAGGGGATAAATCAGGACACTCATTTCCCAGTTCCTGTAAGAGCTGTCCTCAGGAAAGAGAGCTTAGAACCAACTCTGAAAATGGGGAATGAAAGCATCTTTTCTTCCTGGGGCTGTGCTGTGGTATACAGTGGGTAAACATGAATATCCAACTGTTTACATTATGCTATGCATGTTCACACTGATCTTTCTCCTGAAAAAAAAAAAAAACAAAACCAAAACCCCATGAGTGAGTAGGTGAAAGACGATGGAACCAAACTAATTGTGTTAAAACTATTCCTCTCCTCCTGTTCCAACTGAAGTTGGAATGCATCCAGATTTGAATTTCCAAAGTCTGGCACCTCTTTTCAGAGGTTACACTGAACTTTGACCAACTTGGTCTTCACATTTGAATCTGAATCCACTTTTGTTCCTCACCTTGTCCCTCTTCACACCCAGAAAAACAACTGAGTATCACATATATCAGACTATTCCTCCTTAGTCTTGGGCAGATAAGAGCAAAACAGGTTTCACATGAACCTGTCTGAGGTCAGGGACATTCCATCAAGTGTTACTGAACTCAAATGGGATCAAAGATTCCCAAATAACAGTATAAAATCACTCTGAAACATCTGCAACTGCAAACACAGATGGGCAGAGAAAACAGTAGGTCTGCAGGTGAAACCCTTGCCTCAGATAAGGACAGTGTTTGCCTTTGAACTCAGTCAGTTACCCTCTGCCTTCCACCTGGGGAGCTGGAAGGAGACTTGTGGTAGTCTCCCCCTACTCTCCTTCTTTTTCCCCTTGACCTTGCCTTCAGGGTGATCATTCAGTTGGACACTTCCTGCACTTGCTGTCTCAGGTCAGTCCTGCCAAAGGCAGAAATGAATGCTGGGATGTGGCAATACACAAGACAGAGAGGAAGACACATTTAATTAGCACAGCTGGTTTGATAACCGGGATGCCATGGCAGGGACAAGCAGAATTTTGAGATTATGAGAAGATGAGATTAAACTTGCCTAGGGGAAGAGGATGCACTGTATCGCATCTCAGCATCCCACATGTCAACACAAAGTGACTCTGCAAGGCAAAGACTGAATTTTAACAGGTCTCATTGATACTAGGCAAGCCTGATTGTTATCTCAAAAAGCCATTGCCTAATGATTGGCCGTTAATGCCCCTCTCCCAGGCTCTTTCAGGGGTGGGTGGAAATAGTCAAAGCCTGCAAAGGACACTTAATGCAAATGGCTACAGTCAAACCTTTTGTACTGTCTGCCCCCCAGTTTTGTAGGGGAAGAATCTCTTAACACAGTGGGGTTTTAAAATTAACACAAATTTTGTGGGAGGTCATTGAAGCTCAACCAATGCAGAAGAATGTAGACAGCATCAAAAATAACTGGGAAGTATCCCATACTTGTGCTTGAAAGGCTTTGAATCAGAAGGTCTGCAAGGGCTGTTGCCTGATGAGTATTTGTGAATCTTCCCAGTGAGATAACGTAACTTTTTCTAGCCTGGTGATGCTGTAGGCAAAAGACCATCCCAAAGTGCAGGAATGAGCCTGGTATGCTTTTGGCAGTGTGCAAGTATAACCCAAAGGCCAAGGCAGTTTCCAAGTGGAATGACTGAACTGGGAGAGGTTTGAAATGTAGGTAACCTCCAGAGAGGTGAAGCGGGGAGGGCTGAACGACAGCGCAAGAGGCAGCTGGGTGCTCCGGCTTGTACACATCTTCCAGGGAAGCCTTCCTGTGGAGAAGGAAAACTCACGGACACTGTGGCTGACAGGAACTGAAGACATGCTTTCAGTGGAATGGCACTGAGATATATATATACACTTTGTTTTTCTTTTCCCGCTGAATGGGGGCTACTTTGCTATTCAACATTAACCTAAAAACCAAGTACCCTAAAATATAGAAAGTATTTTTGCGAATCTCTGCTATCCCCTGTGATGGGTAGTGTGTGAATAGAAAACTTGGAGACAGTAGTGTAAAACACAAAGGCAGGAAGGGAGTGTTTATCATGATGTGCAGAATGCACCTCTTTGCTACAGCCTTGAAAGCTGCTTCTACAAGCTGGCAACATTCAGTTGCTGGAAGACAATATAACTAATCCAGACATGTTCAGCATGTAGAATTACAGTATCTCAGCCTTGTCCTTCCCTCACGAGCAACAGGAATTGGATTCATTTTTTCCCCAAAGAAAAAAAATCACTTGAAAGTCCAGAAGTTAGAATCCAAGAGAAATATCACATCTGCTTCAGAGAGTTTCTCTCTTTTGAACTTGGGGAGGAATTATTTTACTGTGCCAGAAATGCAGGAATTGTGTTGTTACATGGAAGCTTTAAAAAAGCAAAGCCAAAATTTGAGCACTTAACTTCTTTTTCTCCTTGTTATTCATTTTCCCCTGAATTTCAGCCAAACTGCCAATTCAAAACTCATATCATTGCTTAGTGTATGGAAATTCCGATAAAATTAGTGTGTCAGTTAAGAAGGAAACAATGTGAAATAAAGAAAGTGAATGTGAAAATAGTAATTTGAAATAAAATACTTCAGTTAGATGGCCTAAAATCTTCTATTAGTGAAAAAAAAATCACTAGATCTAATGTAGAATAACAAGAGTTGTCAGAAAAATATCTCAGAAATACTTTTTCACACACACACACACACACACACACACTCTCTCACTCTTCTGTGTGTGTGTACACTTCTCCCCATCCTACTGCTTTTTCTTCCTGCTTTCTCCCCTGTAATTTTTTAAGAGCTGATATTTGTCATTTTCATTCTATTCTCCCAGAATAAAATTTCCAAGAAGTTCCCTAATGTTCTTTTTGGCTTTTGAGGATTAAAACAAAACAAAACAAAACAAAACAAACAAACAAAAAAAATTAAGAGCAAAACCCCAGGCCTTTCCCACATTTTTAAAAGCTTTATATTCCTGCATTCTGACACAGACAGAATCCACAGGACAGTTCAAACAAGGGGGCTGTTATCCTCTCTCTGTTTCTATGGAAATGAGTGTCAGACCACTTAAAACAAAGCACATACTTTACAGTAATCACTGCATTTTCATTATTTGAAATAACAGAGCGCATTTTCCCCAATCCAACCTCTATTCCTATGGATACAAGCTGAAAATCGTTGTAGAGAAGCCTGTTCCACAGTTTTTTCCAATTCTGAATGTGTTTAGGATGCTGTTAAGTTCTCACAAGGTGCTATGGATGATACGATCTAACAAGAGCTTCAAGTGTGCTGTAATTTGAACTGGAGAGGACCAATTCTGTGAGCCAGAGTAAGGAAACATTCTTGTGTGTGTAAATAGAAATTGGAATGAATTCTGAGTGAAGTACTCCACCCAGCAGGTTTAGAAGGAGGGGAATGATTTGCTGTTTTCTGCTATTTTTTGACTTGCTTCAGAGAGAGTGAGCTGAGCTAAGCAAGTTCTGAGTTTGGTGATCATGAGCTGCTCCTTGGCCAAACTAGCCATAACACCATAGAGACCCCCACCACTTCACGAGACAGAAGATGTGACCCATGAAGTTTGCAAAGCCAATCTCCTCACGTTTCATTTGGAATGAAACCTCACTCCATTTCCTCAGGAGAGGCAGCAGAACGTCCCCGCGCCTCACCCCCCTGAATGCTGCCAGTCTTGCTGGCACTTCTCCTGTACGCAGATTATTTTTTCTAGCAGTGCACCTGGCACTTGTATAGACATGAAGTAAGAGGCATGTCCCATCTCAGAGAGCTTACGCTGCAAACAAGAGAATGTCCCTGGTCACTTCCCGACATGATGTTTCAAAGACACAGTGGGAAAGACTGTGTGTCCTGCCCCTCAGTTAGGAAGGACATTAGGCCACAGTTACTGGGTGGAGCACGGTCAGGGAAATCAACCTCTTTGTCAAAGTGCTTTACTACGGTTTTATGAGCCTGCCTCTGATGGGTCGTTATCATGACACTGTTCCCCTTCCGTAAGTATTTAAGACAAGATTTTCCAAAATGACCAATGACTACCTACTTGAAATTCAAGACAGAAGCTTTTTAAAGCCACAGAATCAATGTCAAAACACTGAAAAAACTGTGGCTTTTCCAAGAGCCTTGAAAAAATCGGGCTTCCAGATCTCTCAAGTTAGGTATGCAAAGGCATGCAAAACTGGTGGTGTTTCAGAAAAGAATAGCCCGTATCAATATCTAATCAGTGAGAGTTAATAGTTTTGAGAACCAGACCTCAGGCTAATTCGACCTGAGCACAGTGAAATTAGAAGCATATAACAAAAATTTAAAATGATATTGCAGTGCTTGTAAGTGCCTGCTTTTCCCGTCAAGACTGTAAGGGCTCCCTGGTAAATTCTGTGACTCAGTGACTATGTCAAACTCAGACTGGATGATGCTTGAAGATTATTCCATGTGTGTAAGGTGGGAAGGATTTCAGTACACAGAAATACCCGAGAATCGCAGTAGATACTCAGAGGTGCTCTCAGCAAATGCCTCCTCTGGCTCTGCACAGCCTGCTCATTGACACTTTTCTGTCCTCTTCCCTTTTTTTCTGGTCTTTCCACCCATCTTCGGCAGCAGGGCATGCAGCCCAGTTCCAGAGTCTCACCATGCTCTGACTCAAACCCCTGATGCTCATAATGCCTGGTCGGCAGATCCTTCCATATCGACAGGCTCTAATATTCCTCGTGGGAGGAAGATAAATTGCCATTAGTCAGGCTTAAAATGCACTCCTTGCACTCCAGCTGAAATAACTACGGGATTGGAGGAGGAGGAAGAAGAGGAGGAGAGATGATTTTGTTTTACAGCATCTAGAATAAAAAAAGTTGTGGTTTTACCTCAGCCATGCCAGCCCACTCGTCTCCTGGGTCCATGCACGGACCTTGCACATACCCTGGACTCCTCGATGCCAAACTCCTGGAATTCAAGCTCTGCAATGAATGTGTCCAAGTGTGTGAGTTGGCACTGGGCTGATCCCAGCAAGGATCATGGAGGTGCAGGGCACAGGGCATTTGGACATGTGATGACAAAGAAGTGATAGTGTTGGGAGCATTCCCTTCTTGGGAGGCCGTGCCGAGGAGGTGGTCCTGTCAGCCCATCTCTGGGCAGCGTCACTCTCTCTCCTTCTGTCATCCCATGCCTCAGGGTGCCAAAGGCTGGAAAGCAGGGAGATTTGACAAAGCGCTCTATATCACACTTGAAATTTGGGGAAAAACTGAAGGAAACTTTTCTGTGTAATAGTTGTGTAAACTGAGAGCGAACACTGAGAGCTACAGTTTTAAGGTGTGATTTTGGATTAAATGTATTCCCTCTGAATGCTTTCTATACTTGATTTATACATAAAATGAAACATTTATTTTAAGACACTAATGCATTTCTTACCAAAGGAGTGAAGGGTGGGAGATTGCAACTCACAGATGAAGCGAAGTGAAACCACCACAGGGGTTACTGTTACTGTAAGTGGGGTATCCCAACAGCAGGACAGGTTTGGGCTGGGATTAGCATGGGCTGTATAGCTGGGGTCATGCAAAGGTCTGTCTGCAGCCCTTCTCATAGTCCCTCATCTGCAGGGAGAGGCTGTAGGCCTGGAGATCAGGCTGAGTTTGGGAAGGGTCAGGAGGACACGGTTACGGAGTGATGTAAATGCGTATCAAGAGACTTGAGGGGTGGCAATGTCAGCTAGAGAACAGCAAGGATCCATGGCTAACGGCTGGAGATAGGGGCTTCCTGAGAAGGACAGGAGTGCTTAAGGCTGAAATCAGAAGAGAAACCTCGGTGAAGCTTTTGTGTTAGAAATGGTCTCATCTGCCCAATCAGACACTTGTCTTCAGGATTGCACGAGTAAGGAATCCCACAGCAAAGAAAAAGGTTCAGGTTTGGGAGCAAAGGCAAGTTGGGCAGGACTGCGGGGCTGGGGCTTGGCTGTTTACATTCTGTTCAGGACAGTAAAGGCCTCCGAGGTCGTAACTGAGGCAGGAAAGGGTCGCTTGGCTCAGTTAGTCTTGTATCTAGAACTGTTCCTTGAACAAGGGGGGGAGCTGAGGTTCATGCAAGGGACCAGGAATTGTTTTTTAGCCTTGAAAATGCCAGAGGGGTGTGTGTAACTTGGATATGATGATAAGTTCATCTGGCAAGAATCACAGAATATTTTGATTTACTGAAAAACCGGGCAGCTCAGAAGTTACTACTCAACTCATTGCTGCTCCCATCTGTTGCACACGTAAGCACAGCAGAACAGATGATTTTTTTGTGAGCCTGAGGTCTTCGACTGACCCTCCATAAATGCATCTTGCCAAAAAGCAGACTTGGGGGAGGAAAGTTGTCAGATATAATAGAGAAAGAAAAGGACACAGGCTTCAAAGTCCACTCCAGCAGAACATGGAAGTGACCTGGCTGGAAATGAAACCCGTAGTCTGCTTCCCCAGCCTCCTGGAAGCCTCTAACAGCTCCACAGGCAGTGAGGGGAGAGAATAATTGAACTTCAAGTTGAAATAAAAATAATTTTCAGTAGCATTCTGCAGTACTTTTAAAATACTAGAACCATGAAATATGGTGTGATGATAACTATCAGGCTTGTAAGCCTGGTAACTAGGACTTTTACCTTGAAGATTTCAGTATGGGTACTTTAAGCCTTTTAAAACAGAGTTAAATCAATTTTTTTTCCCCCTAGTTCTGCTAGCACTAGCCTTTCTTTTCACCCCCTCAAAAGCAGAGCAACTCCCTCTTGAGAATGTTATTTACTTTCCATATTATGTGCTTACCAATTTCTGGAATTGCCAATGTATTTGGATACCTGCATAAATTTAAGTTTCAAGAAAACTGTAAGGCTGAAACAAAAGAGAGAGACTGCTGCAGATGGGATATTGGGAAGGAATTCTCGTCTGTGAGGGTGCTGAGGCCCTGGCACAGGGCCCAGAGAAGCTGTGGCTGCCCCGGATCCCTGTGGCCTGACTGAACTAGAGGTAAAGCCGCCTGGGTGTCCTGCCCACGGCAGGGGGTGGGAAGGGATGGTGGAACGAGATTGAGGTGAATGTTTTGAGATTAATTCGTGGGTTTTTTATAATATACTTTATAAGCCTGTGTAGTAGATATTTTAGAGTTAGTTTGTGTTTTACTGGATAACATCACTTTCTTAAGCCTAAAGGAATGCGGGGTTCCCGGAAGACATTCCTCTGCCGAGAGGGAAGATCATCATCCATCGCGGAGAGAAAGGAGGGTGTGACCCCTGGCTGATGGAGCTGAGCACCGCCATCAGCCACCGTCAGCCGAGTGCTCAGCGCCCCACAGCCATCATCCCGACTCTCACAAGGACATACATCTCAATACCTGGTTCCGGCAAACCCGGACAAAAGCTTCTGTCTCCCCGGAAAAAACTATTCACCTGACTTGCAATCGTAAAAGACCCTAGATGAATATGAATCAAGAATCATACACACAAAGAACCGATGACGTAATCGGTTGCCCAAGCCCAAAAACTGTATAAAAACGGGCTCTGCACACTCTGAATTTGTGAACCAGAGGGGGATTCTGTGCCGTTCCATGGTAATTATTTTTAACTCTTGTTGCTCACCTGAGCACCGGTCGCTGGGCAGGCCCGACAACTCGGCCGGGGCGGGACCGCAGGAGCACCACCCTGCCCGGGCCGCGATATCCCCGGGCCGCTGCCGCTCCCGCTCCGCCCGCCCCTGCCTGCGGGAGCAGCGGCGATTCCGGGGTGCCGCCGTGCCGGCTCCGAACCGGGCATGGCCGGGAAGCGGAGCGGGGAGCCTGCGGCCCGCGGGACGAGGAGTTCGATGGCGCCCGCCTCACGGCGCTGCTGCGGGACCCCGCGGCCGCCGCCAAAGGTGAGGGGCTCTGCGTGGCGGGAGAGGCGCGCCCTGAGGCGGCCGCGCTGGACAAAGGCGGCCGCGCCGTCCCGGGCTGAGGCGGCCGCGCCGTCCCGGGCTGAGGCGGCCGCGCCGTCCCGGGCTGAGGCGGCCGTCCCGTCCCGGGCTGAGGCGGCCGCGCCGTCCCGGGCTGAGGCGGCCGCGCTGGACAAAGGCGGCCGCGCCGTCCCGGGCTGAGGCGGCCGTCCCGTCCCGGGCTGAGGCGGCCGCGCCGTCCCGGGCGCATCGGGCTGAGGCGGCTGTCCCGGGGCACGTCGCAGGGGGTGGGTGGCACCGGCGCTGCTGCTGGCGGGGCTGGCGCACATGGCACCGCTCGGCCCCTCAGGGTCGCGGCCGGGCCGGAGCGGGCCCTGCACGGGGCGCCGGTGCCCCGGGTTGACGCTGCGCCTTTGCAGGGCTGGAGACGTTCGTGTCCGTCGCCAGGACGCTGCCATCGGCCCAAGTGTACGATGTCGTGGAGGGATACGTGAAAATTTCCATGGAGTGTGCTGAGATATTCAAGCTTCTCGATGGAGAAAGGTAGCCTGAAAGTGAAGTAAGTTGGACAGGGGGCTTGTAATTCAGGGTCTGGCGGCAGCAGTCCCAACAATCCCACCCTGGAGAAGAAGCGACAAAAGGTTGCCAGAAAATGGTCGCAGTGGCCAAGGCTGCCAGAGCTCCAGGAAGGTTTGGGCAGCGCTGTCAGGCGTGGGACTGTTGGGGTGGCTGTGCAGGACCAGGAGTTGGACTGGATGATCCTTGTGGGTCCAGCTCAAGATAGTGTGTGGTTCTGTGAATAAATGCTTTGTGGTGTAGATAACTCTGATAATTGAATATGGCTTTGGTTTGGTTTTTTTCTTTTTTTCTGGAAGTAGCAGTGGCAGAAGCACCTACCGAGTGGGAGATGCTCTTTTCAGTTCATAGGTGTTCCTGGATTTAATGACACACACAGCCAATAGTCCCGTCCAAATCAAGCTGTTAAAGTTCCTTAAATGTTATCAAAAGATCTTTTAGGAAATAAGGGGATCAATAAAAGCAGTTAAGTAAGCAAAACAATAGTCTGGTGAAAGTAAGTGTTTTTAGGTATCTCCCTGATATATCAGTATTTCTAGGAAGCCGCTGGTAAAGTTGACCTCATTTTTCTTATTTTAGCTGGACACAATTTATCCTCATCGGAATATGACGAATGAACAAAGAGTTCAGTAATTTTTCACTGTGAATGCTGGTGCAGCATTGCTGACTGCTTACAACATAGTACTGTATTGTGTGGCTTTTTAACCATCACTTGCTATTCTTTGTCTTCCAGTATCATTTTTATCTGTGTCGTGTTCAGTGACAGCCTTTCCTCAATATCCCATTGCTCACAGGGGCTGGTGTTTGTAATGGGCGCAGCCCAGTGCTGTGTGGTTTCTGGATTCCTCTGCAGGGAAATAATTGCAAGACCGGAACAGCCCCAGTGTTTTTCTCCAGCGCATTTTGGTTTTTGTCGTCCACTTAGGAGCAGCCGTCTCTTGAAGCACTGATTCCTTGAAACTACATGCTCTCCAAAGTGATCTTTTCAGAGAGGAAGCATTAATTTGGGAGAGAATCTAGAAGTTAATGTCACTTTCATATGTGGAAGCTTTCCTCTTGGGGTGGGGTTACCCTTTATTGATGGTGGTTATTACTATTTGCTCAGCTAATAATTTCAAGTCTTACCTGATAATTGTCAGATGCTAACATACTTTTTTATCCTGCAGATGCTGTTAGTCTTTCAAGCCCTAGAAGCCATTTTACTGAGGACAGCCAGCGACCGCTCACATTTGTGGGAATGAACATCGTCAGAAAGTTGATTCATTCCTATATGAGACTGGTCTATGCTGCTTTGTATTCTGAAAATCACAAGTAAGTCTTCTTGGTGCTCTGCTGGAGAATCTCTGTCAGTTGATCTGGAGGGACTGTACTGGACGTTGCAAAATTCATTTTGAGTTATTGCTAATAATCCACCTTTATTTAATAATCCTTTTCCACTTGTCATAAAATAATTGCCTGTGGAAGTCTTTGCAAAGTGAAAGCTCTGATGCATCATACAATCCAGTGCTGTAGGATAATTTCCTGAAGGTGTAGTTTTCATCGGTTGGGCCTGCCCTAGTGACAGCTAACACAGGTGGTACCTTGAGTCCTCTTACTTTATTGCTGCTTGATTTGTGGGATGGAATGTACTGCGTGGAACAGGGCTGGGCAGTCTTCCTGTGATAGCAAAAAGAGCTGCTCTTGAGTTCTGTGTTTCCCTGTATTTTTTGGAGTCAGGTTGCCATGTTTATAATGGATTTTTCTCTTTCAGACTGGCTTTGCTTCTGTAATTTTTTCAGTCTCTTAAAACTGAGGTCATTTTAGGTTGTTCAATAACTGTTGTTATTTAGTCCAGACTAAACAATTTCTCGTGCTCCTGTGGATGGGGAAAAAAGTTGCAAATTCCAGAGACATTTCGGTACAAACCTGGGAGGAAGAGGGAAGTAGAGAAAAAAAACAGACTGAAATTGACTTGTCTGAGGCAAATGTCTCATCTTTCAGTCTTTGAGCAGAACTGGAAAACCTTTTCTCTGCTTGCCTAGTTCATAGGCACAGCTGTGCTTCCTGAGCTGTGCAGATGATCTTATTGCAGCAGGCTTTTTAACCTGACAAAGAATCTCAAATCTGTATACCGGAAACAAATTTTGAGGCTGTGCAAGATGTGCGCTTCTGATAAAATGTTTAAAGATTGCAGGTTCTGGAGGAATCCTTCTAGAACCTGCACAGAGGGGGCTGCAGATTTCTGGTGGGAGATGCTCTGCATTTTCTGTGCAACCTCTTTGCTGTGCAGAGGGATTTTCTTTATTGCATGTCTAGATAGAATCTCTGCTTGAACCACACGGCTTTTTACAGATTGTCCATGACAGATGCACGATGGACAGGTTACAAATGTGTTCATGGTAGTGGCTGTTCAGATGATGGAGGTCTGCTGTCCTCTTATGTATTCCTGTTGAAATAAATGGCAGACCTCTATGAATTTAGGAGTTCATAGAATCATAATTAAGGCTTGCGTAGTCCAGCCCCACTGCCATGTACGGGTCATCTTAGAGTTGGTCATTTTGGCACTTTCACCCTTTAAAACTATTTTATAAAGGGATTATCCAGCCTCACCTTATGGCTTAATTTTGGGGAAGAATATAAAAGGCATTTCCTTCTCCCTTCTTCCCTCACCCCTCTTTCCCAGCTGCTGTTATTACTACCTAAAATAATTACTTTGATTATTTAACTTCCCTTCTATTTTCTCTCTAAGTTTTAATCTGTTGGTTTGGTGATTAGTATAACCATGATCCTGGAAATAACCTGCAGGTTTTCCCTCTGCTTTGTCTTTTTAGGGTGAGCCAGGGGTGCCTTACACTGCTGTCAGCAATGGTGGCTCAGGGCCCGGGTTCAGCAAGGGATGTATATAGTCATTTCGATTTCAATGACAAATACCTGCCTGGATTGTTGGAAAGAAGATGCAAGAAGGTAAATTAAGGTCCTGCATGCAATGAAATGCTATGCCATGGCTCCACCAGCATTTTTAGCTAACTGTTGGGAACAAAGCTGTTGCCAATGTTTGTTGTATTTTCATCTGCAAGAACTTAACTCTCCCTTCCTGTCCTGTGTCAGGCTGAAGTCCTTGACTGTGCCTAACTGGGCACATGAAAATGCCTTACGTGTTGCCAACGAGCTGTGGAGAAACATAAATGTGCAGTTTCTGTCAACTGTCCTTCTGGTGTTTTAAACAGAGTGAAAGTGATAGTACACTCCTGAAAACTAGTCAGTCATTTTGCTGTTTAGTCCCACTGAAATAAATGGAAACTGGAGAGGGGATATTGCTCAGTACTAATACGGGGTAATTGTGTTTGAAAGCATAAACAGAATAATCCAAATTATCTCTAACTGGAAATCCTTAAGAGGAATATGTGAATGAGGGGAAGAAGTCACTCCTTTTTTCCTGAAGAAACTATCTCTTGTTTCCTCCCTGTTTGCTAAAAATAGTCAGGATTGATCCAAACCAGAACAAGAATATCTAAGTGTCATTCCAAATGCAAGTATAAAATAAATCCAGTATTGGTTGCAATCTTGACATATTGTTTCTAGATTTTAAAGATTACTTGCAGAGTGAATGTGTAAGTTTGTGTTAGGTTTGTGCCATCTGAGGTGAAAATTCAGACGTTTTCTTTATTAAGCAGTCAAAGGGAAGGCAAAAAACCAAACATCCCTTTTTCCCTGGAACCACCTTTTATAGTTCTGGAACTGTCAGATTCCACAAGTTTTGACCTCACTGCAGGAGTTGTCTGCAGGAGTACCTCCACCCTTAATTTTAAATGCTTGGGTGCAGTCTTTTGACCGCAAGCTGCTCAAGTACTCCAGTAAGGTACAGGGAAAAAAGCATCCCAAAGGTCTTACTCTTGTCCAGCTTTCAATGAAATCGTGTCACAGCTGGTTATCAGAGGTGAGTTTTTAACACAAAAATACCAGGCCCAAAGCTTCCAGCAAAATTTCGTTTGTTTCTCTTTATTTCTTCTTTCAGCCTTTTCATGAGTCCCTGCTGCCTTATCTTTTGCCTACTCAGAATCATCTTTACATGCAGATTATTTTGCACAGCAGGTTTATAAAAAATTGTGAATCATGGGGGGACTCTGTCAGGGAGTGTAGTGATTGGGTGAGGGATGAGGGTTTTTTTAAAAGAGGGTGTATTTACATAGGATATTGGGGGGAGATTCTTGGCCATGAGGGTGGTGAGACGCTGTCCAGCACAGGTTGCCCAGAGAAGCTGTCACTGCCCTGTCCCTGGAAGTGTCCAAGGTCAGGTTGGACAGGGCTTGGAGCACCCTGGGATAGTGGAAGCCATCTCTGCCCATGGCAGGAGGTGAATGAGGTGATCCTTAGGGTCCTTTCCAACTCGAACCGTTCCGTGATCCGTTGTTCATATCCTGTGGTGCTGTTACAGGTCAGGGTGTCGCTGCTTCCAGTGTGCCTGAGTTGGTAGTTTTATACTTGCCCCTTTTAATGGGCATTTTTGTGACCTGACCAAGCAGGGCACAAGGGAGGAAGTTCAGTGATGCAGGGTTTGGCATGAAACTGCTGTTAATGTTTCCTTTTTCTTTAGATCTGTGGCCTGGTCTCATATCTCCGGAATTGAAGAGCACGTGAACTAGCACATTTTCCTTTTTAGGTAAAAGTGATCTGCTTCATGCCAGAAGTGTTTTAGCTGAATACACTGTGGATGTATTGCATGTAAATGTGGGTCTGTGGCTGCATGCAGCATGTTTACAGAAGTTGTTTCATTTGCCCATTTGTGGCACTGGTACAGGTAATCAGCAGTTGCAGTATTGATTCTGCAGTTGGGTACAGCCTGTGTGCTGACAACTTTTTTTTTTAATTTTATATTTACATTTTTATGTTTCCAGGGGAGAACAGATGCCCACATGGCCAGTATTCAGTTTGCGCTCTCCTTTCTCATTGCTGGCGGCAATGCAGTCTTGGCACAGGTGCTGGAATTAAAAGGTACTTCATAATTGCATTTGGGTTTTTGTTTTCTAAGGCACGGTCATTTACATGACCTAATTAAAATTCAAACCAGGTCGAGAGCACTAATGAGAAGCAAAATATATATATTTTCTTATTATTACCTGAAAAGCTTTAAACTTCTTTTGTAGTTTAACAAATAAGTCTCCTGCTGGAGAGCAATACGCTAACTGCTAGAACTTTGCAAAAATAGAAAGTCTTTGGTGATGCAGATTAAAAAAAAAGTAAATCTAATGTAAAACTTTGAGGTCATAGAGTCAATAAACATAAAACAAATCATGGCCTCCAGTCTTGCTCATCAGACAGTAACAGTGGATATATTGCATTAATTTTCTATTGAAAAGTGTGTGCTTCAGTTGCCTTTCTGCCCTGTGAATTGTGACCCTTGGTAAAGTTATGGGAGAATTCAGGAGGGATGTAGAAATATTGCTTAAAAAAAAGGTCCTTAAGCCATTAGCTGCCAGCAGGTTATTTCTCCTGAGGCGGGGGACTGAGAACTGGCTGCAGTTGTCCTGGGTTGCTGATTTTCTTTAGGTGCTGGCAATTGTTCAGTTCTTTCAGGCTGGGGATTGCACACCCCGGCCCAGTCAGTACAGCTGGCTTTCATTCCCCTGTGAGAGCCCTGAGTTCTCTCTAAACTGAAGTTGTCTAACTTTGGGGTGCACAGGTGAGCCAAAGGATGATACATGTGGTTGGAGATGGAATCTCCAAACATTTGAGAATCACTCAGTGAAACAATTACAAGTGCTTCATTGGGAAGAATATGAATTTAGGTACGGCATTTCAGGGCCCAAAATGTGTTTAAAGTTGACAGATGCTGTAGCAGTGTTAATCAGCAAGTGGGCAAATTAGCCAGTCAAGATGAGAGTAGGTTTGGCAGCTTCAGTTGCTCATCACCGTAGTCAGACACATCATCCTTCTGAGCTCTGCTTGCTGCCTTTAGGTTCATCCTGGAATGTAACAGCAGGGTAAATAATGTGAGAAGGAAGAGGAATGGCTGTGAATTCCCTGAAGCATTTTAGTATGAAAAGAGCTTTCACATTCTGACTTAACATTTGAAATGTCCTCTTAGATTTCATTCCAGATATTCTTCGCTCTGAAATAAAGGAAGACAGAGTTTCTACTGTCAATCTGTTACTTTCCACCCTGAGAACTAAGGTATGATACACCCTTGAAACTGTGTTGCCTCATGTTTTCTATTTTCCTCACAACAGGAAAGAGTTTTGCAGTGATTTCTCTCAGTGTTCAGTTCTCAGGGCTGCTGGCAGTGTGCCGCTGCAGTGTCTGTGACTGGCAATATATGTTGGGGGTTGGTAGCTTGGCTATATTACTGTCTCAGGGTTGAAAACAGGGAAGCAGGAATTGCTGAAGGGTGTGAGAGTTGGTTTAGTGGTGGCTGCCTTTCCTGTGCTCTGTCACCTTCTGAGCGTGGCCCTGCCTATTCCCTGGGATGCACTTGTTGCTTGTAGAGCAGCTGCACCTGAGATGTATTTTATTTCTTTAAAGACGTTTTTAGCTCCAGTATCTATGTTTTCTTAAAATACCTGTTCTGAACTGCTGTAGCAATGTTGCAGAAGCTGTTGGGTGAACATTTGAGGGAATGAAGAGGAAATAGTTTCAAATTTAGAGTGTAGCCACAAGAGCCTGCCTCAGACTTGGGCTTTTCACAACTGACCAATTAAAGCCAAAAATGTTCTTTCATTTTGCTGTTGCAATAACATGAAAAAGAAGGAGAATAAAAAAAGCTACCATTTAAATGTAAAATAAACCTCCTCGAAAACTTTGTTTTTCAAATGAAGCTTTTCCTGTATGGGAATCATGGGCCATTAGGTTATTGGTGGACCCTAGCACACTGTATGACTCTTTCAGCCTAGCAAGAAAAATCAGAATTAAAGCAATGCCAGCAGTAAAACACAGTAGAAGAACTTTTGAGGAACTTCTTTGGCTGTGTATTCCCTTTCATTCAAACTTCCTTTGTAGTAGCCTTTACCATGTCTGCTCCCAGGTTCCCGTGGTTGTAGTCTGTGGCTGTGATGCTCTAAACATGATCTGTGCTCCTCAGCCGAACGTGGACATCTGTCCTGTCCAGCGTGTGCAGGGCTTGCCGAGGTTGGTGTAGGGTCCAAGTGGAGCAGGAGCATGTGAGAGAAGTGTTGACAGGACAGGCAGACCCTTTCTTCTGCCCTGGTGAGGAAAGCCAGCTCTGTGTGTGCTAGAAGAATGAAGTGTGTTGTTATTTTGCCATGATTTTGTCATAACTTGCAATAACTAGAAGAGTTTGCTTTTTTCTCATTTTTTGGTGGTTCATAATAAAAGTATCAGTAAAAGGCAGAAGGTGCGTTTTTTTCACTGCGGAAGTGTTGCTTCACATCGCTTCACTGTACTGTTGAAATGGGATTACTGATGTCAGCCCTGAGGATTTAAGGGTCTGTCATTATTTCTTTGTTACTCCTAGTCCTTCTGCTGCCTGTTTTTTACCCTGCCTCTTGCAGCCCACAGCTTTTGGAACAGCTCCCAATGGCTCTGAGCTTGATGAGTTCAAAAAGAGGAATCTACTGAGCCTATTTAAAAAGAATCTCCCAAATTTCTGCTGCTTCTCGCTGGGTTTTGGCTACAGATCTTTTTACTCTTGTGTCTGCTCTCGTGTATTCCTCTACTAGGTGCTTATGACCCCGCCACTCCCATCCTGATACACCGTAAACACCCTTTGGAGGAGATCTGTTTCTAGTAGGGGTCTGCTTGGAGCTGTGCAAATCTCTGACCCCATTCATAAGCATGCATTTCAGTTCTGAATAAGATTAAGTTGTTACAGTTCCTGGCAGTCCCTGTACGTCATGTGATTCGGGATTTCCCAGCCACACTTGTCAGGAGTCTCCTCATCCATAGGCATCTTGAGTTGTTCCAGATTTAGAAGGTTAATGGAATTTAGAATCACAGAATGGTTTGGGTTGGAAGGGACCTTCAGGTCCTGAAGCTTCCCTTCTTAATCTGAACAGAAGCTAAACTTTCTTTTAGTATTTCCCTAAGAGGAGCCATATGAAATGTAGAGTGCAGTTGATACCTGTGATGTCAAATCTCATATGCCTTTTTTACTCCTTTTTGGTTTTTAAAGATGGCTCAAGGTTCTGAGGAAGTGGGAAAGGCAATGGTATGAGAGCTTGTGCATAGTTTCCTAATGGACCTCTGCTACTCTCTGAAACGTGGCATAACCTTCTATGATCCGAGTCTTGGAACTTCTGGCAAGTAAGTCACTGTGCGGCTGGGAGTGGGCATGGAATTTTTGCTAGAAGCAGAAGAGACCTCACTGGTTATCGTGTTTGCCCTAAAATGTGTGGTAGTAATTCACTGTTTGTCATGCAGAAAACGTGGAGGTAAATTAATTTCTTACTTCTCTGAGCGTAAACTCAGAAATTATGCCAGGAGGGTGAGAGATCTTGCCTTCAATTAACAGTTAGAGAAGCTGCAGAGTTCACATCCCATATAAAGTATTAAAATAAGGATTTCTTATTCAAAATAAATTTTTTGTCTTCAACAAGGGAGGAAATCTGGTACTTCTGCACTTCCTGCTTGGTTTAAAAACGACTACAGAAGATGAAATGGTTGCTGACCTCATGGTGAATATTTTCAAAGTATGCCCAGATTTACTGCATAGATACTTGTAGGAGACCCACTATTCCTTCGTTCCTAGAGCGATGTCTGCTTGGATGGACAACATGAAGTTACTCAAGAAGGTAAGAGTATGGATGATGGTAAAAAACCATGCTCAGAGCAGGAGGCTCTATAAACACTTCAACTGAACTGAGAAAGAAGGAATTTTGGTGTAAGAAACAGTGGAAAACATCACATCAGTGATGTATTTTTTGAGACAGCAGCATCAAAGCTCAGCTAAAAGAACGTTCTGTCGTTTCCGAGTGTTCCACTGCCTATTTGTTTAGATGAAAATGATCAAGTAGGATCTGGAATCTCTTGAAAAGGGATGGCCTTTAGCAGGGATGCTGGTTGCATACAGAGAGTGCATTTAGTTGAGTAGGACTCTGGAGGATGCTCTAGCATATTTGCCTAAAAATTGATATTTAATGATGCTGTTACTTCAGACAAGTCAAAATCCTTCTGTATAATGCTCCCCAGAAGAAGGAAGCTGTCATCTCTGGGAATGTACCAATGGGGCATAAAGTTTCTTTCTTTTCTTTCTTTTCTTTCAGATCTATGAGGCTCAACCAGAGATCTCCAAGTCTTCTAAGACTTCAGAATTTCTTCCTCTCCCCAGATTGCTTTTGATGGTGATGGTAACAACAGTCCCTGCAGTGTGCAATAAAATAATGTTCACCCAGGGGTTAAATGTAAGAGCAGTCTGTGGTGTTTCAGTGACTTTTCTCTCCCAGTTAGTACTGTTTGATTTTGCTGTGTGATAATTGAAGAAATTTCTTTAGTTGGTTAATTACCTGTGTTTTGTATTGTCCGCCCCAGCAGAAATCTGGCTTGGGAAAGCACTGGAAAATGAATGAAAACCGCTGATAGTGATTCCAGGTGCCTTTCACAAGCACCAGTTCTTCCGCTGTCCGGTGGTAGTTTAGGCTGGGAATCTGAAAACCTATGGATTCTTTACTGCTAGCCAAGACCTAGAAAATAATTAATTCATTGACCAGTTTTAACACATTCAAAGTACAGGTTCTGTGCAAAGCATAACAGGAATCACTGAAATGTCTCTAACTGACAACTTCTTTTATTTGCCCAGCACAGTGGTGAAGCACAGCATCCTGTCCCTGGAATCCATGGTGCTGAGAAGAGCCCTGAGGAACACTGAGCACTGTTTGTCTGGAGGAACCTGGCAAAGGTCACAAATCTACACGCTGCCAACAATGCAGGAGTTGGTGCGGCTCTACAGAGAAGCTGTCAGCAAGGTAGAAAGAAAGAGACAACTGGGGGCTGACAGGAGGCATTTTGCAGGCGGCTGACAACTGCTTTCCTCTGTACTTTCTCCTCAAGTAGTTGAACCCTAGGAGCCAGGAGATGGTATCCTGGGGGAGGCTGTGGATGAAATGGTGAGGTAGGAGCTTGCGTTTCCTGACACATCTGTCTGACAGGAATGCAAATAAAATTCTGTGGTGAGATGATCTGTAACATTAATGGCTCTTGAGCTGCAAATGCCTTTCAAGGCCAGGAAGCAAGTTCTCTTCCTGGTTCAAGTCAATGTAGCCCGCAGAGGTTACTCAGAACTTACTAAACAAAGGAGCACTTGAGTTGGAAGTATACCATGAGAAGGAAGAACCAAACAAAATTTTCACGGGGAACCTTTTCAGTAAAATGTTCTTTCCAGTACTTTTGTTCTACAGAAGTGGAACTGCTTGATTTCAGGTCATTCCCTGATTGCACACAAGGTCAATTCTTACCTTTGTGAAGAGCAGCAAATCTTCCTGTTGGGTTTGGGGATGTATTTGTCGTAGGAGCTTTGTCTTACAAAGGAGAGCTGTTGCAATTTACCCGTTTTGCTTTTAGGTTTTACCGGACGTGAGTAGTATCGTGGCTGTCTGGCAGTCTCTTCTGAAGGAAGAGAGACAACACAGCGACAGCCCAGCAGAGAAAAAAGGAAGGTGATGTCTCCACTGTGAGGGCAATGACCGAGACGGAAGTTGCTGAGCAGCATGGTAGGCAAAGCAGGTGGAGTTACAGCTTCCTATCTGTGTGGGAATGGGTGTTGTGAAATCCTCATCCCACCCTTCACTTCAGCAGAATCCAGATCTCACTTGTGTATTTACTGCTCACCCTTTCTTTGTTCATTTCTTCAGGGCATTAGAATTGCCTGAAAACACAGTTGAATGTGTAGGCTGCCACTGTTACTGGAAGGTTAAGCAGTTTGACTTTGCTGTCCCAGGATCACAGAGTGGTTGAGGCTGGAAGGCATCTCTGCAAATCATCTTGCCTGATACCTCTGCCTAATCCTGGTGGTTACCCAGGTCCATGTTCACACAGCTTTTGAACATCTCCAAAGACGGAGACCCCAGGACCTCTTTAGGCAACTTGTGTGGGTGCTCGATCGCCTCCATAGTCAGAGAGTGTTTCCTGGTGCTCAGAGTGTTCCTGTGTTTCACTTTGTGCCCAGTGTCTCTGCTCCTGCGCTGGGTGCTTCTGGGAGGAGCTTTGCAGCCTCACTTCAGGTGTTCATACATATTGATGAGGTGGCCCTGAGCCTTCTCTTCAGCCTGAACAGTCCCGGCTCTCCCAGCCGTTTCTCACAGGAGAGATGTTCCAGTCCCTTCAGCATTTTTGTGAGCCTTTGCCTGACTCCCTCCAGTGTCTTCATGTTCTGGGGAGTCCAGGCCTGAACACAGCACTCCTGGTTTGGCCTCCCCAGCGCTGAGAGGAGGGGAAGGAGATGCTCCCTGACGTCAGGACACCAGGGCCTTCAGATCCTTCCCTGGCAACCTGCTCTCCACTTGCACTGTGGAATGGGTCTGTTCCTTCTCAGGTGCAGGGCTCTGCTCTTCCTCCTGTTGAACCCAGCCCTCCTGCCCTTGACCTTTCCATGCTGGTGGCTGTTTCGCAGCCACAAAGGAAAACTCGCAGGGACACTCATATGCCTGAAAAATAATTTTTTGAGAGGTTTTTGTTTGTCCAGGTTATTTTACCAGGAGGTCATATTTGTTTTTTAGCAGTTAGGTACTGTGGCGACACAAATGCTTGTCTTGACGTAATACAGGAGTGGAATTGTGAGCGTTGGAAGAGGGATGTAGTGAAGGCTTCAGTTTTCCTCTCTCAAGCTCAGCATCCCTCCAGAAGGGCTTGCTTCCACAGTCCCACTGCTTCCCACAGCAGGGGATGGGAAGTTTCAGGATTGTCTGCATCTTGGCCACTGGCCTGTGAAGTTTTCCTTGTAGGCTGGAGATAAATCTGAAACCAGTTTCACCCTTCAGAGGGCATATTCCACAGAGACACTTCCTGGAGCAAAAGGTTTTTCAGTGGACGTCCTTCTGTGCCTCCCATTGGGCAGCAAAATGTCAGCACTGACAGTCCAAGGCTTGGAAACCAGTGGGGCAGCTGGGTTCTGTAGGACTGCAGCTGTAGTTCCTCAGCATTCTGTGGTCATGATGCTGTCACTTACTCCCAGTTCACCTTTAACAGCTTTATTTGCATTGTGGCCTCTAGAGAATTCCTTTCTAATGGGAGCTGAGACTCAGGCAAACAAAGTTTATCCATGGCATTCATCCAGTTCTTTCTAGCTCCCCGAGGGAGATGAAGTTAACAGGGAAAAGTTAGGTGTTGATTGTTTTGGTCCATGTGCTTTGCTTGCTTTCATTAATGGCTGGATAACAGGTAGCTTTTATGCCTCCTCATGTTACAACTGAAACCTGAGATGGCTTTTCCTAGGAAGTGAACAGTTGCATTAAGTGCTATTGCTGTTTCTCTCGGACAGGTATTTGTTGTCTGCCTCTTGCCAAAAGCTTACGCTGAGAAGCCTTATTTTGAAAGGGGAAAGGGAAAGAGAGAAATTTTTAAGTGAAATAATAAATTTGCCACAAACTGTAGTGTACTGTCTCGTGCACTTCCCCAGCCAAACCTACCTGACATTAGCTAAAAGTAGCGCGCCCAGAAATCAGCAGCATGATCATATCCTTTCCTTCGCTTTTTCCTGTTGTTCAGCCCTGCACTGAACAGCAGTGGGACTGGTGGGGTTCTTACAGTGAGTATTCAGATGTTCAGGTTGTGTTTTACATATGTGAGCACTTGTGAGTCAAATTAGAAACGACAGCTCTCGATCTAAGCACTGAATAAGTGGATTTAGTTTTGAAAGTGTTCATACAGGAATGTGTGGGGAAGGAAACTGGGGATTCCGTGGGTGTTTTTCTCATTCCTGTTGGGAAGATGGCAGGTCATTTCCTAGGCAAGTCTGCTGGAAATAAAGTTGGTAATGCTCAGTGTTTCTGTGCTGGGTAATGGAGGTGCCACACTCCACTCTTGCTGTGAAGGAAGGAGAAGCCAATTATGGTAATATTTTGTTTAGGTTCAGATGATGCTGAGATGCTGCTTCTGAAAGCTGCACTGCTTCAGGTCATGTCTTCATCAGAAGGTTGTGCCCCACTTGGTAGCACAGAGCAACTTTGATTTTAGCAAGCTGCTAAAAGGTATGTGATGGGGGTTTGTATTTCCTTCAGTGTTTTCTCTGGCTGTTTACAAAGTCCACAGCAGAAAGGAAGGTTTGCCTTTCTGTGGAGATAAAGGAACTGTTTTCTAAAAGTAGCCCATTTTAGTTTCTCTGTTATGTTTTTATTATTTATTAAGTTTTTGTTGTTTGGTCTTACTGTTGGATTGCCTTGGTGGTGACTTTTTAAAATGTGATGTTGTTTCTCGAATGAGGGCCACAAAGATCCTACACAGGCTCCGAGAGGCTCAGACACCAGTGCTTTGTGCTGCTGATGTCAGGTCAGATGGGGGCAGCTCAGGTTCTGATTGCACTGCGACAGCTCCCTGAGCTGTCACAAGAATAAGTGATGTTATTCATGAGCTGGTGATAGCAGGGATGCAGGGAGAGACATGAGTGTGAAGTTCCATTGTCTGGAGCAAGTATTGTCGTGGTATAAGCATTTGTTAAGTTAAATTCTGTATTTTGCTCTCCAGTTTGTCCATCCTTTGTCCTGCCTGTAGGTCACAGCTTTTCAAGGTTGCTGAGACTGATAGAAGAGATTTTATATTTCCATGCACGACCAGTGCTTTGTGCTGGGGTTAGCTGATGAAATCTCCCTCCGAGGGCTGGATTCCCACCTTGGGTTGGCCAGCCTTCGCTGCAGTGTGTCTGGGGATCCCATGACATGAAGATCTGTGAATTGTCGGCTTGTCTCACAGTTGTGTTCTAAACCCTAAAACAGGAATGTTCTGAAGTCTCAGGCAGAGGAACCGAAGTGAAGTTTGTTTCTTGCGTTCACACCTCAGGTATCGTCACTGGAAAGGGCCTGCGGGAGGAGGTCCCTCCTCTTCTGCAGCACCATATCCTGAAAGTGGCTTTGGAACTTCCTGCCAACAAGTTTGCCTGGTTCAGAGGACAGGTAAGAGGCTGGTGCAAAATTATGTTTGCTTGCTCTGTTGTCCTCAAATGTTTTCCTCTGGCATCGCCTAGTTTTAAATTAGTCCAGCCATTTTAGGGGTGACCCTTTTGTAAAGCAGCAGGAATTACAGTCTTAGCAGTAGTGAAAACTCCCTTCTGAGCTGGAAGGTTTTTTACAGGAAAAACATTTTTTGCCTCCCTGATGAACGGAGGAGAAGGTTGCTGTAGCTCTTTGTGTCTCTGGAGATGTTCCCTCACAAGAAAGAGTGTGCTGGATTCCACTTGTCTGGAAAGCCTGAGCTACAGACCAGGGAAATGAGCTACTGATGGGAGCCGTCCCACCTCTTCCCAAGGAGGATTCCAACATTTTTTAAGGCCCTCCATAATTGGTGGAAACCATCAGGGCCCCAGCTTTTTTTTACTGCAGGTTTGTCAAATAAGTACTCTGTCAAGACTTGGCTTGTCATGTCAGGAGAAAGGAGTGGACCTGGCTTTGAGGAGGTAGCAGGGATAGACATGGAATGATTAGGGAATGAAATATGATTGATGAGGGAAGTTGCTTTGTCTTGGGCCCTTTCAATAGTTGGGGGTTTCTGTTACTACGGTCTTCTTCCACTTTTCAGGAAAACATTTTGCAAATGAATGCAACGATGCTGGCTCATTGACTGCAAAGTAGTGTAAATGATCCCACTGGTTTCTGGCCGTGGGACTTTTGGACAGGTCTGTAAAGTAACACGCTTACCTTGCATATCATTGTCAGTGCAACATAGTCCTGTACAGTGTTGCTGTAGCGGAGGAATTCTAATACATTTTTCTTGCAGGACATCTCTGAAACAGAGAAGCTATCTGGTGAAAAATCAGTCTTCTATTTACTGATGAAAATGTTTGTTACAAGTACCCACTCTCATCTGAAAACTTCCAGCAAACAATTAATCATCAAGGTACATATTTGAATTGAAATATTGGGATATTTACTATATCCCACTGGTCTGAAATGCCAGGATGGTAAAATTTTTTCTTGAAGCAGCAGATACCTTTACTGCATGATTGTGTGGTCGACACCTGATTCAGGTTTAATTTAGCGATGATTTTCTTTGTTAGATCAGTAGTTTTCTAAACTGTCCTACAGGCTATTGTTAAGGTGCACTTTTTTTCTGCCTGTGATGACATGAAGATGTACAACCCTCTGAAAGCAGTATAACCTGCTTTCCAGAAATTATAGAGGTAAGCTTTTTAGTGTCCACTGTGCAGTTGACAAGTCCCACTAGTGAGTGGAAAGAAAAGGCCTCTTGAGTTGAGGGGGTGAGGAGAGTGGCAGGTACTTCTTTTCATCGACCTGCGCTTACTCTTTTCTCTCCCAAAAGAAGGAATCATGAAGTTACTGTACAAAAAGTTCTGCATCTCCTGGAGTTTTGTATTTGAGGTGCTTTGAGGTTTATTTACACACCTCCCCCTTTGTTTCCTGGACAGGTTTTACGTGACAGTGGAGTGTTTGAGTACACATGGAAGGGAACTTTCAGTTTGGCTGGAACATTTGGATAATGCAACAGAAGACCAGAAGGAAGCAGTGATTCAGCTTTTGGAAAGGGTAATAGTGTTCAAATTAGCTGGATAAACAATGCAAAGAATAATTGTTGGGAGTTAGGTTTGTTCCTTCTTTCTCTAAAGAATTTTTTCCCACAAGTTACCAAGGAGACCAAGTGTTGGATACTTGAGAGTACTCAACCGAAACAAAGAGGTGGACAAAAGGTGGAAGGGGGAGATAACGCAGGTAAAAGACAAAGCTTGAGGCAGCTGCGGGCTCTTCTTTTTCCGGCGTTCGGGGAGAGAGAGAATGGCTGTTGCTGGCTGGAAAAGTTTCACTGTGGCCAAAAGGATCCAGTCCTGGAAAATCTACTATCATCAGTTCTGCCTCGCCTTCGGCTCCTTCGGCGCTGCTCCTCTTGCTGCAGCGTGACCCTGCACCCCCTGCGCTGCCGGGACACCCTGCCATCCCAGCTACCAGCCCGGGACTTTTCCACTGTTTCAGCTTGGTGCTCTGAGGATCCTGCAGAGACACCGAAACCAAACTGCCCTGGGTTTTGTGAAACAAAACCCTCAAGGATCTTGGTACTGTTTTCGTTTATTATTAAAGCTGTAGTTGTTTGGTGAGGGTTTTTTTGTGTTTACTTTGTAATACATACTAATAAAAAACTGCTATTCCTATTTCCCAAATCTTTGCCTAAGAGCCTCTGATTATAATTTATAATTAAAAAAGAAAAAAAAGAGATTGAAGGGGGGGGGGTTTAGACTCTCCATCCCAAAAGAAACTGCAGTTGTTTTTTTTTTTATTACCTAGCAGATACCTGTCTTCCCAAACCAAGAGAGGGTCCAAGGCGTAAAGCCCCTCCTGTGCAGGCAGAGCTGCAGCAGAGCCGTGGGGCAGCTCTGCAGCCCCGGGCCCAGTTCCCTCTGCAGAGCACAGGGCTGGGAGCAGCTGCCTGGCACTGGGGGGCTCTGGGAGGGGACACAGCTGGCTCAGGGTGACCCTGTCCCCAGTGCCCAGCTGTGGGCAATGCTGTCACTGCAGCTAGGGAAGGAGCTCCATCTCATTTAATCCAGTGCCATCATTAGGACACTTGAAAGTCTCCCTGAGATTTCCTTCCAAGCTTCCAGCTTCCCTCCACAATGCAAACCTGCCCTGTAGCATCTTTGTGTTATCTGAAAGCCCCACGGGGAGACACACAAGTTCTGTGATGGAGAAAATGCTGTTGGGTTGGTGGAATGAGTCCCGTGTGTCCTTGGGTACAAATGTGGGGCTGAGCCCTTGAGAAGAGGATGGACATTGGGTGGACTGTGGTGGATCCATCAGCTCTAAGCAGTGTCAGGACGGTTTTTAAAGGAAACATGGGAGGGTGATCATCCCGTGTAGGGGACAGGTGAAAGCCCAGAGAATCCTGGAACAGGACAGGGTGACAGACCTTCTCCCCTCATTCTCCATGCACCACCTTGCCTCAGAGAACTTGCTCTGTTCTCCCTGAGCGCAGCAGCAGAAATGCTGAGAGTTTCTGACATCAAAAATAGTCAAGTGGAGATGAAGAAAAGCTGTTGAAAAAACTCTAGAACATTTAAACAGACTTTACCATTCCTGGTCACTGGCAGTGGGAGTACAAGCTGACAGAGACTTCTGTATCAACAGGGTTTCAAAGTGGAACACAAGGACAAGGTTCCCTGTCCCCCTCTCACGTCTGCACGGCAAGGCTGAATTGTAAAAACCCTGTATGTAATTGCCCTGAACCTGAAGACCCACTCAGCCAGCACCAACCAGGGCTCCCCAGTTGGAGTTTAAGGAAAATCTGCTAGAAAATCAAAAGGCTGTCAGTGTGATACAGAAGAATGGTCTGTGGGAAAAGGCTTTGATTTTACTGAAAGAACTTTCTCCTAACCTGTCACTGATCTTTTCTCCTTGAACAGGCCCCCATGGCCAGACACAGCAAATGTCCAACAGCAGCTCCATCAGCCACTTCCTCCTGCTGCCATTGGCAGACACGCGTCAGCTGCAGCTCCTGCACTTCTGCCTCTTCCTGGGCATCTCCCTGGCTGCCCTCCTGGGCAACGGCCTCGTCATCAGCGCCGTAGCCTGCGGCCACCACCTGCACAGCCCCATGTTCTTCTTCCTGCTCAACCTGGCCCTCACCGACCTGGGCTCCATCTGCACCACTGTCCCCAAAGCCATGCACAATTCCCTCTGGGACACCAGGACCATCTCCTATGAAGCATGTGCTGCACAGGTGTTTCTGTTTGTGTTTTTCATTTCAGCAGAGGTTTCCCTCCTGACCATCATGTGCTACGACCGCTACGTGTCCATCTGCAAACCCCTGCACTACGGGACCCTCCTGGGCAGCAGAGCTTGTGTTGGAGAAGGGAAAGGCAGACACCAGGTGGTCGTCAACCAAGCTCGTTTATTGTTAATTCACACAATGCTTTTATAATAACACTAATAAGCTCATGCATATTGCAAAAGTTAAGCTCAGGATTGGTGCTCAGACTAAAAGTCAGCTACGCCTCTTTCTACATTTCTTTGTGGTTACATAGTTTGAGTAAGTTTTAGTTTTACCATGCTTCTCCCTCATATCTTTCAGCTACAAGGTCTTGTTATCGTATCCCAGCTGTGCTCAAGGACATGCGAAGCTTACTGCCTTGCTGGTTCTCATGAGAGTGCCTGTGTGCTCAGCAAAGCTCTCTCATGTCTGCGTGACCTTTTGCAGCTAGCCAGTTATCAATCACACTCTCCACACTTCCCCCGTTTTTCTGTTGGACAAGAAGGGTGGTATTAAATGCAGTATCCACCATTTTTTGCATCATTTTTTTGTAAGCACAAACAACAACATGGTAAAATCAATACAGCTAAAAAAAAATCACTATACTAACTATTATAGCAAATTTGACAATAGAACATAGCCATGCACTCAAACCCAATAATTTTAGCTAGCTATCCAAACTTAACCCTGTTTGTACTCGTTAGTCAACACCACTCCCAGCTGGGCTAGGACATCATGGCAATAAGACACTGCACAGTGGGAGGCAAAGCAACAATTGAGAACACAGTTTGCACCAATTTTTTATCTAGCTTTACCAATAGTAATGGCAATTTTTGTGCCAATGTCAATCCACCGACCCCTGTAACTGGATGTACTCGACTGCAGTGGCCAATGTTGCGGCCAGTATTCTGGAGCAATTATGCTAGTGTCTGCACCGGTATCCAAAAGACCTTCAAGTCTTTTCTGCTCCCCTTGGTATTCTATGGATACCGTACGCCTTGGCCGATCGTGTAGGCCCATAGTCAGCAGGGTAAGTCCTCCAGAGGAGCCAAAGCCTTGGTCACCTCTTGATTGAGCATGGTGTGGAGGTAAAGCCTTAGTAAGTTGTGGCAAAGGTACCAGCTGAGCTATACGTTGCCCCTTCTCAATTTGAATTGGGGGAGTATTAGTGTGTCCATGATACAGATTTCCCCTGTATAATCAGCGTCTATTACTCCAGGTAGAACGAACAGTCCCATCATTGTAGCAGATGAGCGACCCAATAACAGGGCTCCCATGGCTTGTCCTTTTATTACTATAGGTCCTTTTATTCCCGTTGGTATTTTTGCCGGTTGGGTAGTCAGTAAAGTTATCCTTACTGCGGCTGCCAGGTCCAAGCCGAGGCTTCCTGGGGTGACTGGCTGGAGGGTTGTTGCATGTTGCTGGTCGCAGCAGCTACTTGTGTCGGAGCGTGGCGGCTGGGGGGTGTGCCGGTCTTCCCGTTTCCCGAGTGACGTCGTCAGACTCTGAGACTGTGTGTGTCCGATCGGCAGTTTTGGCACCAGACATTGTTTGCCTGGCAGTTTCGCTGTATGTGACCAGCTCCTCCACATCGATAGCACCGCATCCCGCCACTAGTGGTTGGACGCGGCGTGCTGGTTACCGTTGCTTGTAAAGGTGCAAGAGCGGCAAGTACCTGCTGTGTTGTAGCCTCTGCTTGTTTTTTCAACCCTATTCCAATTTCTCTCAAAGCATCAACTACCAAAGCCTGACTCCCCGTGGGCATGTTGGACATTCGCTCCAGAGCTTCCTCGATAGACCAATTGGCCCCTAGAGTATTTAGTACATTCTTTGTAGCCTGATTGCTATTTTGCAGTGCACACTGTTTTAATAGTGTACCTTTCATAAACTCAGGAACTCCTGCTTGGTTAATTGCATTAGTTACTTTATCTATAAATGGTCCAAAAGCCTCATCCCTTCCTTGCTTTATTCCCATATATGCAGAGATCCCACCTGGCTCTTTAATTCTGTCTAATGCCTGCCGCACCAGGCGCATCACTTCACAACACTTAAAAGGACCAAGAGTTGCCTGTGCTTCTGTTCTCAAAAAATTACCAAGCCCCATTAGTTCCTCCATAGTTACGCCCTGCAATGGATCACCGGGTCTCCTGTTCACTGCTACACTTTCCTGACAGAGTGCCTGCCAATGTGCACCCCCCTTTCAGTCCACCCCCGGTGCTACTTGATCGCCAAATACACACTGAGAACGCAGTGAGGTGCTGTGGAGTTGGCAAGTCCTGCTCCAAGCCCACCTGATGCCCCTGTGACTCCAGCGCTTTCTTCAAGGAGGTGGCAGAACTTTGCCACCAGAGCTTCATTTCTGAAATAGTTTTCTTTGGAAAATGCATCCATTTCCTATTTAACAGCGCAGTCCTCTCTCCCTGATCTCGGAAGAGCTGCCTACAGCCATGGAAACCACTTTCCTCTCCTGGTCTCCACACTCAGTCCTTTAAAACACTGTGATACTGAAGCCAACTACCTCCAGATCCAGACTGTCCATGCAGGGACAGTGTCTCTTCTCTTCAGGTCAGGGAAAAATGGCAGAAGCACCTACAGAGCTTCAATGCCTCTCTTGAGCAAGAAACACCATGGATTTGAATCTCCTTCTGCTTGCAGGGAAGATAATGTCATGTCTTAAGCTAAAAAATGATAAATGGCAAAAAAATTATTAAAAATGGGTAAAAATCATGCCACTTCTCACTCCACTGGTAGAAATGACCCATTAAACCAAAAAACCTGTACCTGTTCCAGTTTCAGACTGAAGCAACAGCATATTCTTGGCTTCTAACACCGCAGGGACAACAGCACTGAAAGGAAATGTTTGGACAATCACATCTTCATTTAAAGAGAACTCGATTTCTTCATCTAAGCCATCACTGCCCTCGATCAGGACATCCACCATATAATCAGGACATCTAATAAGTGAAGAAAAAATCTAAGCAGAGGATCTAGACTAACTGGGAAAACAACAGAGGCAGAATGCAACACTCCAGGAATACAAGGCGGTTTTTTTAAATTCAATTCCTCCAAAAAAAAAAAATCAAAGAAAGGATGAAAGCCCCATTTGTCACGCAATACATTGTTAAGTGCAACACAAAAATCACAGCTGAACTTCACTCTGCCTGTCAATGCTGCTGTCCAGGACAGGCTGCCCAGAGAAGCTGTCGCTGCCCCCGGATCCCCGGCAGTGCCCAAAGCCAGGCTGGATGGGGCTTGGAACACCCTGGGCTACCGAAAGGTCTCCCTGCCCATAGCAGGGGGTGGAACTGACAAGCTTTAAGGTGCCTCCCCATCCAAACCATTCTGGGATTCCACGATTCTATGAACAGCCCCAGGCAGAAGGACTAAATTTCCATTTTAGTTCAAAAATGCTGCTGCAAGAGCATGAATAGAGACTTCAAATACCGTTAAAGTGGCACAGCCACATCAGAAATTACTTTTGGGGGTTAAAGTGGTAACTGCAACTCCAACTTCTGATACCAAGTTCACATGGAGGGCTGAGTCCTGGAGGTCCTTACTTAACAGGATCTCTATAGTTATCCATCCCTAGTTTGCTTACTGGGGCTAGAAAATGTAGCCCAGAGTCGTGGAATTGTGTTTGAGGCGTCACCACATACCAGCAATGTGAGAGACGGGGATGCTGATGTTATCAGAGTCCTGTTTAATTAAACACGGCGACCTGGAGCATGCTGGCTTCCTGAACCAGGTCTGCTGCCTTGTCTGTGCAGGGGCAGGGCTCTGGCACCAGCTTCAGCAGGATCTGTCAGCAAAGGTGGAGAGGAAGGTAAGTGCGCTGGCTGTCAAGCGCAGGGGAAGCATATGCTGCTAAGAAAGACCGTGTGCAAAAAGGTGTTGGAAGATGGGCAGGTTTCAGAAGGACAACTTCCATATCACTTCTGCAGCATTCTGTCTACGGTTCCTGCTCTGCATGGGAGCGGAAAACAGAAAGGTCCACTGCAATTTGGCATCTAGATTGCTACCACAGACTGAGTCCCTGGGGAGACCGCACTGGAAATGAAGCACTGGGCATTCAACATCCTGAAGAGTAACAGCAAGTGTCAGCTTTCCTTGTAAAAGATCACAATTCACTGAGGTCTGATAATTTTGGCACCTAAAGAGGAGATCAAAGATACCACACATACGGCTCTCTACACTTATACCAACAATGCTGTAATAATAACTGATCCTTTTGGATTGCATTTTCCTGCAAATAATTTTCCTGTCCTCCCATTCGAGTCAAGAATGATGCCACCTCTGTATAAAGAACCCCAAACAATGCTTTTCTGAGAATCCATTCACTGGTCTTTGACAGGTTTCTCAACAACAGAACAAAATCTCTAGTTCCCACCAACATTATTCTTTGCATTGTTTATCCAGCTAATCTGAACACTGTTACCCTTTCCAAAAGCTGAATCACTGCTTCCTTCTGGTCTTCTGTTGCATTATCCAAATGTTCCAGCCAAACTGAAAGTTCCCTTTTGTGTATTTTGGGGAGGAATTTAGGGGGATTTTGGGGGGAATTTGGGGGAAATTTTGAGAGATTTTTTATGGATTTTGGTAGGATGTGGAGGGAATTTTTCAGAGGATTTTTGAGGGGATTTTGGGGGGAATTTTTTGGGGGAGTGTGGAGGGATTTTTGGGAGGACTTTTTGTGGATTTTGAGAGGATTTTTTGGGGATTTTGTGGAATTTTTGGGAGGATTTTTGGGGGGGTTTTGTGGGAATTTTGGGGGTATTTTTTGGTTGATTTTTTGGGGGATTTTTTGAGGGATTTTTCAGAGTTTTTGGGGGGGATTTTTGGGAAATTTGGGGGAAGTTTTGGGAAATTTTTGGGACTATATTTGGGGGGATTTTTTTGGAGATTTTGGGGGGGATTTTTGGGGGATTATGAGGGCATTTTTAGGGGATTGTGGAGGTATTTTTTGTGGATTTTTTGTGGATTTGGGGAGGAATTTGGAAGGATTTGGGGGGGCATTTTGTGGGAATTTTGGGGGGATTTTGGCGGGGATTTCGGGGGATTTTTGGGGATTTTAAGGGGATTTTGGGGGATTTTTTTGGAGATTTTTCGGAAGATTTTTCGGGATTTTGGGGGGGATTTTTGGGGATTTTTTTTTTGCATTTTGGGAGGATTTTGTAAGGATATATTGGGGGATTTTTGGTGGGATTTTGGGAGAATTTTTGTGGGATTTCAGGGGGATCTGGGGGGGGATTTCTGGGGCGATTTTGGCGGAATTTCTGGGGGGAATTTTGGGACGATTTTGATGGAATTTTTAGGAAGATTTTTGGGGGGATTTTGGGGGGATTTTGGGGGGAAATTTTGAGAATTTTGGAAACATTTTTTGGGATTTTTTGTGGATTTTGGGGGGGATTTTTGGGAGGATTTTGGGGCATTTTGGAGGGATTTTTTGAGAATTTTGGGGGGATTTGGGGGGATTTGGGGAATGTTTGGAAGGATTTTTGGAAAGATTTTTCGGGGGATTTTAGCAGGATTTTTGGATGGATTTGAGGCATTTTTGGCGTGATTTTGGGGGGATTTTTGGGGGGGATTTTTGGGGCAATTTTTGGATGATATTTAGGAGATTTTTGGGGCGATTTAAGGGGGATTTGGGATGATTTTGGGGGGATTTTTGGGGATTTTTTGTGTATTTCTGGGAGATTTTTTTATGGATTTTTTGTGAATTTTTGGAGAATTTTAGGGGGATTTTTGGAGGGATTTTTTTGGGGATTGTTGGGGGAGGTTGGGGGACTTAAGGGGATTATTGGAGGATTTTTGGAGGGTATTTGGGGAGATTTTTGGGGGGATTTTGAGGGATTTTCGGGGGATTTTGGGGGACTTTTTGGCGGATTTTTTGGGAATTTCTGCATGATTTTTGGGGAAGATTTGGGGGATTTTGGGGCGATTTTAGGGGTATGTTTTCAAGATTTTTGGAAGATTTTGGGGGGGATTTTTGAAATATAGGCTAAACTGAAGGCTATTTTGGTTTCAGTTTGTTTAATGGCGGGGTTGTTGCAGTTGTGCTCGGGGGTCTTTTGGGCCATTTATTCCAGAGGCTGTTTGGAAGGGCATTTCTGGCCACGTTCTTTTTTGCCTCCGCTCCGCGCCGCCGTGCGGCAGTGCTGCCACCCCGTGGGCAGAGAGCAGTACTGCAGTTGTCCCCCTGCCCGTCACGGACACGCGTGGCAGCTCCAGGCTGTGGGCTTTTATGAGAGGAACTTTCCTACATAAAGGGATAATTTTTAACTCAGTGGCTAGTTGAAAGGGACAATTTGAACATTTGTTTTATGTTATTGTGGAGAACCACCGTGTGATTCCAAAACTAACATCCCAAACCAGCAGTTAAGTAAAAGAACCCAAAGAATGGTACAGCAAGCATTTAAAAGCCTTTTACATGTGAAAGGAATTTAAGATGAGAAATGTAGCTTATCCAAGCACATAATTCTGGTCTTTATATTTTTTGGCTGCTTGTTTAGAAATTTTCATGCTTCTGGAGCTGGACACAATTTAAGAAATTACAAACTGTATTTTTCTCTTACTGAGGAAATATTTTCTACAGAACCATGACCAGCATTTTGAACTGTATCAACACAAACAATTTTAAAGTGCATAACAACACATTTTGGCTATTAATTATATATTAACTTTCTTCCAGTGCACTCGACTGACTTTTGGGAAGTTCTGCTCTGTTCAATACGGGTAAGGTTTGCTTTCTGCCCTAGAGGCAGTTCCATAAGCTTCCAGCTGCCAGGAATATGCTGTGCTCCCTGTGACACATAGAAACAGCTCTTCTAAATAACTTTCTAACAGCAGTGGGATGTCCTGGAGCACTGGAAAAGGTACAAGAGTGCAGTTTTCACAAAGAATAGAGATTTCTTCCTCATCCTGATGGAAACAAGGATACTTTCCCAGTTCCTGCAGTCACTTCACTTTGCAGTGATGCAGCACCTTCCTAGGGATCACGTCTGTGATTTCTGGGCGAGAGCTGGTGCCCCAGCTCCCTGGGCAGGGACTCCCCTCATCCCAGTGCTACGAGGCTTCCCTCCCAGCAGAGAGAAGTGCAGCACTTGTCCGCTCCCCAGGGCCCGACTCCAAGTCTCCAGGAGAAAGTGGGAACCTTTCAAGGGACTTCCACGCACTTTTGGTCAGGGCCTGGCCGATCCACGCCCAGCGTTCCCACCGCATAGCGACCGCTCAGCTCCTCGTGTCCCTTCCCACCCGGCCCCTCTGGAAGCCCTTAACCCTCTCCTCCTTCCTGCCTTTGCGGCGCATTGGAGCCGCGCTCCCCGGGGTGCAGGCCCGGGACACGGCCCCGCAGAGGGGGAACGAACACGGAGCGCTCCGGCCGGGAGCCCGCGGCCCCTGCCCTGGATGTGGCGGGTCCCCCCGGGGCATTGCGGGGGGCTGACAGCCCCTGCCAGACCCTGCCCGTGCCGTGTCCACCTCTGCCCATCCCTTCAGAGCCCCGCAGCCCCCCGCACCCGGGAGCCCGTCACTCGGTGCCCGCCCCATACCTGAGAAGGCAAGAGCCGCGACCTCCACCCCGCACACAAGGACCGCGCAGGACAGGAGGCGGAGGAGCCGCCCGGGCTCTGCCTGTGCGCGGCGTGGGTGCTGCCCCGCATCCCCGTCCCTCATGGTGCGGGAGAGGGCGGCTCGAGGCGGGGGGCAGCCCCGCCGCTTCACACGGTGCTGCCGATCCCGGCCGGCGATGCATCTCCCCTGGGCCTTCGGGCACCCTCGGGGTTGCCCTTGCCCCGTGCGGGCGGAGGAGGAGAAGGGGCAGAAGGAGGGCGAGGGCGGAGCAGCCCTGCCAGCGGCCGTGGCAGGAGCAGGTCCAGCGGGCGTGGGCGCCCGCGACGCGGGGGCGGTGGGGAAGAGACGTGAAGGGACACGGGTTTCTGGCGGTGCCGTGCCGGGCACTGCCCTCCGCTCACATCGTGCGGCCGGGCTGACTCAGACCTGGCTGCACCTCGCCTGCCCTCTCCGGCTCTCCCCACCCCTCTCCGAGAAGTTTGCGCCTCCCTCTGCTCTAGAGGCTCGATCTCACCGTCTCCCCCATCATTCTTGCTTGGCAATGGTTGGAGGACTTTCACAGACTTACACACACTGCGACTCGTGACCGCGTTTCCCCGCTTGTGTTTTTCCCGAGACAGGTGCGAGGTGCTCCCCATCACTCCCCGTCCCCCGCAGCCCAACTTCCCTGCCTTGCCTGCTCCAGATGCCCTCGGCCCTCATGCCAGACCCTGCCAAGTCTGCCGCTGCAGCCCTTACACCTCGGCTCACGGGTCTCTGAGGGGACCCAGCTAGGACCTACGCCTGACAGGATCTCTGGATGAGGGATTTCAGTGGGCAAACAGCACTGACTCTTCCAGGCTGCAAAAGGACCTTCTCTCTTTCCTCACACCGGTGACACCACCTTACCTCATCCCCGCAGCGTTCCGACTCCAGCGGGTCTTGAGTTTGAAGTGTGTAGGCTTGGCTTAAAACCTTCACTGCAAAGTGGGGAAACATCTTGAAGTTACTTTGAGAGAGTTCAAGTTGTTCCCTGTAATCTTTTGTGATACAGAAAAGTGAACCGGTGAGAAGTTCAAGCAAATTGTCATTACTACCTGCTAAACTACCTTCAAATGTAATTTGGTGCTTCTTTTAAGGTATGAGGGACTCAAGGGGGTAAATCAGGACGCTCATTTCCCAGTTCCTGTAAGAGCTGTCCTCAGGAAAGAGAGCTTAGAACCAACTCTGAAAATGGGGAATGAAAGCATCTTTTCTTCCTGGGGCTGTGCTGTGGTATACAGTGGGTAAACATGAATATCCAACTGTTTACATTATGCTATGCATGTTCACACTGATCTTTCTCCTGAAAAAAAAAAAAAAAACAAACCAAAAACAAACCCCCATGAGTGAGTAGGTGAAAGACGATGGAACCAAACTAATTGTGTTAAAACTATTCCTCTCCTCCTGTTCCAACTGAAGTTGGAATGCATCCAGATTTGAATTTCCAAAGTCTGGCACCTCTTTTCAGAGGTTACACTGAACTTTGACCAACTTGGTCTTCACGTTTGAATCTGAATCCACTTTTGTTCCTCACCTTGTCCCTCTTCACACCCAGAAAAACAACTGGGTATCACATATATCAGACTATTCCTCCTTAGTCTTGGGCAGATAAGAGCAAAACAGGTTTCACATGAACCTGTCTGAGGTCAGGGACATTCCATCAAGTGTTACTGAACTCAAATGGGATCAAAGATTCCCAAATAACAGTATAAAATCACTCTGAAACATCTGCAACTGCAAACACAGATGGGCAGAGAAAACAGTGGGTCTGCAGGTGAAACCCTTGCCTCAGATAAGGACAGTGTCTGCCTTTGAACTCAGTCAGTTACCCTCTGCCTTCCACCTGGGGAGCTGGAAGGAGACTTGTGGTAGTCTCCCCCTACTCTCCTTCTTTTTCCCCTGGACCTTGCCTTCAGGGTGATCATTCAGTTGGACACTTCCTGCACTTGCTGTCTCAGGTCAGTCCTGCCAAAGGCAGAAATGAATGCTGGGATGTGGCAATACACAAGACAGAGAGGAAGACACATTTAATTAGCACAGCTGGTTTGATAACCGGGATGCCATGGCAGGGACAAGCAGAATTTTGAGATTATGAGAAGATGAGATTAAACTTGCCTAGGGGAAGAGGATGCGCTGTATCGCATCTCAGCATCCCACATGTCAACACAAAGTGACTCTGCAAGGCAAAGACTGAATTTTAACAGGTCTCATTGATACTAGGCAAGCCTGATTGTTATCTCAAAAAGCCATTGCCTAATGATTGGCCGTTAATGCCCGTCTCCCAGGCTCTTTCAGGGGTGGGTGGAAATAGTCAAAGCCTGCAAAGGACACTTAATGCAAATGGCTACAGTCAAACCTTTTGTACTGTCTGTCCCCCAGTTTTGTAGGGGAAGAATCTCTTAACACAGTGGGGTTTTAAAATTCAAACAAATTTTGTAGGAGGTCATTGAAGCACAACCAATGCAGAAGAATGTAGACAGCATCAAAAATAACTGGGAAGTATCCCATACTTGTGCTTGAAAGGCTTTGAATCAGAAGGTCTGCCAGGGCTGTTGCCTGATGAGTATTTGTGAATCTTCCCAGTGAGATAACGTAACTTTTTCTAGCCTGGTGATGCTGTAGGCAAAAGACCATCCCAAAGTGCAGGAATGAGCCTGGTATGCTTTTGGCACTGTGCAAGTATAACCCAAAGGCCAAGGCAGTTTCCAAGTGGAATGACTGAACTGGGAGAGGTTTGAAATGTAGGTAACCTCCAGAGAGGTGAAGCGGGGAGGGCTGAACGACAGCGCAAGAGGCAGCTGGGTGCTCCGGCTTGTACACATCTTCCAGGGAAGCCTTCCTGTGGAGAAGGAAAACTCACGAACACTGTGGCTGACAGGAACTGAAGACATGCTTTCAGTGGAATGGCACTGAGATATATATATATACACTTTTTTTTTTTTCTTTTCCCACTGAATGGGGGCTACTTTGCTATTCAACATTAACCTAAAAACCAACTACCCTAAAATATAGAAAGTATTTTTGCGAATCTCTGCTATCCCCTGTGATGGGTAGTGTGTGAATAGAAAACTTGGAGACAGTAGTGTAAAACACAAAGGCAGGAAGGGAGTGTTTATCATGATGTGCAGAATGCACCTCTTTGCTACAGCCTTGAAAGCTGCTTCTACAAGCTGGCAACATTCAGTTGCTGGAAGACAATATAACTAATCCAGACATGTTCAGCATGTAGAATTACAGTATCTCAGCCTTGTCCTTCCCTCACGAGCAACAGGAATTGGATTCATTTTTTCCCCAAAGAAAAAAATCACTTCAAAGTCCAGAAGTTAGAATCCAAGAGAAATATCACATCTGCTTCAGAGACTTTCTCTCTTTTGAACTTGGGGAGGAATTATTTTACTGTGCCAGAAATGCAGGAATTGTATTGTTACATGGAAGCTTTAAAAAAGCAAAGCCAAAATTTGAGCACTTAACTTCTTTTTCTCCTTGTTATTCATTTTCCCCTGAATTTCAGCCAAACTGCCAATTCAAAACTCATATCATTGCTTAGTGTATGGAAATTCCGATAAAATTAGTGTGTCAGTTAAGAAGGAAACAATGTGAAATAAAGAAAGTGAATGTGAAAATAGTAATTTGAAATAAAATACTTCAGTTAGATGGCCTAAAATCTTCCATTAGTGAAAAAAAAAATCACTAGATCTAATGTAGAATAACAAGAGTTGTCAGAAAAATATCTCAGAAATACTTTTTCACACACACACACACACACACTCTCTCACTCTTCTGTGTGTGTGTACACTTCTCCCCATCCTACTGCTTTTTCTTCCTGCTTTCTCCCCTGCAATTTTTTAAGAGCTGATATTTGTCATTTTCATTCTATTCTCCCAGAATAAAATTTCCAAGAAGTTCCCTAATGTTCTTTTTGGCTTTTGAGGATTAAAACAAAACAAAACAAAACAAAACAAAAAATTAAGAGCAAAACCCCAGGCCTTTCCCACATTTTTAAAAGCTTTATATTCCTGCATTCTGACACAGACAGAATCCACAGGACAGTTCAAACAAGTGGGCTGTTATCCTCTCTCTGTTTCTATGGAAATGAGTGTCAGACCACTTAAAACAAAGCACATACTTTACAGTAATCACTGCATTTTCATTATTTGAAATAACAGAGCGCATTTTCCCCAATCCAACCTCTATTCCTATGGATACAAGCTGAAAATCGTTGTAGAGAAGCCTGTTCCACAGTTTTTTCCAATTCTGAATATGTTTAGGATGCTGTTAAGTTCTCACAAGGTGCTATGGATGATACGATCTAACAAGAGCTTCAAGTGTGCTGTAATTTGAACTGGAGAGGACCAATTCTGTGAGCCAGAGTAAGGAAACATTCTTGTGTGTGTAAACAGAAATTGGAATGAATTCTGAGTGAAGTACTCCACCCAGCAGGTTTAGAAGGAGGGGAATGATTTGCTGTTTTCTGCTATTTTTTGACTTGCTTCAGAGAGAGTGAGCTGAGCTAAGCAAGTTCTGAGTTTGGTGATCATGAGCTGCTCCTTGGCCAAACTAGCCATAACACCATAGAGACCCCCACCACTTCACGAGACAGAAGATGTGACCCATGAAGTTCGCAAAGCCAATCTCCTCACGTTTCATTTGGAATGAAACCTCACTCCATTTCCTCAGGAGAGGCAGCAGAACGTCCCCGCGCCTCACCCCCCTGAATGCTGCCAGTCTTGCTGGCACTTCTCCGGTACGCAGATTATTTTTTCTAGCAGTGCACCTGGCACTTGTATAGACATGAAGTAAGAGGCATGTCCCATCTCAGAGAGCTTACGCTGCAAACAAGACAATGTCCCTGGTCACTTCCCGACATGATGTTTCAAAGACACAGTGGGAAAGACTGTGTGTCCTGCCCCTCAGTTAGGAAGGACATTAGGCCACAGTTACTGGGTGGAGCACGGTCAGGGAAATCAACCTCTTTGTCAAAGTGCTTTACTACGGTTTTATGAGCCTGCCTCTGATGGGTCGTTATCATGACACTGTTCCCCTTCCGTAAGTATTTAAGACAAGATTTTCCAAAATGACCAATGACTACCTACTTGAAATTCTAGACAGAAGCTTTTTAAAGCCACAGAATCAGTGTCAAAACACTGAAAAAACTGTGGCTTTTCCAAGAGCCTTGAAAAAATCGGGCTTCCAGATCTCTCAAGTTAGGTATGCAAAGGCATGCAAAACTGGTGGTGTTTCAGAAAAGAATAGCCCATATCAATATCTAATCAGAGAGAGTTAATAGTTTTGAGAACCAGACCTCAGGCTAATTCGACCTGAGCACAGTGAAATTAGAAGCATATAACAAAAATTTAAAATGATATTGCAGTGCTTGTAAGTGCCTGCTTTTCCCATCAAGACTGTAAGGGCTCCCTGGTAAATTCTGTGACTCAGTGACTATGTCAAACTCAGACTGGATGATGCTTGAAGATTATTCCATGTGTATAAGGTGGGAAGGATTTCAGTACACAGAAATACCCGAGAATCGCAGTAGATACTCAGAGGTGCTCTCAGCAAATGCCTCCTCTGGCTCTGCACAGCCTGCTCATTGACACTTTTCTGTCCTCTTCCCTTTTTTTCTGGTCTTTCCACCCATCTTCAGCACCTGGGCATGCAGCCCAGTTCCAGAGTCTCACCATGCTCTGACTCAAACCCCTGATGCTCATAATGCCTGGTCAGCAGATCCTTCCATATCGACAGGCTCTAATATTCCTCGTGGGAGGAAGATAAATTGCCATTAGTCAGGCTTAAAATGCACTCCTTGCACTCCAGCTGAAATAACTACGGGATTGGAGGAGGAGGAAGAAGAGGAGGAGAGATGATTTTTTTTTACAGCATCTAGAATAAAAAAAGTTGTGGTTTTACCTCAGCCATGCCAGCCCACTCGTCTCCTGGGTCCATGCACGGACCTTGCACATACCCTGGACTCCTCGATGCCAAACTCCTGGAATTCAAGCTCTGCAATGAATGTGTCCAAGTGTGTGAGTTGGCACTGGGCTGATCCCAGCAAGGATCATGGAGGTGCAGGGCACAGGGCATTTGGACATGTGATGACAAAGAAGTGATAGTGTTGGGAGCATTCCCTTCTTGGGAGGCCGTGCCGAGGAGGTGGTCCTGTCAGCCCATCTCTGGGCAGCGTCACCCTCTCTCCTTCTGTCATCCCATGCCTCAGGGTGCCAAAGGCTGGAAAGCAGGAAGATTTGACAAAGCGCTCTGTATCACACTTGAAATTTGGGGAAAAACTGAAGGAAACTTTTCTGTGTAATAGTTGTGTAAACTGAGAGCGAACATTGAGAGCTACAGTTTTAAGGTGTGATTTTGGATTAAATGTATTCCCTCTGAATGCTTTCTATACTTAATTTATACATAAAATGAAACATTTATTTTAAGACACTAATGCATTTCTTACCAAAGGAGTGAAGGGTGGGAGATTGCAACTCACAGATGAAGTGAAGTGAAACCACCACAGGGGTTACTGTAACTGTAAGTGGGGTATCCCAACAGCAGGACAGGTTTGGGCTGGGATTAGCATGGGCTGTATAGCTGGGGTCATGCAAAGGTCTGTCTGCAGCCCTTCTCACAGTCCCTCATCTGCAGGGAGAGGCTGTAGGCCTGGAGATCAGGCTGAGTTTGGGAAGGGTCAGGAGGACACCGTTACGGAGTGATGTAAATGCGTATCAAGAGACTTGAGGGGTGGCAATGTCAGCTAGAGAACAGCAAGGATCCATGGCTAACGGCTGGAGATAGGGGCTGCCTGAGAAGGACAGGAGTGCTTAAGGCTGAAATCAGAAGAGAAACCTCGGTGAAGCTTTTGTGTTAGAAATGGTCTCATCTGCCCAATCAGATACTTGTCTTCAGGATTGCACGAGTAAGGAATCCCACAGCAAAGAAAAAGGTTCAGGTTTGGGAGCAAAAGCAAGTTGGGCAGGACTGCGGGGCTGGGGCTTGGCTGTTTACATTCTGTTCAGGACAGTAAAGGCCTCAGGGGTCGTAACTGAGGCAGGAAAGGGTCGCTTGGCTCAGTTAGTCTTGTATCTAGAACTGTTCTTGAACAAGGGGGGGAGCTGAGGTTCATGCAAGGGACCAGGAATTGTTTTTTAGCCTTGAAAATGCCAGAGGGGTGTGTGTAACTTGGATATGATGATAAGTTCATCTGGCAAGAATCACTGAATATTTTGATTTACTGAAAAACCGGGCAGCTCAGAAGTTACTACTCAACTCATTGCTGCTCCCATCTGTTGCACACATAAGCACAGCAGAACAGATGATTTTTTTCTGAGCCTGAGGTCTTCGACTGACCCTCCATAAATGCGTCTTGCCAAAAAGCAGACTTGGGGGAGGAAAGTTGTCAGATATAATAGAGAAAGAAAAGGACACAGGCTTCAAAGTCCACTCCAGCAGAACATGGAAGTGACCTGGCTGGAAATGAAACCCGTAGTCTGGTTCCCCAGCCTCCTGGAAGCCTCTAACAGCTCCACAGGCAGTGAGGGGAGAGAATAATTGAACTTCAAGTTGAAATAAAAATAATTTTCAGTAGCATTCTGCAGTACTTTTAAAATACTAGAACCATGAAATATGGTGTGATGATAACTATCAGGCTTGTAAGCCTGGTAACTAGGACTTTTACCTTGAAGATTTCAGTATGGGTACTTTAAGCCTTTTAAAACAGAGTTAAATCAATTTTTTTTCCCCCTAGTTCTGCTAGCACTAGCCTTTCTTTTCACCCCCTCAAAAGCAGAGCAACTCCCTCTTGAGAATGTTATTTACTTTCCATATTATGTGCTTACCAATTTCTGGAATTGCCAATGTATTTGGATACCTGCATAAATTTAAGTTTCAAGAAAACTGTAAGGCTGAAACAAAAGAGAGAGACTGCTGCAGATGGGATATTGGGAAGGAATTCTCGTCTGTGAGGGTGCTGAGGCCCTGGCACAGGGCCCAGAGAAGCTGTGGCTGCCCCGGATCCCTGTGGTCTGACTGAACTAGAGGTAAAGCCGCCTGGGTGTCCTGCCCACGGCAGGGGGTGGGAAGGGATGTGGAACGAGATTGAGGTGAATGTTTTGAGATTAATTCGTGGGTTTTTTATAATATACTTTATAAGCCTGTGTAGTAGATATTTTAGAGTTAGTTTGTGTTTTACTGGATAACATCACTTTCTTAAGCCTAAAGGAATGCGGGGTTCCCGGAAGACATTCCTCTGCCGAGAGGGAAGATCATCATCCATGGCGGAGAGAAAGGAGGGTGTGACCCCTGGCTGATGGAGCTGAGCACCGCCATCAGCCACCGTCAGCCGAGTGCTCAGCGCCCCACAGCCATCATCCCGACTCTCACAAGGACATACATCTCAATACCTGGTTCCGGCAAACCCGGACAAAAGCTTCTGTCTCCCCGGAAAAAACTATTCACCTGACTTGCAATCGTAAAAGACCCTAGATGAATATGAATCAAGAATCATACACACAAAGAACCCATGACGTAATCGGTTGCCCAAGCCCAAAAACTGTATAAAAACGGGCTCTGCACACTCTGAATTTGTGAACCAGAGGGGGATTCTGTGCCGTTCCATGGTAATTATTTTTAACTCTTGTTGCTCACCTGAGCACCGGTCGCTGGGCAGGCCCGACAACTCGCAGGAGCACCACCCTGCCCGGGCCGCGATATCCCCGGGCCGCTGCCGCTCCCGCTCCGCCCGCCCCTGCCTGCGGGAGCAGCGGCGATTCCGGGGTGCCGCCGTGCCGGCTCCGAACCGGGCATGGCCGGGAAGCGGAGCGGGGAGCCTGCGGCCCGCGGGACGAGGAGTTCGATGGCGCCCGCCTCACGGCGCTGCTGCGGGACCCCGCGGCCGCCGCCAAAGGTGAGGGGCTCTGCGTGGCGGGAGAGGCGCGCCCTGAGGCGGCCGCGCTGGACAAAGGCGGCCGCGCCGTCCCGGGCTGAGGCGGCCGCGCCGTCCCGGGCTGAGGCGGCCGCGCCGTCCCGGGCTGAGGCGGCCGCGCCGTCCCGGGCGCATCGGGCTGAGGCGGCTGTCCCGGGGCACGTCGCAGGGGGTGGGTGGCACCGGCGCTGCTGCTGGCGGGGCTGGCGCACATGGCACCGCTCGGCCCCTCAGGGTCGCGGCCGGGCCGGAGCGGGCCCTGCACGGGGCGCCGGTGCCCCGGGTTGACGCTGCGCCTTTGCAGGGCTGGAGACGTTCGTGCCCGTCGCCAGGACGCTGCCATCGGCCCAAGTGTACGATGTCGTGGAGGGATACGTGAAAATTTCCATGGAGTGTGCTGAGATATTCAAGCTTCTCGATGGAGAAAGGAAGCCTGAAAGTGAAGTAAGTTGGACAGGGGGCTTGTAATTCAGGGACTGGCGGCTGCAGTCCCAACAATCCCACCCTGGAGAAGAAGCGACAAAAGGTTGCCAGAAAATGGTCGCAGTGGCCAAGGCTGCCAGAGCTCCAGGAAGGTTTGGGCAGCGCTGTCAGGCGTGGGACTGTTGGGGTGTTTGTGCAGGACCAGGAGTTGGACTGGATGATCCTTGTGGGTCCAGCTCAAGATATTCTGTGGTTCTGTGAATAAATGCTTTGTGGTGTAGATAACTCTGATAATTGAATATGGCTTTGGTTTGGTTTTTTTCTTTTTTTCTGGAAGTAGCAGTGGCAGAAGCACCTACCGAGTGGGAGATGCTCTTTTCAGTTCATAGATGTTCCTGGATTTAATGACACACACAGCCAATAGTCCCGTCCAAATCAAGCTGTTAAAGTTCTTTAAATGTTATCAAAAGATCTTTTAGGAAATAAGGGGATCAATAAAAGCAGTTAAGTAAGCAAAACAATAGTCTGGTGAAAGTAAATGTTTTTAGGTATCTCCCTGATATATCAGTATTTCTAGGAAGCCGCTGGTAAAGTTGACCTCATTTTTCTTATTTTAGCTGGACACAATTTATCCTCATCAGAATATGACGAATGAACAAAGAGTTCAGTAATTTTTCACTGTGAATGCTGGTGCAGCATTGCTGACTGCTTACAACATAGTACTGTATTGTGTGGCTTTTTAACCATCGCTTGCTATTCTTTGTCTTCCAGTATCATTTTTATCTGTGTCGTGTTCAGTGACAGCCTTCCCTCAATATCCCATTGCTCACAGGGGCTGGTGTTTGTAGTGGGCGCAGCCCAGTGCTGTGTGGTTTCCGGATTCCTCTGCAGGGAAATAATTGCAAGACCGGAACAGCCCCAGTGTTTTTCTCCAGCGCATTTTGGTTTTTGTCGTCCACTTAGGAGCAGCCGTCTCTTGAAGCACTGATTCCTTGAAACTACATGCTCTCCAAAGTGATCTTTTCAGAGAGGAAGCATTAATTTGGGAGAGAATCTGGAAGTTAATGTCACTTTCATGTGTGGAAGCTTTCCTCTTGGGGTGGGGTTACCCTTTATTGATGGTGGTTATTACTATTTGCTCAGCTAATAATTTCAAGTCTTACCTGATAATTGTCAGATGCTAACATACTTTTTTATCCTGCAGATGCTGTTAGTCTTTCAAGCCCTAGAAGCCATTTTACTGAGGACAGCCAGCGACCGCTCACATTTGTGGGAATGAACATCGTCAGAAAGTTGATTCATTCCTATATGAGACTGGTCTATGCTGCTTTGTATTCTGAAAATCACAAGTAAGTCTTCTTGGTGCTCTGCTGGAGAATCTCTGTCAGTTGATCTGGAGGGACTGTACTGGACGTTGCAAAATTCATTTTGAGTTATTGCTAATAATCCACCTTTATTTAATAATCCTTTTCCACTTGTCATAAAATAATTGCCTGTGGAAGTCTTTGCAAAGTGAAAGCTCTGATGCATCATACAATCCAGTGCTGTAGGATAATTTCCTGAAGGTGTAGTTTTCATCGGTTGGGCCTGCCCTAGTGACAGCTAACACAGGTGGTAGCTTGAGTCCTCTTACTTTATTGCTGCTTGATTTGTGGGGTGGAATGTACTGCGTGGAACAGGGCTGGGCAGTCTTCCTGTGATAGCAAAAAGAGCTGCTCTTGAGTTCTGTGTTTCCCTGTATTTTTTGGAGTCAGGTTGCCATGTTTATAATGGATTTTTCTCTTTCAGACTGGCTTTGCTTCTGTAATTTTTTCAGTCTCTTAAAACTGAGGTCATTTTAGGTTGTTCAATAACTGTTGTTATTTAGTCCAGACCAAACAATTTCTCGTGCTCCTGTGGATGGGGAAAAAAGTTGCAAATTCCAGAGACATTTCGGTACAAACCTGGGAGGAAGAGGGAAGTAGAGAAAAAAAACAGACTGAAATTGACTTGTCTGAGGCAAATGTCTCATCTTTCAGTCTTTGAGCAGAACTGGAAAACCTTTTCTCTGCTTGCCTAGTTCATAGGCACAGCTGTGCTTCCTGAGCTGTGCAGTTGATCTTATTGCAGCAGGCTTTTTAACCTGACAAAGAATCTCAAATCTGTATACGGGAAACAAATTTTGAGGCTGTGCAAGATGTGCGCTTCTGATAAAATGTTTAAAGATTGCAGGTTCTGGAGGAATCCTTCTAGAACCTGCACAGAGGGGGCTGCAGATTTCTGGTGGGAGATGCTCTGCATTTTCTGTGCAACCTCTTTGCTGTGCAGAGGGATTTTCTTTATTGCATGTCTAGATAGAATCTCTGCTTGAACCACACGGCTTTTTACAGATTGTCCATGACAGATGCACGATGGACAGGTTACAAATCTGTTCATGGTAGTGGCTGTTCAGATGATGGAGGTCTGCTGCCCTCTTACATATTCCTGTTGAAATAAATGGCAGACCTCTATGAATTTAGGAGTTCATAGAATCATAATTAAGGCTTGCGTAGTCCAGCCCCACTGCCATGTACGGGTCATCTTAGAGTTGGTCATTTTGGCACTTTCACCCTTTAAAACTATTTCATAAAGGGATTATCCAGCCTCACCTTATGGCTTAATTTTGGGGAAGAATATAAAAAGGCATTTCCTTCTCCCTTCTTCCCTCACCCCTCTTTCCCAGCTGCTGTTATTAGTGCCTGAAATAATTACTTTGATTATTTAACTTCCCTTTTATTTTCTCTCTAAGTTTTAATCTGTTGGTTTGGTGATTAGTATAACCATGATCCTGGAAATAACCTGCAGGTTTTCCCTCTGCTTTGTCTTTTTAGGGTGAGCCAGGGGTGCCTTACACTGCTGTCAGCAATGGTGGCTCAGGGCCCGGGTTCAGCAAGGGATGTATATAGTCATTTGGATTTCAATGACAAATACCTGCCTGGATTGTTGGAAAGAAGATGCAAGAAGGTAAATTAAGGTCCTGCATGCAATGAAATGCTATGCCATGGCTCCACCAGCATTTTTAGCTAACTGTTGGGAACAAAGCTGTTGCCAATGTTTGTTGTATTTTCATCTGCAAGAACTTAACTCTCCCTTCCTGTCCTGTGTCAGGCTGAAGTCCTTGACTGTGCCTAACTGGGCACATGAAAATGCCGTACGTGTTGCCAACGAGCTGTGGAGAAACATAAATGTGCAGTTTCTGTGAACTGTCCTTCTGGTGTTTTAAACAGAGTGAAAGTGATAGTACACTCCTGAAAACTAGTCAGTCATTTTGCAGTTTGGTCCCACTGAAATAAATGGAAACTGGAGAGGGGATATTGCTCAGTACTAATACAGGGTAATTGTGTTTGAAAGCATAAACAGAATAATCCAAATTATCTCTAACTGGAAATCCTTAAGAGGAATATGTGAATGAGGGGAAGAAGTCACTCCTTTTTTTCCTGAAGAAACTATCTCTTGTTTCCTCCCTGTTTGCTAAAAATAGTCAGGATTGATCCAAACCAGAACAAGAATATCTAAGTGTCATTCCAAATGCAAGTATAAAATAAATCCAGTATTGGTTGCAATCTTGGTATATTGTTTCTAGATTTTAAAGATTACTTGCAGGGTGAATGTGTAAGTTTGTGTTAGGTTTGTGCCATCTGAGGTGAAAATTCAGACGTTTTCTTTATTAAGCAGTCAAAGGGAAGGCAAAAAACCAAACATCCCTTTTTCCCTGGAACCACCTTTTATAGTTCTGGAGCTGTCAGATTCCACAAGTTTTGACCTCACTGCAGGAGTTGTCTGCAGGAGTACCTCCACCCTTAATTTTAAATGCTTGGGTGCAGTCTTTTGACCGCAAGCTGCTCAAGTACTCCAGTAAGGTACAAGGAAAAAAGCATCCCAAAGGTCTTACTCTTGTACAGCTTTCAATGAAATCGTGTCACAGCTGGTTATCAGAGGTGAGTTTTTAACACAAAAATACCAGGCCCAAAGCTTCCAGCAAAATTTCGTTTGTTTCTCTTTATTTCTTCTTTCAGCCTTTTCATGAGTCCCTGCTGCCTTATCTTTTGCCTACTCAGAATGATCTTTACATGCAGATTATTTTGCACAGCAGGTTTATAAAAAATTGTAAATCATGGGGGGACTCTGTCAGGGAGTGTAGTGATTGGGTGAGGGATGAGGGTTTTTTTAAAAGAGGGTGTATTTACATAGGATATTGGGGGGAGATTCTTGGCCATGAGGGTGGTGAGACGCTGTCCAGCACAGGTTGCCCAGAGAAGCTGTCACTGCCCTGTCCCTGGAAGTGTCCAAGGTCAGGTTGGACAGGGCTTGGAGCACCCTGGGATAGTGGAAGCCATCTCTGCCCATGGCAGGAGGTGAATGAGGTGATCCTTAGGATCCTTTCCAACTCGAACCGTTCCGTGATCCGTTGTTCATATCCTGTGGTGCTGTTACAGGTCAGGGTGTCGCTGCTTCCAGTGTGCCTGAGTTGGTAGTTTTATACTTGCCCCTTTTAATGGGCATTTTTGTGACCTGACCAAGCAGGGCACAAGGGAGGAAGTTCAGTGATGCAGGGTTTGGCATGAAACTGCTGTTAATGTTTCCTTTTTCTTTAGATCTGTGGCCTGGTCTCATATCTCCGGAATTGAAGAGCACATGAACTAGCACATTTTCCTTTTTAGGTAAAAGTGATCTGCTTCATGCCAGAAGTGTTTTAGCTGAATGCACTGTGGATGTATTGCATGTAAATGTGGGTCTGTGGCTGCATGCAGCATGTTTACAGAAGTTGTTTCATTTGCCCATTTGTGGCACTGGTACAGGTAATCAGCCGTTGCAGTATTGATTCTGCAGTTGGGTACAGCCTGTGTGCTGACAACTTTTTTTTTTTAATTTTATATTTACATTTTTATGTTTCCAGGGGAGAACAGATGCCCGCATGGCCTGTATTCAGTTTGCGCTCTCCTTTCTCATTGCTGGCGGCAATGCAGTCTTGGCAGGGTGCTGGTATTAAAAGGTACTTCATAATTGCATTTGGGTTTTTGTTTTCTAAGGCACGGTCATTTACATGACCTAATTAAAATGCAAACCAGGTCGAGAGCACTAATGAGAAGCAAAATATATATATTTTCTTCTTATTACCTGAAAAGCTTTAAACTTCTTTGGTAGCTTAATAAATAAGTCTCCTGCTGGAGAGCAATACGCTAACTGCTAGAACTTTGCAAAAATAGAAAGTCTTTGGTGACGCAGATTAAAAAAAAAGTAAATCTAATGTAAAACTTTGAGGTCATAGAGTCAAAAAACATAAAACAAATCATGGCCTCCAGTCTTGCTCATCAGACAGTAACAGTGGATATATTGCATTAATTTTCTATTGAAAAGTGTGTGCTTCAGTTGCCTTTCTGCCCTGTGAATTGTGACCCTTGGTAAAGTTATGGGAGAATTCAGGAGGGATGTAGAAATATTGCTTAAAAACAGGTCCTTAAGCCATTAGCTGGCAGCAGGTTATTTCTCCTGAGGCGGGGGACTGAGAACTGGCTGCAGTTGTCCTGGGCTGCTGATTTTCTTTAGGTGCTGGCAATTGTTCAGTTCTTTCAGGCTGGGGATTGCACACCCCGGCCCAGTCAGTACAGCTGGCTTTCATTCCCCTGTGAGAGCCCTGAGTTCTCTCTAAACTGAAGTTGTCTAACTTTGGGGTGCACAGGTGAGCCAAAGGATGATACATGTGGTTGGAGATGGAATCTCCAAACATTTGAGAATCACTCAGTGAAACAATTACAAGTGCTTCATTGGGAAGAATATGAATTTAGGTACGGCATTTCAGGGCCCAAAATGTGTTTGAAGTTGACAGATGCTGTAGCAGTGTTAATCAGCAAGTGGGCAAATTAGCCAGTCAAGATGAGAGTAGGTTTGGCAGCTTCAGTTGCTCATCACCGTAGTCAGACACATCATCCTTCTGAGCTCTGCTTGCTGCCTTTAGGTTCATCCTGGAATGTAACAGCAGGGTAAATAATGTGAGAAGGAAGAGGAATGGCTGTGAATTCCCTGAAGCATTTTAGTATGAAAAGAGCTTTCACATTCTGACTTAACGTTTGAAATGTCCTCTTAGATTTCATTCCAGATATTCTTCGCTCTGAAATAAAGGAAGACAGAGTTTCTACTGTCAATCTGTTACTTTCCACCCTGAGAACTAAGGTATGATACACCCTTGAAACTGTGTTGCCTCATGTTTTCTATTTTCCTCACAACAGGAAACAGTTTTGCAGTGATTTCTCTCAGTGTTCAGTTCTCAGGGCTGCTGGCAGTGTGCCGCTGCAGTGTCTGTGACTGGCAATATGTGTTGGGGGTTGGTAGCTTGGCTATATTACTGTCTCAGGGTTGAAAACAGGGAAGCAGGAATTGCTGAAGGGTGTGAGAGTTGGTTTAGTGGTGGCTGCCTTTCCTGTGCTCTGTCACCTTCTGAGCGTGGCCCTGCCTATTCCCTGGGATGCACTTGTTGCTTGTAGAGCAGCTGCACCTGAGATGTATTTTATTTCTTTAAAGATGTTTTTAGCTCCAGTATCTATGTTTTCTTAAAATACCTGTTCTGAACTGCTGTAGCAATGTTGCAGAAGCTGTTGGGTGAACATTTGAGGGAATGAAGAAGAAATAGTTTCCAATTTAGAGTGTAGCCACAAGAGCCTGCCTCAGACTTGGGCTTTTCACAACTGACCAATTAAAGCCAAAAATGTTCTTTCATTTTGCTGTTGCAATAACATGAAAAAGAAGGAGAATAAAAAAAGCTACCATTTAAATGTAAAATAAACCTCCTCGAAAACTTTGTTTTCAAATGAAGCTTTTCCTGTATGGGAATCATGGGCCATTAGGTTATTGGTGGACCCTAGCACACTGTGTGACTCTTTCAGCCTAGCAAGAAAAATCAGAATTAAAGCAATGCCAGCAGTAAAACACAGTAGAAGAACTTTTGAGGAACTTCTTTGGCTGTGTATTCCCTTTCATTCAAACTTCCTTTGTAGCAGCCTTTACCATGTCTGCTCCCAGGTTCCCGTGGTTGTAGTCTGTGGCTGTGATGCTCTAAACATGATCTGTGCTCCTCAGCCCAACGTGGACATCTGTCCTGTCCAGCGTGTGCAGGGCTTGCCGAGGTTGGTGTAGGGTCCAAGTGGAGCAGGAGCATGTGAGAGAAGTGTTGACAGGACAGGCAGACCCTTTCTTCTGTCCTGGTGAGGAAAGCCAGCTCTGTGTGTGCTAGAAGAATGAAGTGTGTTGTTATTTTGCCATGATTTTGTCATAACTTGCAATAACTAGAAGAGTTTGCTTTTTTCTCATTTTTAGGTGGTTCATAATAAAAGTATCAGTAAAAGGCGGAAGGTGCGTTTTTTTCACTGCGGAAGTGTTGCTTCACATCGCTTCACTGTACTGTTGAAATGGGATTACTGATGTCAGCCCTGAGGATTTAAGGGTCTGTCATTATTTCTTTGTTACTCCTAGTCCTTCTGCTGCCTGTTTTTTACCCTGCCTCTTGCAGCCCACAGCTTTTGGAACAGCTCCCAATGGCTCTGAGCTTGATGAGTTCAAAAAGAGGAATCTACTGAGCCTATTTAAAAAGAATCTCCCAAATTTCTGCTGCTTCTCGCTGGGTTTTGGCTACAGATCTTTTTACTCTTGTGTCTGCTCTCGTGTATTCCTCTACTAGATGCTTATGACCCCGCCACTCCCATCCTGATACACCGTAAACACCCTTTGGAGGAGATCTGTTTCTAGTAGGGGTCTGCTTGGAGCTGTGCAAATCTCTGACCCCATTCATAAGCATGCATTTCAGTTCTGAATAAGATTAAGTTGTTACAGTTCCTGGCAGTCCCTGTATGTCATGTGATTCGGGATTTCCCAGCCACACTTGTCAGGAGTCTCCTCATCCATAGGCATCTTGAGTTGTTCCAGATTTAGAAGGTTAATGGAATTTAGAATCACAGAATGGTTTGGGTTGGAAGGGACCTTCAGGTCCTGAAGCTTCCCTTCTTAATCTGAACAGAAGCCAAACTTTCTTTTAGTATTTCCCTAAGAGGAGCCATATGAAATGTAGAGTGCAGTTGATACCTGTGATGTCAAATCTCATATGCCTTTTTTACTCCTTTTTGGTTTTTAAAGGTGGCTCAAGGTTCTGAGGAAGTGGGAAAGGCAATGGTATGAGAGCTTGTGCATAGTTTCCTAATGGACCTCTGCTACTCTCTGAAACGTGGCATAACCTTCTATGATCCGAGTCTTGGAACTTCTGGCAAGTAAGTCACTGTGCGGCTGGGAGTGGGCATGGAATTTTTGCTAGAAGCAGAAGAGACCTCACTGGTTATCGTGTTTGCCCTAAAATGTGTGGTAGTAATTCACTGTTTGTCATGCAGAAAACGTGGAGGTAAATTAATTTCTTACTTCTCTGAGCGTAAACTCAGAAATTATGCCAGGAGGGTGAGAGATCTTGCCTTCAATTAACAGTTAGAGAAGCTGCAGAGTTCACATCCCATATAAAGTATCAAAATAAGGATTTCTTATTCAAAATAAATTTTTTGTCTTCAACAAGGGAGGAAATCTGGTACTTCTGCACTTCCTGCTTGGTTTAAAAACGACTACAGAAGATGAAATGGTTGCTGACCTCATGGTGAATATTTTCAAAGTATGCCCAGATTTACTGCATAGATAATTGTAGGAGACTCACTATTCCTTCGTTCCTAGAGCAATGTCTGCTTGGATGGACAACATGAAGTTACTCAAGAAGGTAAGAGTATGGATGATGGTAAAAAACCATGCTCAGAACAGGAGGCTCTATAAACACTTCAACTGAACTGAGAAAGAAGGAATTTTGGTGTAAGAAACAGTGGAAAACATCACATCAGTGATGTATTTTTTGAGACAGCAGCATCAAAGCTCAGCTAAAAGAACGTTCTGTCGTTTCCGAGTGTTCCACTGCCTATTTGTTTAGATGAAAATGATCAAGTAGGATCTGGAATCTCTTGAAAAGGGATGGCCTTTAGCAGGGATGCTGGTTGCATACAGAGAGTGCATTTAGTTGAGTAGGACTCTGGAGGATGCTCTAGCATATTTGCCTAAAAATTGATATTTAATGATGCTGTTACTTCAGACAAGTCAAAATCCTTCTGTATAATGCTCCCCAGAAGAAGGAAGCTGTCATCTCTGGGAATGTACCAATGGGGCATAAATTTTCTTTCTTTTCTTTCTTTTCTTTCAGATCTATGAGGCTCAACCAGAGATCTCCAAGTCTTCTAAGACTTCAGAATTTCTTCCTCTCCCCAGATTGCTTTCGATGGTGATGGTAACAACAGCCCCTGCAGTGTGCAATAAAATAATGTTCACCCAGGGGTTAAATGTAAGAGCAGTCTGTGGTATTTCAGTGACTTTTCTCTCCCAGTTAGTACTGTTTGATTTTGCTGTGTGATCATTGAAGAAATTTCTTTAGTTGGTTAATTACCTGTGTTTTGTATTGTCCGCCCCAGCAGAAATCTGGCTTGGGAAAGCACTGGAAAATGAATGAAAACCGCTGATATTGATTCCAGGTGCCTTTCACAAGCACCAGTTCTTCCGCTGTCCGGTGGTAGTTTAGGCTGGGAATCTGAAAACCTATGGATTCTTTACTGCTAGCCAAGACCTAGAAAATAATTAATTCATTGACCAGTTTTAACACATTCAAAGTACAGGTTCTGTGCAACGCATAACAGGAATCACTGAAATGTCTCTAACTGACTTCTTCTTTTATTTGCCCAGCACAGTGGTGAAGCACAGCATCCTGTCACTGGAATCCATGGTGCCGAGAAGAGCCCTGAGGAACACTGAGCACTGTTTGTCTGGAGGAACCTGGCAAAGGTCACAAATCTACACGCTGCCAACAATGCAGGAGTTGGTGCGGCTCTACAGAGAAGCTGTCAGCAAGGTAGAAAGAAAGAGACAACTGGGGGCTGACAGGAGGCATTTTGCAGGCGGCTGACAACTGCTTTCCTCTGTACTTTCTCCTCATGTAGTTGAACCCTAGGAGCCAGGAGATGGTATCCTGGGGGAGGCTGTGGATGAAATGGTGAGGTAGGAGCTTGCGTTTCCTGACACATCTGTCTGACAGGAATGCAAATAAAATTCTGTGGTGAGATGATCTGTAACATTAATGGCTCTTGAGCTGCAAATACCTTTCAAGGCCAGGAAGCAAGTTCTCTTCCTGGTTCAAGTCAATGTAGCCCGCAGAGGTTACTCAGAACTTACTAAACAAAGGAACACTTGAGTTGGAAGTATACCATGAGAAGGAAGAACCAAACAAAATTTTCACGGGAAACCTTTTCAGTAAAATGTTCTTTCCAGTACTTTTGTTCTACAGAAGTGGAACTGCTTGATTTCAGGTCATTCCCTGATTGCACACAAGGTCAATTCTTACCTTTGTGAAGAGCAGCAAATCTTCCTGTTGGGTGTTTGGGGATGTATTTGTCGCAGGAGCTTTGTCTTACAAAGGAGAGCTGTTGCAATTTCCCCGTTTTGCTTTTAGGTTTTACCGGACGTGAGTAGTATCGTGGCTGTCTGGCAGTCTCTTCTGAAGGAAGAGAGACAACACAGCGACAGCCCAGCAGAGAAAAAAGGAAGGTGATGTCTCCACTGTGAGGCAATGACCGAGACAGAAGTTGCTGAGCAGCATGGTAGGCAAAGCAGGTGGAGTTACAGCTTCCTATCTGTGTGGGAATGGGTGTTGTGAAATCCTCATTCTACCCTTCACTTCAGCAGAATCCAGATCTCACTTGTGTATTTACTGCTCACCCTTTCTTTGTTCATTTCTTCAGGGCATTAGAATTGCCTGAAAACACAGTTGAATGTGTAGGCTGCCACTGTTACTGGAAGGTTAAGCAGTTTGACTTTGCTGTCCCAGGATCACAGAATGGTTGAGGCTGGAAGGCATCTCTGCAAATCATCTTGCCTGATACCTCTGCCTAATCCTGGTGGTTACCCAGGTCCATGTTCACACAGCTTTTGAACATCTCCAAAGATGGAGACCCCAGGACCTCTTTAGGCAACTTGTGTGGGTGCTCGATCACCTTCATAGTCAGAGAGTGTTTCCTGGTGCTCAGAGTGTTCCTGTGTTTCACTTTGTGCCCAGTGTCTCTGCTCCTGCGCTGGGTGCTTCTGGGAGGAGCTTTGCAGCCTCACTTCAGGTGTTCATACATATTGATGAGGTGGCCCTGAGCCTTCTCTTCAGCCTGAACAGTCCCGGCTCTCCCAGCCGTTTCTCACAGGAGAGATGTTCCAGTCCCTTCAGCATTTCTGTGAGCCTTTGCCTGACTCCCTCCAGTGTCTTCATGTTCTGGGGAGTCCAGGCCTGAACACAGCACTCCTGGTTTGGCCTCCCCAGCGCTGAGAGGAGGGGAAGGAGATGCTCCCTGACGTCAGGACACCAGGGCCTTCAGATCCTTCCCTGGCAACCTGCTCTCCACTTGCACTGTGGAATGGGTCTGTTCCTTCTCAGGTGCAGGGCTCTGCTCTTCCTCCTGTTGAACCCAGCCCTCCTGCCCTTGACCTTTCCATGCTGGTGGCTGTTTCGCAGCCACAAAGGAAAACTCGCAGGGACACTCATATGCCTGAAAAATAATTTTTTGAGAGGTTTTTCTTTGTCCAGGTTATTTTACCAGGAGGTCATATTTGTTTTTTAGCAGTTAGGTACTGTGGCAACACAAATGCTTGTCTTGACGTAATACAGGAGTGGAATTGTGAGCGTTGGAAGAGGGATGTGGTGAAGGCTTCAGTTTTCCTCTCTCAAGCTCAACATCCCTCCGGAAGGGCTTGCTTCCACAGTCCCACTGCTTCCCACAGCAGGGGATGGGAAGTTTCAGGATTGTCTGCTTCTTGGCCACTGGCCTGTGAAGTTTTGCTTGTAGGCTGGAGATAAATCTGAAACCAGTTTCACCCTTCAGAGGGCATATTCCACAGAGACACTTCCTGGAGCAAAAGGTTTTTCAGTGGACGTCCTTCTGTGCCTCCCATTGGGCAGCAAAATGTCAGCACTGACAGTCCAAGGCTTGGAAACCAGTGGGGCAGCTGGGTTCTGTAGGACTGCAGCTGTAGTTCCTCAGCATTCTGTGGTCATGATGCTGTCACTTACTCCCAGTTCACCTTTAACAGCTTTATTTGCATTGTGGCCTCTAGAGAATTCCTTTCTAATGGGAGCTGAGACTCAGGCAAACAAAGTGTATCCATGGCATTCATCCAGTTCTTTCTGGCTCCCCGAGGGAGATGAAGTTAACAGGGAAAAGTTAGGTGTTGATTGTTTTGGTCCATGTGCTTTGCTTGCTTTCATTAATGGCTGGATAACAGGTAGCTTTTATGCCTCCTCACGTTACAACTGAAACCTGAGATGGCTTTTCCTAGGAAGTGAACAGTTGCATTAAGTGCTATTGCTGTTTCTCTCGGACAGGTATTTGTTGTCTGCCTCTTGCCAAAAGCTTACACTGAGAAGCCTTATTTTGAAAGGGGAAAGGGAAAGAGAGAAATTTTTAAGTGAAATAATAAATTTGCCACAAACTGTAGTGTACTGTCTCGTGCACTTCCCCAGCCAAACCTACCTGACATTAGCTAAAAGTAGCGCGCCCAGAAATCAGCAGCATGACCATATCCTTTCCTTCGCTTTTTCCTGTTGTTCAGCCCTGCACTGAACAGCAGTGGGACTGGTGGGGTTCTTACAGTGAGTATTCAGATGTTCAGGTTGTGTTTTACATGTGTGAGCACTTGTGAGTCAAATTAGAAACGGCAGCTCTCGATCTGAGCACCGAATAAGTGGATTTAGTTTTGAAAGTATTCATACAGGAAGGTGTGGGGAATGAAACTGGGGATTCCGTGGGTGTTTTTCCCATTCCTGTTGGGAAGATGGCAGGTCATTTCCTAGGCAAGTCTGCTGGAAATAAAGTTTGTAATGCTCAGTGTTTCTGTGCTGGGTAATGGAGGTGCAACACTCCACTCTTGCTGTGAAGGAAGGAGAAGCCAATTATGGAAATATTTTGTTTAGGTTCAGATGATGCTGAGATGCTGCTTCTGAAAGCTGCACTGCTTCAGGTCATGTCTTCATCAGAAGGTTGTGCCCCACTTGGTAGCACAGAGCAACTTTGATTTTAGCAAGCTGCTAAAAGGTATGTGATGGGGATTTGTATTTCCTTCAGTGTTTTCTCTGGCTGTTTACCAAGTCCACAGCAGAAAGGAAGGTTTGCCTTTCTGTGGAGATAAAGGAACTGTTTTCTAAAAGTAGCCCATTTTAGTTTCTCTGTTATGTTTTTATTATTTTTTAAGTTTTTGTTGTTTGGTCTTACTGTTGGATTGCCTTGGTGGTGACTTTTTAAAATGTGGTGTTGTTTCTCGAATGAGGGCCACAAAGATCCTACCCAGGCTCCGAGAGGCTCAGACACCAGTGCTTTGTGCTGCTGATGTCAGGTCAGATGGGGGCAGCTCAGGTTCTGATTGCACTGCGACAGCTCCCTGACCTGTCACAAGAATAAGTGAGGTTATTCATGAGCTGGTGATAGCAGTGATGCAGGGAGAGACATGAGTGTGAAGTTCCATTGTCTGGAGCAAGTATTGTCGTGGTACAAGCATTTGTTGAGTTAAATTCTGTATTTTGCTCTCCAGTTTGTCCATCCTTTGTCCTGCCTGTAGGTCACAGCTTTTCAAGGTTGCTGAGACTGATAGAAGAGATTTTATATTTCCATGCACGACCAGTGCTTTGTGCTGGGGTTAGCTGATGAAATCTCCCTCCGAGGGCTGGATTCCCACCTTGGGTTGGCCAGCCTTCGCTGCAGTGTGTCTGGGGATCCCATGACATGAAGATCTCTGAATTGCCAGCTTGTCTCACAGTTGTGTTCTAAACCCTAAAACAGAAGTGTTCTGAAGTCACAGGCAGAGGAACCGAAGTGAAGTTTGTTTCTTGCTTTCACACCTCAGGTATCGTCACTGGAAAGGGCCTGCGGGAGGAGGTCCCTCCTCTTCTGCAGCACCATATCCTGAAAGTGGCTTTAGAACTTCCTGCCAACAAGTTTGCCTGGTTCAGAGGACAGGTAAGAGGCTGGTGCAAAGTTATGTTTGCTTGCTCTGTTGTCCTCAAATGTTTTCCTCTGGCATCGCCTAGTTTTGAATTAGTCCAGCCATTTTAGGGGTGACCCTTTTGTAAAGCAGCAGGAATTACAGTCTTAGCAGTAGTGAAAACTCCCTTCTGAGCTGGAAGGTTTTTTACAAGGAAAACATTTTTTGCCTCCCTGATGAACGGAGGAGAAGGTTGCTGTAGCTCTTTGTGTCTCTGGAGATGTTCCCTCACAAGAAAGAGTGTGCTGGTTTCCACTTGTCTGGAAAGCCTGAGCTGCAGACCAGGGAAATGAGCTACTGATGGGAGCCGTCCCACCTCTTCCCAAGGAGGATTCCAACATTTTTTAATGCTCTCCATAATTGGTGGAAACCATCAGGGCCCCAGCTCTATTTTACTGCAGGCTTGTCAAATAAGTACTCTGTCAAGACTTGGCTTGTCATGTCAGGAGAAAGGAGTGGACCTGGCTTTGAGGAGGTAGCAGGGATAGACATGGAATGATTAGGGAATGAAATATGATTGATGAGGGAAGTTGCTTTGTCTTGGGCCCTTTCAATAGTTGGGGGTTTCCGTTACTACGGTCTTCTTCCACTTTTCAGGAAAACATTTTGCAAATGAATGCAACGATGCTGGCTCATTGACTGCAAAGTAGTGTAAATGATCCCACTGGTTTCTGGCCTTGGGACTTTTGGGCAGGTCTGTAAAGTAACACGCTTACCTTGCGTATCATTGTCAGTGCAACACAGTCCTGTACAGTGTTGCTGTAGCAGAGGAATTCTAATACATTTTTCTTGTAGGACATCTCTGAAACAGAGAAGCTATCTGGTGAAAAATCAGTCTTCTATTTACTGATGAAAATGTTTGTTACAAGTACCCACTCTCATCTGAAAACTTCCAGCAAACAATTAATCATCAAGGTACATATTTGAATTGAAATATCGGGATATTCACTATATCCCACTGGTCTGAAATGCCAGGATGGTAAATTTTTTTCTTGAAGCAGCAGATACCTTTACTGCATGATTGTGTGGTCGACACCTGATTCAGGTTTAATTTAGCGATGATTTTCTTTGTTAGATCAGTAGTTTTCTAAACTGTCCTACAGGCTATTGTTAAGGCGCACTTTTTTCTGCCTGTGATGACATGAAGATGTACAACCCTCTGAAAGCAGTATAACCTGCTTTCCAGAAATTATAGAGGTAAGGTTTTTAGTGTCCACTGTGCAGTTGACAAGTCCCACTAGTGAGTGGAAAGAAAAGGCCTCTTGAGTTGAGGGGGTGAGGAGAGTGGCAGGTACTTCTTTTCATCGACCTGCTCTTCCTCTTTTCTTTCCCAAAAGAAGGAATCATGAAGTTACTGTACAAAAAGATCTGCATCTCCTGGAGTTTTGTATTTGAGGTGCTTTGAGGTTTATTTACACACCTCCCCCTTTGTTTCCTGGACAGGTTTTACGTGACAGTGGAGTGTTTGAGTACACATGGAAGGGAACTTTCAGTTTGGCTGGAACATTTGGATAATGCAACAGAAGACCAGAAGGAAGCAGTGATTCAGCTTTTGGAAAGGGTAACAGTGTTCAAATTAGCTGGATAAACAATGCAAAGAATAATTGTTGGGGGTTAGGTTTGTTCCTTCTTTCTCTAAAGAATTTTTTCCCACAAGTTACCAAGGAGACCAAGTGTTGGATACTTGAGAGTACTTAACTGAAACAAAGAGGTGGACAAAGGTGGAAGGGGGAGATAACGCAGGTAAAAGACAGAGCTTGAGGCAGCTGCGGGCTCTTCTTTTTCCTGCGTTCGGGGAGAGAGAGAGAATGGCTGTTGCTGGCTGGAAAAGTTTCACTGTGGCCAAAAGGATCCAGTCCTGGAAAATCTACTATCATCAGTTCTGCCTCGCCTTCGGCTTCTTCTCTGCTAGATGAGGATTGGAGAGTTTTTAGCAATTGAGAGGAAGGATACAAACAAGAGATAAGAAAATTAACAGCAGTAGTAAGGGAAGAAGAAAAAGGGAGATGTGGACAAGGACCACCAAAGCAAGGACCACCCCGACTAGGGAAAGACCAGTGTGCATTCTGTAAGAAATTTGGAAGCTGGAAGAACCAGTGCCCAGAACAAAGAAAAGGCGATGGTTAAAGGAGACTGAAAAGGGGAGGGGGTGGTTGCTCACATCAAAGAAGACTGAGGAGGACCAGAGGATTTTACCCTAGGGGAGCCTCTGGTTGTAATCAAGATAGGGAACAAAGGAAAGGAAATGAAATTTTGGGGGGACACAGGGACAACGTACTCAGTGTTAAATAAAGCTTTAATACCTATAACAGATGATTATGGTATGGTGAAGGAGGCAATTGGCCAACCTGAAAGTGTATTTATGTAGACCACTGAAATATAAACTTGGGAAACAATGGGGAATTCGTAAGTTTTTATACATGCCCAATGCCCCATCAGCACTTTTGAGTAGAGATTTATTGGAGCAACTAGAAGCAAAGATATATTCAAAAATGGAGAGATTATTTTGGAGGTTAAGGATTGACAATATGTGGAATGGTTAAGCTTAGTGTCAATAGCCAATGGGACCAAAACTAAAAGTGAAGAAGAGACTAGCAGAAAAGGAATGGATCAGGTATTTCCTGGGGTATGGGCTTCTAACATACCATTGAGGGCAAAGAATGCACCTCTAGTGCAAATTGAACTTAAAGAAGGAAAACAACCAGTTAAACAGTATCCCTTTAAAAAAGGAAGACAGGGAAGGGATTAGCCCAGTAATTGAAAACTTTTTGCAGATAGGGCTATTAAAAGAGTGTCAGTCTGATTTTAATACTCCTATTTGGCCTGTTAAAAAGCCTGATGGGTCAGACTGAGTAGTATACAGGATTTGCAGGCTGTTAATAGGCTAATTGAAAATTTGTACCCACTGATTGCCAACCCCTACACATTGTTAACCCATTTAACACCTGAACTAATTTGGTTTACCATTTTAGATTTGAAAGATGCTTTCTTTTGCCTTCCTCTCCATGAAGCCAGCCAGACAATTTCTGCATTTGAATGGGAAAGACCCAAGAATGGGCGCAAAACCCAGCTCACATGGACAGTTTTAACCCAGGGATTCAAACACTCTTCCATGATATTTGAAGAACAGCTTGAAAAATACTTGGAATCCTGGGAAGGCCCATCAGGAGAAGGACAGCTGTTGCAGTATGTAGATGACCTCCGGATAGCTACTTGAACTGAAGAGACATGCGTGGATCGGACAGTAAGCCTCCTAAACTTTTTGGGTCTACAAGGGTATCGAGTATCCCAGAAGAAAGCTCAGATAGTGAGGCAAAGAGTTTTCTACCTGGGCTACGAAGTCAGTGCTGGACAAAGGATCTTAGGGCAGGATGGCAAGGAAGCAACATGCCAGACCCCAAAACCCCAGACAGTAAAGGAACTGAGAACCTTTTTGGGCCTGACAGGCTGGTGTAGACTGTGGATTTACAATTGTGGATTTACAATCCCCTATATGCCTTGGTTATAGAAGGAACCAGTAACCTCCAATGGACAAAAGAAGCAACACGAGCCTTCAACCACCTAAAGAAGGCCCGCATGTCAGCTCCAGCCCTGGGACTTCCAGATGTGAGTAAACCATTCTTTTTGTTTTCTCACAAAAAGCATGGGATTGCTTTGGGAATACTGGCACAAGACCTTGGCCTGTGTCACAGGGCAGTCACCTACTTTGCCAAGCAGCTGGATGCAGCAGCCAAGGGATGGCCAGGGTGCCTCAGAGCCACTGCTGCAGTGGTGATGAACATTCAGGAAGCACACAAGTTCACCCTAGGCCAGAAGATGACTGTGTCCCACAGTCATGCTAGAAGATGCTAGCAGACCTAGAAAATACTAGTGTCCCACACAGTGTCTGCAGTCCTGCAGGTAAAAGGCAGACATTGTCTTTCCACACAGAGGTTCCAGAAATACCAAGCCATAATGGTAGAGCAAGATCATGTAGAAATTGTGGTAACTAATCTTGTGAACCCAGCTTCCTTTGTCAGTGGGGATACGGGAGAACCAGTGATCCATGATTGCCTGGAGACCATCAAAGCCACCTACTCCAGTCGCCCAGATCTGGAGGACACCCCTCTCGAGGACCCTGAGACTTGATTTACTGATGGAAGCAGCTGTGTGATCAGTGGAAAAAGACATGCTGGGTATGCAGTTACCACGAGCAGAGAAGTAATAGAGTCTGGACCATTACCAACCAACACCTCTGCACAGAAGGCTGAAATAATTGCCCTAACCTGGACTTTAGGACAGGCAAAAGGAAAAAAAAATTATTATTTATACAGACTCAAAGTATGCATTTGGGATGGCTCATGCTCATGGAGCCATCTGGAAAGAAAGAGGACTGTTGAACTCACCAGGGAAAAGTATTAAACATTCCCAGGAGATAATAAAACTATTGAGGGCAGTCCTGCTACCTGAAAAAGTAGCCATCATGCACATCAAGGAAATGAGCAGGTGGACAGAAAGGCAAAAGAAGCAGCTAAAGGTGAGGTGATTATTGAGACAGTTGAGGCAGCCTTAATTCCAGATGGACATATTTCTACTGAAGGTAAGCCAAGGTATAGCAAAAAAGAACAAGATGCTAACTGAGAAAGAAAATGGAAGTTATAACCAAGAAGGGTGGGCAAACACAGATGAAGGGAAAGGAAGACTTGTGATTCCCTCTTACATGCCATGGTCATTGGTGAAAGAGGAACATGAGAAAACACACTGGGGAATAGACACTCTATATAACTATTTGAAGGACAGAATCATTTCCAGAATTTTGCAAACAACAGTAATTCCAGTGACTCGCCAATGTAGCCTTTGCCTCCAAACTAATCCCAAAACTATTCCTAAACCAAAGCTTGGACAGACTGGGAAAGGTTATGGGCCTGAGCAGCAATGACAAATTGATTTTTCAGAACTACCCAGGATGGGGAGGGTATCGATATTGGCATTTACAGAAACCTCTTCAGGGTGGCCAGAAGCTTTCCCTACCGGAACTGCCAAAGCACAAGAAGTAACCAAAGCATTGTTACAGGAAATAATACCGTGTTTTGGAGTCCCAGGCACAATGTCTTCAGACAGGGGGCCACATTTTATTTCAAAACTTGAGCAGCAAATTAGCCGGCACCTAGGCATAGACTGGGAACTTCATATCCCATATCATCCTCAGTCAAGTGGCCAGGTGGAAAAAATGAACCATCTGATTAAGCAGCAAATTGTAAGACAGGACAAGAAGCAAAGTTACCTTGGCCTAAAGCTCTTCCAGTAGCATTATTACGAATTCAGACGAAGCCAAGGACAAAAGAAAAATGAAGTTCTTTTGAAATATTGTATAGAAGATCATATGGGGTCCAAGAAGGAACAACACCTACCCAAGTAGGGGAAGAAACCCTACACGGGTGGTCCTAAACAGAGAAATTGAGAAACATGTGGCTGGGGCTCAAAGGAGAGAACTAGATGGGCCAGTACATAACATACAGCCAGGGGATTATGTATATGTTATGTCTTTTGCAGAAAAGACTCTGGAACCCCAGTGGGAAGGACCATTCCAGGTGCTCCTCACCACCTTTACTGCAATCAAGATCAGAGAGCAAAATGCCTGCATTCATCACACTCGAGTGAAGAAGGCTCCTGAAGTGATCTGGAGAGCCACACCAGGTGATAATGAACTAAAACTGAAGCTTATTCGGGAAAGTGAATGGTGTGTGTAAAATGTTAGAATAGGTCAATAACTTTTGAAGAATAGAAAGATTTGTAGTTGTTATGGAAAATCAAACAGGCATAGTTTGGAGAATTGTGGCCTTTGCAACCATCGTTATAGCCACCGCTGGGGTTAAGGCAACACCACACACATATAATGTGACAGGTATATAGAGGTGTCAAGGAAAAGCCTATGATTTTCACTCCAGTAGGTTTTTGGGGCATATGTTGAAGGTTACAAAGGCAATTTCTAGGAAAGGAAAAAACATTTGGGGATATGAATACATGTGCTCAGGACACATTCCATTAGTCTTAGCAAGAACCCATGAAACACATCCAAATTGGTCCTGAATGTTGTGACAAAGGTTCAGGCAAAGGCAGCCTGGGCATCCCTGGGAGGGAGGGAGGGAGGGAGGGAGGGAGGGAGGGAGGGAGGGAGGGAGGGAGGGAGGGAGGGAGGGAGGGAGGGACTACTACCCAAGAAGCAACTGGGCAAGATAATACTGGGCAAGAAACTAATCTCCAAGAAACTACTCCCCAGGACACTACTGACCAAGAAACTACTCCCCTAGGAAGTACTGGGCAACAAAGTGTTTGAAGTGCAATCACTGTGTTGTATGGCAAGACTGCAGGAAAAGAAAGAAGCAGAGAAGGAAGGATAGAATTGTTTGTCCAGACTGTGAAATTATTGCCCTTGTTTTTGCTATGTTCCTGTCCCAGCACGAAGAACCGGAATTCTGCACCAGAAAATGCAACAGCAGTTACGGAGTTCATCCTAGAGGGTTTCCCAGAGCATGATCCAAGACTGCGGATGTTTTTATCTCAGGTCCTTCCGCTCATGTACCTGACAACAGTGATGGGGAATGAAACCATCCTTTTCCTCCTGTGTGTGGATCACTACCTGCAAACCCCCATGGACGTTTTCATCTGCAGCCTGGCCTTCCTGGAAATCTGGTTTACATCCTCCACAAGCATCAAATGGTTTGTGACGCTGAGTTCTGGTCAGAACACTCTCTCACTAGGCAGCTGCTTTGCCCAAAACTATTTTTATTTTGCCCTGGGCTGCACAGAGTTTTTCCCTGGTTGTCATGTCCTTTGACCGCTGTGTTGCCATCTGCCACCCTTTGCTCTATGCTGACATCACAAAGCCTCAGCTCTGTGTCCACCTGGGTGTTGCTACTTGGGTCCTCGGCTTTGTCCTGCTGAGCTACCGCTGCTCTTCCTCTCTGAGCTGTCTTTCTGTGGCTCCAAGATCCCCCATTTCCTCTGGGACAACTCCCCCTTGTTCAAACTGTCCTGCTCTGACACCAGCCTGCTTTGGGAAACAGACTCTGTCTTCTTACCGTGTGTCGTGCTGGGCTCCTTATGTTTGACTCTGGCATTTGGCATCTGCGTCCTTTTCTGTGTTCTGCATCTTCCAGCAGCCTCTGGGAGGAAGAAAGCTTTGACCATGTGTTCTTCCCATCCCATCACCTTATCCATTGCCCGTGGGAGCTGCATTGCTCTCTGCACGTGTCCTGCAGAAGATGTTTCCTTGAGGACGAACAGAACTGGAGCTCTGCTGAACACAGTCCTGTTCCCATTCCTATATCCATTCATCTGCAGCCTTGGGAACAAATCTGTGATCCTGGCCCTGAACAAATCCATTGCCAGGCCAAGAACAAAGCCTTTCCTCTAAGCATGGTGCATTTCTGGAAAGCCATCCCAAGGATCTGGTATCATCTGTTACACAAAACCAGTGCCTGTGTGTGCAGCCTCCAAACACGGCTGCCTCAGGAGATTGATGCTCCTGCTGGGTTGTGTCAGGTTAAGAGAGAAGAGACTCATCTGCACTCCCAGACAGGGCACCAACAATGGCAGCAGGACAAACTCAGTTCATTCTCTGCCCGGGCTGCTCCCGGGCCCATCTCAGGAGAGCCACCAGCTCATTAAGAGCCCATCTCTGGAACAGAGAAGAGCTCAGAGGAACAGTGGCAAGTGACAATCCAAATTACAGCTCCTGAGCGATGGACACCTTGTCCCAGCTCCTTTCCTGGGACAGCCATCAGCCCTGCTTTGAAACCCCAAAGTTTGAAACCCCAAAGTCACCCTCCCAGTAAAGAAAGACTTTCTCCTGTGCAGTCTAAACCCTCCCTGGTACAGCTTTGAACCATTCTCACACGTTCCATCCCAGGATATCAGGGAGAAGAGAAAGGGAAATGCAGGGCAGAGCCAGGGGGGCAGCGAGATGGGAGTGTGCAGCCTGCAGGGACACAGCAGCAGCTGTGGGACAGCGCAGGACAAGCTGTGCTGGACGTGGCCAAGGGCCCGGCAGGGCTGGCAGTGCCCAGGAGAAGCCAAGTCTTGGTGCCCTGGGGCACAGCAGGGTCTGTGCCACCAAGGGCTGGGAGGGGACACCTTGTCCTGAGGCCCTGGGGCCTCCTGGCACAGCCCCAGCAAGGCTGGGCACTGTCACCCCCTTGTCCTGCTCTCAGCATCCCCCCACATCCCAGTGGCCCCAGGGATCTGCTGGGACCAGTCCCTGGGGAGCCTTGGTCAGGAATGGCCCTGGGGGGCTCCTCAGTGCTCCCAGGGACTGCAGGTTTTTCAAAGCACTTTGGGTTTTGCTTTTGCCTGGGAGTCTCTGAGGGGTTTGTGCAATCACGGCCTCCAATTGTCTGCTGTAATTAGTCCCTTGAGATGTTTTGTCACTAACAACACTCAGTGGGGCTCATTAATGCCTCAAGTTACTCAAGAGTCATTAAAGTACTACTTTTTGACACTGAATCACTCTGAGAGGTTTGTGCAGTCATGGCCTCCAATTATCTGCTGTAATTAGTCCCTAGAGAGGCTTTGTACTGATACTCAGTGGGGCTCATTAATGCTCTGAGATACTCAATGTCTTTTAAGGTACTTTGGGTTTTCCTTCCCACACTCCGTCTCTGAGAGGTTTCTGGGCACTCTTGGCCTCCAGTTCTCTCCTCCAAGGAGTCCATGAGGAGCCTGTGTTGGGGATGGACCTCAGTGGGCCCCAGGAATGCTTTGAGACACGTTGGGTTTTTCCTCTGACTTGGACTCCTGGAAAGGTTTGTGCCATCTCCTCTCAGGCCCTGAGGGCTCAGCACCAAATGCACCACGGGGCTCTTTGGGATCAAGCAAGTCCTGACAAACCACGGCTCTGCCTTGATTTCCCTCTGCTCTGGTGCAGTTCATTAGGAAGGTTTTGTACTGCAGTTATGGAGAAAGATTTCAAAGAGCTTCTAAGAAATTCACATTCCTGTTATAAAGGGTGTGTTTTATTACTGTTCCCTTTAGAGGAGAGGTCATTGCAGCATTCTGTGATTGATATTGATCCGGGGCCTCTCCTCAGAATGCCTGGCCTGGCCAGAGAAGCTGTGCCTTGAGGTCTGACCTAGTATGGATAACATTCCCCAAGCCCATCCTGCCTGTCCTCACTCACCTGGGACCTGCTTTGCTCAGAGAGCTGCCTGCACTCAGGCAAAAAGGGCTTTTCTATTTTTGAAGCAATGTAAAACTCGTAATTTTCCCCACTGAAAAGAGACACACTCCTCAAGTGTGTGCCAGCCCAAGGGGCCACCAAAACCACTCCAGCCCTGCCCTGGGCCGGCTGTGAGGGTGGATCAGCATCCCAACCTGCCCTGGGCCACTGCAAGGGGCTGTGGCCACGAACACACTGGGACAAACTGGGGACAATGGCAACACTGTGGGGAAGACTGGGGAATACTGGGGCGTGCTATGGAAGATACTGGGGGGAACTGGAAGGGAATGGGAATGAACTCAGGTGTATTGGGAGGGACTGGGCTGTACTGGTGATGAAATGGGCTGTAAAGGGGGGCACTGAAGGGCCACAGGGGTAGAACTGGGCTGTACTGGGGATGAACTGGGCTGTACTGGGGATGAACTGGGCTGTACTGGGAAGGACTAGAGGGGTTGAATCGGCTGTTCCCGCCTCCGCAAACTCCCATTTGCCGAGGCTCCCGCCCGTCACCGCCAGCACCCAATCAGTGCCAGGGAACCGGGGCCTCGGGGCGGTGCCTGGTGTCGGTGCCACGTTTCGGTTTTGCCTTCAACTCCCGTCATGCACCGCGGCCCAATTGAGCCCCATTGCAGCCCGGACTACAATGCCCGTCATGCCCCGCGCTCCACAGAACCCCGCCCCCGTATCCCCCCTCCCCCCCATGTGTACCCTACCTTTCCCCCAGACCCTCCAGGATCCCGAAGTGCCCCCTCAGTATTTATTTGGAACCCCCCAAAATCGTCCCCGACTCCCCTGAATGCTCCCAACCCCAGAGATGCCCGTTAGAGCCACTTCTGGGAATTCATCTCCGATCATCCCCCGTGCTCTCAGAGCTCTGCCCAACACAGTCTCGCGCCGAAAATTCCTGCTGTGCCCCGTGTCCTAAAGCGCCCGGTTCGAGCTCCCCAAGTTCCCCCCAAATCCTCCCGAACCGCACACGTTTCCCCCGAGGGCCTCAAGTCGCGACTCGGACGCAGAAGTGTCCGCCAAGCGCCTTCCCGGCCCCGCCACAGCCCGGCTTTATGCACTTCCGGGACTACAGCTCCCAGCATGCTCCGCGGCGCACACGGAGCCCTATTCCAGCCGTGACTCCGTCTCCCGTCATGCCCCGCGCCCCACAGACAGCCATTGGAGCCGCGCCTCGAACTCCCGTGATGCTCCGCGGCCCCGTTACACCGTGTTCTACCCGCGCCTACAACTCCCATCATCCCCCGCGCCCCAGAGAGTCCCCTCAGGGCCCCCAAGTGCCCGCCCGGACCCCGAAGGGCCCCAGATTTCCCTCCCTGACCTCCAAGTGCCCACCCGGCTCCCCCAGATGTCCTTCAGACCCCAAATTTTCTTCAGATTCCATCCCCAGGTTTAGAACTGCCCCAAATGTGCCCCAGAAATGTCTCCGTGGACCCCAAAGTGGCCCCTTTTACCCTGTCTGAGAAAACGATAAAGAAGATTACAAAAGGAGTAAAAATAGAACTAATTAGCATAAAGCGGGATAGAATCAATAGCCAGATGTTGTCAATGAATTAATGAAGGGAATTGTGTTACTTAAAACCAATGACCAATAATTTTTTGGGTCGCTAAAAATGTATCAATTTTTTTAAATACATGTAAAACATAGGTTAAAACGTATATAATAATATTTTATATATTTATAAGTATTATTATAATTTCCTTATAATTTTTTTAAAAAAGAAAAATTGCTAATTTACAAAAATTATTTCAGATGTCAGTCCTTGGTGGGTCATTTCAGACACGGTGAGGTTGGGGTGAGGAGCAGGTTGTCCAAACAGGGTCAGCCTGCAAGGGGCTCATTCTCCATGCCCAGACCTCCTAAGGAGACACTCAGCATTAAGATCACTTGTAGAATACGTCTTTCTTGTCGGCAATGATCTGAAAAATTAAAAAAAATGCACCCTGGATTAGAAAAAACTCAGGAGGTGCACTTTGAAATCTTCCTCCATAAGAGAACTCCAAACTGGCTCCAAGCAGCTGCACAAGCCCTGGAGACGAAGACAAGTGAAGGAAGAAAAGGAGGTCGTGACTGCTTTCTGGATTTGAATCAGCCCCATGCTGGATTTGGGGCTGAGTCCAGAAGCTCCAGGCACTGAGAGAAGGTTGAAGAAGCTGCTCAAGGAGGCAGAAGCCAAACTCCAAGTCCCTTGGAGCATCCCTGGGCCCCACTGAGGGCAGGGAGTGCCAAAGGCTCCCCAGGGACTGCTGAGAGCAGATCCTTGAGGCCAGGATTGCAGGGAGCCGCAGGCTGTGAGCAGGGAACTGCAATGCTGAGCAAGGCCTGGGCTGGTTGGAGGCAGCAGAAAGGCCAAGCCCTGAGCCCAGGCCTGGCACAGCAGGGCCTGTCCCTCCCGGGTGGCTCGGGGCTGCTTGTGGGGCAGTGGGATGGGAGGGGCAGCAAGGACAAATGGCACAAAGCTGTGTGACACTCCCGATCCTCATGGCACTGCGGGCCAGTGTGACACAGCAGGGCCTCATGGAAACAAGAGGCCCTAATGAGCCTGCGGGGCTGTAACACCCCAGAACACTGAAATAATGGGGGCACCCAAAGGTTCTCTTACTCGAGTTTGGTGCACAAGGAGAAATGCCAACCAGACAGTCTCAGGATGAACAGATGCACAGAATATTCTTATTTGCAAGGAACAGTCAAGGATCATAAGTCCAACTCTTATGTGAATGGCACACAGAGGGACTGAACCCACAACCTTAGTGATATTAGCACCATACTTTAACCAACTGAGCTAAGAGGTCAAAGCAACACACAGCTCTACTGGCAAAATAGAGAAAATCAAGGAACTTGGAAAACCATTTAATAAAACATCCAACTCAAAACTCTTATCATAGCAGTAGCTTCATTGACTTAGCCCATTTGACCTGGAAACCTTTACAGAATTACAGAATGACAAAATGACTAGATTGGAAGAGACCTCCAAGATCATTGAGTTCAACCCATGTCCCAACACCTCACCTAAGCCATGGCACCTAGTGCCACATCCAGTCTTTTTTAAAACACATCCAGAGACGGTGATGCCACCACCTCTCCAGTCAGATCATTCCAGAACTTTATCACCCTTTCCGTAAAAATCTTTTTCCTAATTTCCAACCTATATTTCCCTTTGTGCAGCCTTAAGACTCTGTCCTCTCATTCTGTCAGTGGCTGCCTGGAGAAAGAGACCAAGCCCCACCTGACTACAAACACCTTTCAGGGAGTTGCAGAGAGTGATAAGGTCACCTCTGACTCTCCTTTTCTCCAGGCTAAACAACCCCAGCTCCCTCAGTCGTTCCTCACAGGAGTTGTGTTCCAAGCCGCTCACCAACCTTGTTGTCTCCTCCGGACACATTTAAGCATCTCAAGGTTATTCTTAACTGAGGGCTCAGAACTGGACACAGCACTCGAGGTATGGCCTCACCAGTGCCGAGTACAGGAGAAGAATGACCTCCCTGCTCCTGCTGGCCACACCATTCCTGATCCGGGCCAGGTGCCATTGGCCTTCTTGGCCACCTGGGCACACTGCTGCCTCATGTTCAGTTGCCTGTCGACCAGAACCCCCAGGGCCCTTTCTGCCTGGGCACTGTCCAGCCACACCGTCCCCAGCCTAGAGCACTGCAGGGGTTATTGTGGCCAAAATGCAGGACTCAGCACTTGGACTTAATAAACTTCACCTTGTTGCACTCTGCCCACCCATCCAACTGTTCCAGGTCTCTCTGCAGAGCCATCCTATCTTCCAAGCAGTCGACACACGCTCCCAGCTTAGTGTCGTCCACAAATTTACTAATGAAATATTCGATACCCTCATCAATGCCATCAATACAAACATTGAACAGAGCTGGCCCCAGCACAGACCCCTGAGGAACACCCCTGGTGACTGGCTGCCAGCTGGATGCAGCACCCTTCCCCACCACTCTCTGGGCCCGGCCATGCAGCCAGTTGTTAACCCAGCAAAGAGTGTTCCTGTTCAAGCTGTGGGCTGCCAGCTTTTCCAGGAGCGTGCTGTGGGAGACAGTGCCTAAGGCCTTGCTGAAGTCCCAACAGACAACATCCACAGCCTTTCCCACATCCACCACACAAGTCACCTGGCCATAAAAGGAGACATAAAAACTGGTCAAACATGACCTACCCCTCCTAAACCCATGCTGGCTGGCTCTGATACCCTGTCCATGAAACAATATAAACTGCTCCGTGACCTTTACCATGTACTGAGGTCAGGCTAACTGGCCTATAATTACCAGGATCCTCCTTCCCACCCTTCTTGTGAATGGGTGTCACATTGCCCAGCTTCCAGTCATCTGGAATCTCACCAGTGGGCCAGGACTGTTGGTAAATGATGGAGAGCGGCTTCACAAGCTCATCTGCCAGCTCCCTCATCACCCTGGGGTGGATCCCACCTGGGCCCATAGATCTATGAACATCCAAGCAGCTCAGCAGTTCTCTGACTGCCTCCTCCTGGACACTAAGTTCCCTCCCACATCCAGTACAGAACAAAGGTTGGCCTTCCTATTGCAGTTAATATATTTGAAAAACTTTTTTTAATATCCTGTACAAAATTGCCAAATTAAGTTTGAATTGAGCTTTGGACTCCCAAACACTTTTCCTACATGCTCTAGCAATCCCCTTAAATACTCCTTGACCTGACCCTCCTTCCAAAGATGATACATCCTCTTTTTATTCCTAAGTTCCTTCAAAACCTTCTTGCCCATCCAGGCTGGACGTTTGCCTCGTCAGCTCATCTTTTGGCACACAGGGAAAGCCTGTTCCTCTGCCCTCAAGATCTCTGCTTTGAAGCACGCCCACCTTCCCTGGACTCCTTTGTTTTTAAGGGCTGCTTCCCTAGCAACTCCCTGAATAAGTCTTGTAAATAGGCCAAAGTCTGCTGATTGGAAGTCCAGTGTAAAAGTCTTCTTGATGTTCTTCCTGATTTCACCAAATATCGAGAACTCTATAATTTCATCATCACCGTGTCCCAAGGAGCCTCCAACCACCACATCTCCCACCAGCCCTTCTCTATTTGCAAACAACAGGTCGAACATAGGCCCTCCCCTGGTGGGGCTCACTCACCAGCTGCAACAAAAAGTTGTCCTCCATACACTCCAAAACCTTCCTGGACTGCCTCTTTCCTGCTATATTAAGTTCCCAGCAGATATCTGGCAGCTTAAAGTCACCTACAAGAACAAGGGCTGGTGATCCTGAAACATTCTCCAGCTGCTTTTAGATTAAGTTGTCCACCTCTTCTTCCTGGCTGGGTGGATGATAACAGACTCCCAGCAGGTTCCCCTGGTACCCCGTCCTGTTTTCTTAGGGTACAACGGTAACAATGAAAACCTTACCAAGGGCACAACTCCCAAGTCCACAAGGAAAAGAACAGACAAGCTGTCAAGTTCTTCAAATATTTGTCCTGCTTTGCTGCAAGACTCCTACTGCACACACAGTGTGGAAAGCCAAGAGAAGCTGCAGTTGGTGGCACGTCTTGTGACAGAAGCTGCACCTCGTTCTCCAGGAAGTGTTCTTGGAAAGAGCAGACGGGACTGTGGAGAAGATTCTGGGAAAACTGAAAGAGCATTTAAGAAATGAAATGAAAATGTATAGAACCAATACTAAGATGTCCTTGTCAAATGATTTTGATGCTCCCCTTTTCCATCTTGCACTACTTCTCCATCCCATGAACTACAAATGGATCTCACCTCTAAGATCCATGATTTGGCAAGTTTGAGATGCTGTAAAATACCATGAGCTACACACAATTTGCCTTCCCCTGTTTTTCTTGGAAAGCAATGCTGGAGACACAAGTGCAGTGCTTGGGCCAGGTACAAATTCTGCATTCAGGGAACGTGCTCTGACAGTGTCTGACCCTCAGCAGGGACAATGCACAGCAGCAACCAAGGGGAATGCTCTGCCACAGTGCAGGAGTCAAGACTCTGTGTCTTGGCTCCTGTGGGCAAAGTTCCCGTGTTTGGACAGGCTCGGGGCTGCCCCCGGGGAGCGCGGGGCTCGGCGTGGGGCTGAGCGGGCAACGGACAAACGGACCTGGGGAAAAACGGCCCCGGGGCTTCAGTTGCTACAGCAGCAGCGGCAGCAGCGGCAGCAGCAGCGGCAGCAGCAGCAGAAAAAGGACTTTTCTAGACTTCCTCCTGCTTTTCCTCTTCCTCTCCTGCAGGCCCGCACCCTCTCCCTTAGTCCCGCACCCTCTCCCGATCTCCCTGTCCCGGTGTCCCCGTCCTCTCGCAGTCTCCCTCTCCCCTGCAGGGCCGGGCCATGCCCCCGGCCCGCCCCCGGCCCCGGGTGGGGCTGCCCCGTCTCCGCCCCCGGCCCCGGGCCTCCCGCCGCGGTCTCGCCTCCGCCGGGCTCTGGCTGTCCTGGCGATGGCGGTGGCGGACGAGGATCAGTGCCTGGGGCTTCAGCGGCATCGCCGCCCTTTGCCTTCGCCTGTGCCGAGCCCGGCCCCGGCCCCGACCCCGGCCCCGGCCCCGGCCCCGGCCCCGGCCCCGGCCCCGGCCCCTCCCGGGCCCCGCGGAGGACACAGGCGGTGCGGCCGCTCCCGCGGCCTCCGCCGCGGCTTCCCCGGCCCGAGCTCCGCCGCTCGGCAGCGTGGCCGCCGGCCCCGAGCTGCCGCTGTCGCGTTGCCAGGAGCGAACGCCTGGGGATTCCCGGCCCGGGGCGGTTGAGGGGCGCTCGGGGGCCGTTGCTGGCCCCGGGCCGAGCACTGACAGCCACGTCTCGCCGGCAGGGAAGGCGCAGCAGGGCCTCCAGGAGCAGTACCGGCTGGGTTCGCTGCTGGGGCGCGGCGGCTTCGGAAGAGTCTTCGCAGGGACGCGGCTCTCGGACGGCGCACCGGTGAGCGGCGGGGCTGGCGGCGGGCGCAGGAGGAGGAGGAGGAGGGCGGAGGAGGAAGAGCATGGGGCTGAGCAGCGTGGGCAGCGTGGGCAGCGAGCTCAGGCCGCTGCTCCCCTTGGCTTGCAGGTGGCCATCAAAAGGGTGCCACGGAACCGCGTCCGGCACTGGGGAGAGCTGGTGAGTGAGCGGGGGCCAGCGGGAGAAGCCGGGGCGTGCCGGGCGGGGACGAGCCGAGGCCCGGCAGGGTGGAAGCCGCCAGGACGCCTCGAGGGAGAGCGGGCGTGGGGCCAGCGGAGGGTGCAGAACATCCCGGGCTGGGTGAGGTCTTCCCCACCCCTGGCACGGCCTCAGCCCCACTGACGGCATCGTGGTCATCCCACAGCCCAACGGCACCAGCGCACCGCTGGAGATCGTGCTGCTGGACAGGGTCTCCACTGGCTTCCCTGGTGTCGTCCAGCTGCTGGACTGGCTTGAGCTCCCCAGTGAAATCGTGATGGTGCTGGAGCGCCCGCAGCGGTGTCAGGACCTCCAGCATTTCATTCGGGCACGGAGGTTCCTGTCCGAGGAGGTGGCGCGGGGGCTGTTCCGCCAGGTGCTGGAGGCCGTGCGGCACTGCACCAGCTGCGGGGTCCTGCACAGAGACATCAAACCAGAGAACATCCTGGTTGACCTGGCCACCGGGCAGGCCAAATTGATCGATTTTGGCTGTGGCACCTACCTTCAAGACACGGCATACACGCAGTTTGCAGGTGAGCCCACGCAAGGATGTGCTCCCAGCTCCTGACATCTCATGGCCCAACATCTCACAGCCCAACCTGGGTGTGGCAGTGGGGATTCTCCCTTTTGCTGCCACTCATGGCACTGAGACTTCAGCTGAGTTGCTTTTGAGCAGGGGTGGGTTGGGGCCCAGCTTCCAGCCCTGCTGGCAGCCTTTGCCAGCCACTCTGCCCAGGACTGGGGCTGGGGCAGCCAGCCCGACAGAAACACCCGTGGGTGGGGCTATCAGAGAGCGTGGAGTCAGAACCTGTGCACCAGCCAGTTTGGTGTGCAGGTGAGAAAGGGCTTGGACTGCTCCTCTGGCCTTCTTTGTCTTGTGTTCATAATGTTATTTGGGGCAATGCAGGCAGGGAGAAGGAAGGCATGGTTTTCCTCCTGCTCTGAGTGGGTTTTTTCTTGTTCTGGTCAGGCCTTTCCAGGGCTTCTGCTGCCCTTTTCCTACACCAGTGGTTTCTTTTCCAATGCCCGTTTTTCACACAAAGCCCAGGTCCTGGTGGGAGGGCAGCGGGTCACACCATGTGCCACTGGGGCAGTCCCCACATGCCCAGGGATGCTGGGGCCAGGCTCTGGGAGCAGCAGCATCCCTCTGATGAACTCCATCTGTATTCCACAGGAACACCAGCATACAGACCCCCAGAATGGACCGACTTTGGCTGGTACTACGGCGAGCCAGCTACCATCTGGTCCCTGGGCATGCTCCTGCACCAGATGGTCTGCGGGCAGCACCCTTTCAGGAGCGGCTGGAACATCAGCTGGGGCCAGCTCCCGCTGCCACAACGGCTCTCTCCAGGTGGATCCTCATCTCTGGGCACGGGGGGAATACCAGTGCTGGGAGACAGCAGTTGGCTCGTGAGCATCCTGCTCTGGCAGCTGCTGAGGAGGTGGCACATGTCCTGCTCTCCTGCTCTCCTCCAAAGCAGGGAATTGATGGGAAAGTTTAGGCCCAGTTCTGAGCACATCCAGCATGGCCTGGGCATGGGAATATGGGGCAAAGCAGCCAGGGGCCTTCTCCAACTGACTGGCAGTTTCTGGTTTCTCTTCCCAGAGTGCAAGGATCTCATCAGGTGCTGTTTAGCCGTGGATGACATGGAAAGGCCTTCATTAGAAGACCTTTCTGGTGATCCTTGGATGCAGGAGATTCATCTGGAGTAGAAGAAGGGAGAGAGCCAGAGGTTCATTTTGATGCAGGGCCCTGGTAAGTTCCAGCTGCACACATGCCTTGGCAATCAGAAGCAAAGAAAGCCAGACTTTTTGTGCTGCCTGTGTCACTGCACAGGGGTCATCAGGTGGGCACAGGCAGCCCTTGTGCTGGAGCTGAGTTGCCATGCGAGTTGTTTTGGCTTGTGCTGGTTCACTGACAGCTGGGGCCCTGGGCAGAACACTGACAGCCTGGTCTCACCCCCAGGGAAGGAGAAGGAGCCCCTGGAGAAGCTGGACCAGGTGGGGCTGCTGCTGCTGGAGACAGTGAGGACGACAACAAGGATGACAACCTCTTCCTGAACCTGGCCACCAGCAATTGAAGGTGATGAACTTCAATTCTGGCACCTTCTTCAAAGTCAGGCTCCACAGCCAATTTGCAGATGAGTTCGCACACAGGGGGATGCTCCCAGATTTGGGCATTGCACAGCCTGGCCAGGAACCAAAGGTTCCCCCCTTTCCTGGGGCTGATGCAACTGATTGTTCAGTGGGCTGCCAAGCTGCTTTTTGGCAGGGCTGGGGGCACGGGCTGGGGTGGTTCTGAAATGGGAGTCGGCTCCTGGCCCTGCCAACAGCCGCCACCCCCCACCATGCCCTGGGCTGGGGCTGGGGCAGCCAGCCCGACACAAACAAAGCCCCAAGGTGGGAGCAGAGGTGGGTCTCCAGAACCTGTGCTCGGCTGCTTTGCTTTGCCGGCAAGGAAGGACTTGGGCTGCTCCACTCCCTTTGTTTTCTTTGGGATCACCATTATTTTGGGGGGCAGTGTAGGGGGGGAAGAGTGAAAGCATGGGCTTCCCTCAGTGGTGGGTGGGTTTTTCCCTAGCATGCAGGGCATGGGGGCTTCCTCAACCTCTGACAGAGATAGGATCTTTTACCTTTTCCCTTTTTTTCCTTTTTTGTCTGTAATCCCTTTGTGAATTTTATGTTTGTTTTTCTAAAGGAAGCCTTCTAGGTGGTGTCCAGTCTTGACTGGGAAGTGCTTGGGACCAGCTGTGGAGTGGATGAAGGAGAAGGCTGAGGACGTGGTTTGGGAGCAGCTTTTCTTTGCGCGGCGGATGGCGTGAGGTGTGTCCCCGTCTTGTTGGCACGGGTGGGGTAAGAGCTTTTGGGAGATGGCAGCCAGCACAGGAGCATCCTGCTCTGGGCAGCTGCTGGGGAGGTGGATCTGGCCTGGCTGGCTGCAGGCTGGGCACGTGTCCTGCGCTCCTGCTCTGCTGCCAAAGGCAGCAATGATGGGCAGCTTTGGGCCCCGCTCTGAGCACGGCCAGCATGGCCTGGGCACCGCGGGCGGCTGGGACAAGGGCATAGGAGCCTTCAGCTGACGGGCGGTTTCTGGTTTCTGTCCTTGCAGCCGGGCTCTGCGGATGCTGAGGCTGCTCTGGGCTCTGCCAGGGCTCTGCTGGAGCTCAGCACCGGGCCGAGATCAGCCAAAGAAGAAACGGTGTGACCTGCAGCAGACTTGCCTTGAGCATTTTGGCAATGCAGCTCAAGTTTGCAGAGGATGCATCTCCAAGGGATAACATGACACCTCCCCAAAATAAAATTGTTCAATACCTTCTGAAATGAAATCTATCTGGGGTGACGCCAAATGACATTTTTCAGCTTGCTCAAGCTGTAGCTCAGGCCTTCTCTGAACAGTTCTGTCCCCCACCTGCATTTTCCTTCACAACTGCTCCCTATTTTCCCCCAGTGAGTGCCCAGCTGATTGCAGTCTCCATCACACTATTGCCATCCTTGGTGCCCGTCACCATGAGGAAGACCGAGCCCCAGGCTTAGGGACTCATCCTGTCACTGGCTGAGGGGCAGCAATGCCTCAGAGGTCTGGTGGCATTTTAGTGTCATTCAGAGCTGCTCTCTTGCCCTCAGCTCTCCTCACTGCTGAGTTCCCACTCCCTTTTCCTCATCCTTCCAGCAGGATGAGCTCTGTGAAGTCCCATGAGCCACCCCACTCTTCCCGGCCCACCCACCCACCTCAGTTAGGCTGAAGCTGAAGGGTCTGTGTGTGCCAGGGGCTCTGGGATGTCTCTGTACCCATGGACAGAAGGGTCTGTGTGTGCCAGGGGCTCTGGGATGTCTCTGTACCCATGGACAGAAGGGTCTATCTATACAAAGGTTTCCATAACATCATTGTTCCCTTGGGTATGGAATGAACACAGAGTGAAGGTGTCAGTCATGCTGCTTGTGCACTCCTTCCTTTCCATACAAGACACATCCATGCACACCCCCACATACAGATATTTTAAAAGGATAGGGATGGATAGAGATTTCCCACAGAGCTCTAACTTTGGCACAACTCACTTGTTTGCTGATGGTCAGGGAATTTTTTTCCCAGCTCTTTGTGAGTAGGTTTCCAAGAGCTGAGGGGAGCCGCATTCAGAAGCAGTTTCAGGATTTCTAGGCAGGAAATGGAGCTGACAACCATCAGTGTAACTCGCCCTATTCATTGGGATGTGCTGCTGGTTCTTTAGGAATATGGCACGATGGAGCCACTAGACTTGGAAAAATCCCAGCTCTCTGTGGATCTGTGGAAAGGGGGGAGCAGCCGGAAAACTTTGTATCTGCTTTGGGGGCCACAAGGTCCAAGTAGCTGCGGTGGCAGAGGGTGACCAGGGCTGGTGGCAGGTGAAGTCCCATTTCATGACATTCACGAATGGAACAGGACGAAGCTCCAAGCACCCCCAATCCCACTGATGAAGTCTTTGTGATGCTGCACATGCTCAAGGGAAAGCTGCTGTCACACAATCTACTGAGATTTATATATCTTATTTTTTTGCAATACTTTATGTCTAAGTTTCAAACTGCAAAATTTTTACACTCACGATGCAGTCATGCACATTCCATCTTTCAATTTCCTATTGCTCCAATCCACTATTTAAATTAACTTAATATTGGTTAAAAAGCCCAAAATCTGCCAAAGGAATTCAGCTGACGGATTTTTTCCACCAGCACATTAACAAAGTAAGTCACTGAGTTGTCTGTTCAAAAACTCAGTTACCTCTTTCCTAATCCAAAGTTACAGAAGACTTTTCACTAAACATTTGGGGTAGTTTTTATCTTTTATATATTTTCTAATCTTTTCTTTTTCTTTTTTCTTTTTTTTTTTTTTCAAAACATAAAACACATCCTATAAAAGGCATTTCCTTTGCTCCTGGTTCCCCTGTGGAGCTGCTCCCTTCCTGGTGGCCGAGCTGCTCAGGCAGAGCCCGGCAGCTCCTGGCCCTGCAGGGCTGAGGCTTTTCCCCGTTGCTGGGCACAGACTGATGGAGCAGCACTGCTGAACACGGGGACACACAGAGGGAGCAGAAGCAGCTGCCTTTGTCCACCTGAAGCTCCAAGGCCCAAACTCTGAGCAGACAGGGCTGGAAGAGCCTGGCAGGCTCCCTGTTTGCTGTGCTGCCCCACTTGTGCCCGGCCCAGCTCTGCGGGAGGCAGAGGGAGAACAAGGAGCAGCTCCTGCCAGCCCCCATCCCAGGGACCCCTCCGGCCCCGGGCCCTGGGGCACTGTCAGCACCCGCTGCTCCAGCCACGGCTTCTGCTGGCCCTGACAGCAACAACCAAATTGTGCCTGATCCCCAGGGAGCAGCAGCAGGGCCTGCATCTGATCCCTCAGTCTGGGGCAGGGCTGGACAAATGACCCCCACAGCAGCAGCAGCAGCAGCAGCACATGGAGCTGACTTTGAGCACAGCCCCTGCCACTGTTCCCTCCTGTGGGCAGTGGTGTCACAGCAGCCTGAGGCACCCAGGAGCCCTCAGGGCCAGCAGGGACTTGAGATGGCAGCCCTGGGCTCCTGGGGGTTGTGAAAGGAAGAGAGGTGGGGACTCCTTCTCCACGTAGAGCTTCCCAGATGGAAAAGGCTGCTGTGAGCAGGCAGCTGCAAGGGCAGAGAAAGGAGGGTCTCCACCACTGGATCTGTGCCAGTTCCACAGTCCTGGGCAGCAGCCACCGAGCACAGGGGGAACAGAGGGCACAGCAAGAGGGACAAAACCAGGCAAGGTCAGAGACTGGGAAGAGCCGGACCTGGGAGCAGGAGCAGCTGCTTCATTGCACTCTTGGAGAAAGCTCTTGGCTGCTTCAAAGTGCTGAAAGGCATGAAGGGCAGGGAGGAGGCCACACCAAACAGTGCTCCTGTTTTCACACCCTCCCCTCTCAGTGTCCCAGAAGGAATTGGATGAACTGTATTCTTCTCTCTGAGTCGTTTCGTTCAGTGTGAGCAGCTTAGCAGCAGGAGCTGAAGGAGCTGAAGCCTTAGGCCACAAGCACTGACCAAGAGGAAATTCTTGAGTCAAGTAATGCTGCTAACATGGACCTAACTGAATCCAGCAGATGGAATCCTGGAATTATAGAATTCTTTCTGTTGGGAAAGACCTCTGAGCACATCAAGTCCAGCCGTTCACCCAGCAGTGTCAAGCCCAACACTAAACCTGGTCCCTGAAGTACCAAGGCTGGACAACAGGCCCTGAGCCAAGGTGTCCTCTGGATGTAACTTCCAACCAAAGATTATCTTTGTATGTGCTCATTAATGAAATATGCATGGTCATTAGTGCTGTGATAGACGTATCCCCTCATCAGTGAAACATGGATTGATCTTTCTGTATTTAGAAACTGGACAAGGCCATGAAATCCGACATCTGGCCTTGTTTGGGGGTGGATGGTATTGGTTATTGGTTATATTTGAGCTCTGACCAGGCTTTGGAACAAACCCAAGAGGAGAATGAAACCAGATGTTCCCGCACCAGAAGTGCTGTCAGTTTGTTTATTCAGCGCTGTCAGAGCTGGGCCCTCTCACAGCCGGGTTGGAGCCTCACCTGTGGCTGGAGGCACCTGCAGGAATTCCCAGTGTCCGGGAGTGGCTCTGCAGTCCTTGGCTGTGACAGCTTCCCCCAGCTGATGTGTGGATCTGGTTGATGGGAAAGTCTGAGAGTAACAGGTACATCTTTTTTCATAATCACTGCAGGCAATCTTTGGTAGTGACGATTGGGTGCATTGCTGAGCTTCCCCTTTTGTCATTCTTTGCAGTTTTGCGTTATAATAAATCACACCATACCTGAACCTTGTGTCTGTGTTTTTGGTGCCGACCCTGCTCAGTGGCAGAACAGACACTGCAGCCCCACAGAACCAAGGGTACATTGTGACACTGCGGGGCCTGGTGTGACCAAGGGGACCAGAGTGACACCGTGGGGCCCCATGGAACCAAGGGACCGGTGTGAAACTGCGGGGACTCTTATAATCAAGGGCCCATTGTTTTCCTCTCCCTGCCCCAGCCCTGCAGAGCAGCCCAGTCCAGTCTGGCCCAGCAGCAGGAACTGGAGGCACTGGAGGTCATGGACAGCCACTCTGTGTCTGCAATGCTCAGGAGATGCTCAGCTCAGGCAGCTGCTGCAGCCCCAGGGCCAGCCCCGCTGCCCAGCACAGCAGCAGAGAGTTGGCCCCGGCGCTCCTCCGGCTGCTGCTGCTGCCCCAGGGACAGGGCAGCCTCTTGCCAGGGCTCCTCTGCACACCCACGGGCTCCTGCTCTGCTCCTGGCACACGGCAGCTGCCCACAGAGCCTTTCCCAGGGGAACACGTCTGTGCTGGCCTGAGCAGCCATTGCTGCAGCCCCTGCCCTGCTGCCCACAGCCCCGAGCTGGGGCTGCTGCTCTGCAGAGCACGGGGGCTGTGCTGCCCGGGGCCCTGGGCTGCCTCTGCTGGGCTCTGCTGCTCAGCCCGGGAGACAGAGGCAGCTGATGGTGCTCCCTGCACTGACCCCCTCCCACACAGGCTCTGCTGGGGCCGTGGAGGCTGCTCAGAGCTGCCTGCCTTGTTCCAGGGCTGCCACATGGCCTTGGGGCTGCCCTGGATCCTCCTGGGGAAGTTCCCTGAGGGCCAGAGCAGTCAGTGCCCAGACTCCTCTCCCTGTGCCTGCTGTGTCCCCTGGGGCTGCAGAGCTCTCCTGGCTCACAGCAGACATTCAGTCCTTGATCTCGGCGTGACCCCACCCTGGCCAGGCCTGTGCCCAGGGAGCTCCACTCCCTGCTGATCCCTGGCACACGCTGTCCCTGCAGCTCCCCTGTGTTCTCCTGGCAGCTCCCAAGGCCCTCCAGACAAACATTCCCCTGCCATCAGCCCTGGCACAAGCTGCAGAGCCCCAGGAAGGTTCAGCACAGGCCATTCACCATCTGATGGGCCCTGGCCACCAACAAGCAGAACCTGAGGCAGCCCTGAGTCCCCTGAAGGCCACGCTGGGACCCTGATGTCATCCCACTGAGCCCTGGGAGAAAAAGGAGCACAAGGAGCCTCTTCAGAGTCTGTTCCTTGGGCCTGTTCCTGAGAGTGACTCTGCAGGGAGAGCAAAGCCTTCCTGCCCTGCCCTCCCTGTGCTGCTGGAGCTGCTGTGCTGGAGCCCAGCTGTGTCCCAGCAGTGCCCATGGCCAGTCCCTGCCTGTGGTCACAGCAGGGACACGCAGCAGGACAGTGACCAATGTGCCAGAGCACTGCGGCCTTACAGCCACAGAAGGGCTGGGAAGGAGAGGCTGGAGCTGGGAAGAGCAGCACTGAAAGGACCAAGCACTGCTGCTCCCTGGCAGTGTAGCTGTGCTGGGACTCTTTTCCCCTTCTCGCCTCTAACTTCATGCAGGTTACAAAGATGGGATCCCAGGAAAAACAAGCACTGCAAGGTAGTTTATTTTCTTGAAATGTAGCAATACAGTAAATCCTGGTTTACAGAGCTTCTGGATAAAATTCAAGAGGCAGACAGTGAATTAGATGGGGGTGATTAAAAAAATTTCACTGGGGATAATTTTCTGACAGAAAAACCCATTGAACACTACCAAAGACCTGGGAAGGCCTTTTGAGCCTGTCATGAGTTCCATTCTGAAAATTATGGCCAAGAAAACAGGCAGTTTGTTGCTCCTGAAAAGCATCTACTCATCATTTTCCTCAGGGCATCCTTGAGCTCCTGGTTCCTCAGGCTGTAGATGAGGGGGTTCAGGGCTGGAGGCACCACCGAGTACAGAATTGACAGGGCCAGATCCAGGGATGGGGAGAAGATGGAGGGGGGCTTCAGGTAGGCAAATGTGCCAGTGCTGAAGAACAGGGAGACCACAGCCAGGTGAGGGAGGCAGGTGGAAAAGGCTTTGTGCCGTCCCTGCTCAGAGGGGATCCTCAGCACAGCCCTGAAGATCTGCACGTAGGAGAAAACCATGAACACAAAACAACCAAGACATAAACAGATGGAAAACAAAAGAAGCCCAAGTTCCCTGAGTTTGGAGTGTGAGCAGGAGAGCTTGAGGATGTGTGGGATTTCACAGAAGAACTGGCCCAGGGCATTGCCATGGCACAGGGGCAGGGAAAATGTATTGGCTGTGTTCAGCAGAGCACAGAGAAAGGCACTGGCCCAGGCAGCTGCTGCCATGTGGGCACAAGCTCTGCTGCCCAGGAGGGTCCCGTAGTGCAGGGGTTTGCAGATGGACACGTAGCGGTCGTAGCACATGATGGTCAGGAGGGAAACCTCTGCTGAAATGAAAAACACAAACAGAAAGAGCTGTGCAGCACATCCTTCATAGGAGATGGTCCTGGTGTCCCAGAGGGAATTGTGCATGGCTTTGGGGACAGTGGTGAGGATGGAGCCCAGGTCGGTGAGGGCCAGGTTGAGCAGGAAGAAGAACATGGGGCTGCGCAGGTGGTGGCCGCAGGCTACGGCGCTGATGACGAGGCCGTTGCCCAGGAGGGCAGCCAGGGAGATGCCCAGGAAGAGGCAGAAGTGCAGGAGCTGCAGCTGCCGCGTGTCTGCCAATGGCAGCAGGAGGAAGTGGCTGATGGAGCTGCTGTTGGACATTTGCTGTGTCTGGCCATGGGGGCCTGTTCAAGGAGAAAAGATCAGTGACAGGTTAGGAGAAAGTTCTTTCAGTAAAATCAAAGCCTTTTCTCACAGACCATTCTTATGTATCACACTGACAGCCTTTTGACTTTCTAGCAGATTTTCCTTAAACTCCAACTGGGGAGCCCTGGTTGGTGCTGGCTGAGTGGGTCTTCAGGTTCAGGGCAATTACATGCAGGGTTTTTATAATTCAGCCTTGCCGTGCAGACGTGAGAGGGGGACAGGGAACCCGTCCTCGTGTTCCACTTTGAAACCCTGTTAATACAGAAGTCTCTGTCAGCTTGTACTCCCACTGCCAGTGACCAGGAATGGTAAAGTCTGTTTAAATGTTCTAGAGTTTTTTCAACAGCTTTTCTTCATCTCCACTTGACTATTTTTGATGTCAGAAACTCTCAGCATTTCTGCTGCTGCGCTTAGGGAGAACAGAGCAAGTTCTCTGAGGCAAGGTGGTGCATGGAGAATGAGGGGAGGAGGTCTGTCACCCTGTCCTGTTCCAGGATTCTCTGGGCTTTCACCTGTCCCCTACACAGGATGATCACCCTCCCATGTTTCCTTTAAAAACCGTCCTGACACTGCTGAGAGCTGATGGATCCACCACAGTCCACCCAATGTCCATCCTCTTCTCAAGGGCTCAGCCCCACATTTGTACCCAAGAACACACGGGACTCATTCCACCAACCCAACAGCATTTTCTCCATCACAGAACTTGTGTGTCTCCCCGTGGGGCTTTCAGATAACACAAAGATGCTACAGGGCAGGTTTGCATTGTGGAGGGAAGCTGGAAGCTTGGAAGGAAATCTCAGGGAGACTTTCAAGTGTCCTAATGATGGCACTGGATTAAATGAGATGGAGCTCCTTCCCTGGCTGCAGTGACAGCATTGCCCACAGCCGGGCACTGGGGACAGGGTCACCCTGAGCCAGCTGTGCCCCCTCCCAGAGCCCCCCAGTGCCAGGCAGCTGTTCCCAGCCCTGTGCTCTGCAGAGGGAACTGGGCCCGGGGCTGCAGAGCTGCCCCACGGCTCTGCTGCAGCTCTGCCTGCACAGGAGGGGCTTCATGCCTTGGACCCTCTCTTGGTTTGGGAAGACAGGTATCTGCTAGGTAATAAAAAAAACAACAACTGCAGTTTCTTTTGGGATGGAGAGTGTAACCCCCCCCCCCTTCACTCTCTTTTTTTTCTTTTTTAATTATAAATTACAATCACAGGCTCTTAGGCAAAGATTTGGGAAATAGGAATAGCAGTTTTTTATTAGTATGTATTAAAAAGTAAACAAACACAAAAAAACCCTCACCAAACAACTACAGCATTAATAATAAACGAAAACAGTACCAAGATCCTTGAGGGTTTTGTTTCACAAAACATAGGGCAGTTTGGTTTCGGTGTCTCTGCAGGATCCTCAGAGCACCAAGCTGAAACTTTTCCAGCCAGCAACAGCCGTTCCCTCTCTCCCCGAACGCCGAAAAAAGAAGAGCCCGCAGCTGTCTCAAGCTTTGTCTTTTACCTGCATTATCTCTTCCTTCTAACTTTGTCCACCTCTTTGTTTTGGTTAAGTACCCTCAAGTATCCAACACTTGGTCTCCTTGGTAACTTCTGGGGAAAAAATTCTTTAGAGAAAGAAGGAACAAACCTAACCCCCAACAGACCCCCAGCCCTGAGGGCAGAGGCTTGGCTGGGGGACAAGAGGGAGGGGGCTTGTTCCGAGGGAGGGGCTGCACTGGAAAGGATCCTCTGGAGATCTCTCCCTGCCACAGCATTTCTGGGTTTTGTTTTCTCTCATTTCCTGATCTTCTCTCTGCTTCCTGGAGATTTTTCTCCTGGAGGTATTTCCCTGTTCCTGATCTCTCCCTGCCAGCACTCACAGACCCCAAATCTCTGTGCACCCTCCTTGGCCCTACAGAAACCTGCCTGTTTGCAGGGCACTGGCTGGGGGCAGGTTCTGTTTGGAGCTTGGAGAAAGGACAGGTCAGACTAAGCCTGATGGCTCCAGTGAAGGTGATGCTGGTGCTGTCCATGGGCAAAGGAGTGGATGAAAGCACTTTTGGGAACCCATGAATAGCACTGGAGGTATAGTTCAGATGCCTTAGGGACTTTTAAACATGAAGTTGTTTATTATTTATCCCCCCCGTTCACCAGGAGTAAGAAACTGAAAACAATGACTCAGTAAATTTTATCTTTATAAAAATTATTGTCCTGGAAATATTCCTGGAGTGAGCAGAAGCCCTGAGCATGTCCACATGCTTACAGCAGAGATAGTCTGAGTTGTACTTACAGAATCCATAATGGGATGTTCCTGCTTTAGGAGATCATTGCAGGAGCTGCAGCTGCACTGTCCTGCAGCCAGAGGCTTCCGGTGTCAAGGGCTGGAAATGATTCTCGCCCAGTCAGTCCTCAGCATCTTCCCAGCCCTGAGTGATTGAAGCTCTCAGTGCCTGTGTGCTGTGCCCAGGGTGGCTGCAAGCAGTGCCCCAGCCCTGCTGGGCTGTGCACAGGAGCCACTTTGATGGAGAAATGCCTTTTTGAAGCTCATCTTGGTTGCCAGCAGGTGCCTCTGTGTCAGGAGCCCGGCCCAGCTCAGCAGCACAGACACAGCACAAGGATGTTAATGAGCCTCTCGGGGATTTGCTGTTGTTTACATCAGACTCAGTCCCTGAGAGAGTGTTCAAAAAACTTCTCAAGGACTCAAAGTCAGATTAAAAACGCCAAAGTTTCTTGAAGTTTTAAATGGGTCCCATTGAGGGACACGCCTGAGAAAGTGTCCCCAGGTTCCAGTTAGAGCAGAACACCGCAGGCACTGATGACAGGTGGGGACAAACAAGGCAAAGGTGTCTCTGATGCTGAGCAAACCTGCATGTGTTTCAGGAATGCAAAAGGCCAAGGCCTGAGCTCCAGCCCCTGGCAAGGCAGATGCTGTCCCTTCCTGTGGTGGTTTTATGTTTGCTGAATTTTGTTTACTAGCTGGGAGATAAGATTTTGGGAGAAAAAGCTGAAAGAGGCTCAACCTAAAAGTAAAAACAGATAGATTTTATTAGCATACACTAAGAAAAGAGAAAAAGGAAAAATGAGACATTCAAACATCTTTTCACTTACCACAAACCGTTCACTTTCCCACTCAACAGAGAGAAAACCATGATTTTTAGCCAGTTGCAGCTATTTAAACACAATCCTGCATCACCTTGGGAGAGGAGCCTCTCTAGAGTTTATGGAGATACATGCCACAGGAAAAGGTCTGGTGGTTCTCATGGTCACAAATCTGCAACCACACGGAATTTTTGCAGATTCTGTGCAGTCCCACCCATATAACAGGTTCCCAAGCTGCTTATGGGCCTCTGCATGTTTGGGGTACCATTTTAAGAATGCTTTTCTAATATAAAGCAAGGATTCTCTTCTTCTTTCTCTAAAATCATCACTATCTCAAAAGAAATAGAGACCTCCTTTTATGCCTAGGAGCCGGAACTTCAAAATTACTTCCTTTCTAGAAGCATCTTCGTCTCAAAGGCTGAGACTTCCTTATTTTTTCCCAGGAGCCGGGTATATTTTCTATTCAAAATCCTAAATTAAATCTCATTCATATCAGTACATACAACTGTTTGACTAGAACTTGCGTTCTCCCAAACAGCATTATAATAATCTATTTTTCTGTAATTCACATCCAGAGAAGTCTGGTCAGAAATATCCACTTCTTCCAATAATCTGGAACAGTTGGATGGGTGGGCAGAGTCTAACAAAATGAAGTTTAATGAGTCCAAGTGTCGATTCCTGCATTTTGGCCACAATAACCCCCTGCAGCATTATAGGCTGGGGACGGTGTAGCGGGACAGTGCCCAGGCAGAAAGGGCCCTGGGGGTTAGCTTCAAAATCCCCCATTTCCTCTGGGACAACTCCCCCTTGTTCAAACTGTCCTGCTCTGACACCAGCCTGCTTTGGGAAACAGACTCTGTCTTCTTACCGTGTGTCGTGCTGGGCTCCTTATGTTTGACTCTGGCATTTGACATCTGTGTCCTTTTCTGTGTTCTGCATCTTCCAGCAGCCTCTGGGAGGAAGAAAGCTTTGACCACGTGTTCTTCCCATCGCATCACCTTATCCATTGCCCGTGGGAGCTGCATTGCTCTCTGCATGTGTCCTGCAGAAGTTGTTTCCTTGAGGACCAACAGAACTGGAGCTCTGCTGAACACAGTCCTGTTCCCATTCCTAAATCCATTCATCTGCAGCCTTGGGAACAAATCTGTGATCCTGGCCCTGAACAAATCCATTGCCAGGCCAAGAACAAAGCCTTTCCTCTAAGCATGGTGCATTTCTGGAAAGCCATCCCAAGGATCTGGTATCATCTGTTACACAAAACCAGTGCCTGTGTGTGCAGCCTCCAAACACGGCTGCCTCAGGAGATTGACGCTCCTGCTGGGTTGTGTCAGGTTAAGAGAGAAGAGACTCATCTGCACTCCCAGACAGGGCACCAACAATGGCAGCAGGACAAACTCAGTTCATTCTCTGCCCGGGCTGCTCCCGGGCCCATCTCAGGAGAGCCACCAGCTCATTAAGAGCCCATCTCTGGAACAGAGAAGAGCTCAGAGGAACAGTGGCAAGTGACAATCCAAATTACAGCTCCTGAGCGATGGACACCTTGTCCCAGCTCCTTTCCTGGGACAGCCATCAGCCCTGCTTTGAAACCCCAAAGTTTGAAACCCCAAAGTCACCCTCCCAGTAAAGAAAGACTTTCTCCTGTGCAGTCTAAACCCTCCCTGGTACAGCTTTGAACCATTCTCACACGTTCCATCCCAGGATATCAGGGAGAAGAGAAAGGGAAATGCAGGGCAGAGCCAGGGGGGCAGCGAGATGGGAGTGTGCAGCCTGCAGGGACACAGCAGCAGCTGTGGGACAGCGCAGGACAAGCTGTGCTGGACGTGGCCAAGGGCCCGGCAGGGCTGGCAGTGCCCAGGAGAAGCCAAGTCTTGGTGCCCTGGGGCACAGCAGGGTCTGTGCCACCAAGGGCTGGGAGGGGACACCTTGTCCTGAGGCCCTGGGGCCTCCTGGCACAGCCCCAGCAAGGCTGGGCACTGTCACCCCCTTGTCCTGCCCTCAGCATCCCCCCACATCCATCCCAGTGGCCCCAGGGATCTGCTGGGACCAGTCCCTGGGGAGCCTTGGTCAGGAATGGCCCTGGGGGGCTCCTCAGTGCTCCCAGGGACTGCAGGTTTTTCAGAGCACTTTGGGTTTTGCTTTTGCCTGGGAGTCTCTGAGGGGTTTGTGCAATCACGGCCTCCAATTGTCTGCTGTAATTAGTCCCTTGAGATGTTTTGTCACTAACAACACTCAGTGGGGCTCATTAATGCCTCAAGTTACTCAAGAGTCATTAAAGTACTACTTTTTGACACTGAATCACTCTGAGAGGTTTGTGCAGTCATGGCCTCCAATTATCTGCTGTAATTAGTCCCTAGAGAGGCTTCGTACTGACACTCAGTGGGGCTCATTAATGCTCTGAGATACTCAATGTCTTTTAAGGTACTTTGGGTTTTCCTTCCCACACTCCGTCTCTGAGAGGTTTCTGGGCACTCTTGGCCTCCAGTTCTCTCCTCCAAGGAGTCCATGAGGAGCCTGTGTTGGGGATGGACCTCAGTGGGCCCCAGGAATGCTTTGAGACACGTTGGGTTTTTCCTCTGACTTGGACTCCTGGAAAGGTTTGTGCCATCTCCTCTCAGGCCCTGAGGGCTCAGCACCAAATGCACCACGGGGCTCTTTGGGATCAAGCAAGTCCTGACAAACCACGGCTCTGCCTTGATTTCCCTCTGCTCTGGTGCAGTTCATTAGGAAGGTTTTGTACTGCAGTTATGGAGAAAGATTTCAAAGAGCTTCTAAGAAATTCACATTCCTGTCATAAAGGGTGTGTTTTATTACTGTTCTCTTTGGAGCAGAGGTGATTGCAGCATTCTGTGATTGATGTCGATCCATGGTCCCTCCTTAGGTCTGGCCTGCGCAGAGAAGCTGTGCCTTGAGGTCTGACCCAGTGTGGACAACCTTGCTCCACATTCCCCAAGCCCATCCTGCCTGTCCTCACTCACCTGGGACCTGCTTTGCTCAGAGAGCTGCCTGCACTCAGGCAAAAAGGGCTTTTCTATTTTTGAAGCAACGAAAAACTTGTAATTTTCCCCACTGAAAACAGTCACACTCCTCAAGTGTGTGCCAGCCCAAGGGGCCACCAAAACCACTCCAGCCCTGCCCTGGGCCGGCTGTGAGGGTGGATCAGCATCCCAACCTGCCCTGGGCCACTGCAAGGGGCTGTGGCCACGGACACACTGGGACAAACTGGGGACAATGGCAACACTGTGGGGAAGACTGGGGAATACCAGGGGCGTGCTATGGAAGATACTGGGGGGAACTGGAAGGGAATGGGAATGAACTCAGGTGTATTGGGAGGGACTGGGCTGTACTGGGGATGAACTGGGCTGTACTGGGGATGAACTGGGCTGTACTGGGAAGGACAGAGGGGTTGAATCGGCTGTTCCCACCTCCGCAAACTCCCATTTGCCGAGGCTCCCGCCCGTCACCGCCAGCACCCAATCAGTGCCAGGAAACCGGGGCCTCGGGGCGGTGCCTGGTGTCGGTTTTGCCTTCAACTCCCGTCATGCACCGCGGCCCAATTGAGCCCCATTGCACCCCGGACTACAATGCCCGTCATGCCCCGCGCTCCACAGAACCCCGCCCCCGTATCCCCCCTCCCCCCCATGTTTACCCTACGTTTCCCCCAGACCCTCCAGGATCCCGAAGTGCCCCCTCAGTATTTATTTGGAACCCCCCAAAATCGTCCCCGACTCCCCTGACTGCTCCCAACCCCAGAGATGCCCGTTAGAGCCACTTCTGGGAATTCATCTCCGATCATCCCCCGTGCTCTCAGAGCTCTGCCCAACACAGTCTCGCGCCGAAAATTCCTGCTGTGCCCCGTGTCCTAAAGCGCCCGGTTCGAGCTCCCCAAGTTCCCCCCAATTCCTCCCGAACCGCACACGTTTCCCCCGAGGGCCTCAAGTCGCGACTCGGACGCAGAAGTGTCCGCCAAGCGCCTTCCCGGACCCGCCACAGCTCGGCTTTATGCACTTCCGGGACTACAGCTCCCAGCATGCTCCGCGGCGCACACGGAGCCCTATTCCAGCCGTGACTCCATCTCCCGTCATGCCCCGCGCCCCACCGACAGCCATTGGAGCCGCGCCTCGAACTCCCGTGATGCTCCGCGGCCCCGTTACACCGTGTTCTACCCGCGCCTACAACTCCCATCATCCCCCGCGCCCCAGAGAGTCCCCTCAGGGCCCCCAAGTGCCCGCCCGGACCCCGAAGGGCCCCAGATTCCCCTCCCTGACCTCCAAGTGCCCACCCGGCTCCTCCAGATGTCCTTCAGACCCCAAATTTTCTTCAGATTCCATCCCCAGGTTTAGAACTGCCACAAATGTGCCCCAGAAATGTCTCCGTGGACCCAAAGTGGCCCCTTTTACCCTGTCTGAGAAAACGATAAAGAAGATGACAAAAGGAGTAAAAATAGGCCTAATTAGCATAAAGAGGGAGGAATCAATAGCCAGATGTTGTCAATGAATTAATGAAGGGAATTGTGTAACTTAGAACCAATGACCAATAATTTTTTGGGTTGCTAAAAATGTATCGATTTTTTAAAGTACATGTCAAACATAGGTTAAAACATATATAATAATATTTTATATATTTATAAATATTAATATAATTTCCTTATAATTTTTTTTTTTAAAAAATTCATAATTTACAAAAATTATTTCAGATGTCAGTCCTTGGTGGGTCATTTCAGACACGGTGAGGTTGGGGTGAGGAGCAGGTTGTCCAAACAGGGTCAGCCTGCAAGGGGCTCATTCTCCATGCCCAGACCTCCTAAGGAGACACTCAGCATTAAGATCACTTGTAGAATACGTCTTTCATGTCGGCAATGATCTGAAAAATTAAAAAAAATGCACCCTGGATTAGAAAAAACTCAGGAGGTGCACTTTGAAATCTTCCTCCATAAGAGAACTCCAAACTGGCTCCAAGCAGCTGCACAAGCCCTGGAGACGAAGACAAGTGAAGGAAGAAAAGGAGGTCGTGACTGCTTTCTGGATTTGAATCAGCCCCATGCTGGATTTGGGGCTGAGTCCAGAAGCTCCAGGCACTGAGAGAAGGTTGAAGAAGCTGCTCAAGGAGGCAGAAGCAAAACTCCAAGTCCCTTGGAGCATCCCTGGGCCCCACTGAGGGCAGGGAGTGCCAAAGGCTCCCCAGGGACTGCTGAGAGCAGATCCTTGAGGCCAGGATTGCAGGGAGCCGCAGGCTGTGAGCAGGGAACTGCAATGCTGAGCAAGGCCTGGGCTGGTTGGAGGCAGCAGAAAGGCCAAGCCCTGAGCCCAGGCCTGGCACAGCAGGGCCTGTCCCTCCCGGGTGGCTCGGGGCTGCTTGTGGGGCAGTGGGATGGGAGGGGCAGCAAGGACAAATGGCACAAAGCTGTGTGACAGTCCCGATCCTCATGGCACTGCGGGCCAGTGTGACACAGCAGGGCCTCATGGAAACAAGAGGCCGTAATGAGCCTGCGGGGCTGTAACACCCCAGAACACTGAAATAATGGGGGTACCCAAAGGTTCTCTTACTCGAGTTTGGTGCACAAGGAGAAATGCCAACCAGATAGTCTCAGGATGAACAGATGCACAGAATATTCTTATTTGCAAGGAACAGTCAAGGATCATAAGTCCAACTCTTATGTGAATGGCACACAGAGGGACTGAACCCACAACCTTAGTGATATTAGCACCATACTTTAACCAACTGAGCTAAGAGGTCAAAGCAACACACAGCTCTACTGGCAAAATAGAGAAAATCAAGGAACTTGGAAAACCATTTAATAAAACATCCAACTCAAAACTCTTATCATAGCAGTAGCTTCATTGACTTAGCCCATTTGACCTGGAAACCTTTACAGAATTACAGAATGACAAAATGACTAGATTGGAAGAGACCTCCAAGATCATTGAGTTCAACCCATGTCCCAACACCTCACCTAAGCCATGGCACCTAGTGCCACATCCAGTCTTTTTTAAAACACATCCAGAGATGGTGATGCCACCACCTCTCCAGTCAGATCATTCCAGAACTTTATCACCCTTTCCGTAAAAATCTTTTTCCTAATTTCCAACCTATATTTCCCTTTGTGCAGCCTTAAGACTCTGTCCTCTCATTCTGTCAGTGGCTGCCTGGAGAAAGAGACCAAGCCCCACCTGACTACAAACACCTTTCAGGGAGTTGTAGAGAGTGATAAGGTCACCTCTGACTCTCCTTTTCTCCAGGCTAAACAACCCCAGCTCCCTCAGTCGTTCCTCACAGGAGTTGTGTTCCAAGCCGCTCACCAACCTTGTTGTCTCCTCCGGACACATTTAAGCATCTCAAGGTTATTCTTAACTGAGGGCTCAGAACTGGACACAGCACTCGAGGTGTGGCCTCAGCAGTGCCGAGTACAGGAGAAGAATGACCTCCCTGCTCCTGCTGGCCACACCATTCCTGATCCAGGCCAGGTGCCATTGGCCTTCTTGGCCACCTGGGCACACTGCTGCCTCATGTTCAGTTGGCTGTCGACCAGAACCCCCAGGGCCCTTTCTGCCTGGGCACTGTCCAGCCACACCGTCCCCAGCCTAGAGCACTGCAGGGGTTATTGTGGCCAAAATGCGGAACTCAGCACTTGGACTTAATAAACTTCACCTTGTTGCACTCTGCCCACCCATCCAACTGTTCCAGGTCTCTCTTCAGAGCCCTCCTACCTGCCAACAGATTGACAAATGTTCCCAGCTTAGTGTCATCTAAAAATTGACTAATAAGAGATTCAATAGCCCCATCCATGTCGTGAATACAAATGTTGAACAGAGCTGGCCCCAGCACAGACCCCTGAGGAACACCCCTGGTGACTGGCTGCCAGCTGGATGCAGCACCCTTCCCCACCACTCTCTGGGCCCGGCCATGCAGCCAGTTGTTAACCCAGCAAAGAGTGCTCCTGTTCAAGCCGTGGGCTGCCAGCTTTTCCAGGAGCGTGCTGTGGGAGACAGTGCCTAAGGCCTTGCTGAAGTCCCAACAGACAACATCCACAGCCTTTCCCACATCCACCACACAAGTCACCTGGCCATAAAAGGAGACATAAAAACTGGTCAAACATGACCTACCCCTCCTAAACCCATGCCGGCTGGCTCTGATACCCTGTCCATGAAACAATATAAACTGCTCCGTGACCTTTACCATGTACTGAGGTCAGGCTAACTGGCCTATAATTACCAGGATCCTCCTTCCCACCCTTCTTGTGAATGGGTGTCACATTGCCCAGCTTCCAGTCATCTGGAATCTCACCAGTGGGCCAGGACTGTTGGTAAATGATGGAGAGCGGCTTCACAAGCTCATCTGCCAGCTCCCTCATCACCCTGGGGTGGATCCCACCTGGGCCCATAGATCTATGAACATCCAAGCAGCTCAGCAGTTCTCTGACTGCCTCCTCCTGGACACTAAGTTCCCTCCCACATCCAGTACAGAACAAAGGTTGGCCTTCCTATTGCAGTTAATATATTTGAAAAACTTTTTTTAATATCCTGTACAAAATTGCCAAATTAAGTTTGAATTGAGCTTTGGACTCCCAAACACTTTTCCTACATGCTCTAGCAATCCCCTTAAATACTCCTTGACCTGACCCTCCTTCCAAAGATGATACATCCTCTTTTTATTCCTAAGTTCCTTCAAAACCTCCTTGCCCATCCAGGCTGGACGTTTGCCTCGTCAGCTCATCTTTTGGCACACAGGGAAAGCCTGTTCCTCTGCCCTCAAGATCTCTGCTTTGAAGCACGCCCACCTTCCCTGGACTCCTTTGTTTTTAAGGGCTGCTTCCCTAGCAACTCCCTGAATAAGTCTTGTAAATAGGCCAAAGTCTGCTGATTGGAAGTCCAGTGTAAAAGTCTTCTTGATGTTCTTCCTGATTTCACCAAATATCGAGAACTCTATAATTTCATCATCACCGTGTCCCAAGGAGCCTCCAACCACCACATCTCCCACCAGCCCTTCTCTATTTGCAAACAACAGGTCGAACATAGGCCCTCCCCTGGTGGGGCTCACTCACCAGCTGCAACAAAAAGTTGTCCTCCATACACTCCAAAACCTTCCTGGACTGCCTCTTTCCTGCTATATTAAGTTCCCAGCAGATATCTGGCAGCTTAAAGTCACCTACAAGAACAAGGGCTGGTGATCCTGAAACATTCTCCAGCTGCTTTTAGATTAAGTTGTCCACCTCTTCTTCCTGGCTGGGTGGATGATAACAGACTCCCAGCAGGTTCCCCTGGTACCCCGTCCTGTTTTCTTAGGGTACAACGGTAACAATGAAAACCTTACCAAGGGCACAACTCCCAAGTCCACAAGGAAAAGAACAGACAAGCTGTCAAGTTCTTCAAATATTTGTCCTGCTTTGCTGCAAGACTCCTACTGCACACACAGTGTGGAAAGCCAAGGGAAGCTGCAGTTGGTGGCACGTCTTGTGACAGAAGCTGCACCTCGTTCTCCAGGAAGTGTTCTTGGAAAGAGCAGACGGGAGTGTGGAGAAGATTCTGGGAAAACTGAAAGAGCATTTAAGAAATGAAATGAAAATGTATAGAACCAATACTAAGATGTCCTTGTCAAATGATTTTGATGCTCCCCTTTTCCATCTTGCACTACTTCTCCATCCCATGAACTACAAATGGATCTCACCTCTAAGATCCATGATTTGGCAAGTTTGAGATGCTGTAAAATACCATGAGCTACACACAATTTGCCTTCCCCTGTTTTTCTTGGAAAGCAATGCTGGAGACACAAGTGCAGTGCTTGGGCCAGGTACAAATTCTGCATTCAGGGAACGTGCTCTGACAGTGTCTGACCCTCAGTAGGGACAATGCACAGCAGCAACCAAGGGGAATGCTCTGCCACAGTGCAGGAGTCAAGACTCTGTGTCTTGGCTCCTGTGGGCAAAGTTCCCGTGTTTGGACAGGCTCGGGGCTGCCCCCGGGGAGCGCGGGGCTCGGCGTGGGGCTGAGCGGGCAACGGACAAACGGACCTGGGGAAAAACGGCCCCGGGGCTTCAGTTGCTACAGCAGCAGCGGCAGCAGCGGCAGCAGCAGTGGCAGCAGCAGCAGAAAAAGCGACTTTTGGCAACTTCCTCCTGCTTTTCCTCTTCCTCTCCCGCAGGCCCGCACCCTCTCCCTTAGTCCCGCACCCTCTCCCGATCTCCCTGTCCCGGTGTCCCCGTCCTCTCGCAGTCTCCCTCTCCCCTGCAGGGCCGGGCCATGCCCCCGGCCCGCCCCCGGCCCCGGGTGGGGCTGCCCCGTCCCCGCCCCCGGCCCCGGGCCTCCCGCCGCGGTCTCGCCTCCGCCGGGCTCTGGCTGTCCTGGCGATGGCGGTGGCGGACGAGGATCAGTGCCTGGGGCTGCAGCGGCATCGCCGCCCTTTGCCTTCGCCTGTGCCGAGCCCGGCCCCGGCCCCGGCCCCGGCCCCGGCCCCGGCCCCATCCCCAGCCCCGGCCCCGGCCCCGGCCCCTCCCGGGCCCCGCGGAGGACACAGGTGGCGCGGCCGCTCCTGCAGCCTCCGCCGCGGCTTCCCCGGCCCGAGCTCCGCCGCTCGGCAGCGTGGCCGCCGGCCCCGAGCTGCCGCTGTCGCCTTGCCAGGAGCGAACGCCTGGGGATTCCCGGCCCGGGGCGGTTGAGGGGCGCTCGGGGGCTGTTGCTGGCCCCGGGCCGAGCACTGACAGCCACGTCTCGCCGGCAGGGAAGGCGCAGCAGGGCCTCCAGGAGCAGTACCGGCTGGGTTCGCTGCTGGGGCGCGGCGGCTTCGGAAGAGTCTTCGCAGGGACGCGGCTCTCGGACGGCGCACCGGTGAGCGGCGGGGCTGGCGGCGGGCGCAGGAGGAGGAGGAGGAGGGCGGAGGAGGAAGAGCATGGGGCTGGGCAGCGTGGGCAGCGTGGGCAGCGAGCTCAGGCCGCTGCTCCCCTTGGCTTGCAGGTGGCCATCAAAAGGGTGCCACGGAACCGCGTCCGGCACTGGGGAGAGCTGGTGAGTGAGCGGGGGCCAGCGGGAGAAGCCGGGGCGTGCCGGGCGGGGACGAGCCGAGGCCCGGCAGGGTGGAAGGCGCCAGGACGCCTCGAGGGAGAGCGGGCGTGGGGCCAGCGGAGGGTGCAGAACATCCCGGGCTGGGTGAGGGCTTCCCCACCCCTGGCACGGCCTCAGCCCCACTGACGGCATCGTGGTCATCCCACAGCCCAACGGCACCAGCGCACCGCTGGAGATCGTGCTGCTGGACAGGGTCTCCACTGGCTTCCCTGGTGTCGTCCAGCTGCTGGACTGGCTTGAGCTCCCCAGTGAAATCGTGATGGTGCTGGAGCGCCCGCAGCGGTGTCAGGACCTCCAGCATTTCATTCGGGCACGGAGGTTCCTGTCCGAGGAGGTGGCGCGGGAGCTGTTCCGCCAGGTGCTGGAGGCCGTGCGGCACTGCACCAGCTGCGGGGTCCTGCACAGAGACATCAAACCAGAGAACATCCTGGTTGACCTGGCCACCGGGCAGGCCAAATTGATCGATTTTGGCTGTGGCACCTACCTTCAAGACACGGCATACACGCAGTTTGCAGGTGAGCCCACGCAAGGATGTGCTCCCAGCTCCTGACATCTCATGGCCCAACATCTCACAGCCCAACCTGGGTGTGGCAGTGGGGATTCTCCCTTTTGCTGCCACTCATGGCACTGAGACTTCAGCTGAGTTGCTTTTGAGCAGGGGTGGGTTGGGGCCCAGCTTCCAGCCCTGCTGGCAGCCTTTGCCAGCCACTCTGCCCAGGACTGGGGCTGGGGCAGCCAGCCCGACAGAAACACCTGTGGGTGGGGCTATCAGAGAGCGTGGAGTCAGAACCTGTGCACCAGCCAGTTTGGTGTGCAGGTGAGAAAGGGCTTGGACTGCTCCTCTGGCCTTCTTTGTCTTGTGTTCATAATGTTATTTGGGGCAATGCAGGCAGGGAGAAGGAAGGCATGGTTTTCCTCCTGCTCTGAGTGGGTTTTTTCTTGTTCTGGTCAGGCCTTTCCAGGGCTTCTGCTGCCCTTTTCCTACACCAGTGGTTTCTTTTCCAATGCCCGTTTTTCACACAAAGCCCAGGTCCTGGTGGGAGGGCAGCGGGTCACACCATGTGCCACTGGGGCAGTCCCCACATGCCCAGGGATGCTGGGGCCAGGCTCTGGGAGCAGCAGCATCCCTCTGATGAACTCCATCTGTATTCCACAGGAACACCAGCATACAGACCCCCAGAATGGACCGACTTTGGCTGGTACTACGGCGAGCCAGCTACCATCTGGTCCCTGGGCATGCTCCTGCACCAGATGGTCTGCGGGCAGCACCCTTTCAGGAGCGGCTGGAACATCAGCTGGGGCCAGCTCCCGCTGCCACAACGGCTCTCTCCAGGTGGATCCTCATCTCTGGGCACGGGGGGAATACCAGTGCTGGGAGACAGCAGTTGGCTCGTGAGCATCCTGCTCTGGCAGCTGCTGAGGAGGTGGCACATGTCCTGCTCTCCTGCTCTCCTCCAAAGCAGGGAATTGATGGGAAAGTTTAGGCCCAGCTCTGAGCACATCCAGCATGGCCTGGGCATGGGAATATGGGGCAAAGCAGCCAGGGGCCTTCTCCAACTGACTGGCAGTTTCTGGTTTCTCTTCCCAGAGTGCAAGGATCTCATCAGGTGCTGTTTAGCCGTGGATGACATGGAAAGGCCTTCATTAGAAGACCTTTTTGGTGATCCTTGGATGCAGGAGATTCATCTGGAGTAGAAGAAGGGAGAGAGCCAGAGGTTCATTTTGATGCAGGGCCCTGGTAAGTTCCAGCTGCACACATGCCTTGGCAATCAGAAGCAAAGAAAGCCAGACTTTTTGTGCTGCCTGTGTCACTGCACAGGGGTCATCAGGTGGGCACAGGCAGCCCTTGTGCTGGAGCTGAGTTGCCATGCGAGTTGTTTTGGCTTGTGCTGGTTCACTGACAGCTGGGGCCCTGGGCAGAACACTGACAGCCTGGTCTCACCCCCAGGGAAGGAGAAGGAGCCCCTGGAGAAGCTGGACCAGGTGGGGCTGCTGCTGCTGGAGACAGTGAGGACGACAACAAGGATGACAACCTCTTCCTGAACCTGGCCACCAGCAATTGAAGGTGATGAACTTCAATTCTGGCACCTTCTTCAAAGTCAGGCTCCACAGCCAATTTGCAGATGAGTTCGCACACAGGGGGATGCTCCCAGATTTGGGCATTGCACAGCCTGGCCAGGAACCAAAGGTTCCCCCCTTTCCTGGGGCTGATGCAACTGATTGTTCAGTGGGCTGCCAAGCTGCTTTTTGGCAGGGCTGGGGGCACGGGCTGGGGTGGTTCTGAAATGGGAGTCGGCTCCTGGCCCTGCCAACAGCCGCCACCCCCCACCATGCCCTGGGCTGGGGCTGGGGCGGCCGGCCCGACACAAACCAACCCCCAAGGTGGGAGCAGAGGTGGGACTCCAGAACCTGTGCTCGGCTGCTTTGCTTTGCCGGCAAGGAAGGACTTGGGCTGCTCCACTCCCTTTGTTTTCTTTGGGATCACCATTAGTTTGGGGGGCAGTGTAGGGGGGGAAGAGTGAAAGCATGGGCTTCCCTCACTGGTGGGTGGGTTTTTCCCTAGCATGCAGGGCATGGGGGCTTCCTCAACCTCTGACAGAGATAGGATCTTTTACCTTTTCCCTTTTTTTCCTTTTTTGTCTGTAATCCCTTTGTGAATTTTATGTTTGTTTTTCTAAAGGAAGCCTTCTAGGTGGTGTCCAGTCTTGACTGGGAAGTGCTTGGGACCAGCTGTGGAGTGGATGAAGGAGAAGGCTGAGGACGTGGTTTGGGAGCAGCTTTTCTTTGCGCGGCGGATGGCATGAGGTGTGTCCCCGTCTTGTTGGCACGGGTGGGGTAAGAGCTTTTGGGAGATGGCAGCCAGCACAGGAGCATCCTGCTCTGGGCAGCTGCTGGGGAGGTGGATCTGGCCTGGCTGGCTGCAGGCTGGGCACGTGTCCTGCGCTCCTGCTCTGCTGCCAAAGGCAGCAATGATGGGCAGCTTTGGGCCCCGCTCTGAGCACGGCCAGCATGGCCTGGGCACCGCGGGCGGCTGGGACAAGGGCATAGGAGCCTTCAGCTGACGGGCGGTTTCTGGTTTCTGTCCTTGCAGCCGGGCTCTGCGGATGCTGAGGCTGCTCTGGGCTCTGCCAGGGCTCTGCTGGAGCTCAGCACCGGGCCGAGATCAGCCAAAGAAGAAACGGTGTGACCTGCAGCAGACTTGCCTTGAGCATTTTGGCAATGCAGCTCAAGTTTGCAGAGGATGCATCTCCAAGGGATAACATGACACCTCCCCAAAATAAAATTGTTCAATACCTTCTGAAATGAAATCTATCTGGGGTGACGCCAAATGACATTTTTCAGCTTGCTCAAGCTGTAGCTCAGGCCTTCTCTGAACAGTTCTGTCCCCCACCTGCATTTTCCTTCACAACTGCTCCCTATTTTCCCCCAGTGAGTGCCCAGCTGATTGCAGTCTCCATCACACTATTGCCATCCTTGGTGCCCGTCACCATGAGGAAGACCAAGCCCCAGGCTTAGGGACTCATCCTGTCACTGGCTGAGGGGCAGCAATGCCTCAGAGGTCTGGTGGCATTTTAGTGTCATTCAGAGCTGCTCTCTTGCCCTCAGCTCTCCTCACTGCTGAGTTCCCACTCCCTTTTCCTCATCCTTCCAGCAGGATGAGCTCTGTGAAGTCCCATGAGCCACCCCACTCTTCCCGGCCCACCCACCCACCTCAGTTAGGCTGAAGCTGAAGGGTCTGTGTGTGCCAGGGGCTCTGGGATGTCTCTGTACCCATGGACAGAAGGGTCTGTGTGTGCCAGGGGCTCTGGGATGTCTCTGTACCCATGGACAGAAGGGTCTATGTGTGCCAGGGGCTCTGGGATGTCTCTGTACCCATGGACAGAAGGGTCTATCTATACAAAGGTTTCCATAACATCATTGTTCCCTTGGGTATGGAATGAACACAGAGTGAAGGTGTCAGTCATGCTGCTTGTGCACTCCTTCCTTTCCATACAAGACACATCCATGCACACCCCCACATACAGATATTTTAAAAGGATAGGGATGGATAGAGATTTCCCACAGAGCTCTAACTTTGGCACAACTCACTTGTTTGCTGATGGTCAGGGAATTTTTTTCCCAGCTCTTTGTGAGTAGGTTTCCAAGAGCTGAGGGGAGCCGCATTCAGAAGCAGTTTCAGGATTTCTAGGCAGGAAATGGAGCTGACAACCATCAGTGTAACTCGCCCTATTCATTGGGATGTGCTGCTGGTTCTTTAGGAATATGGCACGATGGAGCCACTAGACTTGGAAAAATCCCAGCTCTCTGTGGATCTGTGGAAAGGGGGGAGCAGCCGGAAAACTTTGTATCTGCTTTGGGGGCCACAAGGTCCAAGTAGCTGCGGTGGCAGAGGGTGACCAGGGCTGGTGGCAGGTGAAGTCCCATTTCATGACATTCACGAATGGAACAGGACGAAGCTCCAAGCACCCCCAATCCCACTGATGAAGTCTTTGTGATGCTGCACATGCTCAAGGGAAAGCTGCTGTCACACAATCTACTGAGATTTATATATCTTATTTTTTTGCAATACTTTATGTCTAAGTTTCAAACTGCAAAATTTTTACACTCACGATGCAGTCATGCACATTCCATCTTTCAATTTCCTATTGCTCCAATCCACTATTTAAATTAACTTAATATTGGTTAAAAAGCCCAAAATCTGCCAAAGGAATTCAGCTGACGGATTTTTTCCACCAGCACATTAACAAAGTAAGTCACTGAGTTGTCTGTTCAAAAACTCAGTTACCTCTTTCCTAATCCAAAGTTACAGAAGACTTTTCACTAAACATTTGGGGTAGTTTTTATCTTTTATATATTTTCTAATCTTTTCTTTTTCTTTTTTCTTTTTTTTTTTTTCAAAACATAAAACACATCCTATAAAAGGCATTTCCTTTGCTCCTGGTTCCCCTGTGGAGCTGCTCCCTTCCTGGTGGCCGAGCTGCTCAGGCAGAGCCCGGCAGCTCCTGGCCCTGCAGGGCTGAGGCTTTTCCCCGTTGCTGGGCACAGACTGATGGAGCAGCACTGCTGAACACGGGGACACACAGAGGGAGCAGAAGCAGCTGCCTTTGTCCACCTGAAGCTCCAAGGCCCAAACTCTGAGCAGACAGGGCTGGAAGAGACTGGCAGGCTCCCTGTTTGCTGTGCTGCCCCACTTGTGCCCGGCCCAGCTCTGCGGGAGGCAGAGGGAGAACAAGGGGCAGCTCCTGCCAGCCCCCATCCCAGGGACCCCTCCGGCCCCGGGCCCTGGGGCACTGTCAGCACCCGCTGCTCCAGCGGCTTCTGCTGGCCCTGACAGCAACAACCAAATTGTGCCTGATCCCCAGGGAGCAGCAGCAGGGCCTGCATCTGATCCCTCAGTCTGGGGCAGGGCTGGACAAACGACCCCCACAGCAGCAGCAGCAGCAGCAGCACATGGAGCTGACTTTGAGCACAGCCCCTGCCACTGTTCCCTCCTGTGGGCAGTGGTGTCACAGCAGCCTGAGGCACCCGGGAGCCCTCAGGGCCAGCAGGGACTTGAGATGGCAGCCCTGGGCTCCTGGGGGTTGTGAAAGGAAGAGAGGTGGGGACTCCTTCTCCACGTAGAGCTTCCCAGATGGAAAAGGCTGCTGTGAGCAGGCAGCTGCAAGGGCAGAGAAAGGAGGGTCTCCACCACTGGATCTGTGCCAGTTCCACAGTCCTGGGCAGCAGCCACCGAGCACAGGGGGAACAGAGGGCACAGCAAGAGGGACAAAACCAGGCAAGGTCAGAGACTGGGAAGAGCCGGACCTGGGAGCAGGAGCAGCTGCTTCATTGCACTCTTGGAGAAAGCTCTTGGCTGCTTCAAAGTGCTGAAAGGCATGAAGGGCAGGGAGGAGGCCACACCAAACAGTGCTCCTGTTTTCACACCCTCCCCTCTCAGTGTCCCAGAAGGAATTGGATGAACTGTATTCTTCTCTCTGAGTCGTTTCGTTCAGTGTGAGCAGCTTAGCAGCAGGAGCTGAAGGAGCTGAAGCCTTAGGCCACAAGCACTGACCAAGAGGAAATTCTTGAGTCAAGTAATGCTGCTAACATGGACCTAACTGAATCCAGCAGATGGAATCCTGGAATTATAGAATTCTTTCTGTTGGGAAAGACCTCTGAGCACATCAAGTCCAGCCGTTCACCCAGCAGTGTCAAGCCCAACACTAAACCTGGTCCCTGAAGTACCAAGGCTGGACAACAGGCCCTGAGCCAAGGTGTCCTCTGGATGTAACTTCCAACCAAAGATTATCTTTGTATGTGCTCATTAATGAAATATGCATGGTCATTAGTGCTGTGATAGACGTATCCCCTCATCAGTGAAACATGGATTGATCTTTCTGTATTTAGAAACTGGACAAGGCCATGAAATCCGACATCTGGCCTTGTTTGGGGGTGGATGGTATTGGTTATTGGTTATATTTGAGCTCTGACCAGGCTTTGGAACAAACCCAAGAGGAGAATGAAACCAGATGTTCCCGCACCAGAAGTGCTGTCAGTTTGTTTATTCAGCGCTGTCAGAGCTGGGCCCTCTCACAGCCGGGTTGGAGCCTCACCTGTGGCTGGAGGCACCTGCAGGAATTCCCAGTGTCCGGGAGTGGCTCTGCAGTCCTTGGCTGTGACAGCTTCCCCCAGCTGATGTGTGGATCTGGTTGATGGGAAAGTCTGAGAGTAACAGGTACATCTTTTTTCATAATCACTGCAGGCAATCTTTGGTAGTGACGATTGGGTGCATTGCTGAGCTTCCCCTTTTGTCATTCTTTGCAGTTTTGCGTTATAATAAATCACACCATACCTGAACCTTGTGTCTGTGTTTTTGGTGCCGACCCTGCTCAGTGGCAGAACAGACACTGCAGCCCCACAGAACCAAGGGTACATTGTGACACTGCGGGGCCTGGTGTGACCAAGGGGACCAGAGTGACACCGTGGGGCCCCATGGAACCAAGGGACCGGTGTGAAACTGCGGGGACTCTTATAATCAAGGGCCCATTGTTTTCCTCTCCCTGCCCCAGCCCTGCAGAGCAGCCCAGTCCAGTCTGGCCCAGCAGCAGGAACTGGAGGCACTGGAGGTCATGGACAGCCACTCTGTGTCTGCAATGCTCAGGAGATGCTCAGCTCAGGCAGCTCCTGCAGCCCCAGGGCCAGCCCCGCTGCCCAGCACAGCAGCAGAGAGTTGGCCCCGGCGCTCCTCCGGCTGCTGCTGCTGCCCCAGGGACAGGGCAGCCTCTTGCCAGGGCTCCTCTGCACACCCACGGGCTCCTGCTCTGCTCCTGGCACACGGCAGCTGCCCACAGAGCCTTTCCCAGGGGAACACGTCTGTGCTGGCCTGAGCAGCCATTGCTGCAGCCCCTGCCCTGCTGCCCACAGCCCCGAGCTGGGGCTGCTGCTCTGCAGAGCACGGGGGCTGTGCTGCCCGGGGCCCTGGGCTGCCTCTGCTGGGCTCTGCTGCTCAGCCCGGGAGACAGAGGCAGCTGATGGTGCTCCCTGCACTGACCCCCTCCCACACAGGCTCTGCTGGGGCCGTGGAGGCTGCTCAGAGCTGCCTGCCTTGTTCCAGGGCTGCCACATGGCCTTGGGGCTGCCCTGGATCCTCCTGGGGAAGTTCCCTGAGGGCCAGAGCAGTCAGTGCCCAGACTCCTCTCCCTGTGCCTGCTGTGTCCCCTGGGGCTGCAGAGCTCTCCTGGCTCACAGCAGACATTCAGTCCTTGATCTCGGCGTGACCCCACCCTGGCCAGGCCTGTGCCCAGGGAGCTCCACTCCCTGCTGATCCCTGGCACACGCTGTCCCTGCAGCTCCCCTGTGTTCTCCTGGCAGCTCCCAAGGCCCTCCAGACAAACATTCCCCTGCCATCAGCCCTGGCACAAGCTGCAGAGCCCCAGGAAGGTTCAGCACAGGCCATTCACCATCTGATGGGCCCTGGCCACCAACAAGCAGAACCTGAGGCAGCCCTGAGTCCCCTGAAGGCCACGCTGGGACCCTGATGTCATCCCACTGAGCCCTGGGAGAAAAAGGAGCACAAGGAGCCTCTTCAGAGTCTGTTCCTTGGGCCTGTTCCTGAGAGTGACTCTGCAGGGAGAGCAAAGCCTTCCTGCCCTGCCCTCCCTGTGCTGCTGGAGCTGCTGTGCTGGAGCCCAGCTGTGTCCCAGCAGTGCCCATGGCCAGTCCCTGCCTGTGGTCACAGCAGGGACACGCAGCAGGACAGTGACCAATGTGCCAGAGCACTGCGGCCTTACAGCCACAGAAGGGCTGGGAAGGAGAGGCTGGAGCTGGGAAGAGCAGCACTGAAAGGACCAAGCACTGCTGCTCCCTGGCAGTGTAGCTGTGCTGGGACTCTTTTCCCCTTCTCGCCTCTAACTTCATGCAGGTTACAAAGATGGGATCCCAGGAAAAACAAGCACTGCAAGGTAGTTTATTTTCTTGAAATGTAGCAATACAGTAAATCCTGGTTTACAGAGCTTCTGGATAAAATTCAAGAGGCAGACAGTGAATTAGATGGGGGTGATTAAAAAAATTTCACTGGGGATAATTTTCTGACAGAAAAACCCATTGAACACTACCAAAGACCTGGGAAGGCCTTTTGAGCCTGTCATGAGTTCCATTCTGAAAATTATGGCCAAGAAAACAGGCAGTTTGTTGCTCCTGAAAAGCATCTACTCATCATTTTCCTCAGGGCATCCTTGAGCTCCTGGTTCCTCAGGCTGTAGATGAGGGGGTTCAGGGCTGGAGGCACCACCGAGTACAGAATCGACAGGGCCAGATCCAGGGATGGGGAGAAGATGGAGGGGGGCTTCAGGTAGGCAAATGTGCCAGTGCTGAAGAACAGGGAGACCACAGCCAGGTGAGGGAGGCAGGTGGAAAAGGCTTTGTGCCGTCCCTGCTCCGAGGGGATCCTCAGCACAGCCCTGAAGATCTGCACGTAGGAGAAAACCATGAACACAAAACAACCAAGACATAAACAGATGGAAAACAAAAGAAGCCCAAGTTCCCTGAGTTTGGAGTGTGAGCAGGAGAGCTTGAGGATGTGTGGGATTTCACAGAAGAACTGGCCCAGGGCATTGCCATGGCACAGGGGCAGGGAAAATGTATTGGCTGTGTTCAGCAGAGCACAGAGAAAGGCACTGGCCCAGGCAGCTGCTGCCATGTGGGCACAAGCTCTGCTGCCCAGGAGGGTCCCGTAGTGCAGGGGTTTGCAGATGGACACGTAGCGGTCGTAGCACATGATGGTCAGGAGGGAAACCTCTGCTGAAATGAAAAACACAAACAGAAAGAGCTGTGCAGCACATCCTTCATAGGAGATGGTCCTGGTGTCCCAGAGGGAATTGTGCATGGCTTTGGGGACAGTGGTGAGGATGGAGCCCAGGTCGGTGAGGGCCAGGTTGAGCAGGAAGAAGAACATGGGGCTGCGCAGGTGGTGGCCGCAGGCTACGGCGCTGATGACGAGGCCGTTGCCCAGGAGGGCAGCCAGGGAGATGCCCAGGAAGAGGCAGAAGTGCAGGAGCTGCAGCTGCCGCGTGTCTGCCAATGGCAGCAGGAGGAAGTGGCTGATGGAGCTGCTGTTGGACATTTGCTGTGTCTGGCCATGGGGGCCTGTTCAAGGAGAAAAGATCAGTGACAGGTTAGGAGAAAGTTCTTTCAGTAAAATCAAAGCCTTTTCTCACAGACCATTCTTATGTATCACACTGACAGCCTTTTGACTTTCTAGCAGATTTTCCTTAAACTCCAACTGGGGAGCCCTGGTTGGTGCTGGCTGAGTGGGTCTTCAGGTTCAGGGCAATTACATGCAGGGTTTTTATAATTCAGCCTTGCCGTGCAGACGTGAGAGGGGGACAGGGAACCCGTCCTCGTGTTCCACTTTGAAACCCTGTTAATACAGAAGTCTCTGTCAGCTTGTACTCCCACTGCCAGTGACCAGGAATGGTAAAGTCTGTTTAAATGTTCTAGAGTTTTTTCAACAGCTTTTCTTCATCTCCACTTGACTATTTTTGATGTCAGAAACTCTCAGCATTTCTGCTGCTGCGCTTAGGGAGAACAGAGCAAGTTCTCTGAGGCAAGGTGGTGCATGGAGAATGAGGGGAGGAGGTCTGTCACCCTGTCCTGTTCCAGGATTCTCTGGGCTTTCACCTGTCCCCTACACAGGATGATCACCCTCCCATGTTTCCTTTAAAAACCATCCTGACACTGCTGAGAGCTGATGGATCCACCACAGTCCACCCAATGTCCATCCTCTTCTCAAGGGCTCAGCCCCACATTTGTACCCAAGAACACACGGGACTCATTCCACCAACCCAACAGCATTTTCTCCATCACAGAACTTGTGTGTCTCCCCGTGGGGCTTTCAGATAACACAAAGATGCTACAGGGCAGGTTTGCATTGTGGAGGGAAGCTGGAAGCTTGGAAGGAAATCTCAGGGAGACTTTCAAGTGTCCTAATGATGGCACTGGATTAAATGAGATGGAGCTCCTTCCCTGGCTGCACTGACAGCATTGCCCACAGCCGGGCACTGGGGACAGGGTCACCCTGAGCCAGCTGTGCCCCCTCCCAGAGCCCCCCAGTGCCAGGCAGCTGCTCCCAGCCCTGTGCTCTGCAGAGGGAACTGGGCCCGGGGCTGCAGAGCTGCCCCACGGCTCTGCTGCAGCTCTGCCTGCACAGGAGGGGCTTCATGCCTTGGACCCTCTCTTGGTTTGGGAAGACAGGTATCTGCTAGGTAATAAAAAAAACAACAACTGCAGTTTCTTTTGGGATGGAGAGTGTAACCCCCCCCCCCTTCACTCTCTTTTTTTTCTTTTTTAATTATAAATTACAATCACAGGCTCTTAGGCAAAGATTTGGGAAATAGGAATAGCAGTTTTTTATTAGTATGTATTAAAAAGTAAACAAACACAAAAAAACCCTCACCAAACAACTACAGCATTAATAATAAACGAAAACAGTACCAAGATCCTTGAGGGTTTTGTTTCACAAAACATAGGGCAGTTTGGTTTCGGTGTCTCTGCAGGATCCTCAGAGCACCAAGCTGAAACTTTTCCAGCCAGCAACAGCCGTTCCCTCTCTCCCCGAACGCCGAAAAAAGAAGAGCCCGCAGCTGTCTCAAGCTTTGTCTTTTACCTGCATTATCTCTTCCTTCTAACTTTGTCCACCTCTTTGTTTTGGTTAAGTACCCTCAAGTATCCAACACTTGGTCTCCTTGGTAACTTCTGGGGAAAAAATTCTTTAGAGAAAGAAGGAACAAACCTAACCCCCAACAGACCCCCAGCCCTGAGGGCAGAGGCTTGGCTGGGGGACAAGAGGGAGGGGGCTTGTTCCGAGGGAGGGGCTGCACTGGAAAGGATCCTCTGGAGATCTCTCCCTGCCACAGCATTTCTGGGTTTTGTTTTCTCTCATTTCCTGATCTTCTCTCTGCTTCCTGGAGATTTTTCTCCTGGAGGTATTTCCCTGTTCCTGATCTCTCCCTGCCAGCACTCACAGACCCCAAATCTCTGTGCACCCTCCTTGGCCCTACAGAAACCTGCCTGTTTGCAGGGCACTGGCTGGGGGCAGGTTCTGTTTGGAGCTTGGAGAAAGGACAGGTCAGACTAAGCCTGATGGCTCCAGTGAAGGTGATGCTGGTGCTGTCCATGGGCAAAGGAGTGGATGAAAGCACTTTTGGGAACCCATGAATAGCACTGGAGGTATAGTTCAGATGCCTTAGGGACTTTTAAACATGAAGTTGTTTATTATTTATCCCCCCCGTTCACCAGGAGTAAGAAACTGAAAACAATGACTCAGTAAATTTTATCTTTATAAAAATTATTGTCCTGGAAATATTCCTGGAGTGAGCAGAAGCCCTGAGCATGTCCACATGCTTACAGCAGAGATAGTCTGAGTTGTACTTACAGAATCCATAATGGGATGTTCCTGCTTTAGGAGATCATTGCAGGAGCTGCAGCTGCACTGTCCTGCAGCCAGAGGCTTCCGGTGTCAAGGGCTGGAAATGATTCTCGCCCAGTCAGTCCTCAGCATCTTCCCAGCCCTGAGTGATTGAAGCTCTCAGTGCCTGTGTGCTGTGCCCAGGGTGGCTGCAAGCAGTGCCCCAGCCCTGCTGGGCTGTGCACAGGAGCCACTTTGATGGAGAAATGCCTTTTTGAAGCTCATCTTGGTTGCCAGCAGGTGCCTCTGTGTCAGGAGCCCGGCCCAGCTCAGCAGCACAGACACAGCACAAGGATGTTAATGAGCCTCTCGGGGATTTGCTGTTGTTTACATCAGACTCAGTCCCTGAGAGAGTGTTCAAAAAACTTCTCAAGGACTCAAAGTCAGATTAAAAACGCCAAAGTTTCTTGAAGTTTTAAATGGGTCCCATTGAGGGACACGCCTGAGAAAGTGTCCCCAGGTTCCAGTTAGAGCAGAACACCGCAGGCACTGATGACAGGTGGGGACAAACAAGGCAAAGGTGTCTCTGATGCTGAGCAAACCTGCATGTGTTTCAGGAATGCAAAAGGCCAAGGCCTGAGCTCCAGCCCCTGGCAAGGCAGATGCTGTCCCTTCCTGTGGTGGTTTTATGTTTGCTGAATTTTGTTTACTAGCTGGGAGATAAGATTTTGGGAGAAAAAGCTGAAAGAGGCTCAACCTAAAAGTAAAAACAGATAGATTTTATTAGCATACACTAAGAAAAGAGAAAAAGGAAAAATGAGACATTCAAACATCTTTTCACTTACCACAAACCGTTCACTTTCCCACTCAACAGAGAGAAAACCATGATTTTTAGCCAGTTGCAGCTATTTAAACACAATCCTGCATCACCTTGGGAGAGGAGCCTCTCTAGAGTTTATGGAGATACGTGCCACAGGAAAAGGTCTGGTGGTTCTCATGGTCACAAATCTGCAACCACACGGAATTTTTGCAGATTCTGTGCAGTCCCACCCATATAACAGGTTCCCAAGCTGCTTATGGGCCTCTGCATGTTTGGGGTACCATTTTAAGAATGCTTTTCTAATATAAAGCAAGGATTCTCTTCTTCTTTCTCTAAAATCATCACTATCTCAAAAGAAATAGAGACCTCCTTTTATGCCTAGGAGCCGGAACTTCAAAATTACTTCCTTTCTAGAAGCATCTTCGTCTCAAAGGCTGAGACTTCCTTATTTTTTCCCAGGAGCCGGGTATATTTTCTATTCAAAATCCTAAATTAAATCTCATTCATATCAGTACATACAACTGTTTGACTAGAACTTGCGTTCTCCCAAACAGCATTATAATAATCTATTTTTCTGTAATTCACATCCAGAGAAGTCTGGTCAGAAATATCCACTTCTTCCAATAATCTGGAACAGTTGGATGGGTGGGCAGAGTCTAACAAAATGAAGTTTAATGAGTCCAAGTGTCGATTCCTGCATTTTGGCCACAATAACCCCCTGCAGCATTATAGGCTGGGGACGGTGTAGCGGGACAGTGCCCAGGCAGAAAGGGCCCTGGGGGTTAGCTTCAAAATCCCCCATTTCCTCTGGGACAACTCCCCCTTGTTCAAACTGTCCTGCTCTGACACCAGCCTGCTTTGGGAAACAGACTCTGTCTTCTTACCGTGTGTCGTGCTGGGCTCCTTATGTTTGACTCTGGCATTTGACATCTGTGTCCTTTTCTGTGTTCTGCATCTTCCAGCAGCCTCTGGGAGGAAGAAAGCTTTGACCACGTGTTCTTCCCATCGCATCACCTTATCCATTGCCCGTGGGAGCTGCATTGCTCTCTGCATGTGTCCTGCAGAAGTTGTTTCCTTGAGGACCAACAGAACTGGAGCTCTGCTGAACACAGTCCTGTTCCCATTCCTAAATCCATTCATCTGCAGCCTTGGGAACAAATCTGTGATCCTGGCCCTGAACAAATCCATTGCCAGGCCAAGAACAAAGCCTTTCCTCTAAGCATGGTGCATTTCTGGAAAGCCATCCCAAGGATCTGGTATCATCTGTTACACAAAACCAGTGCCTGTGTGTGCAGCCTCCAAACACGGCTGCCTCAGGAGATTGACGCTCCTGCTGGGTTGTGTCAGGTTAAGAGAGAAGAGACTCATCTGCACTCCCAGACAGGGCACCAACAATGGCAGCAGGACAAACTCAGTTCATTCTCTGCCCGGGCTGCTCCCGGGCCCATCTCAGGAGAGCCACCAGCTCATTAAGAGCCCATCTCTGGAACAGAGAAGAGCTCAGAGGAACAGTGGCAAGTGACAATCCAAATTACAGCTCCTGAGCGATGGACACCTTGTCCCAGCTCCTTTCCTGGGACAGCCATCAGCCCTGCTTTGAAACCCCAAAGTTTGAAACCCCAAAGTCACCCTCCCAGTAAAGAAAGACTTTCTCCTGTGCAGTCTAAACCCTCCCTGGTACAGCTTTGAACCATTCTCACACGTTCCATCCCAGGATATCAGGGAGAAGAGAAAGGGAAATGCAGGGCAGAGCCAGGGGGGCAGCGAGATGGGAGTGTGCAGCCTGCAGGGACACAGCAGCAGCTGTGGGACAGCGCAGGACAAGCTGTGCTGGACGTGGCCAAGGGCCCGGCAGGGCTGGCAGTGCCCAGGAGAAGCCAAGTCTTGGTGCCCTGGGGCACAGCAGGGTCTGTGCCACCAAGGGCTGGGAGGGGACACCTTGTCCTGAGGCCCTGGGGCCTCCTGGCACAGCCCCAGCAAGGCTGGGCACTGTCACCCCCTTGTCCTGCCCTCAGCATCCCCCCACATCCATCCCAGTGGCCCCAGGGATCTGCTGGGACCAGTCCCTGGGGAGCCTTGGTCAGGAATGGCCCTGGGGGGCTCCTCAGTGCTCCCAGGGACTGCAGGTTTTTCAGAGCACTTTGGGTTTTGCTTTTGCCTGGGAGTCTCTGAGGGGTTTGTGCAATCACGGCCTCCAATTGTCTGCTGTAATTAGTCCCTTGAGATGTTTTGTCACTAACAACACTCAGTGGGGCTCATTAATGCCTCAAGTTACTCAAGAGTCATTAAAGTACTACTTTTTGACACTGAATCACTCTGAGAGGTTTGTGCAGTCATGGCCTCCAATTATCTGCTGTAATTAGTCCCTAGAGAGGCTTCGTACTGACACTCAGTGGGGCTCATTAATGCTCTGAGATACTCAATGTCTTTTAAGGTACTTTGGGTTTTCCTTCCCACACTCCGTCTCTGAGAGGTTTCTGGGCACTCTTGGCCTCCAGTTCTCTCCTCCAAGGAGTCCATGAGGAGCCTGTGTTGGGGATGGACCTCAGTGGGCCCCAGGAATGCTTTGAGACACGTTGGGTTTTTCCTCTGACTTGGACTCCTGGAAAGGTTTGTGCCATCTCCTCTCAGGCCCTGAGGGCTCAGCACCAAATGCACCACGGGGCTCTTTGGGATCAAGCAAGTCCTGACAAACCACGGCTCTGCCTTGATTTCCCTCTGCTCTGGTGCAGTTCATTAGGAAGGTTTTGTACTGCAGTTATGGAGAAAGATTTCAAAGAGCTTCTAAGAAATTCACATTCCTGTCATAAAGGGTGTGTTTTATTACTGTTCTCTTTGGAGCAGAGGTGATTGCAGCATTCTGTGATTGATGTCGATCCATGGTCCCTCCTTAGGTCTGGCCTGCGCAGAGAAGCTGTGCCTTGAGGTCTGACCCAGTGTGGACAACCTTGCTCCACATTCCCCAAGCCCATCCTGCCTGTCCTCACTCACCTGGGACCTGCTTTGCTCAGAGAGCTGCCTGCACTCAGGCAAAAAGGGCTTTTCTATTTTTGAAGCAACGAAAAACTTGTAATTTTCCCCACTGAAAACAGTCACACTCCTCAAGTGTGTGCCAGCCCAAGGGGCCACCAAAACCACTCCAGCCCTGCCCTGGGCCGGCTGTGAGGGTGGATCAGCATCCCAACCTGCCCTGGGCCACTGCAAGGGGCTGTGGCCACGGACACACTGGGACAAACTGGGGACAATGGCAACACTGTGGGGAAGACTGGGGAATACCAGGGGCGTGCTATGGAAGATACTGGGGGGAACTGGAAGGGAATGGGAATGAACTCAGGTGTATTGGGAGGGACTGGGCTGTACTGGGGATGAACTGGGCTGTACTGGGAAGGACAGAGGGGTTGAATCGGCTGTTCCCACCTCCGCAAACTCCCATTTGCCGAGGCTCCCGCCCGTCACCGCCAGCACCCAATCAGTGCCAGGAAACCGGGGCCTCGGGGCGGTGCCTGGTGTCGGTTTTGCCTTCAACTCCCGTCATGCACCGCGGCCCAATTGAGCCCCATTGCACCCCGGACTACAATGCCCGTCATGCCCCGCGCTCCACAGAACCCCGCCCCCGTATCCCCCCTCCCCCCCATGTTTACCCTACGTTTCCCCCAGACCCTCCAGGATCCCGAAGTGCCCCCTCAGTATTTATTTGGAACCCCCCAAAATCGTCCCCGACTCCCCTGACTGCTCCCAACCCCAGAGATGCCCGTTAGAGCCACTTCTGGGAATTCATCTCCGATCATCCCCCGTGCTCTCAGAGCTCTGCCCAACACAGTCTCGCGCCGAAAATTCCTGCTGTGCCCCGTGTCCTAAAGCGCCCGGTTCGAGCTCCCCAAGTTCCTCCCAATTCCTCCCGAACCGCACACGTTTCCCCCGAGGGCCTCAAGTCGCGACTCGGACGCAGAAGTGTCCGCCAAGCGCCTTCCCGGCCCCGCCACAGCTCGGCTTTATGCACTTCCGGGACTACAGCTCCCAGCATGCTCCGCGGCGCACACGGAGCCCTATTCCAGCCGTGACTCCATCTCCCGTCATGCCCCGCGCCCCACCGACAGCCATTGGAGCCGCGCCTCGAACTCCCGTGATGCTCCGCGGCCCCGTTACACCGTGTTCTACCCGCGCCTACAACTCCCATCATCCCCCGCGCCCCAGAGAGTCCCCTCAGGGCCCCCAAGTGCCCGCCCGGACCCCGAAGGGCCCCAGATTCCCCTCCCTGACCTCCAAGTGCCCACCCGGCTCCTCCAGATGTCCTTCAGACCCCAAATTTTCTTCAGATTCCATCCCCAGGTTTAGAACTGCCACAAATGTGCCCCAGAAATGTCTCCGTGGACCCAAAGTGGCCCCTTTTACCCTGTCTGAGAAAACGATAAAGAAGATGACAAAAGGAGTAAAAATAGGCCTAATTAGCATAAAGAGGGAGGAATCAATAGCCAGATGTTGTCAATGAATTAATGAAGGGAATTGTGTAACTTAGAACCAATGACCAATAATTTTTTGGGTTGCTAAAAATGTATCGATTTTTTAAAGTACATGTCAAACATAGGTTAAAACATATATAATAATATTTTTTATATTTATAAATATTAATATAATTTCCTTATAATTTTTTTTTAAAAAAATTCATAATTTACAAAAATTATTTCAGATGTCAGTTTTTGGTGGATGATTTCAGACACGGTGAGGTTGCGGTGAGGAGCAGGTTGTCCAAACAGGGTCAGCCTGCAAGGGGCTCATTCTCCATGCCCAGACCTCCTAAGGAGACACTCAGCATTAAGATCACTTGTAGAATACGTCTTTCATGTCGGCAATGATCTGAAAAATTAAAAAAAATGCACCCTGGATTAGAAAAAACTCAGGAGGTGCACTTTGAAATCTTCCTCCATAAGAGAACTCCAAACTGGCTCCAAGCAGCTGCACAAGCCCTGGAGACGAAGACAAGTGAAGGAAGAAAAGGAGGTCGTGACTGCTTTCTGGATTTGAATCAGCCCCATGCTGGATTTGGGGCTGAGTCCAGAAGCTCCAGGCACTGAGAGAAGGTTGAAGAAGCTGCTCAAGGAGGCAGAAGCAAAACTCCAAGTCCCTTGGAGCATCCCTGGGCCCCACTGAGGGCAGGGAGTGCCAAAGGCTCCCCAGGGACTGCTGAGAGCAGATCCTTGAGGCCAGGATTGCAGGGAGCCGCAGGCTGTGAGCAGGGAACTGCAATGCTGAGCAAGGCCTGGGCTGGTTGGAGGCAGCAGAAAGGCCAAGCCCTGAGCCCAGGCCTGGCACAGCAGGGCCTGTCCCTCCCGGGTGGCTCGGGGCTGCTTGTGGGGCAGTGGGATGGGAGGGGCAGCGAGGACAAATGGCACAAAGCTGTGTGACACTCCCGATCCTCATGGCACTGCGGGCCAGTGTGACACAGCAGGGCCTCATGGAAACAAGAGGCCGTAATGAGCCTGCGGGGCTGTAACACCCCAGAACACTGAAATAATGGGGGTACCCAAAGGTTCTCTTACTCGAGTTTGGTGCACAAGGAGAAATGCCCACCAGATAGTCTCAGGATGAACAGATGCACAGAATATTCTTATTTGCAAGGAACAGTCAAGGATCATAAGTCCAACTCTTATGTGAATGGCACACAGAGGGACTGAACCCACAACCTTAGTGATATTAGCACCATACTTTAACCAACTGAGCTAAGAGGTCAAAGCAACACACAGCTCTACTGGCAAAATAGAGAAAATCAAGGAACTTGGAAAACCATTTAATAAAACATCCAACTCAAAACTCTTATCATAGCAGTAGCTTCATTGACTTAGCCCATTTGACCTGGAAACCTTTACAGAATTACAGAATGACAAAATTACTAGATTGGAAGAGACCTCCAAGATCATTGAGTTCAACCCATGTCCCAACACCTCACCTAAGCCATGGCACCTAGTGCCACATCCAGTCTTTTTTAAAACACATCCAGAGATGGTGATGCCACCACCTCTCCAGTCAGATCATTCCAGAACTTTATCACCCTTTCCGTAAAAATCTTTTTCCTAATTTCCAACCTATATTTCCCTTTGTGCAGCCTTAAGACTCTGTCCTCTCATTCTGTCAGTGGCTGCCTGGAGAAAGAGACCAAGCCCCACCTGACTACAAACACCTTTCAGGGAGTTGTAGAGAGTGATAAGGTCACCTCTGACTCTCCTTTTCTCCAGGCTAAACAACCCCAGCTCCCTCAGTCGTTCCTCACAGGACTTGTGTTCCAAGCCACTCACCAACCTTGTTGTCTCCTCCGGACACATTTAAGCATCTCAAGGTTATTCTTAACTGAGGGCTCAGAACTGGACACAGCACTCGAGGTGTGGCCTCAGCAGTGCCGAGTACAGGAGAAGAATGACCTCCCTGCTCCTGCTGGCCACACCATTCCTGATCCAGGCCAGGTGCCATTGGCCTTCTTGGCCACCTGGGCACACTGCTGCCTCATGTTCAGTTGGCTGTCGACCAGAACCCCCAGGGCCCTTTCTGCCTGGGCACTGTCCAGCCACACCGTCCCCAGCCTAGAGCACTGCAGGGGTTATTGTGGCCAAAATGCGGAACTCAGCACTTGGACTTAATAAACTTCACCTTGTTGCACTCTGCCCACCCATCCAACTGTTCCAGGTCTCTCTTCAGAGCCCTCCTACCTGCCAACAGATTGACAAATGTTCCCAGCTTAGTGTCATCTAAAAATTGACTAATAAGAGATTCAATAGCCCCATCCATGTCGTGAATACAAATGTTGAACAGAGCTGGCCCCAGCACAGACCCCTGAGGAACACCCCTGGTGACTGGCTGCCAGCTGGATGCAGCACCCTTCCCCACCACTCTCTGGGCCCGGCCATGCAGCCAGTTGTTAACCCAGCAAAGAGTGCTCCTGTTCAAGCCGTGGGCTGCCAGCTTTTCCAGGAGCGTGCTGTGGGAGACAGTGCCTAAGGCCTTGCTGAAGTCCCAACAGACAACATCCACAGCCTTTCCCACATCCACCACACAAGTCACCTGGCCATAAAAGGAGACATAAAAACTGGTCAAACATGACCTACCCCTCCTAAACCCATGCCGGCTGGCTCTGATACCCTGTCCATGAAACAATATAAACTGCTCCGTGACCTTTACCATGTACTGAGGTCAGGCTAACTGGCCTATAATTACCAGGATCCTCCTTCCCACCCTTCTTGTGAATGGGTGTCACATTGCCCAGCTTCCAGTCATCTGGAATCTCACCAGTGGGCCAGGACTGTTGGTAAATGATGGAGAGCGGCTTCACAAGCTCATCTGCCAGCTCCCTCATCACCCTGGGGTGGATCCCACCTGGGCCCATAGATCTATGAACATCCAAGCAGCTCAGCAGTTCTCTGACTGCCTCCTCCTGGACACTAAGTTCCCTCCCACATCCAGTACAGAACAAAGGTTGGCCTTCCTATTGCAGTTAATATATTTGAAAAACTTTTTTTAATATCCTGTACAAAATTGCCAAATTAAGTTTGAATTGAGCTTTGGACTCCCAAACACTTTTCCTACATGCTCTAGCAATCCCCTTAAATACTCCTTGACCTGACCCTCCTTCCAAAGATGATGCATCCTCTTTTTATTCCTAAGTTCCTTCAAAACCTCCTTGCCCATCCAGGCTGGACGTTTGCCTCGTCAGCTCATCTTTTGGCACACAGGGAAAGCCTGTTCCTCTGCCCTCAAGATCTCTGCTTTGAAGCACGCCCACCTTCCCTGGACTCCTTTGTTTTTAAGGGCTGCTTCCCTAGCAACTCCCTGAATAAGTCTTGTAAATAGGCCAAAGTCTGCTGATTGGAAGTCCAGTGTAAAAGTCTTCTTGATGTTCTTCCTGATTTCACCAAATATCGAGAACTCTATAATTTCATCATCACCGTGTCCCAAGGAGCCTCCAACCACCACATCTCCCACCAGCCCTTCTCTATTTGCAAACAACAGGTCGAACATAGGCCCTCCCCTGGTGGGGCTCACTCACCAGCTGCAACAAAAAGTTGTCCTCCATACACTCCAAAACCTTCCTGGACTGCCTCTTTCCTGCTATATTAAGTTCCCAGCAGATATCTGGCAGCTTAAAGTCACCTACAAGAACAAGGGCTGGTGATCCTGAAACATTCTCCAGCTGCTTTTAGATTAAGTTGTCCACCTCTTCTTCCTGGCTGGGTGGATGATAACAGACTCCCAGCAGGTTCCCCTGGTACCCCGTCCTGTTTTCTTAGGGTACAACGGTAACAATGAAAACCTTACCAAGGGCACAACTCCCAAGTCCACAAGGAAAAGAACAGACAAGCTGTCAAGTTCTTCAAATATTTGTCCTGCTTTGCTGCAAGACTCCTACTGCACACACAGTGTGGAAAGCCAAGGGAAGCTGCAGTTGGTGGCACGTCTTGTGACAGAAGCTGCACCTCGTTCTCCAGGAAGTGTTCTTGGAAAGAGCAGACGGGACTGTGGAGAAGATTCTGGGAAAACTGAAAGAGCATTTAAGAAATGAAATGAAAATGTATAGAACCAATACTAAGATGTCCTTGTCAAATGATTTTGATGCTCCCCTTTTCCATCTTGCACTACTTCTCCATCCCATGAACTACAAATGGATCTCACCTCTAAGATCCATGATTTGGCAAGTTTGAGATGCTGTAAAATACCATGAGCTACACACAATTTGCCTTCCCCTGTTTTTCTTGGAAAGCAATGCTGGAGACACAAGTGCAGTGCTTGGGCCAGGTACAAATTCTGCATTCAGGGAACGTGCTCTGACAGTGTCTGACCCTCAGCAGGGACAATGCACAGCAGCAACCAAGGGGAATGCTCTGCCACAGTGCAGGAGTCAAGACTCTGTGTCTTGGCTCCTGTGGGCAAAGTTCCCGTGTTTGGACAGGCTCGGGGCTGCCCCCGGGGAGCGCGGGGCTCGGCGTGGGGCTGAGCGGGCAACGGACAAACGGACCTGGGGAAAAACGGCCCCGGGGCTTCAGTTGCTACAGCAGCAGCGGCAGCAGCGGCAGCAGCGGCAGCAGCGGCAGCAGCAGCGGCAGCAGCAGCAGAAAAAGGACTTTTCTAGACTTCCTTCTGCTTTTCCTCTTCCTCTCCTGCAGGCCCGCACCCTCTCCCTTACTCCCGCACCCTCTCCCGATCTCCCTGTCCCGGTGTCCCCGTCCTCTCGCAGTCTCCCTCTCCCCTGCAGGGCCGGGCCATGCCCCCGGCCCGCCCCCGGCCCCGGGTGGGGCTGCCCCGTCTCCGCCCCCGGCCCCGGGCCTCCCGCCGCGGTCTCGCCTCCGCCGGGCTCTGGCTGTCCTGGCGATGGCGGTGGCGGACGAGGATCAGTGCCTGGGGCTGCGGCGGCATCGCCGCCCTTTGCCTTCGCCTGTGCCGAGCCCGGCCCCGGCCCCGGCCCCGGCCCCGGCCCCGGCCCCGGCCCCGGCCCCGGCCCCGGCCCCGGCCCCGGCCCCATCCCCGGCCCCGGCCCCGGCCCCGGCCCCTCCCGGGCCCCGCGGAGGACACAGGTGGCGCTGCCGCTCCCGCGGCCTCCGCCGCGGCTTCCCCGGCCCGAGCTCCGCCGCTCGGCAGCGTGGCCGCCGGCCCCGAGCTGCCGCTGTCGCCTTGCCAGGAGCGAACGCCTGGGGATTCCCGGCCCGGGGCGGTTGAGGGGCGCTCGGGGGCTGTTGCTGGCCCCGGGCCGAGCACTGACAGCCACGTCTCGCCGGCAGGGAAGGCGCAGCAGGGCCTCCAGGAGCAGTACCGGCTGGGTTCGCTGCTGGGGCGCGGCGGCTTCGGAAGAGTCTTCGCAGGGACGCGGCTCTCGGACGGCGCACCGGTGAGCGGCGGGGCTGGCGGCGGGCGCAGGAGGAGGAGGAGGAGGGCGGAGGAGGAAGAGCATGGGGCTGGGCAGCGTGGGCAGCGTGGGCAGCGAGCTCAGGCCGCTGCTCCCCTTGGCTTGCAGGTGGCCATCAAAAGGGTGCCACGGAACCGCGTCCGGCACTGGGGAGAGCTGGTGAGTGAGCGGGGGCCAGCGGGAGAAGCCGGGGCGTGCCGGGCGGGGACGAGCCGAGGCCCGGCAGGGTGGAAGGCGCCAGGACGCCTCGAGGGAGAGCGGGCGTGGGGCCAGCGGAGGGTGCAGAACATCCCGGGCTGGGTGAGGGCTTCCCCACCCCTGGCACGGCCTCAGCCCCACTGACGGCATCGTGGTCATCCCACAGCCCAACGGCACCAGCGCACCGCTGGAGATCGTGCTGCTGGACAGGGTCTCCACTGGCTTCCCTGGTGTCGTCCAGCTGCTGGACTGGCTTGAGCTCCCCAGTGAAATCGTGATGGTGCTGGAGCGCCCGCAGCGGTGTCAGGACCTCCAGCATTTCATTCGGGCACGGAGGTTCCTGTCCGAGGAGGTGGCGCGGGAGCTGTTCCGCCAGGTGCTGGAGGCCGTGCGGCACTGCACCAGCTGCGGGGTCCTGCACAGAGACATCAAACCAGAGAACATCCTGGTTGACCTGGCCACCGGGCAGGCCAAATTGATCGATTTTGGCTGTGGCACCTACCTTCAAGACACGGCATACACGCAGTTTGCAGGTGAGCCCACGCAAGGATGTGCTCCCAGCTCCTGACATCTCATGGCCCAACATCTCACAGCCCAACCTGGGTGTGGCAGTGGGGATTCTCCCTTTTGCTGCCACTCATGGCACTGAGACTTCAGCTGAGTTGCTTTTGAGCAGGGGTGGGTTGGGGCCCAGCTTCCAGCCCTGCTGGCAGCCTTTGCCAGCCACTCTGCCCAGGACTGGGGCTGGGGCAGCCAGCCCGACAGAAACACCCGTGGGTGGGGCTATCAGAGAGCGTGGAGTCAGAACCTGTGCACCAGCCAGTTTGGTGTGCAGGTGAGAAAGGGCTTGGACTGCTCCTCTGGCCTTCTTTGTCTTGTGTTCATAATGTTATTTGGGGCAATGCAGGCAGGGAGAAGGAAGGCATGGTTTTCCTCCTGCTCTGAGTGGGTTATTTCTTGTTCTGGTCAGGCCTTTCCAGGGCTTCTGCTGCCCTTTTCCTACACCAGTGGTTTCTTTTCCAATGCCCGTTTTTCACACAAAGCCCAGGTCCTGGTGGGAGGGCAGCGGGTCACACCATGTGCCACTGGGGCAGTCCCCACATGCCCAGGGATGCTGGGGCCAGGCTCTGGGAGCAGCAGCATCCCTCTGATGAACTCCATCTGTATTCCACAGGAACACCAGCATACAGACCCCCAGAATGGACCGACTTTGGCTGGTACTACGGCGAGCCAGCTACCATCTGGTCCCTGGGCATGCTCCTGCACCAGATGGTCTGCGGGCAGCACCCTTTCAGGAGCGGCTGGAACATCAGCTGGGGCCAGCTCCCGCTGCCACAACGGCTCTCTCAAGGTGGATCCTCATCTCTGGGCACGGGGGGAATACCAGTGCTGGGAGACAGCAGTTGGCTCGTGAGCATCCTGCTCTGGCAGCTGCTGAGGAGGTGGCACATGTCCTGCTCTCCTGCTCTCCTCCAAAACAGGGAATTGATGGGAAAGTTTAGGCCCAGCTCTGAGCACATCCAGCATGGCCTGGGCATGGGAATATGGGGCAAAGCAGCCAGGGGCCTTCTCCAACTGACTGGCAGTTTCTGGTTTCTCTTCCCAGAGTGCAAGGATCTCATCAGGTGCTGTTTAGCCGTGGATGACATGGAAAGGCCTTCATTAGAAGACCTTTTTGGTGATCCTTGGATGCAGGAGATTCATCTGGAGTAGAAGAAGGGAGAGAGCCAGAGGTTCATTTTGATGCAGGGCCCTGGTAAGTTCCAGCTGCACACATGCCTTGGCAATCAGAAGCAAAGAAAGCCAGACTTTTTGTGCTGCCTGTGTCACTGCACAGGGGTCATCAGGTGGGCACAGGCAGCCCTTGTGCTGGAGCTGAGTTGCCATGCGAGTTGTTTTGGCTTGTGCTGGTTCACTGACAGCTGGGGCCCTGGGCAGAACACTGACAGCCTGGTCTCACCCCCAGGGAAGGAGAAGGAGCCCCTGGAGAAGCTGGACCAGGTGGGGCTGCTGCTGCTGGAGACAGTGAGGACGACAACAAGGATGACAACCTCTTCCTGAACCTGGCCACCAGCAATTGAAGGTGATGAACTTCAATTCTGGCACCTTCTTCAAAGTCAGGCTCCACAGCCAATTTGCAGATGAGTTCGCACACAGGGGGATGCTCCCAGATTTGGGCATTGCACAGCCTGGCCAGGAACCAAAGGTTCCCCCCTTTCCTGGGGCTGATGCAACTGATTGTTCAGTGGGCTGCCAAGCTGCTTTTTGGCAGGGCTGGGGGCACGGGCTGGGGTGGTTCTGAAATGGGAGTCGGCTCCTGGCCCTGCCAACAGCCGCCACCCCCCACCATGCCCTGGGCTGGGGCTGGGGCGGCCGGCCCGACACAAACCAACCCCCAAGGTGGGAGCAGAGGTGGGACTCCAGAACCTGTGCTCGGCTGCTTTGCTTTGCCGGCAAGGAAGGACTTGGGCTGCTCCACTCCCTTTGTTTTCTTTGGGATCACCATTAGTTTGGGGGGCAGTGTAGGGGGGGAAGAGTGAAAGCATGGGCTTCCCTCACTGGTGGGTGGGTTTTTCCCTAGCATGCAGGGCATGGGGGCTTCCTCAACCTCTGACAGAGATAGGATCTTTTACCTTTTCCCTTTTTTTCCTTTTTTGTCTGTAATCCCTTTGTGAATTTTATGTTTGTTTTTCTAAAGGAAGCCTTCTAGGTGGTGTCCAGTCTTGACTGGGAAGTGCTTGGGACCAGCTGTGGAGTGGATGAAGGAGAAGGCTGAGGACGTGGTTTGGGAGCAGCTTTTCTTTGCGCGGCGGATGGCATGAGGTGTGTCCCCGTCTTGTTGGCACGGGTGGGGTAAGAGCTTTTGGGAGATGGCAGCCAGCACAGGAGCATCCTGCTCTGGGCAGCTGCTGGGGAGGTGGATCTGGCCTGGCTGGCTGCAGGCTGGGCACGTGTCCTGCGCTCCTGCTCTGCTGCCAAAGGCAGCAATGATGGGCAGCTTTGGGCCCCGCTCTGAGCACGGCCAGCATGGCCTGGGCACCGCGGGCGGCTGGGACAAGGGCATAGGAGCCTTCAGCTGACGGGCGGTTTCTGGTTTCTGTCCTTGCAGCCGGGCTCTGCGGATGCTGAGGCTGCTCTGGGCTCTGCCAGGGCTCTGCTGGAGCTCAGCACCGGGCCGAGATCAGCCAAAGAAGAAACGGTGTGACCTGCAGCAGACTTGCCTTGAGCATTTTGGCAATGCAGCTCAAGTTTGCAGAGGATGCATCTCCAAGGGATAACATGACACCTCCCCAAAATAAAATTGTTCAATACCTTCTGAAATGAAATCTATCTGGGGTGACGCCAAATGACATTTTTCAGCTTGCTCAAGCTGTAGCTCAGGCCTTCTCTGAACAGTTCTGTCCCCCACCTGCATTTTCCTTCACAACTGCTCCCTATTTTCCCCCAGTGAGTGCCCAGCTGATTGCAGTCTCCATCACACTATTGCCATCCTTGGTGCCCGTCACCATGAGGAAGACCAAGCCCCAGGCTTAGGGACTCATCCTGTCACTGGCTGAGGGGCAGCAATGCCTCAGAGGTCTGGTGGCATTTTAGTGTCATTCAGAGCTGCTCTCTTGCCCTCAGCTCTCCTCACTGCTGAGTTCCCACTCCCTTTTCCTCATCCTTCCAGCAGGATGAGCTCTGTGAAGTCCCATGAGCCACCCCACTCTTCCCGGCCCACCCACCCACCTCAGTTAGGCTGAAGCTGAAGGGTCTGTGTGTGCCAGGGGCTCTGGGATGTCTCTGTACCCATGGACAGAAGGGTCTGTGTGTGCCAGGGGCTCTGGGATGTCTCTGTACCCATGGACAGAAGGGTCTATGTGTGCCAGGGGCTCTGGGATGTCTCTGTACCCATGGACAGAAGGGTCTATCTATACAAAGGTTTCCATAACATCATTGTTCCCTTGGGTATGGAATGAACACAGAGTGAAGGTGTCAGTCATGCTGCTTGTGCACTCCTTCCTTTCCATACAAGACACATCCATGCACACCCCCACATACAGATATTTTAAAAGGATAGGGATGGATAGAGATTTCCCACAGAGCTCTAACTTTGGCACAACTCACTTGTTTGCTGATGGTCAGGGAATTTTTTTCCCAGCTCTTTGTGAGTAGGTTTCCAAGAGCTGAGGGGAGCCGCATTCAGAAGCAGTTTCAGGATTTCTAGGCAGGAAATGGAGCTGACAACCATCAGTGTAACTCGCCCTATTCATTGGGATGTGCTGCTGGTTCTTTAGGAATATGGCACGATGGAGCCACTAGACTTGGAAAAATCCCAGCTCTCTGTGGATCTGTGGAAAGGGGGGAGCAGCCGGAAAACTTTGTATCTGCTTTGGGGGCCACAAGGTCCAAGTAGCTGCGGTGGCAGAGGGTGACCAGGGCTGGTGGCAGGTGAAGTCCCATTTCATGACATTCACGAATGGAACAGGACGAAGCTCCAAGCACCCCCAATCCCACTGATGAAGTCTTTGTGATGCTGCACATGCTCAAGGGAAAGCTGCTGTCACACAATCTACTGAGATTTATATATCTTATTTTTTTGCAATACTTTATGTCTAAGTTTCAAACTGCAAAATTTTTACACTCACGATGCAGTCATGCACATTCCATCTTTCAATTTCCTATTGCTCCAATCCACTATTTAAATTAACTTAATATTGGTTAAAAAGCCCAAAATCTGCCAAAGGAATTCAGCTGACGGATTTTTTCCACCAGCACATTAACAAAGTAAGTCACTGAGTTGTCTGTTCAAAAACTCAGTTACCTCTTTCCTAATCCAAAGTTACAGAAGACTTTTCACTAAACATTTGGGGTAGTTTTTATCTTTTATATATTTTCTAATCTTTTCTTTTTCTTTTTTCTTTTTTTTTTTTTCAAAACATAAAACACATCCTATAAAAGGCATTTCCTTTGCTCCTGGTTCCCCTGTGGAGCTGCTCCCTTCCTGGTGGCCGAGCTGCTCAGGCAGAGCCCGGCAGCTCCTGGCCCTGCAGGGCTGAGGCTTTTCCCCGTTGCTGGGCACAGACTGATGGAGCAGCACTGCTGAACACGGGGACACACAGAGGGAGCAGAAGCAGCTGCCTTTGTCCACCTGAAGCTCCAAGGCCCAAACTCTGAGCAGACAGGGCTGGAAGAGACTGGCAGGCTCCCTGTTTGCTGTGCTGCCCCACTTGTGCCCGGCCCAGCTCTGCGGGAGGCAGAGGGAGAACAAGGGGCAGCTCCTGCCAGCCCCCATCCCAGGGACCCCTCCGGCCCCGGGCCCTGGGGCACTGTCAGCACCCGCTGCTCCAGCGGCTTCTGCTGGCCCTGACAGCAACAACCAAATTGTGCCTGATCCCCAGGGAGCAGCAGCAGGGCCTGCATCTGATCCCTCAGTCTGGGGCAGGGCTGGACAAACGACCCCCACAGCAGCAGCAGCAGCAGCAGCACATGGAGCTGACTTTGAGCACAGCCCCTGCCACTGTTCCCTCCTGTGGGCAGTGGTGTCACAGCAGCCTGAGGCACCCGGGAGCCCTCAGGGCCAGCAGGGACTTGAGATGGCAGCCCTGGGCTCCTGGGGGTTGTGAAAGGAAGAGAGGTGGGGACTCCTTCTCCACGTAGAGCTTCCCAGATGGAAAAGGCTGCTGTGAGCAGGCAGCTGCAAGGGCAGAGAAAGGAGGGTCTCCACCACTGGATCTGTGCCAGTTCCACAGTCCTGGGCAGCAGCCACCGAGCACAGGGGGAACAGAGGGCACAGCAAGAGGGACAAAACCAGGCAAGGTCAGAGACTGGGAAGAGCCGGACCTGGGAGCAGGAGCAGCTGCTTCATTGCACTCTTGGAGAAAGCTCTTGGCGGCTTCAAAGTGCTGAAAGGCATGAAGGGCAGGGAGGAGGCCACACCAAACAGTGCTCCTGTTTTCACACCCTCCCCTCTCAGTGTCCCAGAAGGAATTGGATGAACTGTATTCTTCTCTCCGAGTCGTTTCGTTCAGTGTGAGCAGCTTAGCAGCAGGAGCTGAAGGAGCTGAAGCCTTAGGCCACAAGCACTGACCAAGAGGAAATTCTTGAGTCAAGTAATGCTGCTAACATGGACCTAACTGAATCCAGCAGATGGAATCCTGGAATTATAGAATTCTTTCTGTTGGGAAAGACCTCTGAGCACATCAAGTCCAGCCGTTCACCCAGCAGTGTCAAGCCCAACACTAAACCTGGTCCCTGAAGTACCAAGGCTGGACAACAGGCCCTGAGCCAAGGTGTCCTCTGGATGTAACTTCCAACCAAAGATTATCTTTGTATGTGCTCATTAATGAAATATGCATGGTCATTAGTGCTGTGATAGACGTATCCCCTCATCAGTGAAACATGGATTGATCTTTCTGTATTTAGAAACTGGACAAGGCCATGAAATCCGACATCTGGCCTTGTTTGGGGGTGGATGGTATTGGTTATTGGTTATATTTGAGCTCTGACCAGGCTTTGGAACAAACCCAAGAGGAGAATGAAACCAGATGTTCCCGCACCAGAAGTGCTGTCAGTTTGTTTATTCAGCGCTGTCAGAGCTGGGCCCTCTCACAGCCGGGTTGGAGCCTCACCTGTGGCTGGAGGCACCTGCAGGAATTCCCAGTGTCCGGGAGTGGCTCTGCAGTCCTTGGCTGTGACAGCTTCCCCCAGCTGATGTGTGGATCTGGTTGATGGGAAAGTCTGAGAGTAACAGGTACATCTTTTTTCATAATCACTGCAGGCAATCTTTGGTAGTGACGATTGGGTGCATTGCTGAGCTTCCCCTTTTGTCATTCTTTGCAGTTTTGCGTTATAATAAATCACACCATACCTGAACCTTGTGTCTGTGTTTTTGGTGCCGACCCTGCTCAGTGGCAGAACAGACACTGCAGCCCCACAGAACCAAGGGTACATTGTGACACTGCGGGGCCTGGTGTGACCAAGGGGACCAGAGTGACACCGTGGGGCCCCATGGAACCAAGGGACCGGTGTGAAACTGCGGGGACTCTTATAATCAAGGGCCCATTGTTTTCCTCTCCCTGCCCCAGCCCTGCAGAGCAGCCCAGTCCAGTCTGGCCCAGCAGCAGGAACTGGAGGCACTGGAGGTCATGGACAGCCACTCTGTGTCTGCAATGCTCAGGAGATGCTCAGCTCAGGCAGCTCCTGCAGCCCCAGGGCCAGCCCCGCTGCCCAGCACAGCAGCAGAGAGTTGGCCCCGGGGCTCCTCAGGCTGCTGCTGCTGCCCCAGGGACAGGGCAGCCTCTTGCCAGGGCTCCTCTGCACACCCACGGGCTCCTGCTCTGCTCCTGGCACACGGCAGCTGCCCACAGAGCCTTTCCCAGGGGAACACGTCTGTGCTGGCCTGAGCAGCCATTGCTGCAGCCCCTGCCCTGCTGCCCACAGCCCCGAGCTGGGGCTGCTGCTCTGCAGAGCACGGGGGCTGTGCTGCCCGGGGCCCTGGGCTGCCTCTGCTGGGCTCTGCTGCTCAGCCCGGGAGACAGAGGCAGCTGATGGTGCTCCCTGCACTGACCCCCTCCCACACAGGCTCTGCTGGGGCCGTGGAGGCTGCTCAGAGCTGCCTGCCTTGTTCCAGGGCTGCCACATGGCCTTGGGGCTGCCCTGGATCCTCCTGGGGAAGTTCCCTGAGGGCCAGAGCAGTCAGTGCCCAGACTCCTCTCCCTGTGCCTGCTGTGTCCCCTGGGGCTGCAGAGCTCTCCTGGCTCACAGCAGACATTCAGTCCTTGATCTCGGCGTGACCCCACCCTGGCCAGGCCTGTGCCCAGGGAGCTCCACTCCCTGCTGATCCCTGGCACACGCTGTCCCTGCAGCTCCCCTGTGTTCTCCTGGCAGCTCCCAAGGCCCTCCAGACAAACATTCCCCTGCCATCAGCCCTGGCACAAGCTGCAGAGCCCCAGGAAGGTTCAGCACAGGCCATTCACCATCTGATGGGCCCTGGCCACCAACAAGCAGAACCTGAGGCAGCCCTGAGTCCCCTGAAGGCCACGCTGGGACCCTGATGTCATCCCACTGAGCCCTGGGAGAAAAAGGAGCACAAGGAGCCTCTTCAGAGTCTGTTCCTTGGGCCTGTTCCTGAGAGTGACTCTGCAGGGAGAGCAAAGCCTTCCTGCCCTGCCCTCCCTGTGCTGCTGGAGCTGCTGTGCTGGAGCCCAGCTGTGTCCCAGCAGTGCCCATGGCCAGTCCCTGCCTGTGGTCACAGCAGGGACACGCAGCAGGACAGTGACCAATGTGCCAGAGCACTGCGGCCTTACAGCCACAGAAGGGCTGGGAAGGAGAGGCTGGAGCTGGGAAGAGCAGCACTGAAAGGACCAAGCACTGCTGCTCCCTGGCAGTGTAGCTGTGCTGGGACTCTTTTCCCCTTCTCGCCTCTAACTTCATGCAGGTTACAAAGATGGGATCCCAGGAAAAACAAGCACTGCAAGGTAGTTTATTTTCTTGAAATGTAGCAATACAGTAAATCCTGGTTTACAGAGCTTCTGGATAAAATTCAAGAGGCAGACAGTGAATTAGATGGGGGTGATTAAAAAAATTTCACTGGGGATAATTTTCTGACAGAAAAACCCATTGAACACTACCAAAGACCTGGGAAGGCCTTTTGAGCCTGTCATGAGTTCCATTCTGAAAATTATGGCCAAGAAAACAGGCAGTTTGTTGCTCCTGAAAAGCATCTACTCATCATTTTCCTCAGGGCATCCTTGAGCTCCTGGTTCCTCAGGCTGTAGATGAGGGGGTTCAGGGCTGGAGGCACCACCGAGTACAGAACTGACAATGCCAGATCCAGGGATGGGGAGGAGATGGAGGGGGGCTTCAGGTAGGCAAATGTGCCAGTGCTGAGGAACAGGGAGACCACAGCCAGGTGAGGGAGGCAGGTGGAAAAGGCTTTGTGCCGTCCCTGCTCCGAGGGGATCCTCAGCACAGCCCTGAAGATCTGCACATAGGAGAAAACCGTGAACACAAAACAACCAAGACATAAACAGATGGAAAACAAAAGAAGCCCAAGTTCCCTGAGTTTGGAGTGTGAGCAGGAGAGCTTGAGGATGTGTGGGATTTCACAGAAGAACTGGCCCAGGGCATTGCCATGGCACAGGGGCAGGGAAAATGTATTGGCTGTGTGGAGCAGAGCATTGAGAAAGGCACTGGCCCAGGCAGCTGCTGCCATGTGGGCACAAGCTCTGCTGCCCAGGAGGGTCCCGTAGTGCAGGGGTTTGCAGATGGACACGTAGCGGTCGTAGCACATGATGGTCAGGAGGGAAACCTCTGCTGAAATGAAAAAGACAAACAGAAACACCTGTGCAGCACATCCTTCATAGGAGATGGTCCTGGTGTCCCAGAGGGAATTGTGCATGGCTTTGGGGACAGTGGTGAGGATGGAGCCCAGGTCGCTGAGGGCCAGGTTGAGCAGGAAGAAGAACATGGGGCTGTGCAGGTGGTGGCCGCAGGCTACGGCGCTGATGACGAGGCCGTTGCCCAGGAGGGCAGCCAGGGAGATGCCCAGGAAGAGGCAGAAGTGCAGGAGCTGCAGCTGCCGCGTGTCTGCCAATGTCAGCAGGAGGAAGTGTCTGATGGAGCTGCTGTTGGACATTTGCTGTGTCTGGCCATGGGGGCCTGTTCAAGGAGAAAAGATCAGTGACAGGTTAGGAGAAAGTTCTTTCAGTAAAATCAAAGCCTTTTCCCACAGACCATTCTTCTGTATCACACTGACAGCCTTTTGATTTTCTAGCAGATTTTCCTTAAACTCCAACTGGGGAGCCCTGGTTGGTGCTGGCTGAGTGGGTCTTCAGGTTCAGGGCAATTACATGCAGGGTTTTTATAATTCAGCCTTGCCGTGCAGACGTGAGAGGGGGACAGGGAACCCGTCCTCGTGTTCCACTTTGAAACCCTGTTAATACAGAAGTCTCTGTCAGCTTGTACTCCCACTGCCAGTGACCAGGAATGGTAAAGTCTGTTTAAATGTTCTAGAGTTTTTTCAACAGCTTTTCTTCATCTCCACTTGACTATTTTTGATGTCAGAAACTCTCAGCATTTCTGCTGCTGCACTCAGGGAGAACAGAGCAAGTTCTCTGAGGCAAGGTGGTGCATGGAGAATGAGGGGAGGACCTCTGTCACCCTGTCCTGTTCCAGGATTCTCTGGGCTTTCACCTGTCCCCTACACAGGATGATCACCCTCCCATGTTTCCTTTAAAAACCGTCCTGACACTGCTGAGAGCTGATGGATCCACCACAGTCCACCCAATGTCCATCCTCTTCTCAAGGGCTCAGCCCCACATTTGTACCCAAGAACACACGGGACTCATTCCACCAACCCAACAGCATTTTCTCCATCACAGAACTTGTGTGTCTCCCCGTGGGGCTTTCAGATAACACAAAGATGCTACAGGGCAGGTTTGCATTGTGGAGGGAAGCTGGAAGCTTGGAAGGAAATCTCAGGGAGACTTTCAAGTGTCCTAATGATGGCACTGGATTAAATGAGATGGAGCTCCTTCCCTGGCTGCACTGACAGCATTGCCCACAGCCGGGCACTGGGGACAGGGTCACCCTGAGCCAGCTGTGCCCCCTCCCAGAGCCCCCAGTGCCAGGCAGCTGCTCCCAGCCCTGTGCTCTGCAGAGGGAACTGGGCCCGGGGCTGCAGAGCTGCCCCACGGCTCTGCTGCAGCTCTGCCTGCACAGGAGGGGCTTTACGCCTTGGACCCTCTCTTGGTTTGGGAAGACAGGTATCTGCTAGGTAATAATAAAAACAACAACTGCAGTTTCTTTTGGGATGGAGAGTGTAACCCCCCCCCTTCACTCTCTTTTTTTTCTTTTTTAATTATAAATTACAATCAGAGGCTCTTAGGCAAAGATTTGGGAAATAGGAATAGCAGTTTTTTATTAGTATGTATTACAAAGTAAACAAACACAAAAAAACCCTCACCAAACAACTACAGCATTAATAATAAACGAAAACAGTACCAAGATCCTTGAGGGTTTTGTTTCACAAAACATAGGGCAGTTTGGTTTCGGTGTCTCTGCAGGATCCTCAGAGCACCAAGCTGAAACTTTTCCAGCCAGCAACAGCCGTTCCCTCTCTCCCCGAACGCCGAAAAAAGAAGAGCCCGCAGCTGTCTCAAGCTTTGTCTTTTACCTGCATTATCTCTTCCTTCTAACTTTGTCCACCTCTTTGTTTTGGTTAAGTACCCTCAAGTATCCAACACTTGGTCTCCTTGGTAACTTCTGGGGAAAAAATTCTTTAGAGAAAGAAGGAGCAAACCTAACCCCCAACAGACCCCCAGCCCTGAGGGCAGAGGCTTGGCTGGGGGACAAGAGGGAGGGGGCTTGTTCCGAGGGAGGGGCTGCACTGGAAAGGATCCTCTGGAGATCTCTCCCTGCCACAGCATTTCTGGGTTTTGTTTTCTCTCATTTCCTGATCTTCTCTCTGCTTCCTGGAGATTTTTCTCCTGGAGGTATTTCCCTGTTCCTGATCTCTCCCTGCCAGCACTCACAGACCCCAAATCTCTGTGCACCCTCCTTGGCCCTACAGAAACCTGCCTGTTTGCAGGGCACTGGCTGGGGGCAGGTTCTGTTTGGAGCTTGGAGAAAGGACAGGTCAGACTAAGCCTGATGGCTCCAGTGAAGGTGATGCTGGTGCTGTCCATGGGCAAAGGAGTGGATGAAAGCACTTTTGGGAACCCATGAATAGCACTGGAGGTATAGTTCAGATGCCTTAGGGACTTTTAAACATGAAGTTGTTTATTATTTATCCCCCCCCCTTCACCAGGAGTAAGAAACTGAAAACAATGACTGAGTAAATTTTATCTTTATAAAAATTATTGTCCTGGAAATATTCCTGGAGTGAGCAGAAGCCCTGAGCATGTCCACATGCTTACAGCAGAGATAGTCTGAGTTGTACTTACAGAATCCATAATGGGATGTTCCTGCTTTAGGAGATCATTGCAGGAGCTGCAGCTGCATTGTCCTGCAGCCAGAGGCTTCCGGTGTCAAGGGCTGGAAATGATTCTCGCCCAGTCAGTCCTCAGCATCTTCCCAGCCCTGAGTGATTGAAGCTCTCTGTGCCTGTGTGCTGGGCCCAGGGTGGCTGCAAGCAGTGCCCCAGCCCTGCTGGGCTGTGCACAGGAGCCACTTTGATGGAGAAATGCCTTTTTGAAGCTCATCTTGGTTGCCAGCAGGTGCCTCTGTGTCAGGAGCCCGGCCCAGCTCAGCAGCACAGACACAGCACAAGGATGTTAATGAGCCTCTTGGGGATTTGCTGTTGTTTACATCAGACTCAGTCCCTGAGAGAGTGTTCAAAAAACTTCTCAAGGACTCAAAGTCAGATTAAAAACGCCAAAGTTTCTTGAACTTTTAAATGGGTCCCATTGAGGGACACGCCTGAGAAAGTGTCCCCAGGTTCCAGTTAGAGCAGAACACCGCAGGCACTGATGACAGGTGGGAACAAACAAGGCAAAGGTGTCTCTGATGCTGAGCAAACCTGCATGTGTTTCAGGAATGCAAAAGGCCAAGGCCTGAGCTCCAGCCCCTGGCAAGGCAGATGCTGTCCCTTCCTGTGGTGGTTTTATGTTTGCTGAATTTTGTTTACTAGCTGGGAGATAAGATTTTGGGAGAAAAAGCTGAAACAGGCACAACTGAAAAGTAAAAACAGATAGATTTTATTAGCATACACTAAGAGAAGAGAAAAAGGAAAAATGAGACATTCAAACATCTTTCCACTTACCACAAACCGTTCACTTTCCCACTCAACAGAGAGAAAACTATGATTTTTAGCCAGTTGCAGCTATTTAAACACAATCCGGCATCACCTTGGGAGAGGAGCCTCTCTAGAGTTTATGGAGATACATGCCACAGGAAAAGGTCTGGTGGTTCTCATGGTCACAAATCTGCAACCACACGGAATTTTTGCAGATTCTGTGCAGTCCCACCCATATAACAGTTTCCCAAGCTGCTTATGGGCCTCTGCATGTTTGGGGTACCATTTTAAGAATGCTTTTCTAATATAAAGCAAGGATTCTCTTCTTCTTTCTCTAAAATCATCACTATCTCAAAAGAAATAGAGACCTCCTTTTATGCCTAGGAGCCGGAACTTCAAAATTACTTCCTTTCTAGAAGCATCTTCGTCTCAAAGGCTGAGACTTCCTTATTTTTTCCCAGGAGCCGGGTATATTTTCTATTCAAAATCCTAAATTAAATCTCATTCATATCAGTACATACAACTGTTTGACTAGAACTTGCGTTCTCCCAAACAGCATTATAATAATCTATTTTTCTGTAATTCACATCCAGAGAAGTCTGGTCAGAAATATCCACTTCTTCCAATAATCTGGAACAGTTGGATGGGTGGGCAGAGTCTAACAAAATGAAGTTTAATGAGTCCAAGTGTCGATTCCTGCATTTTGGCCACAATAACCCCCTGCAGCATTATAGGCTGGGGACGGTGTAGCGGGACAGTGCCCAGGCAGAAAGGGCCCTGGGGGTTAGCTTCAAAATCCCCCATTTCCTCTGGGACAACTCCCCCTTGTTCAAACTGTCCTGCTCTGACACCAGCCTGCTTTGGGAAACAGACTCTGTCTTCTTACCGTGTGTCGTGCTGGGCTCCTTATGTTTGACTCTGGCATTTGACATCTGTGTCCTTTTCTGTGTTCTGCATCTTCCAGCAGCCTCTGGGAGGAAGAAAGCTTTGACCACGTGTTCTTCCCATCGCATCACCTTATCCATTGCCCGTGGGAGCTGCATTGCTCTCTGCATGTGTCCTGCAGAAGTTGTTTCCTTGAGGACCAACAGAACTGGAGCTCTGCTGAACACAGTCCTGTTCCCATTCCTAAATCCATTCATCTGCAGCCTTGGGAACAAATCTGTGATCCTGGCCCTGAACAAATCCATTGCCAGGCCAAGAACAAAGCCTTTCCTCTAAGCATGGTGCATTTCTGGAAAGCCATCCCAAGGATCTGGTATCATCTGTTACACAAAACCAGTGCCTGTGTGTGCAGCCTCCAAACACGGCTGCCTCAGGAGATTGACGCTCCTGCTGGGTTGTGTCAGGTTAAGAGAGAAGAGACTCATCTGCACTCCCAGACAGGGCACCAACAATGGCAGCAGGACAAACTCAGTTCATTCTCTGCCCGGGCTGCTCCCGGGCCCATCTCAGGAGAGCCACCAGCTCATTAAGAGCCCATCTCTGGAACAGAGAAGAGCTCAGAGGAACAGTGGCAAGTGACAATCCAAATTACAGCTCCTGAGCGATGGACACCTTGTCCCAGCTCCTTTCCTGGGACAGCCATCAGCCCTGCTTTGAAACCCCAAAGTTTGAAACCCCAAAGTCACCCTCCCAGTAAAGAAAGACTTTCTCCTGTGCAGTCTAAACCCTCCCTGGTACAGCTTTGAACCATTCTCACACGTTCCATCCCAGGATATCAGGGAGAAGAGAAAGGGAAATGCAGGGCAGAGCCAGGGGGGCAGCGAGATGGGAGTGTGCAGCCTGCAGGGACACAGCAGCAGCTGTGGGACAGCGCAGGACAAGCTGTGCTGGACGTGGCCAAGGGCCCGGCAGGGCTGGCAGTGCCCAGGAGAAGCCAAGTCTTGGTGCCCTGGGGCACAGCAGGGTCTGTGCCACCAAGGGCTGGGAGGGGACACCTTGTCCTGAGGCCCTGGGGCCTCCTGGCACAGCCCCAGCAAGGCTGGGCACTGTCACCCCCTTGTCCTGCCCTCAGCATCCCCCCACATCCATCCCAGTGGCCCCAGGGATCTGCTGGGACCAGTCCCTGGGGAGCCTTGGTCAGGAATGGCCCTGGGGGGCTCCTCAGTGCTCCCAGGGACTGCAGGTTTTTCAGAGCACTTTGGGTTTTGCTTTTGCCTGGGAGTCTCTGAGGGGTTTGTGCAATCACGGCCTCCAATTGTCTGCTGTAATTAGTCCCTTGAGATGTTTTGTCACTAACAACACTCAGTGGGGCTCATTAATGCCTCAAGTTACTCAAGAGTCATTAAAGTACTACTTTTTGACACTGAATCACTCTGAGAGGTTTGTGCAGTCATGGCCTCCAATTATCTGCTGTAATTAGTCCCTAGAGAGGCTTCGTACTGACACTCAGTGGGGCTCATTAATGCTCTGAGATACTCAATGTCTTTTAAGGTACTTTGGGTTTTCCTTCCCACACTCCGTCTCTGAGAGGTTTCTGGGCACTCTTGGCCTCCAGTTCTCTCCTCCAAGGAGTCCATGAGGAGCCTGTGTTGGGGATGGACCTCAGTGGGCCCCAGGAATGCTTTGAGACACGTTGGGTTTTTCCTCTGACTTGGACTCCTGGAAAGGTTTGTGCCATCTCCTCTCAGGCCCTGAGGGCTCAGCACCAAATGCACCACGGGGCTCTTTGGGATCAAGCAAGTCCTGACAAACCACGGCTCTGCCTTGATTTCCCTCTGCTCTGGTGCAGTTCATTAGGAAGGTTTTGTACTGCAGTTATGGAGAAAGATTTCAAAGAGCTTCTAAGAAATTCACATTCCTGTCATAAAGGGTGTGTTTTATTACTGTTCTCTTTGGAGCAGAGGTGATTGCAGCATTCTGTGATTGATGTCGATCCATGGTCCCTCCTTAGGTCTGGCCTGCGCAGAGAAGCTGTGCCTTGAGGTCTGACCCAGTGTGGACAACCTTGCTCCACATTCCCCAAGCCCATCCTGCCTGTCCTCACTCAACTGGGACCTGCTTTGCTCAGAGAGCTGCCTGCACTCAGGCAAAAAGGGCTTTTCTATTTTTGAAGCAACGAAAAACTTGTAATTTTCCCCACTGAAAACAGTCACACTCCTCAAGTGTGTGCCAGCCCAAGGGGCCACCAAAACCACTCCAGCCCTGCCCTGGGCCGGCTGTGAGGGTGGATCAGCATCCCAACCCGCCCTGGGCCACTGCAAGGGGCTGTGGCCACGGACACACTGGGACAAACTGGGGACAATGGCAACACTGTGGGGAAGACTGGGGAATACCAGGGGCGTGCTATGGAAGATACTGGGGGGAACTGGAAGGGAATGGGAATGAACTCAGGTGTATTGGGAGGGACTGGGCTGTACTGGGGATGAACTGGGCTGTACTGGGGATGAACTGGGCTGTACTGGGAAGGACAGAGGGGTTGAATCGGCTGTTCCCACCTCCGCAAACTCCCATTTGCCGAGGCTCCCGCCCGTCACCGCCAGCACCCAATCAGTGCCAGGAAACCGGGGCCTCGGGGCGGTGCCTGGTGTCGGTTTTGCCTTCAACTCCCGTCATGCACCGCGGCCCAATTGAGCCCCATTGCACCCCGGACTACAATGCCCGTCATGCCCCGCGCTCCACAGAACCCCGCCCCCGTATCCCCCCTCCCCCCCATGTTTACCCTACGTTTCCCCCAGACCCTCCAGGATCCCGAAGTGCCCCCTCAGTATTTATTTGGAACCCCCCAAAATCGTCCCCGACTCCCCTGACTGCTCCCAACCCCAGAGATGCCCGTTAGAGCCACTTCTGGGAATTCATCTCCGATCATCCCCCGTGCTCTCAGAGCTCTGCCCAACACAGTCTCGCGCCGAAAATTCCTGCTGTGCCCCGTGTCCTAAAGCGCCCGGTTCGAGCTCCCCAAGTTCCCCCCAATTCCTCCCGAACCGCACACGTTTCCCCCGAGGGCCTCAAGTCGCGACTCGGACGCAGAAGTGTCCGCCAAGCGCCTTCCCGGCCCCGCCACAGCTCGGCTTTATGCACTTCCGGGACTACAGCTCCCAGCATGCTCCGCGGCGCACACGGAGCCCTATTCCAGCCGTGACTCCATCTCCCGTCATGCCCCGCGCCCCCTGACAGCCATTGGAGCCGCGCCTCGAACTCCCGTGATGCTCCGCGGCCCCGTTACACCGTGTTCTACCCGCGCCTACAACTCCCATCATCCCTCGCGCCCCAGAGAGTCCCCTCAGGGCCCCCAAGTGCCCGCCCGGACCCCGAAGGGCCCCAGATTCCCCTCCCTGACCTCCAAGTGCCCACCCGGCTCCTCCAGATGTCCTTCAGACCCCAAATTTTCTTCAGATTCCATCCCCAGGTTTAGAACTGCCACAAATGTGCCCCAGAAATGTCTCCGTGGACCCAAAGTGGCCCCTTTTACCCTGTCTGAGAAAACGATAAAGAAGATGACAAAAGGAGTAAAAATAGGCCTAATTAGCATAAAGAGGGAGGAATCAATAGCCAGATGTTGTCAATGAATTAATGAAGGGAATTGTGTAACTTAGAACCAATGACCAATAATTTTTTGGGTTGCTAAAAATGTATCGATTTTTTAAAGTACATGTCAAACATAGGTTAAAACATATATAATAATATTTTATATATTTATAAATATTAATATAATTTCCTAATAATTTTTTTTTTTTAAAAATTCATAATTTACAAAAATTATTTCAGATGTCAGTTTTTGGTGGATGATTTCAGACACAGTGAGGTTGCGGTGAGGAGCAGGTTGTCCAAACAGGGTCAGCCTGCAAGGGGCTCATTCTCCATGCCCAGACCTCCTAAGGAGACACTCAGCATTAAGATCACTTGTAGAATACGTCTTTCATGTCGGCAATGATCTGAAAAATTAAAAAAAATGCACCCTGGATTAGAAAAAACTCAGGAGGTGCACTTTGAAATCTTCCTCCATAAGAGAACTCCAAACTGGCTCCAAGCAGCTGCACAAGCCCTGGAGACGAAGACAAGTGAAGGAAGAAAAGGAGGTCGTGACTGCTTTCTGGATTTGAATCAGCCCCATGCTGGATTTGGGGCTGAGTCCAGAAGCTCCAGGCACTGAGAGAAGGTTGAAGAAGCTGCTCAAGGAGGCAGAAGCAAAACTCCAAGTCCCTTGGAGCATCCCTGGGCCCCACTGAGGGCAGGGAGTGCCAAAGGCTCCCCAGGGACTGCTGAGAGCAGATCCTTGAGGCCAGGATTGCAGGGAGCCGCAGGCTGTGAGCAGGGAACTGCAATGCTGAGCAAGGCCTGGGCTGGTTGGAGGCAGCAGAAAGGCCAAGCCCTGAGCCCAGGCCTGGCACAGCAGGGCCTGTCCCTCCCGGGTGGCTCGGGGCTGCTTGTGGGGCAGTGGGATGGGAGGGGCAGCGAGGACAAATGGCACAAAGCTGTGTGACACTCCCGATCCTCATGGCACTGCGGGCCAGTGTGACACAGCAGGGCCTCATGGAAACAAGAGGCCGTAATGAGCCTGCGGGGCTGTAACACCCCAGAACACTGAAATAATGGGGGTACCCAAAGGTTCTCTTACTCGAGTTTGGTGCACAAGGAGAAATGCCAACCAGATAGTCTCAGGATGAACAGATGCACAGAATATTCTTATTTGCAAGGAACAGTCAAGGATCATAAGTCCAACTCTTATGTGAATGGCACACAGAGGGACTGAACCCACAACCTTAGTGATATTAGCACCATACTTTAACCAACTGAGCTAAGAGGTCAAAGCAACACACAGCTCTACTGGCAAAATAGAGAAAATCAAGGAACTTGGAAAACCATTTAATAAAACATCCAACTCAAAACTCTTATCATAGCAGTAGCTTCATTGACTTAGCCCATTTGACCTGGAAACCTTTACAGAATTACAGAATGACAAAATGACTAGATTGGAAGAGACCTCCAAGATCATTGAGTTCAACCCATGTCCCAACACCTCACCTAAGCCATGGCACCTAGTGCCACATCCAGTCTTTTTTAAAACACATCCAGAGATGGTGATGCCACCACCTCTCCAGTCAGATCATTCCAGAACTTTATCACCCTTTCCGTAAAAATCTTTTTCCTAATTTCCAACCTATATTTCCCTTTGTGCAGCCTTAAGACTCTGTCCTCTCATTCTGTCAGTGGCTGCCTGGAGAAAGAGACCAAGCCCCACCTGACTACAAACACCTTTCAGGGAGTTGTAGAGAGTGATAAGGTCACCTCTGACTCTCCTTTTCTCCAGGCTAAACAACCCCAGCTCCCTCAGTCGTTCCTCACAGGAGTTGTGTTCCAAGCCGCTCACCAACCTTGTTGTCTCCTCCGGACACATTTAAGCATCTCAAGGTTATTCTTAACTGAGGGCTCAGAACTGGACACAGCACTCGAGGTGTGGCCTCAGCAGTGCCGAGTACAGGAGAAGAATGACCTCCCTGCTCCTGCTGGCCACACCATTCCTGATCCAGGCCAGGTGCCATTGGCCTTCTTGGCCACCTGGGCACACTGCTGCCTCATGTTCAGTTGGCTGTCGACCAGAACCCCCAGGGCCCTTTCTGCCTGGGCACTGTCCAGCCACACCGTCCCCAGCCTAGAGCACTGCAGGGGTTATTGTGGCCAAAATGCGGAACTCAGCACTTGGACTTAATAAACTTCACCTTGTTGCACTCTGCCCACCCATCCAACTGTTCCAGGTCTCTCTTCAGAGCCCTCCTACCTGCCAACAGATTGACAAATGTTCCCAGCTTAGTGTCATCTAAAAATTGACTAATAAGAGATTCAATAGCCCCATCCATGTCGTGAATACAAATGTTGAACAGAGCTGGCCCCAGCACAGACCCCTGAGGAACACCCCTGGTGACTGGCTGCCAGCTGGATGCAGCACCCTTCCCCACCACTCTCTGGGCCCGGCCATGCAGCCAGTTGTTAACCCAGCAAAGAGTGCTCCTGTTCAAGCCGTGGGCTGCCAGCTTTTCCAGGAGCGTGCTGTGGGAGACAGTGCCTAAGGCCTTGCTGAAGTCCCAACAGACAACATCCACAGCCTTTCCCACATCCACCACACAAGTCACCTGGCCATAAAAGGAGACATAAAAACTGGTCAAACATGACCTACCCCTCCTAAACCCATGCCGGCTGGCTCTGATACCCTGTCCATGAAACAATATAAACTGCTCCGTGACCTTTACCATGTACTGAGGTCAGGCTAACTGGCCTATAATTACCAGGATCCTCCTTCCCACCCTTCTTGTGAATGGGTGTCACATTGCCCAGCTTCCAGTCATCTGGAATCTCACCAGTGGGCCAGGACTGTTGGTAAATGATGGAGAGCGGCTTCACAAGCTCATCTGCCAGCTCCCTCATCACCCTGGGGTGGATCCCACCTGGGCCCATAGATCTATGAACATCCAAGCAGCTCAGCAGTTCTCTGACTGCCTCCTCCTGGACACTAAGTTCCCTCCCACATCCAGTACAGAACAAAGGTTGGCCTTCCTATTGCAGTTAATATATTTGAAAAACTTTTTTTAATATCCTGTACAAAATTGCCAAATTAAGTTTGAATTGAGCTTTGGACTCCCAAACACTTTTCCTACATGCTCTAGCAATCCCCTTAAATACTCCTTGACCTGACCCTCCTTCCAAAGATGATGCATCCTCTTTTTATTCCTAAGTTCCTTCAAAACCTCCTTGCCCATCCAGGCTGGACGTTTGCCTCGTCAGCTCATCTTTTGGCACACAGGGAAAGCCTGTTCCTCTGCCCTCAAGATCTCTGCTTTGAAGCACGCCCACCTTCCCTGGACTCCTTTGTTTTTAAGGGCTGCTTCCCTAGCAACTCCCTGAATAAGTCTTGTAAATAGGCCAAAGTCTGCTGATTGGAAGTCCAGTGTAAAAGTCTTCTTGATGTTCTTCCTGATTTCACCAAATATCGAGAACTCTATAATTTCATCATCACCGTGTCCCAAGGAGCCTCCAACCACCACATCTCCCACCAGCCCTTCTCTATTTGCAAACAACAGGTCGAACATAGGCCCTCCCCTGGTGGGGCTCACTCACCAGCTGCAACAAAAAGTTGTCCTCCATACACTCCAAAACCTTCCTGGACTGCCTCTTTCCTGCTATATTAAGTTCCCAGCAGATATCTGGCAGCTTAAAGTCACCTACAAGAACAAGGGCTGGTGATCCTGAAACATTCTCCAGCTGCTTTTAGATTAAGTTGTCCACCTCTTCTTCCTGGCTGGGTGGATGATAACAGACTCCCAGCAGGTTCCCCTGGTACCCCGTCCTGTTTTCTTAGGGTACAACGGTAACAATGAAAACCTTACCAAGGGCACAACTCCCAAGTCCACAAGGAAAAGAACAGACAAGCTGTCAAGTTCTTCAAATATTTGTCCTGCTTTGCTGCAAGACTCCTACTGCACACACAGTGTGGAAAGCCAAGGGAAGCTGCAGTTGGTGGCACGTCTTGTGACAGAAGCTGCACCTCGTTCTCCAGGAAGTGTTCTTGGAAAGAGCAGACGGGAGTGTGGAGAAGATTCTGGGAAAACTGAAAGAGCATTTAAGAAATGAAATGAAAATGTATAGAACCAATACTAAGATGTCCTTGTCAAATGATTTTGATGCTCCCCTTTTCCATCTTGCACTACTTCTCCATCCCATGAACTACAAATGGATCTCACCTCTAAGATCCATGATTTGGCAAGTTTGAGATGCTGTAAAATACCATGAGCTACACACAATTTGCCTTCCCCTGTTTTTCTTGGAAAGCAATGCTGGAGACACAAGTGCAGTGCTTGGGCCAGGTACAAATTCTGCATTCAGGGAACGTGCTCTGACAGTGTCTGACCCTCAGCAGGGACAATGCACAGCAGCAACCAAGGGGAATGCTCTGCCACAGTGCAGGAGTCAAGACTCTGTGTCTTGGCTCCTGTGGGCAAAGTTCCCGTGTTTGGACAGGCTCGGGGCTGCCCCCGGGGAGCGCGGGGCTCGGCGTGGGGCTGAGCGGGCAACGGACAAACGGACCTGGGGAAAAACGGCCCCGGGGCTTCAGTTGCTACAGCAGCAGCGGCAGCAGCGGCAGCAGCGGCAGCAGCGGCAGCAGCAGCGGCAGCAGCAGCAGAAAAAGGACTTTTCTAGACTTCCTTCTGCTTTTCCTCTTCCTCTCCTGCAGGCCCGCACCCTCTCCCTTAGTCCCGCACCCTCTCCCGATCTCCCTGTCCCGGTGTCCCCGTCCTCTCGCAGTCTCCCTCTCCCCTGCAGGGCCGGGCCATGCCCCCGGCCCGCCCCCGGCCCCGGGTGGGGCTGCCCCGTCCCCGCCCCCGGCCCCGGGCCTCCCGCCGCGGTCTCGCCTCCGCCGGGCTCTGGCTGTCCTGGCGATGGCGGTGGCGGACGAGGATCAGTGCCTGGGGCTGCGGCGGCATCGCCGCCCTTTGCCTTCGCCTGTGCCGAGCCCGGCCCCGGCCCCGGCCCCGGCCCCGGCCCCGGCCCCGGCCCCTCCCGGGCCCCGCGGAGGACACAGGCGGCGCGGCCGCTCCCGCGGCCTCCGCCGCGGCTTCCCCGGCCCGAGCTCCGCCGCTCGGCAGCGTGGCCGCCGGCCCCGAGCTGCCGCTGTCGCCTTGCCAGGAGCGAACGCCTGGGGATTCCCGGCCCGGGGCGGTTGAGGGGCGCTCGGGGGCCGTTGCTGGCCCCGGGCCGAGCACTGACAGCCACGTCTCGCCGGCAGGGAAGGCGCAGCAGGGCCTCCAGGAGCAGTACCGGCTGGGTTCGCTGCTGGGGCGCGGCGGCTTCGGAAGAGTCTTCGCAGGGACGCGGCTCTCGGACGGCGCACCGGTGAGCGGCGGGGCTGGCGGCGGGCGCAGGAGGAGGAGGAGGAGGGCGGAGGAGGAAGAGCATGGGGCTGGGCAGCGTGGGCAGCGTGGGCAGCGAGCTCAGGCCGCTGCTCCCCTTGGCTTGCAGGTGGCCATCAAAAGGGTGCCACGGAACCGCGTCCGGCACTGGGGAGAGCTGGTGAGTGAGCGGGGGCCAGCGGGAGAAGCCGGGGCGTGCCGGGCGGGGACGAGCCGAGGCCCGGCAGGGTGGAAGGCGCCAGGACGCCTCGAGGGAGAGCGGGCGTGGGGCCAGCGGAGGGTGCAGAACATCCCGGGCTGGGTGAGGGCTTCCCCACCCCTGGCACGGCCTCAGCCCCACTGACGGCATCGTGGTCATCCCACAGCCCAACGGCACCAGCGCACCGCTGGAGATCGTGCTGCTGGACAGGGTCTCCACTGGCTTCCCTGGTGTCGTCCAGCTGCTGGACTGGCTTGAGCTCCCCAGTGAAATCGTGATGGTGCTGGAGCGCCCGCAGCGGTGTCAGGACCTCCAGCATTTCATTCGGGCACGGAGGTTCCTGTCCGAGGAGGTGGCGCGGGAGCTGTTCCGCCAGGTGCTGGAGGCCGTGCGGCACTGCACCAGCTGCGGGGTCCTGCACAGAGACATCAAACCAGAGAACATCCTGGTTGACCTGGCCACCGGGCAGGCCAAACTGATCGATTTTGGCTGTGGCACCTACCTTCAAGACACGGCATACACGCAGTTTGCAGGTGAGCCCACGCAAGGATGTGCTCCCAGCTCCTGACATCTCATGGCCCAACATCTCACAGCCCAACCTGGGTGTGGCAGTGGGGATTCTCCCTTTTGCTGCCACTCATGGCACTGAGACTTCAGCTGAGTTGCTTTTGAGCAGGGGTGGGTTGGGGCCCAGCTTCCAGCCCTGCTGGCAGCCTTTGCCAGCCACTCTGCCCAGGACTGGGGCTGGGGCAGCCAGCCCGACAGAAACACCCGTGGGTGGGGCTGTCAGAGAGCGTGGAGTCAGAACCTGTGCACCAGCCAGTTTGGTGTGCAGGTGAGAAAGGGCTTGGACTGCTCCTCTGGCCTTCTTTGTCTTGTGTTCATAATGTTATTTGGGGCAATGCAGGCAGGGAGAAGGAAGGCATGGTTTTCCTCCTGCTCTGAGTGGGTTATTTCTTGTTCTGGTCAGGCCTTTCCAGGGCTTCTGCTGCCCTTTTCCTACACCAGTGGTTTCTTTTCCAATGCCCGTTTTTCACACAAAGCCCAGGTCCTGGTGGGAGGGCAGCGGGTCACACCATGTGCCACTGGGGCAGTCCCCACATGCCCAGGGATGCTGGGGCCAGGCTCTGGGAGCAGCAGCATCCCTCTGATGAACTCCATCTGTATTCCACAGGAACACCAGCATACAGACCCCCAGAATGGACCGACTTTGGCTGGTACTACGGCGAGCCAGCTACCATCTGGTCCCTGGGCATGCTCCTGCACCAGATGGTCTGCGGGCAGCACCCTTTCAGGAGCGGCTGGAACATCAGCTGGGGCCAGCTCCCGCTGCCACAACGGCTCTCTCAAGGTGGATCCTCATCTCTGGGCACGGGGGGAATACCAGTGCTGGGAGACAGCAGTTGGCTCGTGAGCATCCTGCTCTGGCAGCTGCTGAGGAGGTGGCACATGTCCTGCTCTCCTGCTCTCCTCCAAAACAGGGAATTGATGGGAAAGTTTAGGCCCAGCTCTGAGCACATCCAGCATGGCCTGGGCATGGGAATATGGGGCAAAGCAGCCAGGGGCCTTCTCCAACTGACTGGCAGTTTCTGGTTTCTCTTCCCAGAGTGCAAGGATCTCATCAGGTGCTGTTTAGCCGTGGATGACATGGAAAGGCCTTCATTAGAAGACCTTTTTGGTGATCCTTGGATGCAGGAGATTCATCTGGAGTAGAAGAAGGGAGAGAGCCAGAGGTTCATTTTGATGCAGGGCCCTGGTAAGTTCCAGCTGCACACATGCCTTGGCAATCAGAAGCAAAGAAAGCCAGACTTTTTGTGCTGCCTGTGTCACTGCACAGGGGTCATCAGGTGGGCACAGGCAGCCCTTGTGCTGGAGCTGAGTTGCCATGCGAGTTGTTTTGGCTTGTGCTGGTTCACTGACAGCTGGGGCCCTGGGCAGAACACTGACAGCCTGGTCTCACCCCCAGGGAAGGAGAAGGAGCCCCTGGAGAAGCTGGACCAGGTGGGGCTGCTGCTGCTGGAGACAGTGAGGACGACAACAAGGATGACAACCTCTTCCTGAACCTGGCCACCAGCAATTGAAGGTGATGAACTTCAATTCTGGCACCTTCTTCAAAGTCAGGCTCCACAGCCAATTTGCAGATGAGTTCGCACACAGGGGGATGCTCCCAGATTTGGGCATTGCACAGCCTGGCCAGGAACCAAAGGTTCCCCCCTTTCCTGGGGCTGATGCAACTGATTGTTCAGTGGGCTGCCAAGCTGCTTTTTGGCAGGGCTGGGGGCACGGGCTGGGGTGGTTCTGAAATGGGAGTCGGCTCCTGGCCCTGCCAACAGCCGCCACCCCCCACCATGCCCTGGGCTGGGGCTGGGGCGGCCGGCCCGACACAAACCAACCCCCAAGGTGGGAGCAGAGGTGGGACTCCAGAACCTGTGCTCGGCTGCTTTGCTTTGCCGGCAAGGAAGGACTTGGGCTGCTCCACTCCCTTTGTTTTCTTTGGGATCACCATTAGTTTGGGGGGCAGTGTAGGGGGGGAAGAGTGAAAGCATGGGCTTCCCTCACTGGTGGGTGGGTTTTTCCCTAGGATGCAGGGCATGGTGGCTTCCTCAACCTCTGACAGAGGCAGGATCTTTTACCTTTTCCCTTTTTTCCCTTTTTTGTCTGAAATCTCTTTTTGTTAATTTGATGTTTGTTTTTCTAAAGGAAGCCTTCTAGGTGGTGTCCAGTCTTGACTGGGAAGTGCTTGGGACCAGCTGTGGAGTGGATGAAGGAGAAGGCTGAGGACGTGGTTTGGGAGCAGCTTTTCTTTCCGCGGCGGATGGCGTGAGGTGTGTCCCCGTCTTGTTGGCACGGGTGGGGTAAGAGCTTTTGGGAGATGGCAGCCAGCACAGGAGCATCCTGCTCTGGGCAGCTGCTGGGGAGGTGGATCTGGCCTGGCTGGCTGCAGGCTGGGCACGTGTCCTGCCCTCCTGCTCTGCTGCCAAAGGCAGCAATGATGGGCAGCTTTGGGCCCCGCTCTGAGCACGGCCAGCATGGCCTGGGCACCGCGGGCGGCTGGGACAAGGGCACAGGAGCCTTCAGCTGACGGGCGGTTTCTGGTTTCTGTCCTTGCAGCCGGGCTCTGCGGATGCTGAGGCTGCTCTGGGCTCTGCCAGGGCTCTGCTGGAGCTCAGCACCGGGCCGAGATCAGCCAAAGAAGAAATGGTGTGACCTGCAGCAGACTTGCCGTGAGCATTTCGGCAATGCAGCTCAAGTTTGCAGAGGGTGCATCTCCAAGGGAAAACATGACACCCCCCAAAATAAACTTGTTTAATACCTTCTGAAATGAAATCAATCTGGGGTGACACCAAATGACATTTTTCAGCTTGCTCAAGCTGTAGCTCAGCCCTTCTCTGAACAGTTCTGTCCCTCACCTGCATTTTCCTTCACAACTGCTCCCTATTTTCCCCCAGTGAGTTCCCAGCTGATTGCAGTCTCCATCACACACAGGGCCCCCCAAGTGCCCGCCCGGACCCCGAATTATCCGACAGAATCCTTTAGTGCCCCGCCAAGGGCCCACGCGGCTCCCCCAAGTGTCCTCCAGACCCTTAAGTTCTCTAGAAATTCCTTCCCCAGCTCCAAAACATCCCCAAATGGGCCCCAGAAACGTCTCCGTGGACCCCAAAGTAGCCCCTTTTACCCTGTCTGAGAAAATGATGAATACGATTACAAAAGGACTAAGAACAGGACTAATTAGCATAAGAAGGGACAAATCAATAGCCAATAGAGGTCAATGAATTAATGAAGGGAATTGTGTTACTTAGAACAAATGACCAATATTGTCCTTAGTTGCTAAACATGTATACCTTTTTCAATTTAAATCTAAAATTAGGTATGTAAAGAACAATAATAACATAAATCTGGAAAATATAATTTTAAAATTAATTACATTTTATTTTTTAACGTAATTTTTTTTATGTTTTGGGATGTCAGTCCTTGGTGGGTGAGGTTAGATATGGTGAGGTTGGGGTGAGGAGCAGGTTGTCCAAACAAGGTCAGCCTGCAAGGGGCTCATTCTTCACCATGCCCAGACCTCCTAAGGAGACATTCTGAATTAAGATCACTTGGGGAATGCTTCTGTCACTTCTTCAATGAACTGAAATATTAAAAATGTGCCCTTGGTTAAAAACAAAACAAAACAAAACAAAACCAAAAACCCCACACTTGGAAATCTTCCTCCTTAACAGAACTCCAAACTGACTCCAAGCAGCTGCACAAGCCTTAAATGATAAGAACGGGCAAGGAGACCAGCTCCTTCTCAATGCCATTACTAAGATCAGCTATGGGAGTGGGGGGCTCGAAGGGCTGCGCCCACTGCCACTGCTCCCGACGAATAACGCAGGGAAGAAGCTATTCCCCACCGCCGCAGGGCAGAGCCAGGCTTTCCACCCTCGCGACAATCCCTTGGTCAGAACCCCAGGAAAAACACTCATAACTCGTGGTCTAGAGATGCCTGTCTGGTCGAGTGCTGTTCAAGTTATGGTGACGAGGCGGAATCCAGCACTGATTGCTCTCAGGTTCTCTATGGTTCTGCCGACCCAGAGGGGTTTGTCTTAGCCCTTGGTTTCATGTCGGCTCATTGCTTTTAGGGGTTTTTTCCGCTCCTTCTGGGCGCTGAGGTCCGTGGGAGTCTTCTTCATTTACATACCGGGTGGAGTCACCGGTTGCCGTGCGGGAGCCAGCAGGGCGGGAGCCGGCAGGGCAGGAACAGGTACTCTGCGGGGAAGAATACAGTTCTAAAGGAAGAGACTTTGAGGTAAATAGCATTTACCAGGGAAAGCATTACAATAACAATGGGTATGGGGTAAACAGTATTTAACAAAGCAGACCTTTCAATAGGTACGAGATACTGCGATAAGTAGCCTTTAACGAGAGAAGGCAGGTATGGGGTAAACGGTATTTAAAAAAAGAGACCTTTCAATAGGTACAAGATAACAAGGTCACCAGTATTTTAACTGAGAGAAGGCACCTTACAGTAGAAATCTTTAACTGCGTTTAGAAATTTGTATTTTATTTCTTACATTGGAGACATGAAGACAACTGAAGAGAGAGAAAGAGCTCGTGAAGGTATTCTGTATTTTCATGAGCCCCACACTGGATTTGGGGCTGAGTCCAGGACGCTTAGGCATGGAGAGAGGGTTGAAGAAGCTGCTCAAGGAGGCAGAAGCAAAACTCCAAGTCCCTTGGAGCATCCCTGGACCCTACTGAGGGCAGGGAGTGCCAAAGGCTCCCCAGGGACTGCTGAGAGCAGATCCTTGAGGCCAGGATTGCAGGGAGCCGCAGGCTGTGAGCAGGGAACTGCAATGCTGAGCAAGGCCTGGGCTGGTTGGAGGCAGCAGAAAGGCCAAGCCCTGAGCCCAGGCCTGGCACAGCAGGGCCTGTCCCTCCCGGGTGGCTCGGGGCTGCTTGTGGGGCAGTGGGATGGGAGGGGCAGCGAGGACAAATGGCACAAAGCTGCAAGCCCTGCCAGCCTCCTCAGGGAGGGGCCGGGCAGGAGCAAAGTGCAGCCCCTGAAAGGAAAGTTCCTTCTGTGGGGCCTGCAGAGGCGCTGGCAGAGCCCAGGGGACAAAGGCCTGGGTGCCTGTGGCCCTGCCAGCCCTGCCCAGCCCTTGGCCATGTGTCCTGCAGGCTGTGCCCCCTGTGCGTGCTGCTGCTGTGCCCTGGCCGCCTGCACACGCCCATCTCGCTGTCCCCCCAGCATTTCTCAGCCCAGCATTTCTGTGCCCTCCCTGGGCTCCCTGCACCCAGCGCTGCCGGCTCCTGGCACACAGAGCCAGGCCATGGCCTGGCCTCACGCTGGGACACCTCCTGCACCAAAATTCTGCCCTGGAGGTTTCCTTCTCTTCCCAGTGCCAAGGAAAGCTCTGTCTGCTGCTGTTGACAAACAGACAAGGGCTGGTGGGAGATGTGCTGATCAGAAGCTGTTTGGGGTACAATGACCATGAAATTATAGAGTTTTTATATATTCTGTGAAAGAAGGAGGGGCATCAACAAAATTCTGCAGTGGATTTACAGAGGGCAGACTTTGACCTATTCAGGATGCAGATTTGGGGAGTGCCAAATAAAGTACTGACATTTTTAAGGGAATTAGCCCTTAAAAACAAAGGGGTCCAGGAAAGATGGACACAAATCAGGAAAGAAATCTTGAAGGAGCAGGAACAGCGTGTCCCTCTGCGCCAAAATATGAGCTAGCAAGGAAAATGACTGACCTGCTTGGACATGGGGCTTCAACAGGAACTCATGGGAAAAAAGGAGGGTTCATTGCTATTGGACAGAGGGGCAGGAAAATCAGGAAATGTTGAAGGATGTTGTTAGGTTATGCAGAAAGAAAACTAGAGAGGTGAAAGCTCAACTAGAACTTAACCAGGTTGCTTCTGTAAAGGATAATACAAATGGTTTTATAAATATATTACTGGCAAAAGGAGGTATAAGGACAAGCTCCATTATGTATTGGATATGGTTGGGGGGGAATATAGTAACTAAATTGAGGGAAGGGCTGAGGTGCTTAGCCCCTTCTTTGCCTCCATTTTAAACAATAAGACTTGTCCTCAGGACAAGTGTTCTCCTGAGCTGGTAGATGGGCACAGGGAGACGAACAGCCCCCCTGTAATCCAGGAGGAAGCAGCTGCTGACCTGCTGAGCCACTCACATGCTCACAGGTGTCTCTGGGACCAGATGGGATCCACCCTAGGGGGATGAGGGAGCTGGTGGATGAGCTCCCCAAGCTGCTCTCCATCATTTCTCATCAGTGCTGGCTCCCCAGGGAGGTCCCAGAGGACTGGAGGTGCCAATGTGAGCCCATCCCCAAGAAGGGCTGGCAGGAGGATCTGGGGAACTCCAGGCCTGTCAGCCTGACCTCGGTGCCCAGCAAGGTTATGGAACAGATCACCTTGAGTGCCATCACACGGCACCCACAGGATGGCCGAGGGATCAGACCCAGCCAGTGTGGATTTCAATATTTGCATTGATGGTCTGGATGAGGGGATTGAGTCCACCATCTGCAAATTTGCAGCTGACACCAAGCTGGGTGTGAGTGTGGATCTGCTGGAGGGTAGGAGGGCTCTGCACAGGGCCCTGGACAGGCTGGATCCAGGGCCCAAATCCCACAAAGGGAAGTTTAACAAGACCAAGGGCCGGGTCCTGCACTTGGGCCACAACAACCCCTGCAGTGCTACAGGCTGGGGACAGAGTGGCTGGACAGTGGCCAGGCAGAAACAGACCTGAGGGGACTGCTGGACAGCAGGCTGGACATGAGGCAGCAGTGTGCCCAGGTGGCCAAGAAGGCCAATGGCTCCTGGCCTGGATCAGGAATGGTGTGGCCAGCAGGAGCAGAGCTGCTGTGCCAGCACTGATCTGTCCCCAGCTCTGCACACAGACATTGCTGCTGTAGCTGCAAAGGAAGGGAACAAAACAAGGGATCTCCAGTGAAAACTTTTCTGGGAGATCCTTTAGTTCGTTTAAAGCTACTGAGTGCACAGCTCCTCATTGACACAGTCTTTTGACCACAGAAAATATGGAGTGAAACAAAACAAGTCAGGGCACACACAGTGGCCTTGCTTTGTGAACATAATTGAAAATTAATCACAGGAAAAAAAAAAAAAAACAACTGCAAGCAAAGCAACAAGATGTATCAAAGATGACCTTTATTACAAATGATTTGCAAGAACTGGCCAGCAGTTTAATGTTTCTGAACTTGCCTAGTCATCAGTTTCCACATTGCAGCCTTGAGCTCCTGGTTCCTCAGGCTGTAGATGAGGGGGTTCAGGGCTGGAGGCACCACCGAGTACAGAACTGACAGTGCCAGATCCAGGGATGGCGAGGAGATGGAGGGGGGCTTCAGGTAGGCAAATGTGCCAGCACTGAGAAACAGGGAGAGCACGGCCAGGTGAGGGAGGCAGGTGGAAAAGGCTTTGTGCCGTCCCTGCTCAGAGGAGATCCTCAGCACAGCCCTGAAGATCTGCACATACGTGAAAACCATGAACACAAAACAGCCAAAATATAGAGCAGCACTTAGCACAATGAGCCCATGGTCCCTGAGTTTGGAGTGTGAGCAGGAAAGCTTGAGGATGTGTGGGATTTCACAGAAGAACTGGCCCAGGGCATTGCCATGGCACAGGGGCAGGGAAAATGTATTGGCCGTGTACAGCAGAGCATTGAGAAAGCCACTGGCCCAGGCAGCTGCTGCCATGTGGGCACAAGCTCTGCTGCCCAGGAGGGTCCCGTAGTGCAGGGGTTTGCAGATGGACACGTAGCGGTCGTAGCACATGATGGTCAGGAGGGAATACTCTGCTGAAATGAAAAATAGAAAAAGAAAGAGCTGTACAGCACATCCTGCATAGGAGATGGTCCTGGTGTCCCAGAGGGAATTGTGCATGGCTTTGGGGACAGTGGTGAGGATGGAGCCCAGGTCGGCGAGGGCCAGGTTGAGCAGGAAGAAGAACATGGGGCTGTGCAGGTGGTGGCCGCAGGCTACGGCGCTGATGACGAGGCCGTTGCCCAGGAGGGCAGCCAGGGAGATGCCCAGGAAGAGGCAGAAGTGCAGGAGCTGCAGCTGCCGCGTGTCTGCCAATGCCAGCAGGAGGAAGTGGCTGATGGAGCTGCTGTTGGACATTTGCTGTGTATGGACATGCCAACCTACAGAAGGAGGAAAGACAATGACATTTGAGGGGGGATTACTCACTGAAAAGTTAAAGCCCTCTCTCACAGACCATTCCCTACCACTAAACACCTCGCCTTGACCTTGACCTGCAGGACACCTGGGAGTCAGCCCTGACCCCCAGTCAGTGCAGGGGAACAGTGAGGGCAGGTGTGAGTCCTGGTGGTTGAACATGGACGAAGAATCTCCTCGTAAGGATCGGAAGCTGCCGGGCTGAAGGAATGGGGATTGCTGGTGGCAGAATGAGACATTCTGCTGCACCAGGGGAGAACAGAGTCCAGTGAGGTAGGAGGATTGTCTGAGCCTTAGTGCACACTGAGGGGAGCTGCTCTGTCCCTGTGACCTCTTCCCAGCTGCCCTGGACTTGCAGTTTTTGAGCTCCAATCCTGTGCTATCCTAGAAAGCCAGGAGACACTGCTGAGAGCAGAGGGATCCCTGACACACAAAGTGACCCCTGCCTTTCCCTAAATCAGGGAGATTCGGCTCATTCCCAGCCTGCCCTGCCCAGAGCTCCCCGGGGCAGAGGGAGCTGGGACACCCCATTGCTGTGCTCAGCCTGCACAGGAGGAGCCCAAGGGCTGGGCCTGAGCCTGCAGCTGGAACTGCCATTCCCAGAGAGCCCGTCAGCAATGCCAGCAGCACCTGGGCAAGGCAAGGAAAGAGAGAGCTGGGCCCTGAGGAAAAGCCTTTCCCTGCCCAGCCCTGCACAGCCCCTCCCAGGCAGCAGCAGTGCAGGACAGTGGCCCTCAGGCCCTGGTCAGCAGGCAATGGGCACATGGCAGGAGAGATGCCCTGCATCTCTGGGGCTGCTCTGCCGGCCCAGGAGGGGACTGAGGGCCCCGAGCCCCCGGGCTGAGGGCTGTGCTGGCTGGGAGGGGACACAAGAGCTGTGCTGCTCAGGGCAGTGTGTGCCCTGCAGGGCAGGGCCGGCAGGTGCCACATGTCCCCTGCAGCAGGGCTTCCCTCAGCACTGCCTCCCTCCCTCCCTGCCCACGGCTCTGCTGCTGGAGCTGTCCCAGCCCGAGCTGTTCCTGTGGCCCCGGGCTCCTTCCCTGCCAGAGCTGCCAGAGCCCAGCCCAGCCCTGGGCCAGCTCTGCCCTGCAGCTGCTGGGGGCTGCAGGATTAAAGAGCAGCTCCCCCAGGCCTGGGCACCATGGAAAAGTGATGCTGGATGGATCTGGAGGCTGGGGAAGTGGAGGCACTTGCTGAGGTTCCCAGGAATCCTCATCCTGATGCTTTAAGAGCCTCAGCCCTTGCTCTGCCCTGCACAGATAAGTTTCCATTGCTGCCAAGTTGAGTCAGGGAAAAATGGGAGCACAAATTCAGGAAAGCAGAAAGAAAAGCAGGAAACTCCTTCCCTGAATGAGCTCATGAAAAGTCCCCTCAGAAATTACCTGGGCATGAGCTGGAGCTCTGAGCAGCCCTGGCACACACAGCACCCTCTCCACAGCAGCAGGACCTACCCTGGCAGGAGTCACTCACTGCACCCACAGCTCCCCTCCAGCATCCATGGGAGCTGCCAGGCAGGCTGAGAGCTGCCCCTGGCAGGTGACAGATCCCCCGGCCTGGCCAAGAGCCCTCAGGGCTGCAGCACCTGCTCTGCACGACAGCCCTGCGCACCCCTGGCTGCAGCCCCAGCTTCAGCCCCTGCAGCCGTCCCTGGCAGCAGGAGCCGTCCTGCCCTGTCCCTCTGACGGTGCCCAGGGCAGCCCCGCTCTGGAGCACATCCTCCCCCAAAGCAGAAAGGGCAGCAGAGCCATCCTTACAGTGCTGTCAGTCCTGTCCTGGGTCAGCTTTAGGAGATCCCTGCAGCCAGAGACTGACTGTGTCTGAAGTGGTGAACATTTCTTCACAAAGAAACTCAGAATTTTCCTTCCAGGTGTTTAAGCCTCTGTCTGCTTCACAGCTCTCAGGTACCTGCAGGCAGTGCCCTCAGCCCTGTTGGGCTGGGAGTGAAGCTGCTCCTGAGGAGAAATGTCTTTTTAAAGCTCTTCTTGGTTGCCAGGAGGTGCCTCTGTTTCAGGAGCCCGGCTCAGCTCAGCAGCCCAGACACAGCACCAGGATTTTAATGACCCTCTTGGGGCTTTGGTGTTGTTTACATCAGACTCAGTCCCCAAGGGAGTGTTTAAAAAACTTCCTGAGAACTCCTAATCAGATTGAAACTCCAAAGTTTCTTGAAGTTTTAATGGGTCCCACTGACAGACATGACTGAGAAAATGTCCCCAGGTTCCAGTTAGAGCAGAATAGTGTAGGCACTGATGACAGGTGGGGACAAACAAGGCAAAGGTGTCTCTGATGCTGAGCAAACCTGCATGTGTTTCAGGAATGCAAAGGGCCAAGGCCTGAGCCCCAGCCCCTGCCAAGGCACATCCTGTCCCTCCCTCAGTGCTCAGGGCTCTTCCCGGCCCACTGGGATGTGGGGATGTGCAATGCCAAGGGCAGCAGCATGGGGCGGCCCCTGCCAGGCTGCTGAGCAGGGACAAGGAGGCAATGAGGCCCCAGGCCTGCAAGGGTCACTTGTCTCCTCCTCATGGCTCAGGCCCAGGCCCAGCAGCCATGGCCAAAGTGCTGCAGGAGTTGGCTCTGTCAGGGCCTTGCAGCTGCTGCCCATCCCTGTGCCCTGTGCAGCCCAGGCTGTGCTACGGTGTCCGTGCCCTGCGCCTCTGTCCCTGCAGGCTGTCGTCATCCCCCGGCTGCCCCACCTGGCTGGGCCCTTCCTTTGCTGACAGCTCTGCGTCCTGCCTGCCTCTGCCTGGCCACACAGAGCCTTGGGCTGCTCCAGACTCTTTCTGGGGGACGTGTTGCAGCACAGCCCTGCCCTGGGACAGAAATTCCTCTCCCTCTGCGTCCAGTCTGGTCCTCCACTGCTGCCCTTGGTATCATTCTTTATTTTTGAAGCTATTTTCTGCTCTGAAGAAGAGCTCTAATATTTTTGAAACCACCTTTCAATTCCTGCCAGGCTACTCTTTTTCTATTCTCAGTTTTCACACCACTGAGCCCTGGGCCCTCATTCTCTATATGAGTCATGTGCTTAAGGCCTCCAAATTTCATCTTGGGTGTCTTTTGTGTCCTCCAAGGTCTTTTCAGATTAAAACATTGTGATCATACATAACCCAAGAAAGACTCTGTTTATTTTTAGGCCTTTAGTGGCAGAGGAAGGGGAATGCCTTTAAAATGGACAAGGATAAATTTAGATTTGATATAAGGACAAAATATTTTATGGTAGGTTGACAAGACAGAAAAACAGGTTGTCAGTGGGAGTGGATGTCCCATCCCAAAGATGTTCAAAGTCAGGAGATATTAGCATCCTGCACCCTGGTCCAGTGGTAGCTGTGCCTTCCCATAGCAGGGACAGTGCAGTAGAGGATATTTTTGGGCCATTCTAATTTAAAAAAAAAAAAAAATTACTTCAAGGAAAGTTCTGACACTTCTTCCTGAAAGACTCACCAAGGGAGTCTATGGCAGAGCTTTCCTGCATGACCTTGCCAGTTGAGCATGGGGGGGTTCTGAGACACATGATAAGCATCCACAAAGGGCATTTGGAGCCTGTGCAAGATTTCCCATGGGATGTCTGAGAAAAGAGCAGAGGAACAGAAAGGATTCGGAGATCAAAGTGGTTTTATGAGGAACAGGCATAAGAAAACAGAGAGAAAGAAGGATAAAAACAATATCATAATGTATAAAAAGCATTTACACTATTTGCTGGTCAGGACAAGTTTTGGATGTGCCCTGTAGCTGATCCCCAAAGCCTGTGGAATTTTCCTAAACCCTTGATTGCCAACAACTCTCTGGGACAAGGCAGCTCTCTCTGCTGTGGTACTGAGGGATGTCCAAGTGCCAGATACTGGAGTGGGGCCCACAAACCATCAGGGTCTCAGCTTATATCCAGGCTGGAATGCTTGGTTCCTCCCTCTGGGCGGAGCATCTCACAATGGGATAGTGAGTCATGTGATAAGGCCTGATGGGCCCATTAACAGCAGGTAGTCCAGGAGGGGGTCATCTGTGAGCTGCGCAGCAAAGGTGCTGATGGGCCCATTAACAGAAGATAAGCCAGAGTGGAGGAGGCAGGGAGCACTGCCTCACCTGGTTTCAACAGTTCATGAAGATAGTGATAGAATAGACTTCAACCCAGGACATTGCCCCTCTCCGCAGACACGTGAGCGTTGTCCGCTTTCAGGATGACCCAGGCTGTGTCAGGGGGTGCTGCTACATGGACACGAGACAGCCGGTCCTGTCCTGCCGGGTCCCAGCAGTGCATCGCAGCAGTCCCGTATCCCCATCAGGATGCCGGCCAAGAGAGGTCCTGGAAGCTGAGGGAGCTGATTTGAAGCCGGTGCGGGTGCCTACAGGTCAAGGCCAAGGGCGTTCCCTCAGGATCGAGCAGTCCTGAGAGGTCTCTAGAATTCAAAGAAATCAGCAGACAAATGCATTGTCCACCAAAAGCTCTTTGATTGGCAGGAGGTTATGGCTCTGCACCCCACCACAAGGCTTCTTTGCCACGTCCAAATTGCAGTGGCTTTCTGTAGGAATTCTATCAAAAATACCTTCCGTCTTTAGACTGCTGAGGTGATTCCATAGGCAGGGGCTTAGAAAGAAACACATTGCGTCAGAATCCTAGACTTGAAGCTAATATCCACCTGCTGGCCAGGAGGAGTCTCAGCGCACCAAAGCAGCTCATCTTCCTCACCCCTTCCCTGCACAGGGCTGATTCTGTAGCCGCCCTTAGGTCTTCCCCAAGGCTATGTCTAAAGCTTTTTGTCAAGTCACTTTCTTGTCAAGTTAGGCTTCTAGGTTTTTCTTATGTGAACTGGTGCTAAGTACTTCTGGATATCTGTGCTAAGTACTCTTCCCTTCTGTGAATTGCCTGTGCTTCCTTACATCAAACAAAGGCCTTGTTTGGTTCCTAAATGTGCCTGATGCTGGCCCAAGTCTTTTGGCACTGCTTGCTTTCCTGTGGCATGTTCTACCTGCCTCGAGAGTAAAGAGGGAGCTGGAGAAGGAGCTTGCCAGGCTGCTCTCCATCCTTTACCAGCAGTCCTGCTTAAGCGGACAAGTCCGAGCTGAGTGCAAATGGAACAGCCGAGCACGGGAAGGGTGGGTGGGAAGGATGATCCAGGAACCGTAGGCCTGGCAGCCTGAGCTTGCTGCCGGGGAAGGCCTTGGAGCACATCCTCCTGAGTGCCATGCCACGGCACGTGCAGGGAACCAGGGGGTGGGAAAGCTCTGCGGAGGGATGGGGACAGCTGCGGGTCTTGGCAGGGTGTTGAGCTGGGGTTGGTGTTGCTGGGCGTGTTGGGGAAGGAGTCGTCTGGAAGAGGAGAGGTCTAGGCTGGAACTGGAGTCACTTTGAAGGCACCACCTGTGGTATGGCACAGCTTTGGTTATGGAGGACAGAAGGAATAGCTGAGACTTATCAAAAGCCTGATGTCTCTGTGGAAGTGAAGAAGGACTCAAGAAAAATGCAGAACACTTCCACCAGCCAAACACAGGTCCCCAATGGGAAAAAAAACACAAACAAAACCTTGTGACCTCCAGAAGGAGCCCATGCACCCTTGGGCTAGAGTGCTGCAGAAGCCAAGACATAGAGCTTCACTGAGCCAGATGCTCACCTGGAGCACCAGCCCTTTGGTGCCTCAACATGGCAGATCAAAGACCATTTCCCAGCTGTCACTGGCTGGGGCAAATGCTAGGTCCTGGCAGGATTGCAGCACTCAGGATCTTTAGCCAGCAGCAGCAAGTGCTGGCTGGGCAGAAACTTGCACCTCTGCCTTGCACTAAAGACAGCACCCTCCAGAATTGGCATTTACTATCTTCAGGAAAATCTGACTCTGCTGTCACCACAGCTGTAGGGTTGTGGGAACTTTGCTCATTTTGCTCCTCTTTGGCCTCTTCTCCAGCAGAAGAGAGAGCCATCAGCACTGCAGGTGGCTGAGGAGCTACCACTAACTGTAGCAATGTATCTGCAGCAATGTATCTGCATAACTTGGAATACAAAGTACTCAAGCCCAACTACCACCTAGAGATATTAGTTGCAAGTAGCAGCTCTTTGGGAATATATCAAGGCCACAGAGACACAAACTGGTCTAAAAAGAAGAGGAGCCTGGGAAATTGAATACCAGGACAAGAAGAATGAGCTAGAGGCCATGAAGGCTCGGAATTATAGCCAATCAAATTGCCTAAGGGACGTGTGCTGAGCCAACAAAGCAGACGAACCAATCAAGAAAGGCATGAAGGTGTGAACAGTGGCCTTACAATCTATAAACATAGTGTAATGTAAATATGAAACGGCTTCTGCAGAAATCCTATCGGTTCTGTCGTTCAGAGGTACTGAGCTCCCACAAATATCATTCAGATGTATTTGCTGGCAGCCAGAAATGAAAATTCAGGATTCAAGCTGTAGCCCGAAAGAGCAGGGAGATGCTCGAGGAGGCACCACCTTTGTTTTAGCAATTCAGCAAGCGAGCGAGTCCTTCTGTGAAAGGAACCACTACCCTCCTTGCCTTCCTTCTGGCACCTGAGAAGGACAAAGACTGTCCCAAATGCAATTTGCAGGCTGCCACAAGTCTGTGCTTCTTGTGTCTTTTCAACACAGCTCTACCCAAAGCTGCAGCCACAGCTGACACCGGAGAGGAAAGCCCCTGAGAGCAGCAGAGTCTGTGGGGGCTGTTGGCATTTATCTCTCCTTCTGTGGCAGTGTTGAGTGCTTTACAAACCTCTCCAAAAGTCCAAGAAACAAAAGAGCCACAAAGAAAGGAGAAAGCGTTTAGATCTTGGAGTGCAAGCCAGCCCAGACTGGAGATCTCTGCTGGAAATGCCTAAAACCTGCAGGATGCAGAAGGGCTCTGTCAGAAGGCAGATGAGGCATTTTGCTCTCAAGTGCATGGCCACTGGGCCTGAAGCATTGAGGATTACTGCCTCAGCTCAGAAGGAGAGTTTCTTCTTTCTTCTCGGGTTTCAGTCTCTAAATTATGCAGTTCTAATCCTGACCATGGAGTATTTCCTTCAGCAAACTCTTGGAAAGAAAGCTATGATAGGGGGTAGGTTTCTCTTTCAGGCAAGCAAGATTCTTCTCCCTCTGTAAATGTGGCCAGCTGATTATAGCTATACAAAAATGCAGAGGAAATTAACACACTGCTGTCCCACACTTGAGAGAGCAGGAGATCTACCAGGCCATTTTCCTTGCTCCAGGCAAGACCTTGGCAGTGTGAGCATTTGACAATTTGACAATGCCTTCTGGCCACGCTTACAAATTCTGACTGGTACTGAGAGATGGGACAGTCTAGCCTCAGTGTCTGAACATTTTTGCAGCTTGCCTGACTTCAGACTTGATAGATATTCTACCAGGAAAACACCTGGCCCATGGTTTTGTGGTTGGACTCACCCGCTGCCGATGTTTTGGACTTTGATGTATTTTGTCATGGGATTTTCCATGCTCACAATTGTCCCTGAGGAAAACAAAATTCCAGATGCTGACTTTCAAGCAGAGATCCCAGCTTCCAGGAGATACCTAAAAATGCAGCCCCCTTGCTGGGGCTCTGAACCCTTTGTGGTCAGCTGGGTAACAGCAACAACAACAAGCAGACAGACAGCTCTGAAGCAGAAATGGCCAGAAGAGACTGATTTTCTCCAGAAGTTCCTCTGGGGAATCCTAAATGTCCCTGTGATATCAAACCGAGGAGGAATATTTGGTCCACCTACGCTGCCACGTGCACACAATACGCTATCCTCCAGACAACAAATACACAAGACATACTCAGTAGCTCCAGGGAGTCCTCCTCGATCTGCTGTTGCTGAGCAGCAGCTGTGTCAGCGCAGGAGATGAACCGACTGCCCGGGATCACCGTCTCAGCTCGGGGAGCAAAGGCTCCTTGACACAATGCTCCTGCTGCAGCTGGTTTGGTGCAAGAGCCTGTGTAGATCTGGGAGAAGAAATGAGTTTGGTTCAGAAAGGTGGCTGGCAGAGATGACCCTGAGATGCCGTTCCAAATGCCAGCCCTTAGGAAGATGCTGTCAGCATGCCACACGCAGGGCTCTTCAAATGGATTTTTTGCACGTCCACTTCCCTTTGACTGGATGGGCCAAAGCCAAAGGCTGGTGTTACTGCAGTTCATGGTCAGATTTATGTTCCATTTTCAGGGATCTTCTAAAGGAGGACTGCCACAAGGACCATTCCACCTCCTCCCAAGGGCTCTTTTCCCCCTCCAAGGGCTGCAGACACTCTTGCAGTTCCTTGTTCAAATGTTCTACCTCCTCCCACGGAGTGCTCTTGTCCTCCACCACGTTCAGGTCATGCTCAACCGGCAGCACTTCTGGTGGAGACAGTTCCTGTGCCTCATGCTGACCTTGGGGCTCCTTCTTGCCAGTTATTTGCTGGAAGCATTTGCAGGCTGCCTGGCCAGATGTCAACACTTCCACCTCGAGTCAAACAGAAGAAAGCAGTCAGAGACTACAGCTCGTCCCTGTTAGCCAAGAGTCATCAGCTGTGAGCAAAGGGAAAGAAGAGATTTACAAGGGCTACAGACAGCTTGTTTCCATCCTCTGTCTTGGACACAATGTTCCACTGTTAAAACACCTCAAGAAACAAGGAGAGTAGGAAGAGGCCAGCAGGAATCAGTTTGGATGACTGCTGGCCAAAAGGCCAAAGGACTACTTCCGTTGTCCAGGGCAGCAGTTGAGATTCAAGATACCAAGAAATGTCCTTCAGAACGGCTGTGACAGACACGGCAGCAGGATGGCCCTCAGAGGCATCACCCCAACCCCCTGCACATGGTTTCATATATTAAATCACTGCCACAAAATTAATTGCATCAGAATAGAGGTCGCTTTAAAAGTCTCTGGTGGTTATTTGGGAAAGATTTCATGCCTCGAATTCTCCTTTGATGGTCAAGAGCCTCTGAAAACAAATTTCTCCCCTTTAAATATTTTGAAGCTATCTTTTCAGCAGGCCCACTCTCTTTATTCTCCCACCTAAGATAAACACTTGCACTGCTAGGAGGGAATACAGGACTAACAACTGTCTGGTAAAGCTTAAGGAATTCACAGTTTGTTACGGTCAAACATTTCCCCAACATTTTCCACTGCACTCTCTTGCCAGCAGACATCACCAACCTGTTCCATTCCCCTTGCAGAACCCTGTACCTGCTATCCATGGGCAGCCAGGAGGAGAGGCAGTCACAGAGGAGACGCACCTGCCACACCAGGCAGCAACCAAAACCCTCTCGAGTCACAGCTGCAGGCCTGTAACTGCACAGAATGCTCTGGCTGCCCCACTCCTTCTGGCCTTTTGGCTGGAAATGCATTTTCTGCCTCATGTAGAAGTACCACAGCTGTGCAAACAGGGGCGGATGGGCCATATTCCAAAGGCACCGCAGTGTGGAGGAAGTGGTACCCTAATGACTGAAAAATAAAACAACGCACTTTTGCGACATCACTGTAGCAGGTAATGTCAAATCTGGCCTTTAACTGGAGGCCTCCAGGGGCAGATATGGAAAAACACCCGCCCCACGTAGGGCAAATGTGGTTTTACAAGTGTGGAACATTAGCGTAATTGACAAGAATTCCCAATTAGAAGCACAAATATTGAGGAAATATCCCTGCTTTGCTCCCACCTCCTCTGGAGCCCCTCTTTCTTGCTCCTAGCTGTACTGCCTATCAGTACTGCTGTTTCAACCTTGGCTCCCAGAGGAGGCAAGATAAGATAGGAGCCTTTGGAACGTGTTTTGTCTTTCTGCCTATCCGAGGAGGAAAAGTACTGAAGTTACCTAGGAACTATATAACTATACAACAGTAGTCTACAGAGCTAGGAATATATATGAAGGAAATAGAAAAGCAGAAATCATGTTGGCATTAGAAGGAGACCATTCCCCAATTCCTAACCATACCAAAATCACCATCAACAGGATTTTCCATCTTGAATAAACAATGGACAATTCAGAAAGGTAATGTAGATTTTATGCACAGGGTGACAAGGAAGGGAATCTTCCAATGGAGTTGAGGTTTGATAGAGTTTTTATTCTGACTCCCACTCAGGGCTTGAACTGGAGAGAGTCATCTTGAAATGGTCATCACCCCCTCCTGAACTGCCTGCATTGCTTCACTGCAATGATCAGAGATGCCCATCTGGAGAGAGGCTCAGCTGGCATCAAATAGGGTTGCAGCACAAAGGGAAAACAACAATAACAACAGCAGCAGCAACAACAACAGCAATAATGGAACCATTACTTTGCAAACTCAGTGCCTCAGAGGATCAAGAGAGATTCCCTGGTTTCCAGAAATATGCTGAAATAGGACTGGCAGGACACTCTGCACCTCTGCCTTCATGTCCAGGACCTTGCTATCACAGGCTCATATGGCCCACAATCCCACTAATCCATTCATCGAGGTGTCTTCAGCAGCAGCAGTGGCGCAGCTGAAAAACGTCAGGCAGCAGTTCCCATTCCCTGTGCATGCATGGCAGTGGGGCCAGCACTGCCAGGGCCAGGGCCAGGGCCAGGGCAGAGAGCACAGGCAGCACCAATGCCGAGGAGCCACTGCTCTGACACTGCCAGTGGGACTTCCACTGAGATGAGGCATCTGGGCGTGCCATGAGCACTGAGATGGTTTTTGCAGTGCGGCGAGGCAGCTCAGGTGCCTACCTGAGCCTTGAGTAGGCAGCAGCTAGCTCTGCCAGCAGCACCATATGGCCAGAGAGCTGCTGTGTTTCAGACTCACAGCAAAGCCCACCCAGCAGGACAATTTCCATGTCAGAACTGCAGAAGCGCTTTCCTCTTGTTACCTTGGTGCATCCCAGAGCGGAAGTTTGGACTCCGTGACAGAGAATCTGCTCACCCAAGAGACTGACGACTCCGCTCACAAGGAGCTCAGCACAACCAGAGTGTTGGCAATCCCTGTGGGACCAGCTGAAGATGCCATTGCAGCCGAGGGGACAGCACCACTGCCTGGAAAAGGACAATTCTGGTGAAGTACTAAGGACTCAACAACAGGCCCTAAGCCAAAGCTCACCTCCAGACGACCCTTCCAACCAAACATTGTATTTGTATTGGCTCATAAACAAAACAGGCATGACCATTACCGGTATGACAGATGAATCCGGTTGGTAGTGCAACAGGTGTTTACCTTTCCACACTTAGAAGCCAGACAAGGCCACGGAATCAGATCTGTGTGGTCTTGTTTGAAGATACATGGTCAAAGCAGACTGCCTTGGTTCCTCTCTGAGCCCGGGCCGAGAGAAGGATGAAATCAGATGTTCCTGCACAAGAAGTTTTGGCAGCTTGTTTATTCAACAGAATAAAATCTGGGGCCTCTAACAGCAAAGTCTGCGGCCTGGCCTGTGGGTGGGCGAGCTGCATAGGAATCCCTGGTTCCTGGGAGTGCATTTCCAATCCTTTGGTGTGACAGGGGCTCGCCAGCTGACGAGTGTGTCAGGAGGATGGCAAAGCATATGGGTAACTGGCGATGTACCTTTCTTAATCCCTACAGGCAGTCTTCTGCTGTAACAATCAGGTGCATTGCTTAGCTTATCCTTTGGTACTCCTTTACTGCTTTGCACTCCAGCAAAAGCCGCTTATTCCTTACGCCGGTGTTGGCGTCTCTGGTGCTGACTGCTGGCAAAACAGCGCCACGTTTGCTTCAGAGTTGGACTAGGTGGATGCACAAGATGGCAGCCAGGGCTGAGGCAGCCAAGAACAACATGGCGGCCAGGGCTGGAGCAGCCACGCCCAAGATGGCGGCCAGAGAGCAGAGGCAGCCACGCACAAGATGGCGGCTGGGGCAGGCCGAGCCCTCAGCCGTCTGTTGAAATGGACATTAACAGACACCCGGGAAACGGAGACGGCGTGGCGCCTCTGCTCTGCGCACACCGACATAGACCAGCCACTTTGGAACGTCGGCTGGCAGTATTTGGATGTCGAGGCAATTCAAATAGGTGAACAGAGGAAGAAACTCAAGGGTTTGAATGTTTTGAAATAAAAACTTTTCTTTTTTTTCCAGAAGAGGGCCAAAAGCATTTCCTGTGCAGATGGACTTGGTTTAGCATCAAGAAGCATCACAAGTGGTTTCGTCCAGGCAGGAGTCACAGTGACTGTGAGGCGATGAAAACGGAGATGGGATCCGCTTGAGGCGGATGGTGCAGTGGCTGCTCACCTGCCATGTGTATCCCTCGCGGTACCTCTTTACTTAGAACACTGTGAAGACCCTATAGAATTGAAATACAAATCAAAACTGCAGCAGGAAGTGCAGTGCAGCTGAGGTTGTTCTTAATGGGATTCTTCAAGCTGAGCAGAGACATTCTGTTCAGCAGACGCACAGGCAGGGGCTTCTTGGAGCGCTGCTGTGGCGCCCATTATTTGGAGTAGGGGATGACAGGAGAAAAGAAGAGAAGCCCCTCGGCTTCTGAAGAGGAACAGTCACTGACAGGAAGCAGTGGCTTAAGAAATGTGAGGGGAAAAAAAGGCAGCGAACGTGAGGTGACAAGTGTGAGAAATGTGAATGAAAAAAGGAGGGAAGTGTGAGGGAAGAAAAGGGTAGGAAACCTGAGTGGGAAATGGTGAAAAATGTGAGTGACAATAGGAGAGGAAGGTGAGAGGAGGAAAAGGCAGGAAATACAACGGGAAAATTCTAAAAACATGAGGGGGAAAGGGTGAGAACTATAGGGGGAAAACATGGAAGGAAATGTGAGGGGGAAAGAGTGAGAAACTTTACTGGCAAAGAGAGAGAAAGGGGCAGAAAACGTGAGGGGAACATGGTGAGAATCCTGCGGGGAAAAGAGTGAGAAACCAGAGGGCAGAAAAAGGCAGAAAACATGAGGGGAAAGAAAGGTGGGAAATTTGATGGGAAAAGTGGCAGAAAACAGGAGTGAATAAAGGGCACAAAATGCAAGAGGAGAAGTATAAGGAACGTGACGGGGAAAGAATGGTAAACGTGAGGGGAAAAGTGTGAGAAATGTGAGAGGAAAAGGGCGAGAAACAGGAGGGTGAAAGTGAGAAACGGGAAGAGAAAATGCTGAGGAAAATGACGGAGAAAAGGAGAGAAACGTGAGGGGAGAAAAGGGCAGGATAAGTGAGGGAAAAATAGTGAGAAGCATGAGGGAAGAAAAAACCAGGAAAGAGTGGGAAGGTGGGAAAAGGTGAGAGGTAAAGCAGGAGGAAAGTGAGCTGAAGAGGGTGGGGAAAATGAGAAAAAGTTGGGAGGGAAAAACGACAGGAAAACTGTGAGAATTGTGAGTGGGAAGGGGGGGAAATGTGAGACGGGAAAGAAGAGGAAATGTGAAGAGAGAAAAGGAGAGCAGGCAGTGTTGGCATAACAGCTGAAATGATTCCTAACACATTCCCCCATACATTTGCCCACTTATTGGACAAGCCCGGGGTTTCCATGTATGTATGTCTCTATCTCCGCCTGGATTCCTACTTGGAAGCAATACAAGGGGCCGGGTCTGCCCGCCAGCAGCAGCAGCTGCTCCAAGCCGGGAACGCGACATGTGGTGCTGATTTCCAGAGGCTTCTGTGTCCCAGGCGAAGCCAAGGCAGGAGTGGGTTGAAAGGTGCTGGCACTGCTGCTGCTCTGTGCCAGAGAGCCCCGGCTGGGCGGGGCACGGCGCCCACTGCGCTGCGGGCTCTTTCTCCTGCCACAGCTGGGCACACCTGGCAAGAAATCATGATGGCTTTTGGGGAAACCAAGGGCTTTGTGGAGGCTGCATTGCTCTGCACACAGCCGGGCCACCTGCAGCACAGATCTTTGGCCCCCAAGAATGGAAACCAGAGGGAAACGGCTGGAAGAAGTTTCATTCTCACCTTTCAATAGAAGAGACGAAAATGGAAGTTCCCAAGCAGGGCCTGGTCCCCGGTGCCAGCTCAGTGTGAGAAAGGAGGCATGACTTTATTTCAGTGCTGGCTGTGTGGGGAATCACTTCTCTAACATGTGCTCACTCAGAAACCTCACCTACTGATTTGTAACCATGGAAATAAGACCTACTTATTACTTTGCAGAAACTCACAGGCTAAATATTCCCTCAAATTATTGGACAAATTTAAATCACGTCTCAGAAGTGAAGAACGAGAGAGTAGGGGTCTCTTAAGGATCTCTGGTGGTCATTCGGGGAACATCCCATTCCTCAAATTCTCCTCTGATGCTCAAGAGCCTCCTAGAACCACTTGCTTCCCCTTGAATGCATTCCAGCTACCTTCTTAGGAGGACTACTCTATTCTCAAGGCTAAGGTAGCCACTTGCACACATTAATCAGTGCACTGGAGGAAATAGATGGCTCAACACTCTCTGTTAATGCTAAGGGAAATCGTGATTTGTTTCAGTTCAAGATTTTCTCAGCACCTTCCCTCTCTGGGAATTGCTCCCAAGCATTTTGTCACTACACCTTGAAAATGTGTTTGCTGACTGAAGCCACATTGTGTCTTTCCTTCAGAAATTAATCAAGAAAATACCAATTACCTACTGAAAGCCTTCTGCTCCCGTCCAAATCAGTTCACTGCTCAAGCGCAAGACACAGGCTCATCCCCGATTCCCTCTGTGAGATACAGGGCAACATTTTGCTGCAGCCGGAAGATGATTAGAAAGATGAATGAAAATTGTTGGTTCTAGGCATTGTTATTTATGGCTTGGATTTGTCCTAGTTAATTTGTTGGCTTTTGATGTGAGATGGGAGAGGGGCCAGCTTGAAGCCCAGACCAAAAGGGAAGTAGGAGAAGAGGGGAGGGGAAGGAAAAGTAGGTGGTTGGGAGAGAATAAAACTTCCCCAGTACCCAGCCAAAGGGAGAGGGCGCACGGTTCGCCCTGGGCTGGGAAAAGCAATAAAAAGCAGCATTCCATTGCAGTGGGTGTGTGTGTTTGGCTCTTGGGGCAAGCTGTCCCTGCCTCACGCCTGCCTCGGTTCCCCCAGCAGAAGTGCCGTGCCTGAAGGACGCTGCTCTGTGCTGGAGCCTGCGGAGCAGCCCGGCTCCCTCCCCTGTGCCCGGAGTGCTGCACACACTGCTCCCCTTTGCCAGGAGTTACAGGGCAACCGGCACAAGAGTGGGAATCCTCAGCCAGGCCTGCAGCCCTCGGCTGCCGTTTGCCTTTCTCTGCTCCTGTGCAGACTGCCGACGGCCGATGCCACCCGTCTGTGCTGTGCCCAGCTCGGCTATGCTTCCCCTCGGGAGCGGCCGGCTGCCAGCCGGGCTCTGAGAGCGGAGCATTCGCCCGCTCCCAGGCTACAAGGGCCTCCTTGCAGCCTGCCTCTGCCCAGGCTCAGGCTGCTCCGGGCTCTGCCAGGGGCCTCCGCCCTGGGCGAGGCTGGGCCCGCTCTCACCTCACAGACGCTGACAGCTCTGCACCAGAGGAAACCTCTCCGAGCACTCTCACTGATCTTGCTGATTTCTCACTTGAGCAAGACTCTCCTGCAGCCAAAGAGATTGCACTTCGGGATACAAATCCAAATGGCACCAACCCAAATGCTCTTGAGTCACAGCTGAAGACCTGCATGTGCACAGGATCTTTTGGCTGCCCCACTCCTCCTTTGGTTTTGCCTGCAAATGCCACTGCCCTTTCTGCCTCAAATTGAAGTACCACAGGTGTGCAAAATACGGTCAGTGGGCCTTATGCCAAAGGCACTGTGGTCTGGAGAGGATGACTGAAGCGGAGCCTTCCCCACTTTCAAGGCACACCAAAGAAGCCATCAACGTCGCTCTGCACCTTCAACAGACAACTGAACACTCTGACGGAAACGCTGCGCTTATTGACAGGGTGAGAAAGAACGGAATCTTCCAGATGAGCTTATGTTTCAGAAATTTTATTTCCTCATAACCTTATTCTATATAGATAATACAGAATATTAATCCTATAATCCTACTCTACAAGCCTACTCTAAGGTGGTTACTGAGATAACCAGTCATTACACGAATGTCACATTCATGTCTACTCCTTCTTCTTCTTCTTCTTCTTCTTCTTCACTGCCGTGATCAGCGGTGTCAGGGTGAACGCTGAATTCGCTGATGTTACAAACGGATGCTGTGCACAGGAAAAAAAATTAAAACCACAAACCAAAAATCAATGAACCATGACTTTCCAAGCTGAGTGCTTCACAGGCTCAATCAGGGTCCCTCTGGTTCCTAGAAAGAGCCAGAGACAGGACCAATGGGACAATCTGCACCTACAGCTTCATAGGAGGACCTTGGCATCATAGGCAAACCTGGCCCAGAATCCCACTCATCTGTTTATTCTGGTGTCTTCATCTTGATGGGACTTTTGCCCTGCCAGGGCTCTAGAAATGGTGCTTTCTGTCGCTGGGGTTTCCTCCTGCCCACAGATGTTGTATGGGAAGTTGAAAGCCATCTTCTCTTGCGTTCTGTGCAGCTCCTGCCAGACAACAGGCATGAGCAGGTTGCGCTCTCAGAGATGCCATGCCAGACTCAGGGAGAGCTGTTGCCAGCCCAAGAGCAGGAAGAGCAGCTCAGGCAGCAGGTGGAAGAGCCACAGGAGAATGAAGAGGTAAGCCTGGCTCAGCAGATGACAGAGTGAAGGGCAGGAAGAGGGGCATAAAACAGAGCTCTTGGGACTGAGGAGACCAGGAGTCCCAGAGGCACAGAAAGCACCGAGCCTTGTCATGTGCAGAGATCGGCACTGGGAAAGGAGGTTGGCAGTGGAAGCAGAGGTGGGCAGGGATGCAGAAAGAAGTGGCTGAGTGAATGTGATTTTGAGGCTGAAAGAGGAAAAAGCTGAGCCTGATGGCAGCTCCCTGTCACTTGCTCTGCGTTTGTGTGTGCAGAATATCAAGGCAGAGCCACAAGCAGAGCTGCCTGAAGCTCAGAGTGGCATCAAGGCACTGAAGAGGAGCAACAGAGAAGACATGATGGAGATTCATCTGCAAGAGGAGATGAATGATGAAACATCCTCTCTCTTTTTTTACAGAACATCAAGGAACAGCTGCAAGCAGGGCTGCAGGAAACGGAGGCTAGGATCAAGGCAAGGGAGAAGAGGCTGGAGGAAGAAAGGAAACTCATGAGAGACATAATTAATGCCCTCCCTCAAAGTCCAGAAAAGCAAGTGAGTGAAACAGCAATAACCGCCACAGTCACCAAGCTGGTGCTTTCTGCCCTTCTTGCCTTTCCACTGCAGAGCAGCAGGCAAGCGGGGTGATGCCTCTGAGGGCCATCCTGCTGTAGTGTCTGTCACAGCCGTTCTGAAGGACATTTCCTGGTATCTTGAATCTCAACTGCTGCCCTGGACAATGGAAGTAGTCCTTTGGCCGTTTGGCCAGCAGTCATCCAAACTGATTCCTGCTGGCCTCTTCCTGCTCTCCTTGTTTCTTGTGGTGTTTTAACAGTGGAACATGGTGCCCAAGATGGAGGATGGAAACAAGCTGTCTGTAGCCCTTGTAAATCTCTTCTTTCCCTTTGCTCACAGCTGATGACTCTTGGCTAACAGGGACAAGCTGTAGTCTCTGACTGCTTTGTTCTGTTTGACTCGAGGTGGAAGAGTTGACGTCTCGCCAGGCAGCCTGCAAAGGCTTCCAGCAAATGGCTGAGGAGGAGGAGCCCCAGGATCGGTGTGAGCCACAGGAACTGTCTCCACCAGAAGTGCTGCCGGTTGAGCATGACCTGAACGTGGTGGAGGACAAGAGTACTCCGTGGGAGGAGGTAGAACATTTGAACAGGGAGCTGCAAGAGTGTCTGCAGCTCTTGGAGGGGGAAAAGAGGGAAGAAGTGGAATATGGTCCTTGGGAGGAAGTGGAATAAGGTCCTTGTGGCAGTCCTCCTTCAGAAAATCCCTGAAAATGGAAGATGAATCTGGCCATGAACTCCAGTAACACCAGCCTTTGGCTTTGAGCCATCCAGTCAAAGGGAAGTGGACGTGGAAAAAATCCATTTGAAGAGCCCTGCATGTGGCAGGCTGACTACATCTTTCTAAGGGCTGGCATTTGGAATGGCATCTCAGGGTCATCTCTGCCAGCCACCTTTCTGAACCAAACTCATTTCTTCTCCCAGATCTACATAGGCTCTTGCACCAAACCAGCTGCAGCAGGAGCATTGTGTCAAAGAGACTTTGCTCCCCAAGCTGAGACGGTGATCCCGGGCAGTCGGTTCATCTCCTGCACTGACACAGCTGCTGCTCAGCAACAGCAGATCGAGGAGGACTCCCTGGAGCTACTGAGTATGTCTTGTGTATTTGTTGTCTGGAGGATAGCGTATTGTGTGCACGTGGCAGTGTAGCTGGACCAAATGTTCTTCCTCAGTATGATATCACAGGGACATTTAGGATTCCCCAGAGGAACTTCTGGAGAAAATCAGTCTCTTCTGGCCATTTCTGCTTCAGAGCTGTCTGTCTGGTTGTTTTGTTGTTGTTACCCAGCTGACCACAAAGTTTTCAGAGCCCCACGCAATGGGGCTGCCTTTTTAGGTATCTCCTGGAAGCTGGGATCTCTGCTTCAAAGTGAGCATCTTGAATTTTGTTTTCCTCAGGGACAATTGTGAGCATGGAAAATCCCATGAAAAAATCCATCAAAGTCAAAAATATCGGCAGCAGGTGAGTCCAACCATAAAACCATGGGCCAGGTGTTTTCCTGGTAGAATATCTATCAAGTCTGAAGTCAGGCAAGCTGCAAAAATGTTCAGACACTGAGGCTAGATTGTCCCATCTCTCAGTACCAGTCAGAATTTGTAAGCGTGGCCAGAAGGCATTGTCAAATTGTCAAATGGTCACACTGCCAAGGTCTTGCCTGCAGTAGGCAACAGGACCTGATAGATTTCCTGGTCTCTCAAGCGTGGGACAGCGGTGTGTAAATTTCCTCTGCATTTTTGTATAGCTATAATCAGCTGGCCACATTTACAGAGGGAGAAGAATCTTGCTTGCCTGAAAGAGAAACCTACCCCCTATCATAGCTTTCTTTCCAAGAGTTTGCTGAAGGAAATACTCCATGGTCAGGATTAGAACTGCATAATTTAGAGACTGAAACCCGAGAAGAAAGAAGAAACTCTCCTTCTGAGCTGAGGCAGTAATCCTCAATGCTTCAGGCCCAGTGGCCATGCACTTGAGAGCAAAATGCCTCATCTGCCTTCTGACAGAGCCCTTCTGCATCCTGCAGGTTTTAGGCATTTCCAGCAGAGATCTCCAGTCTGGGCGGGCTTGCACTCCAAGATCTAAACGCTTTCTCCTTTCTTTGTGGCTCTTTTGTTTCTCGGACTTTTGGAGAGGTTTGTAAAGCAGTCAACACTGCCACAGGAGGAGAGATAAATGCCAACAGCCCCCACAGACTCTGCTGCTCTCAGGGGCTTTCCTCTCTGGTATCAGCTGTGGCTGCAGCTTTGGGTAGAGCTGTGTTGAAAAGACACAAGAAGTACAGGCTTGTGGCAGCCTGCAAATTGCATTTGGGACAGTCTTTGTCCTTCTCAGGTGCCAGAAGGAAGGCAAGGAGGGTAGTGGTTCCTTTCACAGAAGGATTCGCTCACTTGCTGAATTGCTAAAACAAAGGTGGTGCCTCCTCGAGCATCTCCCTGCTCTTTGGGGCTACAGCTTGAGTCCTGAATTTTCATTTCTGCCTGCCAGCAAATACATCTGAATGATATTTGTGGGAGCTCAGTACCTCTGCACGACAGAACCGATAGGATTTCTGCAGAAGCCATTTCATATTTACATTACACTATGTTTATATATTGTAAGACCACTGTTCACACCTTCATGCCTTTCTTGATTGGTTCGTCTGCTTTGTTGGCTCAGCACACGTCCCTTAGGCAATTTGATTGGCTATAATTCCGAGCCTTCATGGCCTCTAGCTCATTCTTCTTATCCTGGTATTCAATTTCCCAGGCTCCTCTTCTTTTTAGACCAGTTTGTGTCTCTGTGGCCTTGATATATTCCCAAAGAGCTGCTACTTGTAACTAATATCTCTAGGTGGTAGTTGGGCTTGAGCACTTTGTATTCCAAGTTATGCAGATACATTGCTGCAGATACATTGCTACAGTTAGTGGTAGCTCCTCAGCCACCTGCAGTGCTGATGGCTCTCTCTTCTGCTGGAGAAGAGGCCAAAGAGGAGCAAAATGAGCAAAGTTACCACAACCCGACAGCTGTGGTGACAGCAGAGTCAGATTTTCCTGAAGATAGTATATGCCAATTCTGGAGGGTGCTGTCTTTAGTGCAAGGCAGAGGTGCAAGTTTCTGCCCAGCCAGCACTTGCTGCTGCTGGCTAAGGATGCTGAGTGCTGCACTCCTGCCAGGACCTAGCATTTGCCCCAGCCAGTGACAGCTGGGAAATGGGCTTTGATCTGCCATGTTGAGGCACCAAAGGGCTGGTGCTCCAGGTGAGCATCTGGCTCAGTGAAGCTCTATGTCTTGGCTTCTGCAGCGCTCTAGCCCAAAGGTGCATGGGCTCCTTCTGGAGGTCACAAGATTTTGTTTGTTTGTTTTCCCATTTGGGACCTGTGTTTGGCTTGTGGAAGTGTTCTTCATTTTTCTCGAGTCCTTCTTCAGTTCTACAGAGTCTTCTACCTTTGATAAGTCCCAGCTATTCCTTCTGTGCTCCGTAACCAAAGCTGTGCCATACCACAGGTGGTGCCTTCAAATTGACTCCAGTTCCAGCCTAGACCTCTGATCTTCCTGACGACTCCTTCCCCAACACGCCCAGCAACACCAACCCCAGCTCAACGCCCTGCCAAGACCCGCAGCTGTCCCCATCCCTCCGCACAGCTTTCCCACCCCCTGGTTCCCTGCACGTGCCGTGGGATGGCACTCAGGAGGATGTGCTCCAAGGCCTTCCCCGGCAGCAAGCTCAGGCTGCCAGGCCTACGGTTCCTGGATCATCCTTCCCACCCACCCTTCCCGTGCTCGGCTGTTCCATTTGCGCTCAGCTCGGACTTGTCCGCTTAAGCAGGACTGCTGGTAAAGGATGGAGAGCAGCCTGGCAAGCTCCTTCTCCAGCTCCCTCTTTACTCTCAGGGGAGGTAGAGCATGCCACAGGAAAGCAAGCAGTGCCAAAAGACTTGGGCCAGCATCAGGCACATTTAGGAACCAAACAGGGCCTTTGTTTGATGTAAGGAAGCACAGGCAATTGACAGAAGAGTACTTAGCACAGATATCCAGAAGTACTTAGCACCAGTTAACATAAGAAAAACCTGGAAGCCTAACTTGGCAAGAGAGTGACTTGACAAAAAGCTTTAGACATAGCCTTGGGGAAGACCTAAGGGCGGCTACAGAATCAGCCCTGTGCAGGGAAGGGGTGAGGAAGATGAGCTGCTTTGGTGCTCTGAGACTCCTCCTGGCCAGCAGGTGGACATTAGCTTCAAGTCTAGGATTCTGGCGCAATGTGTTTCTTTCTAAGCCCCTGCCTATGGAATCACCTCAGCAGTCTAAAGACGGAAGGTATTTTTGATAGAATTCCTACAGAAAGCCACTGAAATCTGGACGTGGCAAAGAAGCCTTGTGGTGGGGTGCAGAGCCCTAACCTCCTGCCAATCAAAGAGCTTTTGGTGGAAAATGCATTTGTCTGCTGATTTCTTTGAATTCTAGAGACCTCTCAGGACTGCTCTATCCTGAGAGAACGCCCTTGGCCTTGACCTGTAGGCACCCGCGCAAGCTTCAAATCAGCTTCCAGAACCTCTCTTGGCCGGCATCCTGACGGGAATGCAGGACTGCTGCGATGCACTGCTGGCACCCAGCAGGACAGGACCGGCTGTCTCGTGTCCACGTAGCAGCACCCCCTGACACAGCCGGGGTCATCCCGACAGCAGACAAGGCTCACGTGTCTGCAGAGAGGGGCAAGGAGCGCTGGGCTCCTCTCAGGGTGTCTCAGCTGGGCCTGCTCCACAACACGCCCCCATTTGAAGGCCTGCTAATGCCCAGCTGCCAGAAATGCCTGCCTTGTTCTCTCCAAGATGCACAGGAAGAGCCAGTGAGCAGGGCGCCTTGGGAGGCAAACCTTCCAAGCCTTTTCTGAGGCCCCGGACACCCCAAGATCAGCCAAGACTCTCCGTGCCGCCTGGCCCACACAGCCCAGCTCGGTGCGGGCCCTCTGGGCCGCAGCAGCTTCCAGCAAGCAAGAGGCAAATGCATATTGCCAAGAGTTGAAACACAGCAGACAGGTAAGATGTGAGAGGTGTGTGCGTGAAGGCCTTTGAATTCACAGCTCTCAAAGACAGCTTTGGGGCTGGCAGCTGGACAGAGATGCTCCTGCTCACACCTGTGTCCAAACGGGGGGGAACACACCCCGGTGCAGGTGCTGGCCTTGGTCTCCGCAGGTCCAGGTGGATTCCAAACCCGCTCTTCACAGCCTTCTCCCTTCCCTTGTCCATCTGCCAAATGCAACGGGCCTCAAGGACTGATAGGACCACAGAGAGCCAAAGGGGGACAGTTGCTCCGACAGCACCGGGAGCTCCTAGGAAAGCGCTTTCCTTCCGCAGCAAGCCCCTTTCCCCCAGAGGTGTTTCCCCAAATGTGTACCTTTCCTGGGGAACACCAACACACTCTTAAGAAACCCTGGCAAGGCTGAATTCCTTCTGGTGCTTTCTGGACAGGCGCTCCAGCTCTAGCTGGGATTTCCCCCAGTGTGATTCCAGGTGGAGGTTCACACACGCAGCCCCAGGCCCTCTACAAACACAAGCTGCCCGCCGCCTCTTCACCTGCCTCGACGCCTGCCTGCACTCACAGCAGCAAAACCAGGCTCTTCCCGGCCAGAGACTAGAGCCCTGTTCCCGCAGGACGCTCCTGCCAGCTTCTTCCAGGATTCTCCGCTGTGCACACAGCACTTTTCATGCCCGCTCTCCACAGCCTTTGTACACAGAGCACAGCCTGGCTGGTGCTGCCATCAGCACACCCCAAACGCAGGTGGAGGAAGGAGAAGCAGGGGCTGCTTTGTGGCCATGCCCAAGAGAGACTGGAAGGCCGCCCTCCCTCTGCTCTCACTTGCTTGGCTTTCTGACAGGCTCTGAGGCAGGGGCTGCGATTCCTCAGCTCTGGGGACCAGAACCGCAGCCGGGATCCCGGCACTGCCTGACGGCGCTCGGGCCATTGGCTCGGTCACGCGTCCGAGTCTCAGCCACCATGCTGCTGCTGCTTCACTTGCCCTTAGGCACACCCAAAGCTCCCTGTTAAGGCCTGATGGTCTCTGCTTCTGCCCTCTCCCTGACCCTGTGCAAGGATGGAGCACTGCTGTGCTTTCAGGAAGCTATTCTTGAAAGCTTCCAGCATTCCAAGCTCCTTTGCCTTCTGTAGATGCTTGCCATGGAATCCCTCACAGCTGGGTTCAGAGCATACTCAGGTTGGCTCTTCCAAAATCCAGGAGCTTCAGGCTTCTCAGTAGGACCTTAAACTCCACAGTGTTGTGGAACTGGACCTTCAGCACAGGCACCTTTCCAGCCTGACGCAGCCTCTCTCCTCTGTGTCTCTGCACAAAACACGGCGCGGAAGAGGACGGCAGCAGGGGCCTGTGTGTGCCAGGGCTCAGGTTTTTACGCCGCTTCAGCTCCACAGAGATGCAAGTGAAGTGAAGAAGCCAAAGTGTTTATTAATGAAAGTCGAAGGAAAGGGATGAGCTGGGAGGGAATAAGGGGGGATGGGCAGGGTTTGAGGGCTGGGATGGAAAGAGCTGTCAAAAGGGTTGGAGAGTGGAGGGAAAAAAAGGGCATGGGCAGGGTCTGAGGGCTGGAGGGAGGGAGCTAACTACAAACAGGGAAAGGTCTGAAGCCATGGGAATTGTGCTCAGCCTCAGCTGTGCGTGGAGCTCCAGCAGCACTGAGAGATGGTGTCCTCTTCAGTGTCTTTTGGTGTGTTCTTGGGACACTGGTTCACTGGTTTCAGAAGACGTCCCCAGTTGTTGAGCTTTTTGAGGAAACCGGGCTTCATCTTGCAGCTTAGAGCATGACGGGCTGTTGTCTTGCCTCTGGGTTTGAAGGACTGGAAGAGAGAAGAACAGAGCCATGGTCAGAGCCGGGATCTGTGGGAATCCTAGGAGATCTTCCGGCCAGGGCCATCCCACCCAGAAGGAAGCAGGAGACATTGGGATCAGCCAGAAGGTGCTTGCCACGAATCCCCCACGTGCCCCTGAAATCTCTGTGTGTTGTGCCCTCTCCAGCCCTCGTCCACACAAGGAGCAAAGCCCTCCCCAGCCGGGGACTGCAGCTCTCGGCCCAGGCTGTGCAGCTTCCCCTGCCAGACAGAGCCGTTGACAACCCGCTGCCCTCACTCACCCCTGGCGATGAGCTGGAGCTCTCCCTGCTACATCCTCATCAACCGCACGGCCATGCCTGTGAAGACAGAGCGTGTCACGGCCCCAGCGGCACGGCTCCCTGCCAGCGCCGCTGCCAGCCCTGTGGCCACACGGCCTCCTGCCCCGGCAGGGCTCAGCCCGGGCCCTTGCCGCCTGCTGCCGCCCCAGGGCACGGCTGCCAGAGGGCGGCAGCAGCCCCGAGGGCAGGCGGGGCTCCACGGCGCCGGGCCCGGATGCCGCTGCAGCCGGGGCAGCAGCCGGGGCCGGGGCCGAGCTGCGGCGGGCCGGGGAGGGAGCCCGGGCTCGTGGCTTACCGATGAACCGCAAGGCCGCCTCCAGCAGGGACTCCTGTGGGTTCTGCAGGTGCTCGGCCGCTCGGCTCCTGTCGTCTGCCAGCTGGAGAGAGCAACAGGAGGGAAGGGTTGGCGCGGGCTCAGCCCCTGGGCCGGGCTCTGGCCGCGCCCAGCCCCGGCCTCCCCTGCCCGCACGGCCCTGAGGCCCGGCCAGCAGCCGCTGGCGCCGGGCTCTGGAGGGGGCAGAGGGCCGGCTGCTGCCCGGGGAGCGGCGCTGCCGCCCCGCCCCGCAGCCCCGCTGGGCCGGGACTCCACGGGCACCCGGCTCGGGGCCGCAGGAGCCTGGAGAAGAGCCCGCGGGGCCCAGGGAAGGGAGCGGCGTGTGGGGCGCAGGCCGGAGCCCCTGGGTGCAGCGCTGGGAAGGGGCCACGGCTGCCAGCCCCGCGGCCACGGATCTTCTCCAGGCTGAGGCTGGCACTTCTCCAAGCCATCCTTACCTTACACTCATCGATATTCAAGGGATATTCCTTCCTCACTAGCTCTTCCAGATCCCTCCTCTCCAGGAACTTGGCCGCACAATGCACGGTTTCCCGAGAGGCCTGAAGTACAGCAGAGATGCAGAGATGGCACCACAGCCCAGGGCACAAGGACCCGCATCCCTGTGCCAAGGCCTGGAGGAGGACGCAGTCTGTGTGGCACCAGGGCAGGAGGCGGCTGAGCCCCCTCCCAGGGATGCCCAAAACCTCACATTTGCCACACGCCGGTTCTCATCACGGCAGTAGATTAAAAGGAGCTGCAGGCTCTTGTTGACAATTGTCTTCAGGGGTTCTTTTCCCTCATCCACTACCACCTCCATCACCTTACGGAAGAGGTCAATGGAGAGCAGTTGCATGAAGCTATTTTCCTAGAGGAAAGGAAAAAACCTAAGCACCGATTACACCAATTACTCCAGGCCCACCTAGGCAAAGGCCTGAAAATGCAGACAGCGCAAAGTTTCTGGGCAGCACCCAATGCCTGTGGCTTGAGTTGCCGAACCTTACATTGTTAAAGAGCGCCAGGAGTGCCTCAGCCAGCTTTGGGGCGGTGGTGCTGGATATCAGGATGTCTTCATTCTTCAGCATATCAGTAAGCACACGGAGGGTCAGGGCAACCGCCACTCCATCTTCATCGCCCAGCAGATCCACAAAGCTTTGAGACAGACAGCACATTTTTCTGGCCTGTGTGGAACACAAGGCTGCGCTGTGAAGCCGTCAGCAGCTGCACCAGCGACAGCGCCCTGGCACTGCAAGCCCAGCCTGCTGCCGCAGGGCCCAGAGACCAAAGGCCCATCCCAAAGCACTCGGGCAGCTGAGGCAGGAGAGCTGGGAGCAGCTGCCTCAGCTCCTGAAGCCCAGCCAGCCCATGGGGCTGCTCTCCCCAGTGCAGCTTCAGCTGCTGCCCCTTTCTCACCATCAGGGGATCCTTGCTGAGCACCAGGAGGCCTCTGAGCGCCAGGCGACACATCTGCCTGCACTCGATCCGCAGGTAACTCGAAACGACTATCAGGGCCCAGCCACCACATTTAGTCAAGTCCAGGCACTCCAGGACCTGAAAGGCAGAGGGCAGTGGCACAGGGCCCGGCTGGCAGGAGCCCAGAAGTGCACAGGGCCAGCCCCAGGCAGCAGCACAGGGCCCTGGTGCCATCCCAGGCCAGGGATGCGGCTGCGAGAGGGCAGAGAGCTGGGAGGCAGCTCAGCGAGGCCGCGCTGGCCTTCAGGCTCACCTCCACAAGGAATGCCAGGAGAGGCAGATCGCAGCCTGGCTTCTCAATGCTGAGCAGCCGGAGCAAGTGGGTTGCAATGCAGGAAGACAAAGGGATTGAGACATGGCGCATCTCCCTGCCAGGGGCAAAAAGGAACAAAGAGCCTGAGGTGGGGGGGCACACTTTTCTCAGGACTGACTCATAGAGGGGCAGTCTTTCCCCAGCATCCCTGCAGGGGACGTGGGTGCTTTGGGAGGCGGCCACTCCTGTGCACCCTCCTCTCCCAGCCTTTTCCAGTCTGCTCGGCCATCCCTAAAGTGACGAGGCCCTCTGGCCCACGACCACAGGGACTGTGTGGGGCAGCCCGGGCACAGGGCACAAATTCCAGGGACAGCAGGGAGAAGGGGGTCTCACCTGGCCAGCAGAGCCACAGCATAGTACTGGGTATGAGCGCAGAGCATGGTGTCCCAGCCATGCTTGGACTCCACAGCGATCACCTCATTGTCGCACTCCAGCCGGCAGAGCAGGGACTTCATGGCCTGCACTGCAAACCTGTGTGCAGAGCAAAGCCCGGGTCACACTGGGAGCACTGGCACTGGCCACAAGGACATGGGAAGGACAGGAGGGCGGAGACCTGTTGGGGTCGCTGGGAAGGCGGTGTTCCTCTCGGCATGCTCTCCAGAAGCGATCGATTTCCTGTGGTGGCATCTGCTGTGTGGTGATGACAACATGGAAAAGCAGAGCCACAAAGAGGCGGGAGGAATAAAGGATCAGTGCCTCGTGGCACTCAGGCACCTGGACAATCACCCACACCACCAGAGTTGCCTGCAAAAGAAGTTGCCAAGGAGAGCGCTCAGTGCTGAGGTGTCCATGTGGCAGGGCCCCAGGGGAGACGCAGGGGGAGCAGCAGGCCTGGTGCCCCCTGAGCCTGCCCTTGGCCCAGGTTTCAGCCCAGGGCCTGAGGCAGGGAGAGGATGGAGAGCTGCTGGAGAGGTGACCTGGGGGTGAGCAAATGCCCAGAAACTCACAGCCAGAGCAAAGACGTCCTCGTTGTCCCCATCAGAGGTGAACATGCGAGACAGAGGCCAGTCCTCCATCACACTGAGGAGTGTTGGCAGCACCTTCTCCACCGTGGAACTCGATGAGCCTATGGTTCTCCACATCATGGCAGCAGCTCTGTGGGATCAGAGCTCTTTGTCAGAGGGACATCTCAGCCACACTACCATGCCCTGTGCGGGTCTGGGGGCCAGGGGACAGAGCCCCGGTGCCCTGAAGGGCAGGGAGGGAGCATGGCAGCAGGCTCGGGAAACAGAGGGGCCTGAGGGTCCTGGACCTGTCTGCCTGTCTGGCAGAGCCCATTGCACAGGCCGTGCAGGGCCACGGCCCTAAAGGTCGGTGAGCCCTGAGCTCTCAAGGCAGGTGGGCCCATACCTGTCACAGGTTGGGGCACAGCGCAGGAGGGTCAGCACCACGTCCGCTGGGTGTTCTTCAGCCAGCCTCACAATGTCAGTTTGCATCCCGGCATCCACAGTGACATGGGATGCTAGTCTCTGGTGAATATTCCTAACAATGGCTGGTACCTGGAGGAGGCATGGGGAAGACTTGGAGCACTGTCTAAGGGAGCAACTTCTCCAGCTTCCCTTCCCACAGTACTCTAATGGCTTCAGAGGCTGAGAGGACCCAGTGGCATGAGGGGACACACAATCCTGGGAGGCCTCCAGCCCTGGCCCCAGGCTGCTTACCCGCTGCTGAGGAGAAACAGAACGCTCCTCGAAAAAATCCACGGTGGGAGCATGAGTCATGGTGGGAGTGGGGGTGCTGTCAGTATTTGGGAGGCCTTGAGTCATTCTGGTGGCAGTGTCTGTGATGCTCGTGCCCTCGGTCATTTCCATGACGACAGCCTTCGCCCGGAGATCATTCTCTGCAGTGACAAAATTTTCTGAGTGTGCAGTCAAATTTGTGCTGACATCAGGCTCTTCCTGGCAGCTGGTCAGCCTGGAGTTTAGCTTGGCTGTACCTGCAGTTGCAGTGCTGCTGGTGTTCCTACGCCGAATGCGCAGGAATTTCGGGAACATCTGCAGGGGAACAAAGCCAGGGATGTTCCGTGGAGCGCTCCAAGCGCGGTGCTCCGCCGAGCAGTGACAGCAGGCCCAGCCCAGGTGGGGAGGGCTGCAGGTACCTTCAGTGTCCTGCGGAAGCGGCCACTGGCAGGCCTGTGCTCTTGTGTGCCGTCCGTGGCTGCATCTGGCAAAGAGCGAGAGCAGGCAGTGCTGAGGGGCTGTGGGAGAGGCCGGAGAACACAGCCCAGCCCTGTCCTCCCCGGGCTGGGACTGCCCCGGGATGCCCCAGGGGATGGAGCATGGGTGCTGCCAGGTTCAGCCCCAGCCCCTCTTCCGTCCTGTCCTTGGGCATGTCCACAACAGGTGGGAGAGGACGGAGCCAAGCTGGCTGCAGCCATCAGCCCTGTGGCCCAGTTCTGCCACTCACCGTCCTGCACTGGCTGGAGCTGCTCTGGCTCTTCAGGCCGTTGTGCTCCAGGGGCTTGCTTTCTTTCCCCCCTGAAGACTTTGAAGAGGCCAAGAAATCTGCCCGCCATGCCTGAGTGTGGTGTTGAGGGCGCCTTCTAGAGAGATGGCTCAGAAGAGCTCTGAGTTAACAAGTCCTCGATGGTACCTGCAAAAGAGAAGCCTCGGGTAGGCCACAGGTCACCAGGTCCTGTGGTCTGGCCTCGAGGTCACCTCTAGGAATACCGCCTCAGAAAAGCTCCGGATCAGACGGGAATGAGTGTGCCTTGGGGGGGCTCCTCACGACACCGCTCTATCCCGTCCTGTCCCGTCGCCTGCTCCGAGCACTGTGGCCTGGCTGAGTCACCGCCAGCACCTATGTCGCCACGGGTCACAAAGGGTCCTTTGACACCCTGTCCCGTTCCATGCCACGGTGACCCCGCTGCTGCACCGTGTCACAAAGGGCCAATGCACACACTGCCACCTGCCCTGGGGCCACCCCCAGCCCAGCCAAGGTGGCCCAGGTTGGAAGGAATCCCTCACCCCAAGTGTCGAAGACAGCCCTGAGACAGCATCTTTCGGAGCGGCTCAAACCGTGGGCAAACGCTGCCCGGCTCTGCGGGCCCAGGGCAGCAGAAGGAGCCCCCAGGGCTGCCGACGCGGCCGCAGCGGGAAGGGCACGGGGCCTTGCACAGAAGCTGGCACGGCCTCCCTGGGACACGTCCCCATCCGCTGGCCGTCCTAAACCCGCGGGTGTGACGCAGACGAGGAACGTGTGGGCCAGGGCACGGATGCTGCTCTGAGCCCTGGGGCCAGGGGAGCGCTGAAACCGGCAGGTGTGACGGAGCCCCCGCCCAAGCAGAGCTGCTGCCCCCCGAGCCCTGGCAGTGCTGGTGTCATCTCCTGCCCCAGAGACCTGTGCCCCGGGGCGCTTCTCTGCCACAGGGCAGCCAAAGCCAATGTGCGCTGGGGGCCGTGCTCCTTCCTACAGGGCATGTGGGCAGGAGCACCTGGAGCAAGTGCTGGCAACTGTTGCGCTCTGTCAGAAGCTGTTACTCCATGCTGAAATTGTTTTCTACTTGGAGCCATTTCCTGAAGCACAAAATCACCCTGGCAGCACAGGCAGAGAAGGATCTGGCATTTAAGAATCTTCAATTCAGGAAAGCTTTTCTTCCCATTACTCAACTCAAGTAGTTCCAAAAAGTTGCAAACTTCCTAAATTAATAGCAATGGCCTGAGAACCTGATAGATTTGGAAGTTTCCTTCCCACCTCAAAGCAGCAACACATTTGCCTTAAGGTCATCCACTGAATGTCACTTTACAAAGCAGAAGACCACACAGAGGCAAAATAAAGGCCTTGCTTTGGTTTCAAACATTTTTCTAGGAAGGCATGTTAAGAGCCTAATTCTCTTAAGGAATAAAAGCTCTTCACGAATGAAAGTCCACTCAGTGTTACAAAAGCAGCCCAAACAAAGGAGTAGATTGCAAAAGGCCTAATCCTGCCCCTGCTACAGATATCTAAGTGGCCAAGAAAGCACAGCTCTCCCCTCCTCTTCTCTGCAGGAGAAGCAGGATGACTAAGAGAAAAAGTCCCAGCTATTCCTTCTGTCCTCCATAACCAAAGCTGTGCCATACCACAGGTGGTGCCTTCAAAGTGACTCCAGTTCCAGCCTAGACCTCTCCTCTTCCAGACGACTCCTTCCCCAACACGCCCAGCAACACCAACCCCAGCTCAACGCCCTGCCAAGACCCGCAGCTGTCCCCATCCCTCCGCAGAGCTTTCCCACCCCCTGGTTCCCTGCACGTGCCGTGGGATGGCACTCAGGAGGATGTGCTCCAAGGCCTTCCCCGGCAGCAAGCTCAGGCTGCCAGGCCTACGGTTCCTGGATCATCCTTCCCACCCACCCTTCCCGTGCTCGGCTGTTCCATTTGCGCTCAGCTCGGACTTGTCCGCTTAAGCGGGACTGCTGGTAAAGGATGGAGAGCAGCCTGGCAAGCTCCTTCTCCAGCTCCCTCTTTACTCTCAGGGGAGGTAGAGCATGCCACAGGAAAGCAAGCAGTGCCAAAAGACTTGGGCCAGCATCAGGCACATTTAGGAACCAAACAGGGCCTTTGTTTGATGTAAGGAAGCACAGGCAATTGACAGAAGAGTACTTAGCACAGATATCCAGAAGTACTTAGCACCAGTTAACATAAGAAAAACCTGGAAGCCTAACTTGGCAAGAGAGTGACTTGACAAAAACTTTAGACATAGCCTTGGGGAAGACCTAAGGGCGGCTACAGAATCAGCCCTGTGCAGGGAAGGGGTGAGGAAGATGAGCTGCTTTGGTGCGTTGAGACTCCTCCTGGCCAGCAGGTGGACATTAGCTTCAAGTCTAGGATTCTGGCGCAATGTGTTTCTTTCTAAGCCCCTGCCTATGGAATCACCTCAGCAGTCTAAAGACGGAAGGTATTTTTGATAGAATTCCTACAGAAAGCCACTGAAATCTGGACGTGGCAAAGAAGCCTTGTGGTGGGGTGCAGAGCCCTAACCTCCTGCCAATCAAAGAGCTTTTGGTGGAAAATGCATTTGTCTGCTGATTTCTTTGAATTCTAGAGACCTCTCAGGACTGCTCTATCCTGAGAGAACGCCCTTGGCCTTGACCTGTAGGCACCCGCGCAAGCTTCAAATCAGCTTCCAGAACCTCTCTTGGCCGGCATCCTGACGGGAATGCAGGACTGCTGCGATGCACTGCTGGCACCCAGCAGGACAGGACCGGCTGTCTCGTGTCCACGTAGCAGCACCCCCTGACACAGCCGGGGTCATCCCGACAGCAGACAAGGCTCACGTGTCTGCAGAGAGGGGCAAGGAGCGCTGGGCTCCTCTCAGGGTGTCTCAGCTGGGCCTGCTCCACAACACGCCCCCATTTGAAGGCCTGCTAATGCCCAGCTGCCAGAAATGCCTGCCTTGTTCTCTCCAAGATGCACAGGGAGAGCCAGTGAGCAGGGCGCCTTGGGAGGCAAACCTTCCAAGCCTTTTCTGAGGCCCCGGACACCCCAAGATCAGCCAAGACTCTCCGTGCCGCCTGGCCCACACAGCCCAGCTCGGTGCGGGCCCTCTGGGCCGCAGCAGCTTCCAGCAAGCAAGAGGCAAATGCATATTGCCAAGAGTTGAAACACAGCAGACAGGTAAGATGTGAGAGGTGTGTGCGTGAAGGCCTTTGAATTCACAGCTCTCAAAGACAGCTTTGGGGCTGGCAGCTGGACAGAGATGCTCCTGCTCACACCTGTGTCCAAACGGGGGGGAACACACCCCGGTGCAGGTGCTGGCCTTGGTCTCCGCAGGTCCAGGTGGATTCCAAACCCGCTCTTCACAGCCTTCTCCCTTCCCTTGTCCATCTGCCAAATGCAACAGGCCTCAAGGACTGATAGGACCACAGAGAGCCAAAGGGGGACAGTTGCTCCGACAGCACCGGGAGCTCCTAGGAAAGCGCTTTCCTTCCGCAGCAAGCCCCTTTCCCCCAGAGGCGTTTCCCCAAATGTCTACCTTTCCTGGGGAACACCAACACACTCTTAAGAAACCCTGGCAAGGCTGAATTCCTTCTGGTGCTTTCTGGACAGGCGCTCCAGCTCTAGCTGGGATTTCCCCCAGTGTGATTCCAGGTGGAGGTTCGCACATGCAGCCCCAGGCCCTCTACAAATACAAGCTGCCCACTGCCTCTTCACCTGCCTCGACGCCTGCCTGCACTCACAGCAGCAAAACCAGGCTCTTCCCGGCCAGAGACTAGAGCCCTGTTCCCGCAGGACGCTCCTGCCAGCTTCTTCCAGGATTCTCCGCTGTGCACACAGCACTTTTCATGCCCGCTCTCCACAGCCTTTGTACACAGAGCACAGCCTGGCTGGTGCTGCCATCAGCACACCCCAAACGCAGGTGGAGGAAGGAGAAGCAGGGGCTGCTTTGTGGCCATGCCCAAGAGAGACTGGAAGGCCGCCCTCCCTCTGCTCTCACTTGCTTGGCTTTCTGACAGGCTCTGAGGCAGGGGCTGCGATTCCTTAGCTCTGGGGACCAGAACCGCAGCCGGGATCCCGGCACTGCCTGACGGCGCTCGGGCCATTGGCTCGGTCACGCGTCCGAGTCTCAGCCACCATGCTGCTGCTGCTTCACTTGCCCTTAGGCACACCCAAAGCTCCCTGTTAAGGCCTGATGGTCTCTGCTTCTGCCCTCTCCCTGACCCTGTGCAAGGATGGAGCACTGCTGTGCTTTCAGGAAGCTATTCTTGAAAGCTTCCAGCATTCCAAGCTCCTTTGCCTTCTGTAGATGCTTGCCATGGAATCCCTCACAGCTGGGTTCAGAGCATACTCAGGTTGGCTCTTCCAAAATCCAGGAGCTTCAGGCTTCTCAGTAGGACCTTAAACTCCACAGTGTTGTGGAACTGGACCTTCAGCACAGGCACCTTTCCAGCCTGACGCGGCCTCTCTCCTCTGTGTCTCTGCACAAAACACGGCACGGAAGAGGACGGCAGCAGGGGCCTGTGTGTGCCAGGGCTCAGGTTTTTACGCCGCTTCAGCTCCACAGAGATGCAAGTGAAGTGAAGAAGCCAAAGTGTTTATTAATGAAAGTCGAAGGAAAGGGATGAGCTGGGAGGGAATAAGGGGGGATGGGCAGGGTTTGAGGGCTGGGATGGAAAGAGCTGTCAAAAGGGTTGGAGAGTGGAGGGAAAAAAAGGGCATGGGCAGGGTCTGAGGGCTGGAGGGAGGGAGCTAACTACAAACAGGGAAAGGTCTGAAGCCATGGGAATTGTGCTCAGCCTCAGCTGTGCGTGGAGCTCCAGCAGCACTGAGAGATGGTGTCCTCTTCAGTGTCTTTTGGTGTGTTCTTGGGACACTGGTTCACTGGTTTCAGAAGACGTCCCCAGTTGTTGAGCTTTTTGAGGAAACCGGGCTTCATCTTGCAGCTTAGAGCATGACGGGCTGTTGTCTTGCCTCTGGGTTTGAAGGACTGGAAGAGAGAAGAACAGAGCCATGGTCAGAGCTGGGATCTGTGGGAATCCTAGGAGATCTTCCGGCCAGGGCCATCCCACCCAGAAGGAAGCAGGAGACATTGGGATCAGCCAGAAGGTGCTTGCCACGAATCCCCCACATGCCCCTGAAATCTCTGTGTGTTGTGCCCTCTCCAGCCCTCGTCCACACAAGGAGCAAAGCCCTCCCCAGCCGGGGACTGCAGCTCTCGGCCCAGGCTGTGCAGCTTCCCCTGCCAGACAGAGCCGCTGACAACCCGCTGCCCTCACTCACCCCTGGCGATGAGCTGGAGCTCTCCCTGCTACACCCTCATCTACCGGCTGGCCATGCCTGTGAAGACAGAGCGTGTCACGGCCCCAGCGGCACGGCTCCCTGCCAGCGCCGCTGCCAGCCCTGTGGCCACACGGCCTCCTGCCCCGGCAGGGCTCAGCCCGGGCCCTTGCCGCCTGCTGCCGCCCCAGGGCACGGCTGCCAGAGGGCGGCAGCAGCCCCGAGGGCAGGCGGGGCTCCACGGCGCCGGGCCCGGATGCCGCTGCAGCCGGGGCAGCAGCCGGGGCCGGGGCCGAGCTGCGGCGGGCCTGGGAGGGAGCCCGGGCTCGTGGCTTACCGATGAACCGCAAGGCCGCCTCCAGCAGGGACTGCTGTGGGTTCTGCAGGTGCTCGGCCGCTCGGCTCCTGTCGTCTGCCAGCTGGAGAGAGCGGCAGGAGGGAAGGGTGGGCGCGGGCTCAGCCCCTGGGCCGGGCTCTGGCCGCGCCCAGCCCCGGCCTCCCCTGCCCGCACGGCCCTGAGGCGCGGCCAGCAGCCGCTGGTGCCGGGCTCTGGAGGGGGCAGAGGGCCGGCTGCTGCCCGGGGAGCGGCGCTGCCGCCCCGCCCCGCAGCCCCGCTGGGCCGGGACTCCACGGGCACCCGGCTCGGGGCCGCAGGAGCCTGGAGAAGAGCCCGCGGGGCCCAGGGAAGGGAGCGGCGTGTGGGGCGCAGGCCGGAGCCCCTGGGTGCAGCGCTGGGCAGGGGCCACGGCTGCCAGCCCCGCGGCCACGGATCTTCTCCAGGCTGAGGCTGGCACTTCTCCAAGCCATCCTTACCTTACACTCATCGATATTCAAGGGATATTCCTTCCTCACTAGCTCCTCCAGATCCCTCCTCTCCAGGAACTTGGCCGCACAATGCACGGTTTCCCGAGAGGCCTGAAGAGCAGCAGAGATGCAGAGATGGCACCACAGCCCAGGGCACAAGGACCCGCATCCCTGTGCCAAGGCCTGGAGGAGGACGCAGTCTGTGTGGCAGCAGGGCAGGAGGTGGCTGAGCCCCCTCCCAGGGATGCCCAAAACCTCACATTTGCCACACGCCGGTTCTCATCACGGCAGTAGATTAAAAGGAGCTGCAGGCTCTTGTTGACAATTGTCTTCAGGGGTTCTTTTCCCTCATCCACTACCACCTCCATCACCTTACGGAAGAGGTCAATGGAGAGCAGTTGCATGAAGCTATTTTCCTAGAGGAAAGGAAAAAGCCTAAGCACTGATTACACCAATTACTCCAGGCCCACCTAGGCAAAGGCCTGAAAATGCAGACAGCGCAAAGTTTCTGGGCAGCACCCAATGCCTGTGGCTTGAGTTGCCGAACCTTACATTGTTAAAGAGCGCCAGGAGTGCCTCAGCCAGCTTTGGGGCGGTGGTGCTGGATATCAGGATGTCTTCATTCTTCAGCATATCAGTAAGCACACGGAGGGTCAGGGCAACCACCACTCCATCTTCATCGCCCAGCAGATCCACAAAGCTTTGAGACAGACAGCACATTTTTCTGGCCTGTGTGGAACACAAGGCTGCGCTGTGAAGCCGTCAGCAGCTGCACCAGTGACAGCGCCCTGGCACTGCAAGCCCAGCCTGCTGCCGCAGGGCCCAGAGACCAAAGGCCCATCCCAAAGCACTCGGGCAGCTGAGGCAGGAGAGCTGGGAGCAGCTGCCTCAGCTCCTGAAGCCCAGCCAGCCCATGGGGCTGCTCTCCCCAGTGCAGCTTCAGCTGCTGCCCCTTTCTCACCATCAGGGGATCCTTGCTGAGCACCAGGAGGCCTCTGAGCGCCAGGCGACACATCTGCCTGCACTCGATCCGCAGGTAACTCGACACGACTATCAGGACCCAGCCACCACATTTAGTCAAGTCCAGGCACTCCAGGACCTGAAAGGCAGAGGGCAGTGGCACAGGGCCCGGCTGGCAGGAGCCCAGAAGTGCACAGGGCCAGCCCCAGGCAGCAGCACAGGGCCCTGGTGCCATCCCAGGCCAGGGATGCGGCTGCGAGAGGGCAGAGAGCTGGGAGGCAGCTCAGCGAGGCCGCGCTGGCCTTCAGGCTCACCTCCACAAGGAATGCCAGGAGAGGCAGATCGCAGCCTGGCTTCTCAATGCTGAGCAGCCGGAGCAAGTGGGTTGCAATGCAGGAAGACAAAGGGATTGAGACATGGCGCATCTCCCTGTCAGGGGCAAAAAGGAACAAAGAGCCTTAGGTGGGGGAGCACACTTTTCTCAGGACTGACTCATAGAGGTGCAGTCTTTCCCCAGCATCCCTGCAGGGGACGTGGGTGCTTTGGGAGGCGGCCACTCCTGTGCACCCTCCTCTCCCAGCCTTTTCCAGTCTGCTCGGCCATCCCTAAAGTGACGAGGCCCTCTGGCCCACGACCACAGGGACTGTGTGGGGCAGCCCGGGCACAGGGCACAAATTCCAGGGACAGCAGGGAGAAGGGGGTCTCACCTGGCCAGCAGAGCCACAGCATAGTACTGGGTATGAGCGCAGAGCATGGTGTCCCAGCCATGCTTGGACTCCACAGCGATCACCTCATTGTCGCACTCCAGCCGGCAGAGCAGGGACCTCACGGCCTGCACTGCAAACCTGTGTGCAGAGCAAAGCCCGGGTCACACTGGGAGCACTGGCACTGGCCACAAGGACATGGGAAGGACAGGAGGGCGGAGACCTGTTGGGGTCGCTGGGAAGGCGGTGTTCCTCTCGGCATGCTCTCCAGAAGCGATCGATTTCCTGTGGTGGCATCTGCTGTGTGGTGATGACAACATGGAAAAGCAGAGCCACAAAGAGGCGGGAGGAATAAAGGATCAGTGCCTCGTGGCACTCAGGCACCTGGACAATCACCCACACCACCAGAGTTGCCTGCAAAAGAAGTTGCCAAGGAGAGCGCTCAGTGCTGAGGTGTCCATGTGGCAGGGCCCCCGGGGAGACGCAGGGGGAGCAGCGGGCCTGGTGCCCCCTGAGCCTGCCCTTGGCCCAGGTTTCAGCCCAGGGCCTGAGGCAGGGAGAGGATGGAGAGCTGCTGGAGAGGTGACCTGGGGGTGAGCAAATGCCCAGAAACTCACAGCCAGAGCAAAGACGTCCTCGTTGTCCCCATCAGAGGTGAACATGCGAGACAGAGGCCAGTCCTCCATCACACAGAGCAGTGTTGGCAGCACCTTCTCCACCGTGGAACTCGATGAGCCTATGGTTCTCCACATCATGGCAGCAGCTCTGTGGGATCAGAGCTCTTTGTCAGAGGGACATCTCAGCCACACTACCATGCCCTGTGCGGGTCTGGGGGCCAGGGGACAGAGCCCCGGTGCCCTGAAGGGCAGGGAGGGAGCATGGCAGCAGGCTCGGGAAACAGAGGGGCCTGAGGGTCCTGGACCTGTCTGCCTGTCTGGCAGAGCCCATTGCACAGGCCGTGCAGGGCCACGGCCCTAAAGGTCGGTGAGCCCTGAGCTCTCAAGGCAGGTGGGCCCATACCTGTCACAGGTTGGGGCACAGCGCAGGAGGGTCAGCACCACGTCCGCTGGGTGTTCTTCAGCCAGCCTCACAATGTCAGTTTGCATCCCGGCATCCACAGTGACATGGGATGCTAGTCTCTGGTGAATATTCCTAACAATGGCTGGTACCTGGAGGAGGCATGGGGAAGACTTGGAGCACTGTCTAAGGGAGCAACTTCTCCAGCTTCCCTTCCCACAGTACTCTAATGGCTTCAGAGGCTGAGAGGACCCAGTGGCATGAGGGGACACACAATCCTGGGAGGCCTCCAGCCCTGGCCCCAGGCTGCTTACCCGCTGCTGAGGAGAAACAGAACGCTCCTCGAAAAAATCCACGGTGGGAGCATGAGTCATGGTGGGAGTGGGGGTGCTGTCAGTATTTGGGAGGCCTTGAGTCATTCTGGTGGCAGTGTCTGTGATGCTCGTGCCCTCGGTCATTTCCATGACGACAGCCTTCGCCCGGAGATCATTCTCTGCAGTGACAAAATTTTCTGAGTGTGCAGTCAAATTTGTGCTGACATCAGGCTCTTCCTGGCAGCTGGTCAGCCTGGAGTTTAGCTTGGCTGTACCTGCAGTTGCAGTGCTGCTGGTGTTCCTACGCCGAATGCGCAGGAATTTCGGGAACATCTGCAGGGGAACAAAGCCAGGGATGTTCCGTGGAGCGCTCCAAGCGCGGTGCTCCGCCGAGCAGTGACAGCAGGCCCAGCCCAGGTGGGGAGGGCTGCAGGTACCTTCAGTGTCCTGCGGAAGCGGCCACTGGCAGGCCTGTGCTCTTGTGTGCCGTCCGTGGCTGCATCTGGCAAAGAGCGAGAGCAGGCAGTGCTGAGGGGCTGTGGGAGAGGCCGGAGAACACAGCCCAGCCCTGTCCTCCCCGGGCTGGGACTGCCCCGGGATGCCCCAGGGGATGGAGCATGGGTGCTGCCAGGTTCAGCCCCAGCCCCTCTTCCGTCCTGTCCTTGGGCATGTCCACAACAGGTGGGAGAGGACGGAGCCAAGCTGGCTGCAGCCATCAGCCCTGTGGCCCAGTTCTGCCACTCACCGTCCTGCACTGGCTGGAGCTGCTCTGGCTCTTCAGGCCGTTGTGCTCCAGGGGCTTGCTTTCTTTCCCCCCTGAAGACTTTGAAGAGGCCAAGAAATCTGCCCGCCATGCCTGAGTGTGGTGTTGAGGGCGCCTTCTAGAGAGATGGCTCAGAAGAGCTCTGAGTTAACAAGTCCTCGATGGTACCTGCAAAAGAGAAGCCTCGGGTAGGCCACAGGTCACCAGGTCCTGTGGTCTGGCCTCGAGGTCACCTCTAGGAATACCGCCTCAGAAAAGCTCCGGATCAGACGGGAATGAGTGTGCCTTGGGGGGGCTCCTCACGACACCGCTCTATCCCGTCCTGTCCCGTCGCCTGCTCCGAGCACTGTGGCCTGGCTGAGTCACCGCCAGCACCTATGTCGCCACGGGTCACAAAGGGTCCTTTGACACCCTGTCCCGTTCCATGCCACGGTGACCCCGCTGCTGCACCGTGTCACAAAGGGCCAATGCACACACTGCCACCTGCCCTGGGGCCACCCCCAGCCCAGCCAAGGTGGCCCAGGTTGGAAGGAATCCCTCACCCCAAGTGTCGAAGACAGCCCTGAGACAGCATCTTTCGGAGCGGCTCAAACCGTGGGCAAACGCTGCCCGGCTCTGCGGGCCCAGGGCAGCAGAAGGAGCCCCCAGGGCTGCCGACGCGGCCGCAGCGGGAAGGGCACGGGGCCTTGCACAGAAGCTGGCACGGCCTCCCTGGGACACGTCCCCATCCGCTGGCCGTCCTAAACCCGCGGGTGTGACGCAGACGAGGAACGTGTGGGCCAGGGCACGGATGCTGCTCTGAGCCCTGGGGCCAGGGGAGCGCTGAAACCGGCAGGTGTGACGGAGCCCCCGCCCAAGCAGAGCTGCTGCCCCCCGAGCCCTGGCAGTGCTGGTGTCATCTCCTGCCCCAGAGACCTGTGCCCCGGGGCGCTTCTCTGCCACAGGGCAGCCAAAGCCAATGTGCGCTGGGGGCCGTGCTCCTTCCTACAGGGCATGTGGGCAGGAGCACCTGGAGCAAGTGCTGGCAACTGTTGCGCTCTGTCAGAAGCTGTTACTCCATGCTGAAATTGTTTTCTACTTGGAGCCATTTCCTGAAGCACAAAATCACCCTGGCAGCACAGGCAGAGAAGGATCTGGCATTTAAGAATCTTCATTTCAGGAAAGCTTTTCTTCCCATTACTCAACTCAAGTAGTTCCAAAAAGTTGCAAACTTCCTAAATTAATAGCAATGGCCTGAGAACCTGATAGATTTGGAAGTTTCCTTCCCACCTCAAAGCAGCAACACATTTGCCTTAAGGTCATCCACTGAATGTCACTTTACAAAGCAGAAGACCACACAGAGGCAAAATAAAGGCCTTGCTTTGGTTTCAAACATTTTTCTAGGAAGGCATGTTAAGAGCCTAATTCTCTTAAGGAATAAAAGCTCTTCACGAATGAAAGTCCACTCAGTGTTACAAAAGCAGCCCAAACAAAGGAGTAGATTGCAAAAGGCCTAATCCTGCCCCTGCTACAGATATCTAAGTGGCCAAGAAAGCACAGCTCTCCCCTCCTCTTCTCTGCAGGAGAAGCAGGATGACTAAGAGAAAAAGTCCCAGCTATTCCTTCTGTCCTCCATAACCAAAGCTGTGCCATACCACAGGTGGTGCCTTCAAAGTGACTCCAGTTCCAGCCTAGACCTCTCCTCTTCCAGACGACTCCTTCCCCAACACGCCCAGCAACACTAACCCCAGCTCAACGCCCTGCCAAGACCCGCAGCTGTCCCCATCCCTCCGCAGAGCTTTCCCACCCCTTGGTTCCCTGCACGTGCCGTGGCATGGCACTCAGGAGGATGTGCTCCAAGGCCTTCCCCGGCAGCAAGCTCAGGCTGCCAGGCCTACGGTTCCTGGATCATCCTTCCCACCCACCCTTCCCGTGCTCGGCTGTTCCATTTGCGCTCAGCTCGGACTTGTCCGCTTAAGCAGGACTGCTGGTAAAGGATGGAGAGCAGCCTGGCAAGCTCCTTCTCCAGCTCCCTCTTTACTCTCAGGGGAGGTAGAGCATGCCACAGGAAAGCAAGCAGTGCCAAAAGACTTGGGCCAGCATCAGGCACATTTAGGAACCAAACAGGGCCTTTGTTTGATGTAAGGAAGCACAGGCAATTGACAGAAGAGTACTTAGCACAGATATCCAGAAGTACTTAGCACCAGTTAACATAAGAAAAACCTGGAAGCCTAACTTGGCAAGAGAGTGACTTGACAAAAACTTTAGACATAGCCTTGGGGAAGACCTAAGGGCGGCTACAGAATCAGCCCTGTGCAGGGAAGGGGTGAGGAAGATGAGCTGCTTTGGTGCGTTGAGACTCCTCCTGGCCAGCAGGTGGACATTAGCTTCAAGTCTAGGATTCTGGCGCAATGTGTTTCTTTCTAAGCCCCTGCCTATGGAATCACCTCAGCAGTCTAAAGACGGAAGGTATTTTTGATAGAATTCCTACAGAAAGCCACTGAAATCTGGACGTGGCAAAGAAGCCTTGTGGTGGGGTGCAGAGCCCTAACCTCCTGCCAATCAAAGAGCTTTTGGTGGAAAATGCATTTGTCTGCTGATTTCTTTGAATTCTAGAGACCTCTCAGGACTGCTCTATCCTGAGAGAACGCCCTTGGCCTTGACCTGTAGGCACCCGCGCAAGCTTCAAATCAGCTTCCAGAACCTCTCTTGGCCGGCATCCTGACGGGAATGCAGGACTGCTGCGATGCACTGCTGGCACCCAGCAGGACAGGACCGGCTGTCTCGTGTCCACGTAGCAGCACCCCCTGACACAGCCGGGGTCATCCCGACAGCAGACAAGGCTCACGTGTGTGCGGAGAGGGGCAAGGAGCGCTGGGCTCCTCTCAGGGTGTCTCAGCTGGGCCTGCTCCACAACACGCCCCCATTTGAAGGCCTGCTAATGCCCAGCTGCCAGAAATGCCTGCCTTGTTCTCTCCAAGATGCACAGGAAGAGCCAGTGAGCAGGGCGCCTTGGGAGGCAAACCTTCCAAGCCTTTTCTGAGGCCCCGGACACCCCAAGATCAGCCAAGACTCTCCGTGCCGCCTGGCCCACACAGCCCAGCTCGGTGCGGGCCCTCTGGGCCGCAGCAGCTTCCAGCAAGCAAGAGGCAAATGCATATTGCCAAGAGTTGAAACACAGCAGACAGGTAAGATGTGAGAGGTGTGTGCGTGAAGGCCTTTGAATTCACAGCTCTCAAAGACAGCTTTGGGGCTGGCAGCTGGACAGAGATGCTCCTGCTCACACCTGTGTCCAAACGGGGGGGAACACACCCCGGTGCAGGTGCTGGCCTTGGTCTCCGCAGGTCCAGGTGGATTCCAAACCCGCTCTTCACAGCCTTCTCCCTTCCCTTGTCCATCTGCCAAATGCAACGGGCCTCAAGGACTGATAGGACCACAGAGAGCCAAAGGGGGACAGTTGCTCCGACAGCACCGGGAGCTCCTAGGAAAGCGCTTTCCTTCCGCAGCAAGCCCCTTTCCCCCAGAGGCGTTTCCCCAAATGTCTACCTTTCCTGGGGAACACCAACACACTCTTAAGAAACCCTGGCAAGGCTGAATTCCTTCTGGTGCTTTCTGGACAGGCGCTCCAGCTCTAGCTGGGATTTCCCCCAGTGTGATTCCAGGTGGAGGTTCGCACATGCAGCCCCAGGCCCTCTACAAATACAAGCTGCCCACTGCCTCTTCACCTGCCTCGACGCCTGCCTGCACTCACAGCAGCAAAACCAGGCTCTTCCCGGCCAGAGACTAGAGCCCTGTTCCCGCAGGACGCTCCTGCCAGCTTCTTCCAGGATTCTCCGCTGTGCACACAGCACTTTTCATGCCCGCTCTCCACAGCCTTTGTACACAGAGCACAGCCTGGCTGGTGCTGCCATCAGCACACCCCAAACGCAGGTGGAGGAAGGAGAAGCAGGGGCTGCTTTGTGGCCATGCCCAAGAGAGACTGGAAGGCCGCCCTCCCTCTGCTCTCACTTGCTTGGCTTTCTGACAGGCTCTGAGGCAGGGGCTGCGATTCCTCAGCTCTGGGGACCAGAACCGCAGCCGGGATCCCGGCACTGCCTGACGGCGCTCGGGCCATTGGCTCGGTCACGCGTCCGAGTCTCAGCCACCATGCTGCTGCTGCTTCACTTGCCCTTAGGCACACCCAAAGCTCCCTGTTAAGGCCTGATGGTCTCTGCTTCTGCCCTCTCCCTGACCCTGTGCAAGGTTGGAGCACTGCTGTGCTTTCAGGAAGCTATTCTTGAAAGCTTCCAGCATTCCAAGCTCCTTTGCCTTCTGTAGATGCTTGCCATGGAATCCCTCACAGCTGGGTTCAGAGCATACTCAGGTTGGCTCTTCCAAAATCCAGGAGCTTCAGGCTTCTCAGTAGGACCTTAAACTCCACAGTGTTGTGGAACTGGACCTTCAGCACAGGCACCTTTCCAGCCTGACGCGGCCTCTCTCCTCTGTGTCTCTGCACAAAACACGGCATGGAAGAGGACGGCAGCAGGGGCCTGTGTGTGCCAGGGCTCAGGTTTTTACGCCGCTTCAGCTCCACAGAGATGCAAGTGAAGTGAAGAAGCCAAAGTGTTTATTAATGAAAGTCGAAGGAAAGGGATGAGCTGGGAGGGAATAAGGGGGGATGGGCAGGGTTTGAGGGCTGGGATGGAAAGAGCTGTCAAAAGGGTTGGAGAGTGGAGGGAAAAAAAGGGCATGGGCAGGGTCTGAGGGCTGGAGGGAGGGAGCTAACTACAAACAGGGAAAGGTCTGAAGCCATGGGAATTGTGCTCAGCCTCAGCTGTGCGTGGAGCTCCAGCAGCACTGAGAGATGGTGTCCTCTTCAGTGTCTTTTGGTGTGTTCTTGGGACACTGGTTCACTGGTTTCAGAAGACGTCCCCAGTTGTTGAGCTTTTTGAGGAAACCGGGCTTCATCTTGCAGCTTAGAGCATGACGGGCTGTTGTCTTGCCTCTGGGTTTGAAGGACTGGAAGAGAGAAGAACAGAGCCATGGTCAGAGCCGGGATCTGTGGGAATCCTAGGAGATCTTCCGGCCAGGGCCATCCCACCCAGAAGGAAGCAGGAGACATTGGAATCAGCCAGAAGGTGCTTGCCACGAATCCCCCACGTGCCCCTGAAATCTCTGTGTGTTGTGCCCTCTCCAGCCCTCGTCCACACAAGGAGCAAAGCCCTCCCCAGCCGGGGACTGCAGCTCTCGGCCCAGGCAGTGCAGCTTCCCCTGCCAGAGAGAGCCGCTGACAACCCGCTGCCCTCACTCACCCCTGGCGATGAGCTGGAGCTCTCCCTGCTACACCCTCATTAACCGCACGGCCATGCCTGTGAAGACAGAGCGTGTCACGGCCCCAGCGGCACGGCTCCCTGCCAGCGCCGCTGCCAGCCCTGTGGCCACACGGCCTCCTGCCCCGGCAGGGCTCAGCCCGGGCCCTTGCCGCCTGCTGCCGCCCCAGGGCACGGCTGCCAGAGGGCGGCAGCAGCCCCGAGGGCAGGCGGGGCTCCACGGCGCCGGGCCCGGATGCCGCTGCAGCCGGGGCAGCAGCCGGGGCCGGGGCCGAGCTGCGGCGGGCCGGGGAGGGACCCCGGGCTCGTGGCTTACCGATGAACCGCAAGGCCGCCTCCAGCAGGGACTGCTGTGGGTTCTGCAGGTGCTCGGCCGCTCGGCTCCTGTCGTCTGCCAGCTGGAGAGAGCGGCAGGAGGGAAGGGTGGGCGCGGGCTCAGCCCCTGGGCCGGGCTCTGGCCGCGCCCAGCCCCGGCCTCCCCTGCCCGCACGGCCCTGAGGCCCGGCCAGCAGCCGCTGGTGCCGGGCTCTGGAGGGGGCAGAGGGCCGGCTGCTGCCCGGGGAGCGGCGCTGCCGCCCCGCCCCGCAGCCCCGCTGGGCCGGGACTCCACGGGCACCCGGCTCGGGGCCGCAGGAGCCTGGAGAAGAGCCCGCGGGGCCCAGGGAAGGGAGCGGCGTGTGGGGCGCAGGCCGGAGCCCCTGGGTGCAGCGCTGGGCAGGGGCCACGGCTGCCAGCCCCGCGGCCACGGATCTTCTCCAGGCTGAGGCTGGCACTTCTCCAAGCCATCCTTACCTTACACTCATCGATATTCAAGGGATATTCCTTCCTCACTAGCTCCTCCAGATCCCTCCTCTCCAGGAACTTGGCCGCACAATGCAGGGTTTCCCGAGAGGCCTGAAGAGCAGCAGAGATGCAGAGATGGCACCACAGCCCAGGGCACAAGGACCCGCATCCCTGTGCCAAGGCCTGGAGGAGGACGCAGCCTGTGTGGCACCAGGGCAGGAGGTGGTTGAGCCCCCTCCCAGGCATGCCCAAAACCTCACATTTGCCACACGCCGGTTCTCATCACGGCAGTAGATTAAAAGGAGGTGCAGGCTCTTGTTGACAATTGTCTTCAGGGGTTCTTTTCCCTCATCCACTACCACCTCCATCACCTTACGGAAGAGGTCAATGGAGAGCAGTTGCATGAAGCTATTTTCCTAGAGGAAAGGAAAAAACCTAAGCACCGATTACACCAATTACTCCAGGCCCACCTAGGCAAAGGCCTGAAAATGCAGACAGCGCAAAGTTTCTGGGCAGCACCCAATGCCTGTGGCTTGAGTTGCCGAACCTTACATTGTTAAAGAGCGCCAGGAGTGCCTCAGCCAGCTTTGGGGCGGTGGTGCTGGATATCAGGATGTCTTCATTCTTCAGCATATCAGTAAGCACACGGAGGGTCAGGGCAACCGCCACTCCATCTTCATCGCCCAGCAGATCCACAAAGCTTTGAGACAGACAGCACATTTTTCTGGCCTGTGTGGAACACAAGGCTGCGCTGTGAAGCCGTCAGCAGCTGCACCAGCGACAGCGCCCTGGCACTGCAAGCCCAGCCTGCTGCCGCAGGGCCCAGAGACCAAAGGCCCATCCCAAAGCACTCGGGCAGCTGAGGCAGGAGAGCTGGGAGCAGCTGCCTCAGCTCCTGAAGCCCAGCCAGCCCATGGGGCTGCTCTCCCCAGTGCAGCTTCAGCTGCTGCCCCTTTCTCACCATCAGGGGATCCTTGCTGAGCACCAGGAGGCCTCTGAGCGCCAGGCGACACATCTGCCTGCACTCGATCCGCAGGTAACTCGACACGACTATCAGGACCCAGCCACCACATTTAGTCAAGTCCAGGCACTCCAGGACCTGAAAGGCAGAGGGCAGTGGCACAGGGCCCGGCTGGCAGGAGCCCAGAAGTGCACAGGGCCAGCCCCAGGCAGCAGCACAGGGCCCTGGTGCCATCCCAGGCCAGGGATGCGGCTGCGAGAGGGCAGAGAGCTGGGAGGCAGCTCAGCGAGGCCGCGCTGGCCTTCAGGCTCACCTCCACAAGGAATGCCAGGAGAGGCAGATCGCAGCCTGGCTTCTCAATGCTGAGCAGCCGGAGCAAGTGGGTTGCAATGCAGGAAGACAAAGGGATTGAGACATGGCGCATCTCCCTGTCAGGGGCAAAAAGGAACAAAGAGCCTTAGGTGGGGGAGCACACTTTTCTCAGGACTGACTCATAGAGGTGCAGTCTTTCCCCAGCATCCCTGCAGGGGACGTGGGTGCTTTGGGAGGCGGCCACTCCTGTGCACCCTCCTCTCCCAGCCTTTTCCAGTCTGCTCGGCCATCCCTAAAGTGACGAGGCCCTCTGGCCCACGACCACAGGGACTGTGTGGGGCAGCCCGGGCACAGGGCACAAATTCCAGGGACAGCAGGGAGAAGGGGGTCTCACCTGGCCAGCAGAGCCACAGCATAGTACTGGGTATGAGCGCAGAGCATGGTGTCCCAGCCATGCTTGGACTCCACAGCGATCACCTCATTGTCGCACTCCAGCCGGCAGAGCAGGGACTTCATGGCCTGCACTGCAAACCTGTGTGCAGAGCAAAGCCCGGGTCACACTGGGAGCACTGGCACTGGCCACAAGGACATGGGAAGGACAGGAGGGCGGAGACCTGTTGGGGTCGCTGGGAAGGCGGTGTTCCTCTCGGCATGCTCTCCAGAAGCGATCGATTTCCTGTGGTGGCATCTGCTGTGTGGTGATGACAACATGGAAAAGCAGAGCCACAAAGAGGCGGGAGGAATAAAGGATCAGTGCCTCGTGGCACTCAGGCACCTGGACAATCACCCACACCACCAGAGTTGCCTGCAAAAGAAGTTGCCGAGGAGAGCGCTCAGTGCTGAGGTGTCCATGTGGCAGGGCCCCCGGGGAGACGCAGGGGGAGCAGCGGGCCTGGTGCCCCCTGAGCCTGCCCTTGGCCCAGGTTTCAGCCCAGGGCCTGAGGCAGGGAGAGGATGGAGAGCTGCTGGAGAGGTGACCTGGGGGTGAGCAAATGCCCAGAAACTCACAGCCAGAGCAAAGACGTCCTCGTTGTCCCCATCAGAGGTGAACATGCGAGACAGAGGCCAGTCCTCCATCACACAGAGCAGTGTTGGCAGCACCTTCTCCACCGTGGAACTCGATGAGCCTATGGTTCTCCACATCATGGCAGCAGCTCTGTGGGATCAGAGCTCTTTGTCAGAGGGACATCTCAGCCACACTACCATGCCCTGTGCGGGTCTGGGGGCCAGGGGACAGAGCCCCGGTGCCCTGAAGGGCAGGGAGGGAGCATGGCAGCAGGCTTGGGAAACAGAGGGGCCTGAGGGTCCTGGACCTGTCTGCCTGTCTGGCAGAGCCCATTGCACAGGCCGTGCAGGGCCACGGCCCTAAAGGCCGGTGAGCCCTGAGCTCTCAAGGCAGGTGGGCCCATACCTGTCACATGTTGGGGCACAGCGCAGGAGGGTCAGCACCACGTCCGCTGGGTGTTCTTCAGCCAGCCTCACAATGTCAGTTTGCATCCCGGCATCCACAGTAGCATGGGATGCTAGTCTCTGGTGAATATTCCTAACAATGGCTGGTACCTGGAGGAGGCATGGGGAAGACTTGGAGCACTGTCTAAGGGAGCAACTTCTCCAGCTTCCCTTCCCACAGTACTCTAATGGCTTCAGAGGCTGAGAGGACCCAGTGGCATGAGGGGACACACAATCCTGGGAGGCCTCCAGCCCTGGCCCCAGGCTGCTTACCCGCTGCTGAGGAGAAACAGAACGCTCCTTGAAAAAATCCACGGTGGGAGCATGAGTCATGGTGGGAGTGGGGGTGCTGTCAGTATTTGGGAGGCCTTGAGTCATTCTGGTGGCAGTGTCTGTGATGCTCGTGCCCTCGGTCATTTCCATGACGACAGCCTTCGCCCAGAGATCATTCTCTGCAGTGACAAAATTTTCTGAGTGTGCAGTCAAATTTGTGCTGACATCAGGCTCTTCCTGGCAGCTGGTCAGCCTGGAGTTTAGCTTGGCTGTACCTGCAGTTGCAGTGCTGCTGGTGTTCCTACGCCGAATGCGCAGGAATTTCGGGAACATCTGCAGGGGAACAAAGCCAGGGATGTTCCGTGGAGCGCTCCAAGCGCGGTGCTCCGCCGAGCAGTGACAGCAGGCCCAGCCCAGGTGGGGAGGGCTGCAGGTACCTTCAGTGTCCTGCGGAAGCGGCCACTGGCAGGCCTGTGCTCTTGTGTGCCGTCCGTGGCTGCATCTGGCAAAGAGCGAGAGCAGGCAGTGCTGAGGGGCTGTGGGAGAGGCCGGAGAACACAGCCCAGCCCTGTCCTCCCCAGGCTGAGACTGCCCCGGGATGCCCCAGGGGATGGAGCATGGGCGCTGCCAGGTTCAGCCCCAGCCCCTCTTCCGTCCTGTCCTTGGGCATGTCCACAACAGGTGGGAGAGGACGGAGCCAAGCTGGCTGCAGCCATCAGCCCTGTGGCCCAGTTCTGCCACTCACCGTCCTGCACTGGCTGGAGCTGCTCTGGCTCTTCAGGCTGTTGTGCTCCACGGCCTTGCTTTCTTTCCCCCCTGAAGACTTTGAAGAGGCCAAGAAATCTGCCCGCCATGCCTGAGTGTGGTGTTGAGGGCGCCTTCTAGAGAGGTGGCTCAGAAGAGCTCCGAGTCAACAAGTCCTCGATGGTACGTGCAGAAGAGAAGCCTCGGGTAGGCCACAGGTCACCAAGTCCTGTGGTCTGGCTTCGAGGTCACCTGTAGGAATAACGCCTCGGAAAAGCTCCGGACCAGACGGGAATGAGTGTGCCTTGGGGGGGCTCCTAACGACACCGCTCTATCCCGTCCTGTCCCGTCGCCTGCTCCGAGCACTGTGGCCTGGCTGTGTCACCGCCAGCACCTATGTCGCCACGGGTCACAAAGGGTCCTTTGACACCCCGTCCCGTTCCATGCCACGGTGACCCCGCTGCTGCACCGTGTCACAAAGGGCCAATGCACACACTGCCACCTGCCCTGGGGCCACCCCCAGCCCAGCCAAGGTGGCCCAGGTTGGAAGGAATCCCTCACCCCAAGTGTCAAAGACAGCCCTGAGACAGCATCTTTCGGAGCGGCTCAAACCGTGGGCAAACGCTGCCCGGCTCTGCGGGCCCAGGGCAGCAGAAGGAGCCCCCAGGGCTGCCGACGCAGCCGCAGCGTGAAGGCCACGGGGCCTTGCACAGAAGCTGGCACGGCCTCCCTGGGACACGTCCCCATCCGCTGGCCGTCCTAAACCCGCGGGTGTGACGCAGACGAGGAACGTGTGGGCCAGGGCACGGATGCTGCTCTGAGCCCTGGGGCCAGGGGAGCACTGAAATCGGCAGGTGTGACGGTGCCCCCGCCCAAGCACAGCTGCCGCCCCCCGAGCCCTGGCAGTGCTGGTGTCATCTCCTGCCCCAGAGACCTGTGCCCCGGGGCGCTTCTCTGCCACAGGGCAGCCAAAGCCAATGTGCACTGGAGGCCATGCTCCTTCCTACAGGCCATGTGGGCAGGAGCACCTGGAGCAAGTGCTGGAAACTGTTGCGCTCTGTCAGAAGCTGTTACTCCATGCTGAAATTGTTTTCTACTTGGAGCCATTTCCTGAAGCACAAAATCACCCTGGCAGCAAAGGCTGAGAAGGATCTGGCATTTAAGAATCTTCAGTTCAGGAAAGCTTTTCTTCCCATTACTCAACTCAAATAGTTCCAAAAAGTTGCAAACTTCCTAAATTCATAGCAATGGCCTGAGAACCTGATAGATTTGCAAGTTTCCTTCCCACCTCAAAGTAGTAACACATTTGCCTTAAGGTCATCCACTGAATGTCACTTTACAAATCATAAGACCACACAGAGGCAAAATAAAGGCCTTGCTTTGGTTTCAAACATTTTTCTAGGAAGGCATGTTAAGAGCCTAATTCTCTTAAGGAAAAAAAGCTCTCCACGAATGACAGTGCACTCAGTGTTACAAAAGCAGCCCAAACAAAGGAGTAGATTACAAAAGGCCTAATCCTGCCCCTGCTACAGATATCTAAGTGGCCAAGAAAGCACAGCTCTCCCCTCTTCTTCCCTGCAGGAGAAGCAGGATGACTAAGAGAAAAAGTCCCAGCTATTCCTTCTGTCCTCCATAACCAAAGCTGTGCCATACCACAGGTGGTGCCTTCAAAGTGACTCCAGTTCCAGCCTAGACCTCTCCTCTTCCAGACGACTCCTTCCCCAACACGCCCAGCAACACCAACCCCAGCTCAACGCCCTGCCAAGACCCGCAGCTGTCCCCATCCCTCCGGAGAGCTTTCCCACCCCCTGGTTCCCTGCACGTGCCGTGGCATGGCACTCAGGAGGATGTGCTCCAAGGCCTTCCCCGGCAGCAAGCTCAGGCTGCCAGGCCTACGGTTCCTGGATCATCCTTCCCACCCACCCTTCCCATGCTCGGCTGTTCCATTTGCACTCAGCTCGGACTTGTCCGCTTAAGCAGGACTGCTGGTAAAGGATGGAGAGCAGCCTGGCAAGCTCCTTCTCCAGCTCCCTCTTTACTCTCGGGGGAGATAGAGCATGCCACAGGAGAGCAAGCAGTGCCAAAAGACTTGGGCCAGCATCAGGCACATTTAGGAATGAAACAAGGCCTTTGTTTGATGTAAGGAAGCACAGGCAATTGACAGAAGGAAAGAGTACTTAGCACACATATCCAGAAGTACTTAGCACCAGTTAACATAAGAAAAACCTGGAAGCCTAACTTGGCAAGAGAGTGACTTGACAAAAAGCTTTAGACATAGCCTTGGGGAAGACCTAAGGGCGGCTACAGAATCAGCCCTGTGCAGGGAAGGGGTGAGGAAGATGAGCTGCTTTGGTGCGCTGAGACTCCTCCTGGCCAGCAGGTGGACATTAGCTTCAAGTCTAGGATTCTGATGCAATGTGTTTCTTTCTAAGCCCCTGCCTATGGAATCACCTCAGCAGTCTAAAGACGGAAGGTATTTTTGATAGAATTCCTACAGAAACCCACTGCAATTTGGACGTGGCAAAGAAGCCTTGTGGTGGGGTGCAGAGCCCTAACCTCCTGCCAATCAAAGAGCTTTTGGTGGACAATGCATTTGTCTGCTGATTTCTTTGAATTCTAGAGACCTCTCAGGACTGCTCTATCCTGAGAGAATGCCCTTGGCCTTGACCTGTAGGCACCCGCGCAAGCTTCAAATCAGCTCCCTCAGCTTCCAGAACCTCTCTTGGCCGGCATCCTGACGGGAATGCAGGACTGCTGCGATGCACTGCTGGCACCCAGCAGGACAGGACCGGCTGTCTCGTGTCCACGTAGCAGCACCCCCTGACACAGCCGGGGTCATCCCGACAGCAGACAAGGCTCACGTGTGTGCGGAGAGGGGCAAGGAGTGCTGGGCTCCTCTCAGGGTGTCTCAGCTGGGCCTGCTCCACAACACGCCCCCATTTGAAGGCCTGCTAATGCCCAGCTGCCAGAAATGCCTGCCTTGTTCTCTCCAAGATGCACAGGAAGAGCCAGTGAGCAGGGCGCCTTGGGAGGCAAAACTTCCAAGCCTTTTCTGAGGCCACGGACACCCCAAGATCAGCCAAGACTCTCCGTGCTGCCTGGCCCACACAGCCCAGCTCGGTGCGGGCCCTCTGGGCCGCAGCAGCTTCCAGCAAGCAAGAGGCAAATGCATATTGCCAAGAGTTGAAACACAGCAGACAGGTAAGATGTGAGAGGTGTGTGCGCGAAGGCCTTTGAATTCACAGCTCTCAAAGACAGCTTTGGGGCTGGCAGCTGGACAGAGATGCTCCTGCTCACACCTGTGTCCAAAGGGGGGGAGCACACCCCGGTGCAGGTGCTGGCCTTGGTCTCCGCAGGTCCAGGTGGATTCCAAACCCGCTCTTCACAGCCTTCTCCCTTCCCTTGTCCATCTGCCAAATGCAACGGGCCTCAAGGACTGATAGGACCACAGAGAGCCAAAGGGGGACAGTTGCTCCGACAGCACCGGGAGCTCCTAGGAAAGCGCTTTCCTTCCGCAGCAAGCCCCTTTCCCCCAGAGGCGTTTCCCCAAATGTCTACCTTTCCTGGGGAACACCAACACACTCTTAAGAAACCCTGGCAAGGCTGAATTCCTTCTGGTGCTTTCTGGACAGGCGCTCCAGCTCTAGCTGGGATTTCCCCCAGTGTGATTCCAGGTGGAGGTTCGCACATGCAGCCCCAGGCCCTCTACAAATACAAGCTGCCCACTGCCTCTTCACCTGCCTCGACGCCTGCCTGCGCTCACAGCAGCAAAACCAGGCTCTTCCTGGCCAGAGACCAGAGCCCTGTTCCCGCAGGACGCTCCTGCCAGCTTCTTCCAGGACTCTCCGCTGTGCACACAGCACTTTTCATGCCCGCTCTCCACAGCCTTTGTACACAGAGCACAGCCTGGCTGGCGCTGCCATCAGCACACCCCAAACGCAGGTGGAGGAAGGAGAAGCAGGGGCTGCTTTGTGGCCATGCCCAGGAGAGACTGGAAGGCCGCCCTCCCTCTGCTCTCACTTGCTTGGCTTTCTGACAGGCTCTGAGGCAGGGGCTGCGATTCCTCAGCTCTGGGGACCAGAACCGCAGCTGTGATCCCCGCACTGCCTGACGGCGCTCGGGCCATTGGCTCGGTCACGCGTCCGAGTCTCAGCCACCATGCTGCTGCTGCTTCACTTGCCCTTAGGCACACCCAAAGCTCCCTGTTAAGGCCTGATGGTCTCTGCTTCTGCCCTCTCCCTGACCCTGTGCAAGGATGGAGCACTGCTGTGCTTTCAGGAAGCTATTCTTGAAAGCTTTCAGCATTCCAAGCTCCTTTGCCTTCTGTAGATGCTTGCCATGGAATCCCTCACAGCTGGGTTCAGAGCATACTCAGGTTGGCTTTTCCAAAATCCAGGAGCTTCAGGCTTCTCAGTAGGACCTTAAACTCCACAGTGTTGTGGAACTGGACCTTCAGCACAGGCACCTTTCCAGCCTGACGGGGCCTTGCTCGTCTGTGTCTCTGCACAAAACACGGCGTGGAAGAGGACGGCAGCAGGGGCCTGTGTGTGCCAGGGCTCAGGTTTTTACACCGCTTCAGCTACACAGAGACGCAGGTAAAGTGAAGAAGCCAAAGTGTTTATTAATGAAAGTCGAAGCAAAGGTATGAGCTGGGAGGGAATAAGGGGAGATGGGCAGGGTTTGAGGGCTGGGAGGGAAAGAGGTGTCAAAAGGGGTGGAGAGTGGAGGGAAGAAAGGGCATGGGCAGGGTCTGAGGGCTGGAGGGAGGGAGCTAACTACAAACAGGGAGAGGTCTGAAGCCATGGGAATTGTGCTCAGCCTCAGCTGTGCGGTGAGCTCCAGCAGCACTGAGAGATGTGGTCCTCTTCAGTGTCTTTTGGTGTGTTCTTGGGACACTGGTTCACTGGATTCAGAAGACGTCCCTAGTTGTTGAGCTTTTTGGGGAAAACGGGCTTCATTTTGCAGGTTAGAGCATGAGGGGCTGCTGTCTTGCCTCTGGGTTTGAAGGGCTGGAAGAGAGAAGAACAGAGCCATGGTCAGAGCTGGGATCTGTGGGAACCCTAGGAGATCTTCCTGCCAGGGCCATCCCACCCAGAAGGAAGCAGGAGACATTGGGATCAGCCAGAAGGTGCTTGCCACGAATCCCCCACGTGCCCCTGAAATCTCTGTGTGTTGTGCCCTCTCCAGCCCTCGTCCACACAAGGAGCAAAGCCCTCCCCAGCCGGGGACTGCAGCTCTCGGCCCAGGCAGTGCAGCTTCCCCTGCCAGAGAGAGCCGCTGACAACCCGCTGCCCTCACTCACCCCTGGCGATGAGCTGGAGCTCTCCCTGCTACACCCTCATGTACCGCCCGGCCATGCCTGTGAAGACAGAGCGTGTCACGGCCCCAGCGGCACGGCTCCCTGCCAGCGCCGCTGCCAGCCCTGTGGCCACACGGCCTCCTGCCCCGGCAGGGCTCAGCCCGGGCCCTTGCCGCCTGCTGCCGCCCCAGGGCACGGCTGCCAGAGGGCGGCAGCAGCCCCGAGGGCAGGCGGGGCTCCACGGCGCCGGGCCCGGATGCCGCTGCAGCCGGGGCAGCAGCCGGGGCCGGGGCCGAGCTGCGGCGGGCCGGGGAGGGACCCCGGGCTCGTGGCTCACCGATGAACCCCATGGCCGCCTCTCGCAGGGACTCCTGTGGGTTCTGCAGGTGCTCGGCCGCTCGGCTCCTGTCGTCTGCCAGCTGGAGAGAGCGACAGGAGGGAAGGGTTGGCGCGGGCTCAGCCCCTGGGCCGGGCTCTGGCCGCGCCCAGCCCCGGCCTCCCCTGCCCGCACGGCCCTGAGGCCCGGCCAGCAGCCGCTGGTGCCGGGCTCTGGAGGGGGCAGAGGGCCGGCTGCTGCCCGGGGAGCGGCGCTGCCGCCCCGCCCCGCAGCCCCGCTGGGCCGGGACTCCACGGGCACCCGGCTCGGGGCCGCAGGAGCCTGGAGAAGAGCCCGCGGGGCCCAGGGAAGGGAGCGGCGTGTGGGGCGCAGGCCGGAGCCCCTGGGTGCAGCGCTGGGCAGGGGCCACGGCTGCCAGCCCCGCGGCCACGGATCTTCTCCAGGCTGAGGCTGGCACTTCTCCAAGCCATCCTTACCTTACACTCATCGATATTCAACGGATGTTCCTTCCTCACTAGCTCCTCCAGATCCCTCCACTCCAGGAACTTGGCCGCACAATGCAGGGTTTCCTGAGAGGTCTGAAGTACAGCAGAGATGCAGAGATGGCACCACAGCCCAGGGCACAAGGACCCGCATCCCTGTGCCAAGGCCTGGAGGAGGACGCAGCCTGCGTGGCACCAGGGCAGGAGGTGGCTGAGCCCCCTCCCAGGGATGCCCAAAACCTCACATTTGCCACAAGCCGGTTCTCATCACGGCAGTAGATTAAAAGTAGCTGCAGGCTCTTGTTGACAATTGTCTTCAGGGGTTCTTTTCCCTCATCCACTACCACCTCCATCACCTTACAGAAGAGGTCAATGGAGAGCAGTTGCATGAAGCTATTTTCCTAGAGGAAAGGAAAAAACCTAAGCACCGATTACACCAATTACTCCAGGCCCACCTAGGCAAAGGCCTGAAAATGCAGACAGCGCAAAGTTTCTGGGCAGCACCCAATGCCTGTGGCTCGGGTTGCAGAACCTTACATTGTTAAAGAGCGCCAGGAGTGCCTCAGCCAGCTTTGGGGCGGTGGTGCTGGATATCAGGATGTCTTCGTTCTTCAGCATATCAGTAAGCACACGGAGGGTCAGGGCAACCACCACTCCATCTTCATCGCCCAGCAGATCCACAAAGCTTTCAGACAGACAGCACATTTTTCTGGCCTGTGTGGAACACAAGGCTGTGCTGTGAAGCCGTCAGCAGCTGCACCAGCGACAGCGCCCTGGCACTGCAAGCCCAGCCTGCTGCCGCAGGGCCCAGAGACCAAAGGCCCATCCCAAAGCACTCGGGCAGCTGAGGCAGGAGAGCTGGGAGCAGCTGCCTCAGCTCCTGAAGCCCAGCCAGCCCATGGGGCTGCTCTCCCCAGTGCAGCTTCAGATGCTTCCCCCTTCTCACCATCAGGGGATCCTTGCTGAGCACCAGGAGGCCTCTGAGCGCCAGGCGACACATCTGCCTGCACTCGATCCGCAGGTAACTCGACACGACTATCAGGGCCCAGCCACCACATTTAGTCAAGTCCAGGCACTCCAGGACCTGAAAGGCAGAGGGCAGTGGCACAGGGCCCGGCTGGCAGGAGCCCAGAAGTGCACAGGGCCAGCCCCAGGCAGCAGCACAGGGCCCTGGTGCCATCCCAGGCCAGGGATGCGGCTGCGAGAGGGCAGAGAGCTGGGAGGCAGCTCAGCGAGGCTGCGCTGGCCTTCAGGCTCACCTCCACAAGGAATGCCAGGAGAGGCAGATCGCAGCCTGGCTTCTCAGTGCTGAGCAGCCGGAGCAAGTGGGTTGCAATGCAGGAAGACAAAGGGATCGAGACATGGCGCATCTCCCTGCCAGGGGCAAAAAGGAACAAAGAGCCTGAGGTGGAGGGGCACACTTTTCTCAGGACTGACTCATAGAGGGGCAGTCTTTCCCCAGCATCCCTGCAGGGGACGTGGGTGCTTTGGGAGGCGGCCACTCCTGTGCACCCTCCTCTCCCAGCCTTTTCCAGTCTGCTCGGCCATCCCTAAAGTGACGAGGCCCTCTGGCCCATGACCACAGGGACTGTGTGGGGCAGCCCGGGCACAGGGCACAAATTCCAGGGACAGCAGGGAGAAGGGGATCTCACCTGGCCAGCAGAGCCATAGCATAGTGCTGGGTGTCAGCACAGGGCAGCGTGTCCCAGCCATGCTTGGACTCCACAGCGATCACCTCATTGTCGCACTCCAGCCGGCAGAGCAGGGACTTCATGGCGGCACTGTAAACCTGTGTGCAGAGCAAAGCCCGGGTCACACTGGGAGCACTGGCACTGGCCACAAGGACATGGGAAGGACAGGAGGGCGGAGACCTGTTGGGGTCGCTGGGAAGGCGGTGTTCCTCTCGGCATGCTCTCCAGAAGCGATCGACTTCCTGTGGTGGCATCTGCTGCGTGGTGATGACAACATGGAAAAGCAGAGCCACAAAGAGGCGGGAGGAATAAAGGATCAGTGCCTCGTGGCACTCAGGCACCTGGACAATCACCCACACCACCAGAGTTGCCTGCAAAAGAAGTTGCCGAGGAGAGCGCTCAGTGCCGAGGTGTCCATGTGGCAGGGCCCCAGGGGAGATGCAGGGGGAGCAGCAGGCCTGGTGCCCCCTGAGCCTGCCCTTGGCCCAGGTTTCAGCCCAGGGCCTGAGGCAGGGAGAGGATGGAGAGCTGCTGGAGAGGCGACCTGGGGGTGAGCAAATGCCCAGGAACTCACAGCCAGAGCAAAGACGTCCTCGTTGTCCCCATCAGAGGTGAACATGCGAGACAGAGGCCAGTCCTCCATCACACTGAGGAGTGTTGGCAGCACCTTCTCCACCGTGGAACTCGATGAGCCTATGGTTCTCCACATCATGGCAGCAGCTCTGTGGGATCAGAGCTCTTTGTCAGAGGGACATCTCAGCCACACTACCATGCCCTGTGCGGGTCTGGGGGCCAGGTGACAGAGCCCCGGTGCCCTGAAGGGCAGGGAGGGAGCATGGCAGCAGGCTTGGGAAACAGAGGGGCCTGAGGGTCCTGGACCTGTCTGCCTGTCTGGCAGAGCCCATTGCACAGGCCGTGCAGGGCCACGGCCCTAAAGGCCGGTGAGCCCTGAGCTCTAAAGGCAGGTGAGCCCATACCTGTCACATGTTGGGGCACAGCGCAGGAGGGTCAGCACCACATCCGCTGGGTGTTCGTCAGCCAGCCTCACAATGTCAGTTTGCATCCCGGCATCCACAGTAGCATGGGATGCTAGTCTCTGGTGAATATTCCTAACAATGGCTGGTACCTGGAGGAGGCATGGGGAAGACTTGGAGCACTGTCTAAGGGAGCAACTTCTCCAGCTTCCCTTCCCACAGTACTCTAATGGCTTCAGAGGCTGAGAGGACCCAGCGGCTTGAGGGGACACACAATCCTGGGAGGCCTCCAGCCCTGGCCCCAGGCTGCTTACCCGCTGCTGAGGAGAAACAGAACGCTCCTCGAAAAAATCCACGGTGGTAGCATGAGTCATGGTGGGAATGGGGGTGCTGTCAGTATTTGGGAGGCCTTGAGTCATTCTGGTGGCAGTGTCTGTGATGCACCTGCCCTTGGTCATTTCCATGACGACAGCCTTCGCCCGGAGATCATTCACTGCAGTGACAAAATTTTCTGAGCGTGCAGTCAAATTTGTGCTGACATCAGGCTCTTCCTGGCAGCTGGTCAGCCTGGAGTTTAGCTTGGCTGTACCTGCAGTTGCAGTGCTGCTGGTGTTCCTACGCCGAATGCGCAGGAATTTCGGGAACATCTGCAGGGGAACAAAGCCAGGGATGTTCCGTGGAGCGCTCCAAGCGCGGTGCTCCGCCGAGCAGTGACAGCAGGCCCAGCCCAGGTGGGGAGGGCTGCAGGTACCTTCAGTGTCCTGCGGAAGCGGCCACTGGCAGGCCTGTGCTCTTGTGTGCCGTCTGTGGCTGCATCTGGCAAAGAGCGAGAGCAGGCAGTGCTGAGGGGCTGTGGGAGAGGCCGGAGAACACAGCCCAGCCCTGTCCTCCCCGGGCTGGGACTGCCCCGGGATGCCCCAGGGGATGGAGATTGGGCACTGCCAGGTTCAGCCCCAGCCCCTCTTCCGTCCTGTCCTTGGGCATGTCCACAACAGGTGGGAGAGGACGGAGCCAAGCTGGCTGCAGCCATCAGCCCTGTGGCCCAGTTCTGCCACTCACCGTCCTGCACTGGCTGGAGCTGCTCTGGCTCTTCAGGCCGTTGTGCTCCACGGGCTTGCTTTCTTTCCCCCCTGAAGACTTTGAAGAGGCCAAGAAATCTGCCCGCCATGCCAGAGTGTGGTGTTGAGGGCGCCTTCTAGAGAGATGGCTCAGAAGAGCTCTGAGTTAACAAGTCCTCGATGGTACGTGCAAAAGAGAAGCCTCGGGTAGGCCACAGGTCACCAGGTCCTGTGGTCTGGCCTCGAGGTCACCTCTAGGAATACCGCCTCAGAAAAGCTCCGGATCAGACGGGAATGAGTGTGCCTTGGGGGGGCACCTCACGACACCGCTCTATCCCGTCCTGTCCCGTCGCCTGCTCTGAGCACTGTGGCCTGGCTGAGTCACCGCCAGCACCTATGTCGCCACGGGTCACAAAGGGTCCTTTGACACCCTGTCCCGTTCCATGCCACGGTGACCCCGCTGCTGCACCGTGTCACAAAGGGCCAATGCACACACTGCCACCTGCCCTGGGGCCACCCCCAGCCCAGCCAAGGTGGCCCAGGTTGGAAGGAATCCCTCACCCCAAGTGTCGAAGACAGCCCTGAGACAGCATCTTTCGGAGTGGCTCAAACCGTGGGCAAACGCTGCCCGGCTCTGCGGGCCCAGGGCAGCAGAAGGAGCCCCCAGGGCTGCCGACGCGGCCGCAGCGGGAAGGGCACGGGGCCTTGCACAGAAGCTGGCACGGCCTCCCTGGGACACGTCCCCATCCGCTGGCCGTCCTAAACCCGCGGGTGTGACGCAGACGAGGAACGTGTGGGCCAGGGCACGGATGCTGCTCTGAGCCCTGGGGCCAGGGGAGCGCTGAAACCGGCAGGTGTGACGGAGCCCCCGCCCAAGCAGAGCTGCTGCCCCCCGAGCCCTGGCAGTGCTGGTGTCATCTCCTGCCCCAGAGACCTGTGCCCCGGGGCGCTTCTCTGCCACAGGGCAGCCAAAGCCAATGTGCGCTGGGGGCCGTGCTCCTTCCTACAGGGCATGTGGGCAGGAGCACCTGGAGCAAGTGCTGGCAACTGTTGCGCTAAACAGAAGCTGTTACTCCATGCTGAAATTGTTTTCTACTTGGAGCCATTTCCTGAAGCACAAAATCACCCTGGCAGCAAAGGCAGAGAAGGATCTGGCATTTAAGAATCTTCAATTCAGGAAAGCTTTTCTTCCCATTACTCAACTCAAGTAGTTCCAAAAAGTTGCAAACTTCCTAAATTAATAGCAATGGCCTGAGAACCTGATAGATTTGGAAGTTTCCTTCCCACCTCAAAGCAGCAACACATTTGCCTTAAGGTCATCCACTGAATGTCACTTTACAAAGCAGAAGACCACACAGAGGCAAAATAAAGGCCTTGCTTTGGTTTCAAACATTTTTCTAGGAAGGCATGTTAAGAGCCTAATTCTCTTAAGGAATAAAAGCTCTTCACGAATGAAAGTCCACTCAGTGTTACAAAAGCAGCCCAAACAAAGGAGTAGATTGCAAAAGGCCTAATCCTGCCCCTGCTACAGATATCTAAGTGGCCAAGAAAGCACAGCTCTCCCCTCCTCTTCTCTGCAGGAGAAGCAGGATGACTAAGAGAAAAAGTCCCAGCTATTCCTTCTGTCCTCCATAACCAAAGCTGTGCCATACCACAGGTGGTGCCTTCAAAGTGACTCCAGTTCCAGCCTAGACCTCTCCTCTTCCAGACGACTCCTTCCCCAACACGCCCAGCAACACCAACCCCAGCTCAACGCCCTGCCAAGACCCGCAGCTGTCCCCATCCCTCCGCAGAGCTTTCCCACCCCCTGGTTCCCTGCACGTGCCGTGGGATGGCACTCAGGAGGATGTGCTCCAAGGCCTTCCCCGGCAGCAAGCTCAGGCTGCCAGGCCTACGGTTCCTGGATCATCCTTCCCACCCACCCTTCCCGTGCTCGGCTGTTCCATTTGCGCTCAGCTCAGACTTGTCCGCTTAAGCAGGACTGCTGGTAAAGGATGGAGAGCAGCCTGGCAAGCTCCTTCTCCAGCTCCCTCTTTACTCTCAGGGGAGGTAGAACATGCCACAGGAAAGCAAGCAGTGCCAAAAGACTTAGGCCAGCATCAGGCACATTTAGGAATGAAACAAGGCCTTTGTTTGATGCAAGGAAGCACAGGCAATTGACAGAAGGAAAGAGTACTCAGCAGAGATATCCAGAAGTACTTAGCACCAGTTCACATAAGAAAAACCTGGAAGCCTAACTTGGCAAGAGAATGACTTGACAAAAAGCTTTAGACATAGCCTTGGGGAAGACCTAAGGGCGGCTACAGAATCAGCCCTGTGCAGGGAAGGGGTGAGGAAGATGAGCTGCTTTGGTGCGCTGAGACTCCTCCTGGCCAGCAGGTGGACATTAGCTTCAAGTCTAGGATTCTGACGCAATGTGTTTCTTTCTAAGCCCCTGCCTATGGAATCGCCTCAGCAGTCTAAAGACGGAAGGTATTTTTGATAGAATTCCTACAGAAACCCACTGCAATTTGGACGTGGCAAAGAAGCCTTGTGGTGGGGTGCAGAGCCCTAACCTCCTGCCAATCAAAGAGCTTTTGGTGGACAATGCATTTGTCTGCTGATTTCTTTGAATTCTAGAGACCTCTCAGGACTGCTCTATCCTGAGGGAACGCCCTTGGCCTTGACCTGTAGGCACCCGCGCAAGCTTCAAATCAGCTCCCTCAGCTTCCAGGACCTCTCTTGGCCGGCATCCTGACGGGGATGCAGGACTGCTGCCAGGCACTGCTGGGACCCGGCAGGACAGGACCGGCTGTCTCGTGTCCACGTAGCAGCACCCCCTGACACAGCCGGGGTCATCCCGAAAGCAGACAAGGCTCACGTGTCTGCGGAGAGGGGCAAGGAGCGCTGGGCTCCTCTCAGGGTGTCTCAGCTGGGCCTGCTCCACAACACGCCCCCGTTTGAAGGCCTGCTAATGCCCAGCTGCCAGAAATGCCTGCCTTGTTCTCTCCAAGATGCACAGGAAGAGCCAGTGAGCAGGGCGCCTTGGGAGGCAAACCTTCCAAGCCTTTTCTGAGGCCACAGACACCCCAAGATCAGCCAAGACTCTCCGTGCCGCCTGGCCCACACAGCCCAGCTCGGTGCGGACCCTCTGGGCCGCAGCAGCTTCCAGCAAGCAAGAGGCAAATGCATATTGCCAAGAGTTGAAACACAGCAGACAGGTAAGATGTGAAAGGTGTGTGCACGAAGGCCTTTGAATTCACAGCTCTCAAAGACAGCTTTGGGGCTGGCAGCTGGACAGAGATGCTCCTGCTCACACCTGTGTCCAAACGGGGGGGAACACACCCCGGTGCAGGTGTTGGCCTTGGTCTCCGCAGGTCCAGGTGGATTCCAAACCTGCTCTTCACAGCCTTCTCCCTTCCCTTGTCCATCAGCCAAGTGCAACGGGCCTCATGGACTGAAAGGACCACAGAGAGCCAAAGGGGGACAGTTGCTCCGACAGCACCGGGAGCTCCTAGGAACGCGCTTTCCTTCCGCAGCAAGCCCCCTTCCCCCAGAGGCGTTTCCCCAAATGTGTACCTTTCCTGGGGAACACCAACACACTCTTAAGAAACCCTGGCAAGGCTGAATTCCTTCTGGTCCTTTCTGGACAGGCGCTCCAGCTCTAGCTGGGATTTCCCCCAGTGTGATTCCAGGTGGAGGTTCGCACATGCAGCCCCAGGCCCTCTACAAACACAAGCTGCCCGCTGCCTCTTCACCTGCCTCGACGCCTGCCTGCACTCACAGCAGCAAAACCAGGCTCTTCCTGGCCAGAGACCACAGCCCTGTTCCCGCAGGACGCTCTTGCCAGCACCTTCCAGGACTCTCCGCTGTGCACCCAGCACTTTTCATGCCCGCTCTCCACTGCCCTTGGAACAGAGAGCACAGCCTGGCTGGCGCTGCCATCAGCACACCCCCAACACAGGCGGAGGAAGGAGAAGCAGGGGCTGCTTTGCGGCCATGTCCAAGGGCGACTGGAAGGCTGCCCTCCCTCTGCTCTCACTTGCTTGGCTTTCTGACAGGCTCTGAGGCAGGGGCTGCGATTCCTCAGCTCTGGGCACCAGAACCGCAGCCGGGATCCCGGCACTGCCTGACGGCGCTCGGGCCATTGGCTCGGTCACGCGTCCGAGTCTTGGCCACCGTGCTGCTGCTGCTTCACTTGCCCTTAGGCACACCCAAAGCTCCCTGTTAAGGCCTGATGGCCTCTGCTTCTGCCCTCTCCCTGACCCTGTGCAAGGATGGAGCACTGCTGTGCTTTCAGGAAGCTATTCTTGAAAGCTTCCAGCATTCCAAGCTCCTTTGCTCTCTGTAGATGCTTGCCGTGGAATCCCTCACAGTTGGGCCCAGAGCATACTCAGGTTGACTCTTCCAAAATCCAGGAGCTTCAGGCTGCTCAGTAGGACCTTAAACTCCACAGTGTTGTGGAACTGGACCTTCAGCACAGGCACCTTTCCAGCCTGATGTGGCCTCACTCCTCTGTGTCTCTGCACAAAAGATGGCGCGCAAGAGGACGGCAGCAAGGGCCTGTGTGTCCTAGGGCTCAGGATTTTACGCCGCTTCAGCTCCACAGAGACGCAGGTAAATTGAAGAAGCCAAAGTGTTTATTAATGAAAGGCGAAGCAAAGGGATGAGCTGGGAGGGAATAAGGGGGGATGGGCAGGGTGTGAGGGCTGAGAGGGAAGGAGCTGTCAAAAGGGGTGGAGAGTGGAGGGAAAAATAGGGCATGGGCAGGGTCTGAAGGCTGGAGGGAGGGAGCTAACTACAAACAGGGAGAGGCCTGAAGCCGTGGGAATTGTGCTCAGCCTCAGCTGTGCGTGGAGCTCCAGCAGCACTGAGAGATGGTGTCCTCTTCAGTGTCTTTTGGTGTGTTCTTGGGACACTGGTTCACTGGTTTCAGAAGACGTCCCCAGTTGTTGAGCTTTTTGCGGAAACCGGGCTTCATTTTGCAGGTTAGAACATGACGGGCTGTTGTCTTGCCTCTGGGTTTGAAGGACTGGAAGAGAGAAGAACAGAGCCATGGTCAGAGCCGGGATCTGTGGGAATCCTAGGAGATCTTCCGGCCAGGGCCATCCCACCCAGAAGGAAGCAGGAGACATTGGGATCAGCCAGAAAGTGCTTGCCACGAATCCCCCACGTGCCCCTGAAATCTCTGTGTGTTGTGCCCTCTCCAGCCCTCGTCCACACAAGGAGCAAAGCCCTCCCCAGCCGGGGACTGCAGCTCTCGGCCCAGGCAGTGCAGCTTCCCCTGCCAGAGAGAGCCGCTGACAACCCGCTGCCCTCACTCACCCCTGGCGATGAGCTGGAGCTCTCCCTGCTACACCCTCATGTACCGCCCGGCCATGCCTGTGAAGACAGAGCGTGTCACGGCCCCAGCGGCACGGCTCCCTGCCAGCGCCGCTGCCAGCCCTGTGGCCACACGGCCTCCTGCCCCGGCAGGGCTCAGCCCGGGCCCTTGCCGCCTGCTGCCGCCCCAGGGCACGGCTGCCAGAGGGCGGCAGCAGCCCCGAGGGCAGGCGGGGCTCCACGGCGCCGGGCCCGGATGCCGCTGCAGCCGGGGCAGCAGCCGGGGCCGGGGCCGAGCTGCGGCGGGCCGGGGAGGGAGCCCGGGCTCGTGGCTCACCGATAAACCCCATGGCCGCCTCTCGCAGGGACTCCTGTGGGTTCTGCAGGTGCTCGGCCGCTCGGCTCCTGTCGTCTGCCAGCTGGAGAGAGCGGCAGGAGGGAAGGGTTGGCGCGGGCTCAGCCCCTGGGCCGGGCTCTGGCCGCGCCCAGCCCCGGCCTCCCCTGCCCGCACGGCCCTGAGGCCCGGCCAGCAGCCGCTGGTGCCGGGCTCTGGAGGGGGCAGAGGGCCGGCTGCTGCCCGGGGAGCGGCGCTGCCGCCCCGCCCCGCAGCCCCGCTGGGCCGGGACTCCACGGGCACCCGGCTCGGGGCCGCAGGAGCCTGGAGAAGAGCCCGCGGGGCCCAGGGAAGGGAGCGGCGTGTGGGGCGCACGCCAGAGCCCCTGGGTGCAGCGCTGGGCAGGGGCCACGGCTGCCAGCCCCGCGGCCACGGATCTTCTCCAGGCTGAGGCTGGCACTTCTCCAAGCCATCCTTACCTTACACTCATCGATATTCAATGGATATTCCTTCCTCACTAGCTCCTCCAGATCCCTCCACTTCAGGAACTTGGCCGCACAATGCAGGGTTTCCCGAGAGGCCTGAAGAGCAGCAGAGATGCAGAGATGGCACCACAGCCCAGGGCACAAGGACCCGCATCCCTGTGCCAAGGCCTGGAGGAGGATGCAGCCTGCGTGGCACCAGGGCAGGAGGCGGCTGAGCCCCCTCCCAGGCATGCACAAAACCTCACATTTGCCACAAGCCGGTTCTCATCACGGCAGTAGATTAAAAGTAGCTGCAGGCTCTTGTTGACAATTGTCTTCAGGGGCTTTTTTCCCTCATCCACTACCACCTCCATCACCTTACGGAAGAGGTCAATGGAGAGCAGTTGCATGAAGCTATTTTCCTAGAGGAAAGGAAAAAACCTAAGCACCAATTACTCCAGGCCCACCTAGGCAAAGGCCTGAAAATGCAGACAGCGCAAAGTTTCTGGGCAGCACCCAATGCCTGTGGCTTGAGTTGCCGAACCTTACATTGTTAAAGAGCGCCAGGAGTGCCTCAGCCAGCTTTGGGGCGGTGGTGCTGGATATCAGGATGTCTTCGTTCTTCAGCATATCAGTAAGCACACGGAGGGTCAGGGCAACCACCACTCCATCTTCATCGCCCAGCAGATCCACAAAGCTTTGAGACAGACAGCACATTTTTCTGGCCTGTGTGGAACACAAGGCTGTGCTGTGAAGCCGTCAGCAGCTGCACCAGCGACAGCGCCCTGGCACTGCAAGCCCAGCCTGCTGCCGCAGGGCCCAGAGACCAAAGGCCCGTCCCAAAGCACTCGGGCAGCTGAGGCAGGAGAGCTGGGAGCAGCTGCCTCAGCTCCTGAAGCCCAGCCAGCCCATGGGGCTGCTCTCCCCAGTGCAGCTTCAGCTGCTGTCCCCTTCTCACCATCAGGGGATCCTTGCTGAGCACCAGGAGGCCTCTGAGCGCCAGGCGACACATCTGCCTGCACTCGATCCGCAGGTAACTCGAAACGACCCTCAGGACCCAGCCACCACATTTAGTAAAGTCCAGGCACTCCAGGACCTGAAAGGCAGAGGGCAGTGGCACAGGGCCCGGCTGGCAGGAGCCCAGAAGTGCACAGGGCCAGCCCCAGGCAGCAGCACAGGGCCCTGGTGCCATCCCAGGCCAGGGATGCGGCTGCGAGAGGGCAGAGAGCTGGGAGGCAGCTCAGCGAGGCCGCGCTGGCCTTCAGGCTCACCTCCACAAGGAATGCCAGGAGAGGCAGATCGCAGCCTGGCTTCTCAATGCTGAGCAGCCGGAGCAAATGGATTGCGATGCAGGAAGCCAAAGGGATTGAGACATGGCGCATCTCCCTGTCAGGGGCAAAAAGGAACAAAGAGCCTGAGGTGGGGGGGCACACTTTTCTCAGGACTGACTCATAGAGGGGCAGTCTTTCCCCAGCATCCCTGCAGGGGATGTGGGTGCTTTGGGAGGCGGCCACTCCTGTGCACCCTCCTCTCCCAGCCTTTTCCAGTCTGCTCGGCCATCCCTAAAGTGACGAGGCCCTCTGGCCCACGACCACAGGGACTGTGTGGGGCAGCCCGGGCACAGGGCACAAATTCCAGGGACAGCAGGGAGAAGGGGATCTCACCTGGCCAGCAGAGACACAGCATAGTGCTGGGTGTCAGCACAGGGCAGCGTGTTCCAGCCATGCTTGGACTCCACAGCGATCACCTCATTGTCGCACTCCAGCCGGCAGAGCAGGGACCTCACGGCCTGCACTGCAAACCTGTGTGCAGAGCAAAGCCCGGGTCACACTGGGAGCACTGGCACTGGCCACAAGGACGTGGGAAGGACAGAAGGATGGAGACCTGTTGGGGTCGCTGGGAAGGCGGTGTTCCTCTCGGCATGCTCTCCAGAAGCGATCGACTTCCTGTGGTGGCATCTGCTGTGTGGTGATGACAACATGGAAAAGCAGAGCCACAAAGAGGCGGGAGGAATGAAGGATCAGTGCCTCGTGGCACTCAGGCACCTGGACAATCACCCACACCACCAGAGTTGCCTGCAAAAGAAGTTGCCGAGGAGAGCGCTCAGTGCCGAGGTGTCCATGTGGCAGGGCCCCAGGGGAGACGCAGGGGGAGCAGCAGGCCTGGTGCCCCCTGAGCCTCCCCTTGGCCCAGGTTTCAGCCCAGGGCCTGAGGCAGGGAGAGGATGGAGAGCTGCTGGAGAGGCGACCTGGGGGTGAGAAAATGCCCAGAAACTCACAGCCAGGGCAAAGACGTCCTCGTTGTCCCCATCAGAGGTGAACATCCGACACAGAGGCCAGTCCTCCATCACACTGAGGAGTGTTGGCAGCACCTTCTCCACTGTGGAACTCGATGAACCTATGGTTCTCCACATCATTGCAGCAGCTCTGTGGGATCAGAGCTCTGTGTCAGGGACGTCTCAGCCACACTACCATGCCCTGTGCGGGTCTGGGGGCCAGGGGACAGAGCCCCGGTGCCCTGAAGGGCAGGGAGGGAGCATGGCAGCAGGCTCGGGAAACAGAGGGGCCCGAGGATCCTGGACCTGTCTGCCTGTCTGGCAGAGCCCATTGCACAGGTCATGCAGGGCCACGGCCCTAAAGGCCGGTGAGCCCTGAGCTCTCAAGGCAGGTGGGCCCATACCTGTCACATGTTGGGGCACAGCGCAGGAGGGTCAGCACCACGTCCGCTGGGTGTTCTTCAGCCAACCTCACAATGTCAGTTTCCATTCCGGCATCCACAGTGACATGGGATGCTAGTCTCTGGTGAATATTCCTTACAATGGCTGGTACCTGGAGGAGGCATGGGGAAGACTTGGAGCACTGTCCAAGGCAGCAACTTCTCCAGCTTCCCTTCCCACAGTACTCTAATGGCTTCAAAGGCTGAGAGGATCCAACGGCTTGAGGGGACACACAATCCTGGGAGGCCTCCAGCCCTGGCCCCAGGCTGCTTACCCGCTGCTGAAGAGGAACAGGACTTTCCTTGTAAAAATGCAGGGTGGGAGCATGAGTCATGGTGGGAGTGGGGGTGCTGTCAGTATTTGGGAGGCCTTGAGTCATTCTGGTGGCAGTGTCTGTGATGCTCGTGCCCTCGGTCATTTCCATGACGACAGCCTTCGCCCGGAGATCATTCACTGCAGCGAAAAAGTTTTCTGAGCGTGCAGTCAAATTTGTGCTGACATCAGGCTCTGCCTGGCAGCTGGTCAGCCTGGAGTTAAGCTTGGCTGTACCTGCAGTTGCAGTGCTGCTGGTGTTCCTATGCCGAATGTGCAGGAATTTCGGGAACATCTGCTGGGGAACAAAGCCAGGGATGTTCCATGGAACGCTCCAAGCGCGGTGCTCGGCTGAGCAGTGACAGCAGGCCCAGGCCAGGTGGGGAGGGCTGCAGGTACCTTCAGTGTCCTGCGGAAGTGGCCACTGGCAGGCCTGTGCTCTTGTGTGCCGTCCGTGGCTGCATCTGGCAAAGAGCGAGAGCAGGCAGAGCTGAGGGGCTGTGGGAGAGGCCGAAGAACACAGCCCAGCCCTGTCCTCCCCGGGCTGGGACTGCCCCGGGATGCCCCAGGGGATGGAGCATGGGTGCTGCCAGCTTCAGCCCCAGCCCCTCTTCCGTCCTGTCCCTGGGCATGTCCACAGCAGGTGGGAGAGGACGGAGCCAAGCTGGCTGCAGCCATCAGCCCTGTGGCCCAGTTCTGCCACTCACCATCCTGCACTGGCTGGAGCTGCTCTGGCTCTTCAGGCTGCTGTGCTCCAGGGGCTTGCTTTCTTTCCCCCCTGAAGACTTTGAAGAGGCCAAGAAATCTGCCCGCCATGCCAGAGTGTGGTGTTGAGGGCGCCTTCTAGAGAGGTGGCTCAGAAGAACTCTGAGTCAACAGGTCCTCGATGGTACGTGCAAAAGAGAAGCCTCGGGTAGGCCACAGGTCACCAAGTCCTGTGGTCTGGCCTCGAGGTCACCTGTAGGAATACCGCCTCGGAAAAGCTCCGGATCAGACGGGAATGAGTGTGCCTTGGGGGGGCTCCTCACGACACCGCTCTATCCCGTCCTGTCCCGTCGCCTGCTCCGAGCACTGTGGCCTGGCTGTGTCACCGCCAGCACCTATGTCGCCATGGGTCACAAAGGGTCCTTTGACACCCTGTCCCGTTCCATGCCACGGTGACCCCGCTGCTGCACCGTGTCACAAAGGGCCAATGCACACACTGCCACCTGCCCTGGGGCCACCCCCAGCCCAGCCAAAGTGGCCCAGGTTGGAAGGAATCCCTCACCCCAAGTGTCGAAGACAGCCCTGAGACAGCATCTTTCGGAGCGGCTCAAACCGTGGGCAAACGCTGCCCGGCTCTGCGGGCCCAGGGCAGCAGAAGGAGCCCCCAGGGCTGCCGACGCGGCCGCAGCGGGAAGGGCACGGGGCCTTGCACAGAAGCTGGCACGGCCTCCCTGGGACACGACCCCATCCGCTGGCCGTCCTAAACCCGCGGGTGTGACGCAGACGAGGAACGTGTGGGCCAGGGCACGGATGCTGCTCTGAGCCCTGGGGCCAGGGGAGCGCTGAAACCGGCAGGTGTGACGGAGCCCCCGCCCAAGCAGAGCTGCTGCCCCCCGAGCCCTGGCAGTGCTGGTGTCATCTCCTGCCCCAGAGACCTGTGCCCCGGGGCGCTTCTCTGCCACAGGGCAGCCAAAGCCAACGTGCGCTGGGGGCCGTGCTCCTTCCTACAGGGCATGTGGGCAGGAGCACCTGGAGCAAGTGCTGGCAACTGTTGCGCTAAACAGAAGCTGTTACTCCATGCTGAAATTGTTTTCTACTTGGAGCCATTTCCTGAAGCACAAAATCACCCTGGCAGCAAAGGCTGAGAAGGATCTGGCATTTAAGAATCTTCAATTCAGGAAAGCTTTTCTTCCCATTACTCAACTCAAGTAGTTCCAAAAAGTTGCAAACTTCCTAAATTCATAGCAATGGCCTGAGAACCTGATAGATTTGGAAGTTTCCTTCCCACCTCAAAGCAGTAACACATCTGCCTTAAGGTCATCCACTGAATGTCACTTTACAAAGCATAAGACCACACAGAGGCAAAATAAAGGCCTTGCTTTGGTTTCAAACATTTTTCTAGGAAGGCATGTTAAGAGCCTAATTCTTTTAAGGAATAAAAGCTCTCCACGAATGAAAGTCCACTCAGTGTTACAAAAGCAGCCCAAACAAAGGAGTAGATTGCAAAAGGCCTAATCCTGCCCCTGCTACAGATATCTAAGTGGCCAAGAAAGCACAGCTCTCCCCTCCTCTTCTCTGCAGGAGAAGCAGGATGACTAAGAGAAAAATCCCAGCTATTCCTTCTGTCCTCCATAACCAAAGCTGTGCCATACCACAGGTGGTGCCTTCAAAGTGACTCCAGTTCCAGCCTAGACCTCTCCTCTTCCAGACGACTCCTTCCCCAACACGCCCAGCAACACCAACCCCAGCTCAACGCCCTGCCAAGACCCGCAGCTGTCCCCATCCCTCCGCAGAGCTTTCCCACCCCCTGGTTCCCTGCACGTGCCGTGGCATGGCACTCAGGAGGATGTGCTCCAAGGCCTTCCCCGGCAGCAAGCTCAGGCTGCCAGGCCTACGATTCCTGGATCATCCTTCGCACCCACCCTTCCCGTGCTCAGCTGTTCCATTTGCGCTCAGCTCGGACTTGTCCGCTTAAGCGGGACTGCTGGTAAAGGATGGAGAGCAGCCTGGCAAGCTCCTTCTCCAGCTCCCTCTTTACTCTCGGGGGAGATAGAGCATGCCACAGGAAAGCAAGCAGTGCCAAAAACTTGGGCCAGCATCAGGCACATTTAGGAACCAAACAAGGCCTTTTTTTGATGTAAGGAAGCACAGGCAATTCACAGAAGGAAAGAGTACTTAGCACAGATATCCAGAAGTACTTAGCACCAGTTAACATAAGAAAAACCTGGAAGGCTAACTTGGCAAGAGAGTGACTTGACAAAAAGCTTTAGACATAGCCTTGGGGAAGACCTAAGGGCGGCTACAGAATCAGCCCTGTGCAGGGAAGGGGTGAGGAAGATGAGCTGCTTTGGTGCGTTGAGACTCCTCCTGGCCAGCAGGTGGACATTAGCTTCAAGTCTAGGATTCTGATGCAATGTGTTTCTTTCTAAGCCCCTGCCTATGGAATCACCTCAGCAGTCTAAAGACGGAAGGTATTTTTGATAGAATTCCTACAGAAAGCCACTGAAATCTGGACGTGGCAAAGAAGCCTTGTGGTGGGGTGCAGAGCCCTAACCTCCTGCCAATCAAAGAGCTTTTGGTGGACAATGCATTTGTCTGCTGATTTCTTTGAATTCTAGAGACCTCTCAGGACTGCTCTATCCTGAGGGAACGCCCTTGGCCTTGACCTGTAGGCACCCGCGCAAGCTTCAAATCAGCTCCCTCAGCTTCCAGGACCTCTCTTGGCCGGCATCCTGACTGGGATGCAGGACTGCTGCGAGGCACTGCTGGGACCCAGCAGGACAGGACCGCCTGTCTCATGTCCACGTAGCAGCACCCCCTGACACAGCCAGGGTCATCCCGACAGCAGACAAGGCTCACGTGTCTGCGGAGAGGGGCAAGGAGCGCTGGGCTCCTCTCAGGGTGTCTCAGCTGAGCCTGCTCCACAACACGCCCCCATCTGAAGGCCTGCTAATGCCCAGCTGCCAGAAATGCCTGCCTTGTTCTCTCCAAGATGCACAGGGAGAGCCAGTGAGCATGGCGCCTTGGGAGGCAAACCTTCCAAGCCTTTTCTGAGGCCACGGACACCCCAAGATCAGCCAAGACTCTCCGTGCCTCCTGGCCCACACAGCCCAGCTCAGTGCGGGCCCTCTGGGCCACAGCAGCTTCCAGCAAGCAAAAGGCAAATGCATATTGCCAAGAGTTGAAACACAGCAGACAGGTAAGATGTGAAAGGTGTGTGCGCGAAGGCCTTTGAATTCACAGCTCTCAAACACAGCTTTGGGGCTGGCAGCTGGACAGAGATGCTCCTGCTCACACCTGTGTCCAAACGGGGGGGAACACACCCTGCTGCAGGTACTGGCCTTGGTCTCCGCAGGTCCGGGTGGATTCCAAACCTGCTCTTCACAGCCTTCTCCCTTCCCTTGTCCATCTGCCAAGTGCAACGGGCCTCAAGGACTGAAAGGACCACAGAGAGCCAAAGGGGGACAGCTGCTTCGACAGCACTGGGAGCTTCTAGGAAAGTGCTTTCCTTTCGCAGCAAGCCCCCTTTCCCCCAGAGGTGTTTCCCCAAATGTGTACCTTTCCTGGGGAACACCAACACACTCTTAAGAAACCCTGGCAAGGCTGAATTCCTTCTGGTCCTTTCTGGACAGGCGCTCCAGCTCTAGCTGGGATTTCCCCCAGTGTGATTCCAGGTGGAGGTTCGCACATGCAGCCCCAGGCCCTCTACAAACACAAGCTGCCCGCCGCCTCTTCACCTGCCTCGACGCCTGCCTGCGCTCACAGCAGCAAAACCAGGCTCTTCCCGGCCAGAGACCAGAGCCCTGTTCCCGCAGGACGCTCCTGCCAGCACCTTCCAGGACTCTCCGCTGTGCACACAGCACTTTTCATGCCCACTCTCCACAGCCTTTGGAACACAGAGCACAGCCTGGCTGGCGCTGCCATCAGCACACCCCAAACACAGGCGGAGGAAGGAGAAGCAGGGGCTGCTTTGTGGCCATGCCCAAGAGAGACTGGAAGGCTGCCCTCCCTCTGCTCTCACTTGCTTGGCTTTCTGACAGGCTCTGAGGCAGGGGCTGCGATTCCTCAGCTCTGGGGACCAGATCCGCAGCCGGGATCCCGGCACTGCTTGATGGCGCTCGGGCCATTGGCTCGGTCACGCGTCCGAGTCTCGGCCACCATGCTGCTGCCGCTTCACTTGCCCTTAGGCACACCCAAAGCTCCCTGTTAAGGCCTGATGGTCTCTGCTTCTGCCCTCTCCCTGACCCTGTGCAAGGATGGAGCCCTGCTGTGCTTTCAGGAAGCCATTCTTGAAAGCTTCCAGCATTCCAAGCTCCTTTGCCCTCTGTAGATGCTTGCCATGGAATCCCTCACAGCTGGGTTCAGAGCATACTCAGGTTGGCTCTTCCAAAATCCAGGAGCTTCAGGCTTCTCAGTAGGACCTTAAACTCCACAGTGTTGTGGAACTGGACCTTCAGCACAGGCACCTTTCCAGCCTGACGCAGCCTTGCTCCTCTGTGTCTCTGCACAAAACACGGCGCGGAAGAGGACGGCAGCAGGGGCCTGTGTGTGCCAGGGTTCAGGTTTTTACGCCGCTTCAGCTCCACAGAGACGCAGGTGAAGTGAAGAAGCCAAAGTGTTTATTAATGGAAGGCGAAGCAAAGGGATGAGTTGGGAGGGAATAAGGGGGGATGGGCAGGGTCTGAGGGCTGGAGGGGGGGAGCTGTCAGCAGGGAGGGAGAAGGCAGGAGCTATGGGAGCTCCCCACAGGCTGAGCTGTGCCCGGCATCAGCCGTGCCTGGAGTGACACTGAGCGATGTTCTCTTCACTGGCTCCTGCTGCTGTTCTTGGGACACTGGTTCTCTGAATCCTGCAGATGGCCTTAGTTCTGCAGATCTTTGTCCAAAAATTGCTTGGATTTCCAAGTTAGTGGAGTATGGGCTGTCGTCTTTGCGGACAGGAGGTGCGCTGGGTTGTCGGTTTGATGGTTCCAATACAATATGTTTGGGACAGAGCCAATTAGAAATTATTTTAGCCAATTTATCATATGGCAATTTATTCATTACTTCTCGTGGAACTCCCCTTTTCAGTCCTAGCCACCACCGTTGCTGCCACTTGGAAATTTGTTTTCCCTTTTCTGATTTTTCATTAGGAGAGGCAATGTGCCTGACTCCTCTGGGTTTTTCTTGTTTGTCCTCTGAGTACTTCACTGGTCCATATTTTCTACTGTAACTTATTAACTCCTCTGCTACCTCACTCCATGTCCAAAGTTTATGACTGCTGTTATATTGTGTGCCAGGAGTTGTAAAAGGTGAGGAGTCAGTGGAGTCAGTGGAACCAGTTTTATCTCTTGTATGGCCAAGAAATCTTTCAAGTCTATCTACCAGAGAGATAGATGCTCTTGTTTATTGAAGAAGAATTGCTGTTGGTTTTAGAGACTCTGGCAAACCTCGAATTAGGGGGGTCATGATCTCAGGTTTGACAGGCTGTTGCATTGGTGACTCATAGCCAGAGATTAATTTCCTTTCATGTATCATTTGCAAGCATGCAGCTTTGTGTATGTTTTCTAGGAGTTGGTCTGGAGTGCCGACTCTTGCCAGAGGGTCACCCCTCTCAAGGGGGTTTAACCCCCCTGCCCAGTAAGCTGCACGCTGTGTCAGGGACCATGGAGCACGTGTATTTCCTGTTGTTAAGAAAACTCCATGTCCCCAATAGCCACTTGCTTCTTGTTCACTTAATTTAATTTGGTCGCCCCCTGTGAGGGAAACTCTAAAAACATACTCCGTCTCTGATTCACTTGGGAGGCGGGAGTATTCTTTCTTTAATTTAGCTAATTCAGTGGCCATGTATGGTATTTCTTTGGTGGTTATGTGGGGATCATGATCCTCTTCATTTATAGAATTATATTCTGTTTTGATGAGAGGTCTCAAGTTGGAGCAACAGTGTTCCCCACAATTTTGCATGTGTTCTAATTCTTTCTGAGAGTATATTTGTTTAATGTTGTATGTCTCCTTTCTTTCTGTTTCTGTGGGTGAATCTGCAGATTTTAAGTTTTTACTTCGCCCTTCTGCAAGGGAAGTCTGCAGCAAATAATTCTTTCTTTCCTGTTCTAATTGTGTTTGCAAAGCTTCTACCAAATTTAATTTGGATTCTATTACTGCTTTTTCTTCACTTACCCGTTTAAAACGGGTTGCTATGGCTGCCGAGAGACAGGCCCCTAAAACTGGGCAAAGAATGGTTTTATTTCTGCCCAGTTTATATCTAGCATCATGTTGTAAAGAATATATTCTAGTTACTATGTTTTCAAATTTAAACCAATTATTCTGTGCCCACCTTTCTCCATCTGGAGAAGGTCCGGTGCCATGTTTCGCTAACAAAGCATAAAATGCATTCTTATCTTTTTCACTCATTTTGTGAAGGGACCAAAACCACTCTCAGGGAGGTATTCTTAAAGTTACACCAAAAGCACAGCTACAACTGTGTTTCCCTTCGCTTCCCTGGAATGGGCGAGGAGACCAAAACTGCCTGGGAGGTTCACCTTAGTTACAAATATTTGTCTCCTCAACTACACCAAGCAGCTCAAAACACACAAAAAAACCTAACTACAGTCCCATCTTTTGCACAATGAGATCTTTTTGTGAAATCCTGATGACAGGGAGTGCTATTTGCCTGGGTCTATAGAGTTTGTGGGAATTTTCCCTCGCCCCCCCTTGCTTTCTAACAGCGCTCACCGAAGTGGTGTGCTAGGTGCGGCTGAGACGAGGGTCCTTCTCCTTTTACAAACTGTATAAAACCCGCAACCCCTCTGTCCATCAAGATCCTGTCCATGACGCCAATTTAATGTCAGGGTCCGCAAATATATGCGGGGAACCTGATGGTTTGTTTTAAGGATCTCAAGGCGCAAAAGACACAGCAGGGGACAACTCAGTTTACTCAATCAAAAATGCACCTTTACTTAGTGCCAACAAATGCGATAGTGGAGATTTGAAGGGAAATAGAGGATAGCGAGAAAAGAGAAAGAGGAGGTGGGTTATAGCTACCAACGGAGAGACGAAATCCTCGTGGTCTGGCCTATAGCTCCGTCTTCTTCTGTGGGGAGATCTCAAAGTCTGTGGTTAACTCAGGGGTCCTTATAGTCCTCTCTGAAGCAACAGGCAATTGGCCAGACAGGTGGGGGAAATCATTACAGTGTGCTCATTTTGAGAACTCAGAACAAGTCAGCCGTCAGCAGGTAGAGTGTCAACCAGTACAAGTCAGCAGGCGCAGTCTCTTCACCGTGACTTGCCCATTGTTTCTGCTCAGGTTCTGATGTTCCGATAGAAATGCGTGCTGGGTTTTTTCCATCAAACACACCGGCAGGCAGCACTTGGTCAACATCCCACCTCAGCCAGGCCAGAACTCCTGTGCTGAGATTTTAAAGTCCGTTTTAGGGGTTTCAGTCTCTGTCCTTGACGATGGTCGTGAGGCAGATGAGGGATCTTTGGACTGTCTCTTACACATGGGGCCCTGCAGTGTCACAAGGGCCCTTTGCTTCCATGATGCCCTACAGTGTCACAATGGTGGCCTTGGTCCAATGGGGCCCCAAAGTGACACAATGGCCACTTGGTTCCATGAGACCTTGTAGGATCACAATGATCTCCTTGGCTCTGCAGTGTCACAATTGGACTCCTGGTTAAAGGAGACCCCAAAGTGTCACAATGGATCCTTGTTTCCATAAAGTCTCACTGGGTCACCATATTCTCATCAGTTCAATCAGGCCCCACAGTGTCCCAATGGTCTACTTGGCTCAGCAGTTTTGAAATGGCCTTGGTTCCATGAGGCCCTGCTGTGCCACACAGACCCTTGGTTACACAAGACCCCACAGTGCCACAAGGATCCCCTTTGCTTTCATAACACCCAAAAGTGTCATAATGGCCCCTTGGTTCTCGGAGGCCCCTCAATGTCACAATGGACCACTTGGTTTCCTTGGCCTCCCCTGTGTCACAAGGGTTCCTTTATTCCATGAGCCCTTGGAGTGCCACACTGCTCTCCTTGGTTCCATGAGGGCCTGAAGTGTCACAATGTCCCATTGCTTCTATGGGGCCCCAGAGTGTCACAATGGCCCCTTGGTTCCGCAGTATCGCAAAGGACACTTACGGTTCCTTGAGGCCCCAAAGTGTCACAGTGGCCCCTTGTTTCCATGGGGACCCCAGTGTCATAAGGGTCTCCTTGGTTCCACAGTGTGACAATGCACCCTTGGTTACAGGAAGCCCTGCAGTGTCACAATGGACATTTGCAAGGCTGGAACTGCTCTGGAGCCAGGCTGAGAGAGCTGGAGCTGTTCAGCCTGGGTGTGAGAAGGCTCCAGGGAGACATTGGAGTCCATTCCAGCACCTAAAGGGGCTTTGAGAGAGCTGGAGAGGGACTTTGAACAAAGTGACAGGAAAAGAGGGAATGGCCTTCAGAGTGACAGGACAACAGGGAATGGCCATAAGGGGAAGGAGGGCAGGTTTAGATAGGATATTGGGAAGAAATTCTCCCAGTGAGGATGGTGAGGCCCTGGCACAGGTTACCCAGAGAGGCTGCAGACTCCCCACCTCTGGCCGTGTTCCCTATACATCATTTTTGGTTACATATTGCAACCTAAGACACTCTGGCACCTTCCTTTCCCCATCAGCGGGGCACAGAGCCAAGGAACCCCAAGGGCATGGTGCAGGGGAGGTTGGCACGGGAGGGTGGAAGGGAAGAGGGTGCTTGCAGTGCTCCATTTCACTGAGATGGGAGCAAAGAAGGTCTCATTGCTCCCCTCACCCAGAGTTGTTCCAGATACATCCCTGAAGAGGTTATAGCTCTGTAAAGGAAGAGCAGGTTGTGAAGAGAGAAAAGATTTGAGACAGCTAAGATTTGAAACATCCAAGGAACCACAAATATGGTGTGTAGCAAATAGTTTGGCATGAAATCAATATTAAACGTCTGTTAATGACGTAGCATCTTGGCTGAAAAATCTCAGCAAGGGCTCCCATTGCAAGTCTAAAGCCTAACTGCTGTTTTTTGTTTGTTTCATGAATGTGCAGCCATCATGATAAAGTCAGACACCATAAAAAGAAGGCTTGCACACCAGATGTGTTTGCTTTATAAAGGATAGAGTACCTTCTCTCCCAGCAATGCACACATGTAATACCAGCTTGGATGCAGCAACAGGAGGCACTGGACCATTTAAATGTACAAATATCAGTCTGTAATGTCAGTGTTGCAGATGAGAAAGTACAATTTGGTGTCTTCTCTGTGTTGAGGGTTATCGTTATTACAGTGTGGGTGGTAGGGGGCTGCTGCATGTAGACATTTGTCCCTACAATCATTGTGCCTTTTAGACAATCTTCCTGTCACTTGACTGTTTCTAGGCTGTCTCTGTGCCGCTAAAAGGAGTTGGACTGTCGCAACACTCCTGCCTGCCACTGTCGAGCTCGTGGAGGAGAAGTGGCTTAAGTACTGCTGATGAGTGTTACCTGTAATTTACCAAGAAAAGCAGAAATTTTCAGGGTTAAAATTCTGCCCTCTCATATCTTTTCTGGGTGCTATTTTATTTTTAATGTACTCTTACAAGGTAGCTTTGAAGTCGTTTCACATAAAAGAGCCTCCAGCCGTACATCCTACAAAACGCACGTAGACCTCATTTAATCATTCTTTTTATTCCTCTGACTCGAGTGTGATCTCTGATCCACTCTCACTGATGGAGCTGGCACTTTATCTTCATCCAAATTTATTCTTGATCTAATTCAACAGAACACACAGCAGAACAGATTTCCAAAGTGAAATAACAGCCAGTTAAATATTGTTTAAGCCTACCACATACAGAGGCAACAATTTCAATTTCTTCAGAATTATGTTACATCTTCAACAAACACGATTATTCTTCCTCCTCCTCTTTAAGACCCCATCTAAGTCACAGCATGCCCACTGTAGGCCAGACGTATTTTTATGTGATCATTGCTACACCTTTTCTGTTGGAGTGATTTTTTTTTCATCAGCAGGTTGTGGGATGGGTTTTGTTTTTTTCAAGCAGAAGGTGGGATGGTTCTGGTTGGAACATGAGCTCCTGAGTGGGGAACTTCACCAGCTCAGTAACAATGAAATTTAGCATTTTGGATCCCGTGGTTCCCAGACCACAGAATTCCCAGGTCATGTGTATTCCTGCACTTGTTTTCATCAGAATGAAGTGCAGAGATCAGCAGAAATGCATTTATTGCTCACTTTCATAGAAATACTACTCAGCCTGCAGAAGGAAAACGCTTTGAAATTTATTGCTGTCCTGAAATTTTGGGTCAGGTGGGAATTGTTAGAATTGTTACCTTTTCCCATCTACCTCTGTATGAATAGAACTGTAGGTCAGCTAAAGTGCAATTGGATTTAAAAGCTGGGATGTCTTTTTCTCATTAGACAGTAGATGAAGTAGCAAAAAGGTCTCCATTGCACCGATTCATCTGTGTGAAATAACTTCGCAAGAAACTTTTTTATTTAAGTGTCCCTTTCCTTTCTTCAATAAGCAGCTTCCTAGAAAGTAAAAGAAAAACATTATTAAAGCAAAGTGTGTCCTGGATCAATCAAAAATTATTCTTTGTCATCTAGGTGGTATTTCTTGATGTGGTTTTTGCTAGAAAAGGCACTTCGGAAAAGGAAAAGGAAAAGGAAAAGGAAAAGGAAAAGGAAAAGGAAAAGGAAAAGGAAAAGGATCCCCACCAAATCTTAGCCGTGCAATAATACCTTGTTCAATTATCCTAACATTTTTGTTCCCAAACTTAGAAAATGATAAAAGTATAATAGATATCTTCATTTTATAAGGATATTCTGTATGAGGTGCCTGTCAAAGCAAAATCACATACAAACCTGGAGTACTCTGGCCTTCAACCTTTGATTTAGTACAAAGGAGAGAATCACAAATGGTCACAGACTTCATAAGTTAGCAGCAGCGGTGCTGTCACAATTGTGCCATGACTATGACATGTCATTTCCTCACCGTGATTAACTGTGCTTTACCAGAAACCCATTTTTCAGTAGAACAAAACGGGAGAATTAAGTTTCCTTTCTGTTTCACTTTGTCCATTGTGACCATAGACTTCAGCCCGTCTGATCCAAATTGGTTAAATGTTAGAGCAATTTGGCCTCTTTTCAGCTCCAGTCTTTACTTCCAGCACCTGAAGATGGTGAACTCTGTCTTTCTAAAGGGTAAACTCCTTTTTATTTTCTGTTATGTGAGCTAATTTGTGAGGGGTTCTCATAATGTCATGTCTGCAAGGAGATGGCAACGAGTGTCTTAAAGTTCAGGCCAAACACGGGCATTTGCTGTTCGTGCTGTAGGATTAATTAGCACTAACTTAGCTCTTTTCCAAATGTCCACAATCTACAATTCAGAAAACCAAAAGTCTCATCTACAAGTGATCTGAGACCTTAGACAAATTCCACCAGAAGTGTATTTAGACCAGACATTGGGATTCCTCTGATGAATCTCTGGCTGTTCCATTGATTCCTTATTTTTTTACTTAGCCTTCAATTCTTTCTCCATTAGTGGCTGTCATATTGCTTACATTTTTATGAGGGCATGACACCTAATTATTACATTTGGCAAACTCTGACATAGCCAAATGCTTTTTAATAAATAATAAGGTGTTACTGAATGAAAGCTACTCATATTTTCACCTCTGTTCTCCCTGTGCTGTGTTGCAACCTCGACTCAGAGATAACCAGACCAACCAAATCCAACACAAGTAAACTTAAACGAGATCCCGAGATCCAGTTCCTTTTCAGGATAATGAGATGATAATTTATGCATAAAGAAGCATTTAATGAAATTATTAATCCTGTTTCACCCAGCTCTGAAGGATGGGGGATCAAGCACAGCTCACTAAGGTTTGTTGCAGCATTACTTGGGCAATTTAGATGTGATTCCACCTGTGCCATAAGTTATGATCAACTTTGATTCCCCACATTGCACTCGAGTGATTCCTGTGCTGGGTTAATCTCCACAAGGGCTTTCTGATTTGGTTTGGTTTCTTTCTTTAATTTGCTAATGTGTCTGTTCTCTGGACGTCCATCTGATTATATTTGCTCAGATAACCTGTTCATCATGGGAACCAGTGATTTTTCTTTTCATAACTTGGTTATCTTTGAGCACTTCATCACAAAAAGTTTTTCCTCAGTGACAGATCAACATAATTTTGAACCATGTCTTGCTCAGTTTTTGCCAAGCATGGTTCAAGATTGCCTCAGTATATTCTTGGTCTATCCAAAAATTGTTCATCAGAGGCTGCCAACTTTCTCAGGGTCCCTGAAATTTCAAGTTGGGTAACAGCGAAAGAACATACCTGTGCCCACAATGCTTTTGGAATCTCTTTTCACTTACATCCAATATTCATGGTAGTTCTCAAATAAGTTGGTTTGAAATAATTTGATTCTCTTCAGGCTGAAACAGTACAGGAAGAATTGATTTCAAATGTTGTGCGGAGTGGGTTGATTTTTTTTTTTTTTTTTTAAATTAAGGTTCCTAGAATCACAGAGCAAATGAAATGCTGCAAAGACATATTCTGCCTTGGCCAAAAGGAAGAATGTTTTCAAGATCATGGGCATAGATGGGTTTGCCATTCTCCAACACATAAGGGGAAAAAATATCCAACAAAACAACAGTATCTTATTTTTTTTATGGTTAGATCATGCCAGAGACTTGTGAGCCAGCATTCCCAATCCCAGTATCAATTTGTCCACGGCTGTGAGTGCTGCCCTGACAGGGAACACAGGTGTGCTCTCCTGTGGTGCAGCCAGCACCAGGGCTCAGGGCAGTGCTGGTGGCTGCAGGTGATGCCTTAAGATTTCAGCTTTTATATTTTTCATTTATTTGCAATCCTGCAGTTCTTTAGTGTATAACTCTAAACTACACACACAGGGTGAGCTGCTGCTTCCCCATTTTGCTCTAACACAACAATTCCTCCCCAGGCCTGGGGATCAAGGGCACCTCACTGCCTCAGGACTGGGAGATGGAAACAAAAGTGAGTTGGGAGGAGCAAACTTGAGGTAAATTGCTTCATTAGCTGAAGCTGTAATTGCAAGATTAACCCCCAATATGCAAATGGACCAAACTTATACAAGTGTGAAAACCCATGACCTGTGGTCATTTTTGGGTGCAGCCCTTGGGGGGCTTTGTCCGCCCAAACTGTACCTGAAGCCCCTCCAAAAAATATATTTATTATAAAATTAAAGAACAAAAATAAATATATTTTTATTCCCTTAACTCTGTTTGGCCTCTGTTTTTAGGTAGCCCCAAAACAGCACCACAGGAGCCATCCCTGCCATGCCAGGTAGATCCCTTGGAGCTCCTGGTGAGGGATAGTCTCCTATTTGTGTGCTCACAGCTCCCTGTGCTGGTGCTCTCTGCTCTTTTCTGTGCCACTGGGCAGCAGAGGGAAGATCTGGCTCTGATCAGGAAAGAGGAGTGGGCCAGGGCACAGCAGCTCTGCCTGGCAGCAACTCAGAGCTCATCTCAACCCTCCAATCATTTGGGATCTACCCTCTGCCTATATATTACTGCTGATTATATCTTAATGAATGGCAGTTGTCATGCACAGGGTAGCGAACACATTAATTAAATTCTTGGTAATTTTCATGACTCTGGGCCTGCAATGATAAAATACTGCTACCTTAGTTATTTCTCCTTAATTGCCCCTGGCTTCCAGGTGAGTCCACAGTGGATTTACTGCACATGTGCATTTGCAAGCAGTGGCAGGGGTTACAGGAGCTGGGTGAAACAAGTAAACTGTAACACATGCAAAAAAAGTTTTAAAATTTCAAACAGAAATAGGTAACTTTAAGGGACTCCTCTTTTTTTTGAAAGCACCAATCACAATGGTGGTTAAATACACACCAGATCTGTGCTTTCAGACAGTTCAGATGTAATTTTACCAGCCCTTTGAGAATTAATTTTGTGCCTTTCCATCTATTCCATGTGTAATCTATACATTCTCACTATGAAAATATTAGTTGGTGGGGTTTTTTTGGTTTTTTTGTGTTTTTTTTTTTTTTCTGGTTCACGTCTTGCTAAATATTTTATGCCAGTAGCTTGCACTGAAAACAAAAAACTGCAACACTGAGGAAAAAATAAGAAAAAGCTACTCCTGCTCTCTCTGTTCCAATGTGGAGAATAAAGGAGGAGACTTAATCAAATGGATACATCCTTTGGTGTACGTAACAGCCTGGCACTGGTATGAGTTCTCTTCTGAGCTTTGTAAATGAAAGTCAGGAGTTCAGTGGAGTATTGTAAACTGCATCAGCTGGGGATTTATAAAGGGAATATATGGCCAAAGGATTCTCCTTCAGGGCTTCAGCTGCTCAGGAAATGGGCAGCCTCATGGAATACAGATAGAGGCATAGAAATATTCAGAAACTCCCAAGTTTTGTTAAAATGGAAAAGGAAAATACTTCAAGGGTAAGTTGAACTGTGTTTTTTTTACTGGATATTTCAGGAAGAATGGAATATAATAACAAAATAAGCTCTTATAATGATGACTATTAGAAAAGTGCGGATCAAATGGTTAAGCTGTTCTGCCATTGTTTACAGATCTCTGGCCTTCTTTTTTATTATCTGAATAATGCCTCTGCAATCCTGTAACCCAGGAATAAATCCCTGCCCATGGTAAGAAAGCTGAGGAAATCTCATTGTTTTGAACATTTTTTAATTAGTTTGGATGAAGGGGGGAAAAGCCAATTCAGGCAAAACAAGAATAGTTCTCAGCAGAACTTGTTCTGTGTTTCCTTTCACCTGACTTAAACCAGAAGCAGATTTTGAAAATAAGCTTATATTAATTTCAGAATCTTCTAAAGTATGGGGTGTTTTGGGACTCAGATGGTTTGAAAAGGACATGAGATGAGTCTGAAAAGTTATATGAAGGGATATTTTAGTATGTGGTTCGTTCCTCCTACCTCAGGCATCGGGATGTGGACTACCAAGGTTAGAATGACCCTGTTTTCCTCTTCCCGTCTTGTTTTTGCTTTGTTTTTAAGCAATTCTTTAGTTTTAAGTACCTGTTCTACTTAAATCTACCTTAAATCTACTTTTCTTTTAGCAGTCACAGTCCAATTTATTTTGTATTCAGTTACCTGAAGGCCTCACTTGTGCCCATAAATAAAATAAATTAAAACAGAATCTGAGTTTTAAGTCTGCTTCCTGGCAGTTATTCACTACATTGAATGCAATGTAATTAATTACTCAGTTTCTTAAGAGACTTGTAATGCTGGATATCTTGATACATCTGGACTGGAAAAGCAATATTTGAATTTCTGTTCTTATTGCTGGATTTCTCCCCATTAAAAAAAAAAACACAGACCCATGCTACAATTATTTATACTATTTAGCCACGGCTAGGGGGTGATTGCAGATCTATGGATTCACAGATAGCAATCCTTTCATCACCCAGTTGTGTGTTTCACGAGCACAGGATTTGGAGATTGTGATAGTTGCCATGGCAGCCACATGTGTGCCAGGAAGATTGTTGGGAAAGGGTGATTTATGTTCACAACAAACTGAATTTAAAAAAAAAAAAAAAGAAAGTGATCAGAAGTGAATGGTACATTTTAAGCTGAAATAAATTTTTTTGGATGTTTTTTCTTTTTGCTGTGAGGCCAAAGTTGTGATGCTCCATGCCAAAAAAAAAAAAAAAAAAAAAAAGCTGATGTGGAGATGTAATGGCTTGGGCATGGGTCTGAGGTGGAGCTTTAGCACCCCTGCTGTTTCCTGCTCCCAGGCTCCAGAACATCCTCACAGAGTGCCAACGCCACTGTCACTCCTGGTAAAACTTACTTGGAGGACGGATAAATGAAGACTGCTAATAGCTCTCCTCTAAAATTCACAAAATATCCTTTTTATTGGTGTGGCCCCTGGCCCAGCAGCTACAAATTACACTTCTGATTTCCTTCTTGTCTCCACGGCTGAACCCGAGTGGTTTGGGAAGAGTCAGGGTTCATTTCCTGGAGAAGAATGGGCAGAGCCAGCACTTCATCCTCAGCTTTGCCCTCCCTGGGGCTGAGAGGATGCAGCTGGAAATGCTCCCAGCTGTGGCATTCCCTGCTGGAAGGAGGAGGCTGGGATGGGCCAGCCTGGGATGTGCCAGCAGGGAGAGATGAAACCCAAATCCAGGGTCAGGGACTGCCCCGGGCAGGGGCACAGCCAGAGGGAGCAGGAAGCCTCTTCCCTGCTTTAAAAAAAGAAAACCTTTCCTCTTGAAGTTTGCATTCATTCTTCCTTCCAATTAAGGGAGGTGACCACTTAATTCCAACTAATTAGGGAATTTTTTAGATCCATTCTCCACTGTACATGCCAGATCCGTGCCTTACCTTTGCCGTGAACTCTCACAGATTAATCGTTCTTATTGCATAGTTTAATTACTTTGGTTCAATGCTTATTTTCTTTTGACTTCTAATTGACTTTATGAGCGCTTTTATTTGTATTGTGTGACTCTTTAAAGTGAAACTGGTAATATTGGGGATTTTTCAGTAAAAATTCCAAAACACCTACAGAAAACTTTGCTATTATGTGGCTAAATTTGTTTTCTTAGAGATTATAATATGGAGGACTTAAAAAAAATTATATGTAGGCCAAAGGCTTTTGTACTCAAAATTTTCCAATTTCCCTGAGTTGCTGCTTCTCAGTTCTAGTTAGTTGTTTTCCCTTTGTTTTCATGCTATTTGACCATGTTCTGTTTTCTGATCATCTGGGAAGACTTTGATTTTGAAAAGAGGCTTCTACCTGTGAGGACTGAGATAAAAAGCCTCAAAACATGAATCCTGAAGATCCAAAAACCATGAAGGCAGAGGTGAACGCAGCTCTATAAAATGTTCCCTAAGTGTGACATCATGCTTGATCTTTGGATTTCACTTTCTGCAAGTCCTCTGTTTGCTCAGGGTTTTAAGCCATGCCAATTCTCATGTGCCATTGCTTATCTTTGGTGCCAAAGATGGGCAAATGTGGTGTAAAAATGCACTTCCCAGCAAAACAAAGAGAGTGGGGCAGATGTGAACCTCTCCTGCCATCTGAGAAATGAGGGAATACCCAAAGTTTTTCCTCTCCTTCTCTTCATTGTGTTTTGTCATCCATCAAAAGAGGCAAGGTTGGTGCTGTATTTCACTTTTAAACTGGTTGCACCAACAGCTGGAGTAAGTTCTGTGCAGTTCCCTGTGTCTGCCAGCCAGGCCAGGAAACCTGACCTCCTGTAAGAACACTTCAAATAATCATCTCCATACTTGACTGTACAGGAACATAAAATGCTGGTTTAATTATTCTTGCTGTGAGTTGATTGTCTTTTACATAGGATTTTGTTTTCCATCTGAATTCCTACATGTTTTCCAGTGGAATGGTGAAATATTTAAGCCTCTGGCCGTAGCTAAAATATCCCCTATACACTTAGCAAAGCAGTTTATTGTCCCTATGGCATTATAATGCTGCAAAGTGTATTTTCTCTCTTAACAAATATATCATTAATCCATCAATAATACAAGATTACTGTATATCCTTTTCTAATTTTAACTTGCTATCTTTAGTAGTGAAGTAGAAAGCTTGGTTGGGGTTGTTTTTTTTTTTCCCTTTTATTCAATTTCTTCTCTGCCTACAACCATTTTCTCATTCAGTTTAACACTTACTCAATTTACGCAGTGTCCATCTCCTACCCTGCAGAGCAAGAATCTTCTACTTAATAAGAAATACTTATTGGCACATAGCTTTGATTCATAAAGAGAATGTTTCCTTGAGAGACTAATTGGTTTGGGATTTTCTTTTTTTCTGCTTACCAAAGGAGCTTATCAAGTTCTTTTACAGAATCCTTAATATTGTTGTTTTTCTTCCTTGAATGTGAATAAGTGCTACAGTCTGGAGGAAAACTGACTCCTAACTTATCTCTCTTTCTTGAAATCAAAAAATGCCTTTCACAAAATGGGAGTTATAACTCTGTTTTCAGGGGAAAAAAAAAATTCTATATTGTTGAGTCCTGTAAACAAGATGATCCCTGTGACTGCAAACTGTGTTGGTTCAAAGGCAGCTGGGTCCCCTTGGCCCTTTAGAGAACAAGTCAGCCTGGAACAACATCTAATAATTCAATAGAGTTATAGGTCAAATTTGTTGGGCTTACAGCGAGAAAATATTTTAAAGGCTGATGTGCTGATGGTCTGTCAATATTAGGAGTGGAGTGGGAATCAGGTAGACAAATCTAGTGGGTATTTGTCTAATTAGCAGTGACCTGTATTAAAGCAGAGCTGCCTGAATTAAATTAGTTATTGCTCATCTGGTACTAACTTTCTTTATATCTGAGAATCTGGCAAATCTCATCTAGAATGCTAATTCTATCCTTCTGTCTTTTCCTCTGAGGTATCTTTTTCATTTAATAATGAGTTCCTTCATTGTTTTTAAATTTAGAACAGAGCCCCTTTTTGGGAAGGGGGGTAATTTTTTTTTTTAATTTGTTTACTGAAATATGTAAATAGTTCTTTTGAGGGAAAGCAGTAGGAGAGGTGAGGTCTTCAGGTGGTATCAGATCTGTTGCCTTCAAACATAAAAATAAAATACTGAGTGGCAAGGTAGCATCTGAAAACTTCTCTGTCCCAGAAGATTTTAAAAACTAATCTGCAGCATTTAACATCTTGCTGTTTTAAGCCTAAGCCTCTTTTGGGGGGAGATTTATGCTGCTACTGGCCATCCTTCTCCCTCTTGGGGTTAATAACTTCCCTTTGTTCTCATAAATCTGAGTTTGCCTTGAGTTGCTGACCACCCAAAGCTGGAGCAGCTTTAGGCTCAGCTTTGCAGAGAGTTGAGGAAGTGAGGAGAGGCTGCTGTTCCTGTGAACTCTGCCAAGATGACTTGATAAACCGGCAAGGAAATTAATATACAAGGGTAGAAGGGATTACAGATAGAGATAGAAGGATTAGGCTCTGCACTAGCAGCGAGACTTGCTGTAAAACTGTTGCTTCAGGCTTTTGTTTATTATTTGGAGAAATTCTATTTAAATGCAGATTAGATTTTCTACCTAGAAGTACAACTTACTCTTTGTTTAGAAACTCCACAAAGAAGAATGAACACAGGGCTCTTGTTTTCATTTCTTGGTGAACTTTGACAGTCACGTTGCTTATCCTGTTATCTGGATTAGATATGCAAGCTCTGGATACAGGAATTGGAGCAGTTTGTTTAGAGACCCGGGTTTAATTAATCAGTGTAAGATTACCAAATTGCCTTGGGATGAAAAACTGCGCCAGAGAAGTTGTAATTGGCCACTGACTAAACAGAAGGGCCCAGCGCTGCACTGGGTGTTTGGGAGGGGAAAAAGGCGAAGAAGAAGAAGCAAGAAATGAATTAGACAAGTAGATTTTGTGACCTGTATACAGCTTTTTTTATTTTTTTTTTTATTCTGGAATCAATTTCCTTGGGAAGTGACATTTTGTCTTCCTTAGAAGTAAAAACAGTGCTTTAGCAGAGCTGATGGGTTTACAAAAAGTAGCCTGAAAAGTCTTACCTTTAAACGGACTCCTAAATACTCAAAAAATATCTTTTTCCATATTGCAATAGATTTTTTAAAATTTTCCATAAAAATCTCAGTTAATTGTAGCTAAGGAAACATCCCAATCACCCTCCATGGGTTTATTTTTATTCCTTTATCCATTCTTCTTACATCTTGTCAGCACATCTCCAGCAATCCTCACAGATCTTCTCAAAATTATGATAAATTGATAATTAACACAACTAAGACAACTTTTTGTTAATCATCTCATTTTTTCTGTGCAAAAAGACCCTCCACATATCATACTAAAAACACTGATTTCAAGGGATATTTTCATTTCACCTATTTCTTCCACCCCAGCATAATTTGTGACTTATCCACCAAGTTTCAGGACAGAAAATCCACACAGTGATTGGCATGAAATGTCACTGGGATTCATGTACAGAAGCAGAAATGAAATATGTTTCAGGATTTGAGATTTTGACCCAATTTTAGAAAAGCATGGGTAGTTTGGATTGTTATTAATATCTATCTATCTATCTATCTATCTATCTATCTATCTATCTATCTATCTATCTATCCATATATATATATATATATATAAAGATGACTTTTTCTTTTTTGTCTAATATGTCAGATGGCAGCCAGATTTGGCTGACTGGAAATCAAGAGTGCCCTCTGAGCAGATTTATTTCACCAGCCATAGAACTTGTGCAGTAATTTTATATTGGTCATTTAGCATGGAAATAACAAGCCAATGTAATGCATTTAATGTGGTCATGGTGAACCATTTGGCAAGGTAAAATTTTAGTATATCAGGTTCATAAAAGCTTGTGTTTTGAGAATATAATGAACATTTCTCCATGTATTATCCAGTTTTGTTATGACGTGGAGAAAATATGAAGATAAAGTCTTTGATTTAAAGATGTTGATGAAGCTTGTTGCCTCATGGCATTTTAGGTGCCCTGTGGCTTTTTTGCTCCTTTCTTTATTTCTTTTTGATGGACAATCTAAAGCAGTAACTAAAATAATAATAATTAAAAAAAATCTTCAGAAGGTAAAGAACCCTGGACCAATAATTTACAAGAAGTAACAAATTCTTGAGAGCTCACACACTCCATTCAAAGTATCACAGCTATTTAAAAATCTGAATTGATAAATTTTTTTTCTGTGCTGCCCCTTCACAGGGAGCCCAGTTGTTTTTCCTCCAGTTGTTTTACCCATTTTTGGTAATATGATAAGCTGTGCACAAAATAAGTCAGAAAAAAGTGTATCTGTGATGAACATGATATGTCGGGTGAGTGACAGAATTTGCCATATATGTCAGAGGAGAAAGTACTGAATCCCAGAGTCAGCAGTACAGGAATGTCACATTCTGGAATCGTACAGAGCCACTGGATGGACTGAAAGGTAATTATTAGAACAGCCTCTTTTCCTTTAATGCATCATTTCACAGTCGCTTGTTCTCTTAAACTATATCAGATACTTATGAGGTTTTTTGAGAGTTTCTTGTAACACCCTATTAATTGACTGGAATACAGCAATTACCAGTTTTGATTTGACTATGTGCTTGAATCTGTGTGCTCTGGCCAATATTTTTTTTAATACTTATTTTCTATACCTATTTTAATTTTTTGGCAGTTCTTAGTTACCATTTCATGCAGGCCGGCAAAAGTTACGAGCTCAAACTTTAGTTGTGTTTAGTTGTGAACATTTTTTAACAGGTTTTTTTTTTGTTTGTTTGTTTGTTTTTTGTTGTGGTTTTTTTTTGGTTTTTTTTTTTTTTTTTTTTTTTTTTTTGTGAATTGGAGAGAGAAGCCTTCATTCCGGCTGCTTACTGTGAGCCTGTGGAACTTCTGAAGCAATTGTGTCTAAAAAATCTTTGGACAAATGGCCTTTCTAGTGGGTACTTAGAGTCCAAATTAGAAAATGCAGTTTGCTGAACTTCCTCTGAGGTGGCCAGCACCTTGTTACTTGTGAAGATGGAACTTTGCAATTAAAAGCCTGGCGTTAAAATCTGATGGACCAGAACTCCTTGGGAGTGCATCTTGCTTTCCCCACTTCCCTTTTCTCTTTCATGAAAGGATAGATATTAATATCTGCTTTTTTTCCCCTCTTCTTTTCTCTGGAATGAGAGAAATATGACCATTCACTTCAGAGCTCTTATTTTTCAAGTTGTCACAAGTCCAGGGGCCAAGTGCCAAGCTCTTTTGTTGGGAGTTGGATACCCCTTCTTCTCCTCCTGCTTTGGAGCTGTCCTCAAGCCCATTTACACACTCTGCTACATAATTATATTGATCTAATCTCTGCTTTCATGAAATGCCAAGCTCTAACCCATTTTTTCTGTGCTCCTTAGTTCCCCTGAAGAGTCTTTCTTGTGAAAAGGGGTGTGAGCTCATCCAGGGGGATTTGATGGCTGTGGCTTCAGTGATCACACAGCTCACCAGCCCAGCTGCAGAGTCACTGCCCTGAGCTCCCTGCTGCTGAGGAGCCCAGGGAATTCTGAGCTTTCTGCCATCTCCATGATAACCATTTGTAAAGTCACTTTCCCACAGGTGATGATGGTGTTGGAACTAGAAAGGGAGAGCAGAGTTGCTGCTCTCAAAAGTGTTTCCTGCATTCTTCTGCGTGTGTCCCGTTCCCTTCTCTTCATTGTCAGTCTCTGCACTTGGCTCATTCCCCAAGGACAGGAGGGTTTGGCATGGAAACTGCAGCCTGTCTGCAGAGCTTAGGGAGAAAAGGGTACCGTGTTGGAAGTTTGTGCATGAATGGGACAGGACTACTAAATACACTTCTCAAATCTTTATTACAAATCAACCTCAGAACAAAGTTTACGATGTTCCTCGAGTCTTTATTGCAGCATCAGCCTCATAACAGGGTTTGAGACAATTGAAAGATGGCAACAGCTCTTGTCTGCCAGCAGCAGCCAAAGATCTCTCTGTCACAGGGCATTTTAAAAGTTTTCCAGCCAATAGCATGTTGCTAAAGCTCACAGACAATTGTTCTAGCCAGTCACTTAAAACACACACACACCTGCTTCAAACAATGCTTGCTTGGATGCTTTCTGTTTATAATACATAATACTCCATTATTAAACTTAAAACCTTCTACTATATTGCTAAGCAGATTTTTCTGCAGCCTTAAGGTCTATCCTGGCCAAACCTAAGTCTCAGACTATTGTTTCATGTCCTTGCTTGCTGTACTGTTGTAACTTTTCCTACTTTCAGGCTTGACAGCTGCAGCTAATTCCAAGGTTTTCTGCTCCTTCTGTTTCTGGGGCCTGCTTTCACAGCTTTCTGAAAGCCACCTTACCTTTAATATTCCCCACAGGTACAACCCATGGCAGAAACAGACAGGGAAAAAAGGCTGCAAAACAAGTCACTCATCAGCCAGGGGTAACAGCAGCACAGTTCTGAGAAACACTCATGTAGTTGTGCATTTCTCACTGCAAAGGGGCCAATCTATTTTAACTTACATAAAAATAATGAGATTTTACAGTGGGAACAGTTGTAACTATAGTCCAGTCCATTTAAAAAATGGACTAAAATTTGATTCCGAGAAGCACTTTGAGGAATTTCTAGAATTGGTTTACCATGTCAAATTTTATGAAATCATTACATTTTATTACATTACAGTTAGTGCTAATTTTTAAGATATATCTTCTGGAAAGTTTTGGCACTGTAAGAAATCATCAAAGCTCATAAAATTCTTAGATTTTTAGTGGTTTATTAAAATAATGAGCTCTTCATCACTGTAAGACTATTCAAAGTACATTCATGGGTTTTTTTGATGTTCTGTTTGGTTAGATTTAGTAAGGACAATGAAAGACAGCTCTTCAACATTCCTGTATTTTTGTTGTACATTTTGAAATGGGCAGCACAGCTCTTTGGTGGTGGGGGAAAACTGAGTTTTTGCTATCATGTTTCATCATTTGGGTTTCTTGGAGTTTCTTTGAGTGCCAAGGACATCATCCCCTTCTCCAACAGGGAAGCTTTGAAAACTACATCTAATATAGTATCCAGTGCTCAAGAGTATAACAATCTGGTTTAAGTTATCTCATGTTGGGCACCCAGAAATAATGAAATAATGGAGGCTGCATAATTTTACTCAATTTTTTTAAATCCTCAGTTTCCCAGATGCAAATGGCCTCAATAAAGCAAATAATTCAGGTGGGATATTATTCATGTTCATGAAGCTTTTGATTGTGTTGTGAAAACAACAGAGTACATGAGGAAATGAATAAATCTGCATTCAACACAAGGCTTTGAAAATATTAATTAAAAAGGTGTATGGCCACATGCTGATTAGAGTAGATAAATATTGAATAACTACTTACTCTCTGAATTGGGCCCAAGGGTCCAATGAGAAAAATAGTATATGATAATTTAATTAAAGTTTGCATCAAAATACATTTACACAAGGGTCCTGAATTAATATTGCAGAGTTTGCACTTTCTAACTCTCCATTGCTTCCCTGGGAAATACTGGATCCCTTTTGGTACAGAGGTTCTTCATTGGGACATCCGGTACTGATCAGACCTTTGGTACATTCACCTCATTGAAGGTCTTAGTTCCAAGGCATTCATAGAATAAATAAGCATTTGAATCTGGGGGGGAAAACAAACAAACAAACAAACAAACAAACAAACAAACCACAAAAACAACAAAAAAACCCCACCACCAAAACCAACAAAAAAACCAACAACAAAAAACCCCCACCCACCCAGATATCGATAGCAGCACATTTAGAAGCACAATTCAGGTGGGTTCTGGAATATGATAGAAAGAGGGTAAAGGGAGGTGGGATGTTCTGAAGGAATCATCCAGATAAATCTACATATTTACAAACACTTGGGTACTGATATTCATTGCTATATCAGTATATAAGATCCTCTGTAAAATATCTAGGCTGAGCCGAGCGAGTTTTTTTATTTCCTGGACAGGTCTGGGCTACTCACTGGTTTTTTCCCCCTCTTTTTCCCTGGGGAAATTTGGTAACTCAAGTCCTGACACTGCATATTTACTCAGTGTAACAAGAGCAGGAGCAGGGAAAGGGCTCTGGTGTGTACAGAATTAGGAGACAAGTACATGAAGGGATGGATAAATGGAGTCACAGTCTGACAGAAAAGGGGCCATGTCCAGTCCACAGCAGCCACTGCTGTGGAGGAAGGAGAATTCTCCCCGTGCTGAAGCTGGGGACAAAACAATAACTTGCCGAAATAATAATAGTTAGAATATTGACTATGATGCCATGATCAGTTGTGTCATTTCAAGTGTTTCTGGGCTTTACAATAAATCTCCAAACCCCTGTTACAATCACAGTGGTGCCACATTCATGACAGTATCTTTGTGCTTTCCATTTCCACTGGATAATGGACTTATAACTACAAAATGGATTTGATTTTTTTCTATTGTAACAGCACCTGAAACACGTCATAAATGCTGTTATATCCAGTTGCTTTTGTAATTCAGATAATATACAGATAGGTAGCAAGCGTGGTGTAACAGAGCAGTAGATCACCCCAAACCTGCTGTTATCACGGGGATGGTGACAAAAAATAGCAAATTAAATAAATTAGTGTTGCGCTGTGCAGCACTACAGCAGGGCCATGTGCTGCATGGATGTACTGATAGGCAGTCTGTGGCCCCAGAGCTCTGAATTCTGAATTTCTGCAGAGCTCTGAATGTCCCTGGCACTCCCTGTGCCCCTCTGTCCCCAGCTCTGGGTATGGAAACGAGGACCAGCAGAGCCCTAATGATTATTTCTGCCTCAGGGTAGAAGGTAAGAAAAAGGACCTGTGAGTGTGAAAAAGAAAAATACTCAGTGTCAGGAACCTCCCTATTTGGGGAGATGGAGTCGGGGATTTATTATTTGTTTGTTTTGCCCCCCAAGACTTTCATGTCCTTTTCTGCAGGAGTTCTGCAGTCATTCCAGTTTCATCTTCCAGCATTCCAACAGCCCAGTCTGTGGGAGGCTTTTTCCCAGCCATGATCAATTATTCTCTGTCAGAATCCAAATCTGCCTTTTCAAGTCTGATCATTTGTGATGAATTTATTCTGTTAACATGGGCCTGAATAGAAGCAATAGAGGATAATAAATTAACTTTGAGCATATTAATGACATCTCTAGACTATGGGTGAATTAAGGAACAAATAGATGAAATAGGTTCAATAACAGGCTGGTGAACACTTAGTCAGCAATTGACTGGTAGCTTTTCATTTAGGTCCTTTTATATCCTATGGTTAATTAAAAAACATAGAAAGATTTAAAGCAGCCCTTTGGAACACAGACTGAGTCAAAACTTCTCCTGCCATCCACAGGAACTGTAGGAAAGTTGGTTGTGAAATGCAGTTTGATGAAGCTCAAGGAACATCACCTTCAGAAATTCAGGTTTGAACCCTCTCAAAAAGAAATCTGTGCCAAAAGTGTTGACAGCTTTCTATATGGCATCTGCCAGAGCAGCACTTAACCCAGACTTAAAATATCCTTTCTGTAGGACTTAAGAAAAAATAAACATAAATTATGGGATTTTGTGGGTTTATGAACTAGAGATTAGGTTAGTTCAAGAATTTTCACACCCAGCAAGAACTGCTGGGATTTATTTGGTTACCTCCAGTGTGTGTCTGCCCTGACCAGGATTTCAAAACAAATTTGAAACTTGGACTTTCAAAAGAGCTGGATGCTGAAGTTTAGTGACTTTGTGAGAACTGATTTTCTTAAATCTAAACCTAAGAGAGCCCCTGTCCCATGCAGTAGAGAAATGGCTGATTGAGGCTTATATTCTAAAGGAGGTGATAAGTTCCCTGACAAGTCTGATTGCTAGTTTTTAACCTTGTTAAATAATATATCTTAGGCTTTTATTAGCCTAGGCATATTCATGCCAAAGCTTATCAAACAGGAGTGAACGTTAAATTTTTTTGAAAAGACAGCTATGGTTCAATGTATAAAAATATAAATATAAGGAGGTCTGAGTCAAAACTTGACACCTACTCTCTGAAATTTGAAGGTCAATAAATTTATATCTCTCCTCAGAATCCTTACACAGACACACAGACAGTGTGTGGTTATAAGAAGATGTTTATATAATTGAGCTTATAAAAGCAGAATTTAAAGATCAACCAGTGTGTTTATTTCCATTTAAAAATATTTCCAAGTAATGAAGTTTAATTTCACGAACAATTGGATACCTCATGAAGTTTAACTTAATACCCCCACAGTTTTCTATTCGTTATGCTCTGCGTAATTAATTGTTGTAGTAGTAGTAGTAGTAGTAGTAGTAATAATAATAATAATAATAATAACAACAACAATAACCACTACCCTGTTTTCAAGAATCATAGTCCTCATGGCTGCAGGTCACAGAACCACTCCTGACAGCTGTTGCAATGGGCTGACAAGATGCTGTCAGCAGCTGCTCACTTCCATTCCTTTGGCTGATCTTACTGACACTAAAATCTTCCAGAACAATCACAGCTATCACTGTTTCCTAACAATGTCCTTTTAAAATTATCCATGCTAGGAGAAAATGTTCTGTAAAGGATTGTGTCAAGTGTTGATCTGGCCTAAATTATTCCCATCATTTGTCAGTTGTCTAGGGGCTGATAAAATCATATGAACCACATAAGTTTAGTAATGCTGCTAGCTAAAATTCCACTGTTTTTATATTTTTAATTGAAATTTACTCTGGAGAACATATATATATATATATAAATATATAAATAAAAATATATAAATATATAAATAAATATATAAATAAATATATAAATAAATAAATATTTTTTAATATATATCCTGTCAGCAAAACTCCTTGATGCCGAAAAAACTTCTTAATAGTTGGAGAAGGCTCATGTGAGTAAGATGAGGAACTTCCAATCAAACAGAAAAATTTCAGTGGAGAAGCTGGTACACAAGGGACTGTTAAAGAGCTGGCAGCTGTGACAGCATTCCCTCAGTAGGAGCTGCCCAAATTTCTGAAGGTGCCAGCAATGCCTATAATGGCCCAATTAGGAAGTTGGAGCCATCTCAGTCAGTGATTTTGAGCTCTCAGGTAAATGATGGGAACTGTAGTTTTCAGGAATCTTTTTTTTGTTGTTGTTCAAATGTCTGCTGAGAATGAGGCTCTGAGCTGATGTGCAAAGATTGCTCCAAATCACTTGGAGCCACGCTCCAATGCCTGACTGGAGCACAATGAAGTTTGGATTATGCTGTTTTAAATTATCACCCATCTGAAGTCATTTTCTTTATAAAACAAGATTAAAATGACTGTAATTCAAAACATTTTACCTCCAATTGATGTGAAAATTGTAGTGTTCATATTATTTCCATTTTTCAATTTGACAAAACATTTCACTCCACATACGAGCCTTTCTTTGTTGTCACTATCTTAACAGTGAAAATATGAATTTTACTCTGTGCACTTTACTCTTTCCTGATGTGTCTTATTTCTTAACACTACTTATTTAAGTTTTTGAAAGCATGTCTTTCTTTTGTTGTAATACCTGGGGAAAATATAAGCAGATTTAGGAAGTTTTCTTTCCTCCTTTCTAACCCACACAATAACAGTTTATAGCTCCGTATTGTTAAGTTTGTTCTCGGTTCTTCCTACATGTCTGATGGTTAGATAAGTGCTGATGAATAAGCAAACCAAGGAAAAAATTTAAGTTCTAGGTTGATGGAGTTGAAACTCAGATAATTTACCTGAAACATCCTTTCATTTGTTTTCATATTGATGCCACAGGCGAAATTTCTCTGCAAGAATTTTCCTCAAAGTTTCATGGCTCTTAATATAATCATATAGGGAAAGAATTGTCTTTCTTCAGAAGTTTATTTCATAGACAGGGAGTATTATCAGTAATACTTTTTAAAAATCCAGTAAATTCTGAGTAACTTACTTGAGCTGCCTATGAAAAAGGGCACTTGTGTCATCTAAGACAGAGTTGTCCTTCCAGAGTTCTTGAGGAAGCAAAGAACAGAACAGTGCTGAAAACCACTGGAAAATTAAGTGACTTGCAGAAGTCCTTGTTTAAAATATTGCCAGTGAGATTTACAACTGCAAAGTTCCTGGCCTAAAAATACAATTGCATTTATTTTTAAGTCACACTGTGCTCCACCACAAGTGCAACAGAATGCCAAACCTTATCACTTAAAGTAATAGCGAGGCACATGTCAGCTATCAGACCCTCAAACTCTGAGAAAGAGCTGTTTTTGTGTGCTCAATCTGCAAAGGATAATTCATTCCTTACTAGGGGGTATGATTTCAAGAGCTGAAAGCTCTAACTAGTGCAGATGTGCAGGGTAGATTTAAAGTGATTATGGAAATGTCACCGCAGGACAATGCATTATTAGTAGGCCCTCATATGTTGTATGCTGTCCCCTTATGTTTGCTGATAATTAACAAGCAGATTGGGATGTCATGGTGAGAATGAGTGCAAAATGTCCCTTTTATCATTTGCAATAAATATGAAATAGTGGTCTTGCTGTATCCTTCAGTGATTGTTCTATTTACATTGGTGACAAATGACATCTTTCTCCTTGTAACGTGCCTGCAGGGTTAAATGACTTTATTATTATTAATGAGTCATTGCTCCAGCTGCCCAGAAATACAGGGAGTAGGAAACATAAGAGATTTAGACCTAAGTAATTACAAATGTAATTATTACCTTTCAAATTTCATTTTTACAGCAATCACAGGGCTGTTAATCAAACATGGCCCTTTCCATGTGTTCACACTTTTCGGAGCCTTTGTCAAAGGGATGAGCAGCTTCGTGGGCCCGCTGAGGGTAGCCGGCGGCAGATTGACAAAGTGGTCTTGACAGAAAACTGCTGTGAAAAATTGGGTGGAAGCCGTTGCGTAGTCATCAAGGAGGCTATGGTTGAGAGGGTTTTCCAAGAGGAAAGCTGCGGCCATATGGAGGAGAGAGTCCTCTCAGGGAGGACAAGGCAAGCGGGAGGGGAATCCCAGTGTCCTGCGGACAGGTGGAACGCTGAAGTTTTACTCTTCCAGCCTGCCCTTCCTCAAGGTTGTTGGTTGTCATGAAATGGTCTTAAAAAAACACAATGGAGTCACGCGCTGCACTGTCCTGGTTTAGGGGAAATTTGGGAGAAAATCCCCAAAAAAGGGTCCCTCTGGGAAGCAAATCCAAACGGGCCCACCCCCAACTGGTCCAGGAAAAAAACCTCCCCAGAGAAAAGTGGAAAAAACGATTTATTTAACAAACAAAGTGCCCACAAGCATAACGAATGAATAATATGAAACAATGGAACCTCTCGTTGTTCTGAAGTGAGATGACAAATTCAGACAGTCCCTGCTGTGGGTAGCTCAGCTCTGCGGGCCCAGGCCCCGCCGGGCCGCGGGTCAGCTCCCGGTGCTCCTCTGGGCTTTTCAGTCCAGAGCGGCTTTAAACAGTCCTGAGGCAAAGGAAAAACAGTCCAGGGAACTCCTCTGCCTCAGGCAGCTAAAACTAACTAAAAGCACAGGAGATCTCTGTCCCACAGTCCGTAGGCGCTGCAGACAACACTGTCCAAGAGAAACAATGTGCAGGAGTCAGGCCCTGTGTGAAACAAATTCCACACTGCTTCCTTCTCCCTCCTCTCTCTCTGAACTAGTCTTAAAGGTAGAGAACTTAACATACAGCATAAAGAGGACAGTTGGGGATATAACATCAAAGAGCCACCCCAGGACCCTGCTTTAGGGGAATTACAAACCATGGCCTCTTACCCTGAAATATTTATCCTAACTACTCATAATTATGTATTCTTAAGTTTTGAGGTGGAGCGTAACTTTTATTCTCCTGCAGTGGTTGCTAGGGTGTTGTAGGGAATTCAGAAAAGGGGAATAGCTGTGATTATTGTTAGACCGTGTTGCAGATGGCATGAAATATAAGCAGTGCTCTTTCCTAGCATCATAACCTGAATTGATATTTATGGTGAAATGTAAAATCTGAGGGACAGCTTTGGAGAAATGGGAACATTTCCATTCAATAATGCCATTTCTTCATAATATTAAGGATCCTCATATTTTAAAGAAATAAGTGAAAATGAATTGAATAGAGAAAATGGGAACTACCAGTTACCACACTATGCCCCCAAATGTAATGTGAATCAACACTGGCACAAAGCATTTGAATTTTGAAATGACATTTTTGATGGGAAGATTGTTTTGTCAATCCACAGCAAGCTTTATTTATATATTCAGCTGGAAAGAATTATTATTGTTGATGGTCCAATCAAATGTAATAGCTATCATCACTCAAAAAAGCATAGTGTGTTACATAAATAACTGCATAGGTAATTATTGTAAAAAATGTTTCAAAATATTCAAAAATAAACAGGGTATTAACAGTAAAAAAGGTTAATATTCTAATGAAGAAATATAGTTTCTTTGGGTTTCTTTCCTTGAAATACAACTGGAGTCACACAAAAGGTACAGAATATTTTAGACTGTTTTAGGTTTGTTTTGGTTGCTGCTCTAGTGGTCTTTGACTTCAAGTTTGTTTGTGTATATCTGATGAAAACACAATTCAGAACAACTTTTATCGTCTACCTTTTAAGTTATCTCAGGAGATATATGTTCACTAGCTCACTGAGCATTTGGGGATTTTATGACTCCCTTTTGAAAATTAATATTTCATTAAAGTGTCTGAACCACGACCAATTGCGCACAGTTGTTCAATTACTTAATTTAAAAGTTTTTTTTTTGTTGTTTGGTTTTTTTTTTTTGCTTTCCATCAAACTTTTGTTTATTTGTTACTGCAAAACCAATACTAAGGAAGACAGAGCACCATTTGGCATGGAGATACACCAAGAGACTGCATGAATAGAGGGTGTAAACACAGACATTTGAGGGGCTTTTTTCCCACACCGACCCTTGAAGGAACTGCTGTGTGTGAACAGGACTGAGCAGGAACTTCTTCTCATCCTCATCCTCCTCACTCAGCCCTGACCTCTGCTGAGGGGGCTCACCCAATCTGCTCCTTGTCACAAGTGTTGGAATCTGGTAGGAGAGTGGGATAGAGGAATATTGATATGTTCATGTAGCCCCCTTATCAATAAGTTAGTGCTTCTGACCCTGTTCTACCCAGAAATTCTCTTCCCTTTGTACCTTCCTGACACTCATCCTATCTCCAAGCCCAGATCTTTGCTCTGATGTATCAGAGTTTTAGATGGATGTATCTGATTTTTTGATTACACAGCCTAAACTTAGGAAATGCATTTTCTTGTTTCCACAGCAAAGTGAGTTTATGTAGATTGCATAGTGATTCTTAGTTCTCTTTATGAATCCTCACTCTTTTGAGATATTTAGTGATTTTTAGTAAAATCAGTAAGCTGCCGTTCCTTCAGGGACACACGTAATTTTACTTGAAACTGAAATCTGAAAAACTAGGTATAGTGTTATATTCTGCATAAATGGTTCCTCTGAAAAGTGACAGCTGAAGCCCTTTTTTATCCAGCATAGTTTTGTAGGATGTTGTGTTTATCACAAGAATTTTACATCAGTAGTAGAGCTTAATATGTATCACTTATAATGCACAGTCTTTGCAGGTATGGGGGAAAAAATGCTAATTTCACTCTTTACTATGTTTCCAGGTCGAAGGTTATTGCTGGAGGATAAACCATTTCTCACTATGTAGTTTCACCTTGTTTAATTGATTTGAATTTGAATTTATATTCCATGTTAAATAATGAACCATGTATTAATAATTAAGAAGGTTCAGTACAAATGGGAAGCAGTTAATTAAATATTAAATAAAGCACATTGTATTAGCCACTATTGTAATCAATATACTAGATTTTAGGTTATCCATTTTAGGTGGTCATTATGCTTTACTAGTTATAGTTAAAACTCTTATTGAAAACTCAATATACAATTTTAATCCAAGAAACATGTGGCCTTTGCAAATTACCTTTTTTTTCCCATAAATATCAGCGAAACATGAACATAAAAGATGAATTCAATTGGACTGGTAGAGCAGTAAGGGTCAGCGCCATGTACTGTCCTACAATCTGTCACACCCATGTTCATTTGGCTCAAAAAATGAGTTTGCAGGAGGTTTGGGGACTTGGGTTTGGGGGTTTTTGGGGGGGTTTTTTTGGTTTGGGTTTTTTTCTGTATGTTTGTTTGGGTTTTTGTTTTGTTTTTGTTTCTTTTTTTCTCATGTGAATTCTCTTTCTGTGGAAAACAGTAATTATTGAAGCTGAACTTTTTACAGGAGCTTTGCCTTTCGACCATATCTTGGTTATGATTAATACAAGATTGAGGCTCTAGTCAGAATAACAATGAGGTAACCAAATGAAAGATTAATGTGCTTTATTTGTAGGGCTGTTGCTTGTGAGGGGAAGATTCACTTCACAAGTGTAGTTAATGAGACAGGAATTACTAGAGGCTGACTCTCTTGCCCTGACACTTCCTCCATTTCCTCTTGCCCTCACCAACTTTCCTTTGCTGTCTTTAATAATGTTTGCTTGACTTGTTGAATCCAGGTGCAAAATCCTCACACCTCATCCTGTCATTTGGATTTCATGAGAAGTATTTTTTTAAGATTAAATTCAAATTAAAACCACGGCTGTTAGGATATAAACTATGTTCACTGGAATGGAAGCAGAGCTGATTCTTGCAAGCTACCCAGCACAATCTGGCAAGCCTAGGTAGCACAGGAAGATGTGATTTCCCTCATGCCTGTTGATTCCTCAGTCAGAACATGTGGAGGATCAATCTTCCCTAATTTCTCACAAGCAAAGCAAGCTCTGTACGCACAGCTGAAAATTGAGGGTCGTGTGTCCTATTTGTTCTTTGAATAAAAAGGTTCCAAGGCTAGAATTTAAGTAACTCTTTTAGGTTTTTAATTTATTGAGATGTATACAGGAAATAAAAAATTCATAGGGAATTCCTCCCAAAGGCATTTTATTATTAAACCAAAAAGCTAGAGTATATTATAGCAGTGCTTATTTAGGGTTCCTGCATTCAAGCTTCTTCCCCCTGACTTTATTAAAAGTAACCCAGTTTACACTAACTACTATTCCTCCCTCCCTTTTTTATTGTTAATGTCATTTCTGTTCTCCTCAAATGGTGGAGACCTCTAAATGATGTTACTCAAGTGGCCATGTTTGGTCACCAGGGTAATTCCGGACGATAATTTCCCCACATTATGCTTGAATTCCTGCTTAGATTTAGCACCACATTTAGTAAATACACATGGGCAAAGAGTGGTGGGGGGGGGGGGCAGCTCCATTCCTCAGGAGCTGCTGGCTGAGATGAGGAGTTGGGGTTGTCATCTCCATCACTCTGGTGGGCTCCTGCTGAGCAGAGAGCGCTGGAGGTGCGCTGGGAGCTGCTCAGTACGAAACGCTCCAGTAAACGAGAGGCACTTCTGGATGCTGACAGAACAGCATTGGCACTGCCAGCCATGTATTCATGTATGTGCTGTGTTGTGAAAATATGAAAAATAGCTCGGCAATGGCATAATTATGGGCAATTTGCTTAATTGCTTGCTAATTGTTGCTTGCTTTATTATGAAACAAGAGTGCTCTAAATGTAACGCTGGATGGTTTGCATCCAAAATGTGTCAAATTCAAAACTGGCTTTTCATTAAGACTTCAGCTACATGGCTTTAAAATTCAAGCACTCTATATTCTGTGGTTTAAGGTTTCCTTTTCTTTTTCTTTTTTGTTTTATTTTCCCCTTTTCTTTTTCTTTTTAATTTTCTTTGCACAGTTTTTATGCCCCTAAACCTGCATTGGTATTGTGCAGCCTGGTGGTTTCTGAACTTCTAATGAATCTGAGTGCTTTGGTAATGAATGCATTTACAAATGTCTTTTGATCATTGCTACACTTGTGTATAAAGGTGGATCTTTTAAGGCTTCTCCAAGAGCTCATGTTCTTGATTGTCCAACCCTTAGTGAAGCACATCTTTCCCTTCAACACATGCATTTGGATTTTTTCTCTTAAGGGATATGTACAATTCTGAAAGTCTGGCCTTTTGGAAAAGCCACTCTTCTTTTTCAACAAATATACCCAGGTATGAGCAGAAGGTTAGACCAAAAGTCCTTTCCAGCCTAATCCCTGTGATTCTGTGGTGCAAGTGATGACTTTCATGGCAGAGTGAGGAAAGAACCAGTCCTCTTGACATTCATTTAGTAGTACATGTCTCTTTCAAGGCTGGAGGGAAAGGGTAGAAAATAAAGTGAGCTGTCTGTACACCAAGTATGTGTTTTGATGGTCTTTCAGGTCTTTTCCAACCAAAATGATTCCATAATTCTAACTTCTCAACATTCTGAGACTGTGGGTAACATACTCGTACCAACAGTCTGTCTCCCTTTGTGAATTTTCCATGAGAAACAGTCTTAAAACTGGAACATAATAGTAAGCCAGAAATGCCAAAGAGTTGCGCCGGAGTTTTGTAGACTGAGAAGGAGAGTAGCACTGTCAAGCTCTTCAGTTTTCATCTCTAAAAAGCAAAGAGGATAATCAGCATTTTTATTTACTACCTCTAAAATCCCACGCAGACTTTTTAACCATAGGAAGTCTCTGGTCAAAACAAACAAGGGAAAAAAAAGGTATTTTTTGTAGGTGTTTTGATTGAAGGATAGATATCTGGCAAGGCTGGAATTCCAGATTTTCTGGAGTGAAGGTAAATATTCTTACTTGAAAACTGTTTTGACCTATAAATGATGAGACTGCGGAACAATGAAGAAAGTCTTTTAACTGTTGTGCTTTTAGTTATACTTGACAGTTCTGATCTAAACATTTCTTAAGAGCTGACAGACACTTTCTTTAAAAATGTTCTTAGTTCTGCAGACAATTAAAAAGAAAAAAAAAACATTCCTAAAACAACCTGGAGTTCAAATCAAAATGGTAAACTCACAGGTGCACGAGTGTGATCTATTATATGAATTAAAAATTCTCTTTTGTATAATTTTCATGTCATGTTTGAAGAGTCTCCATGTAGTTTGGAAAATAATATCTAAAATTGAGGGTTTGTAACTGATTGAAGTAAGAAACTAGCTAGACTGCTAAGAGTTCAATGGAATGTAATCTTTATTCATAATATGTGAGGAATATGCAAACTCCTATTTCCATTTATAAACCTGTCATGTCTTATGTGAGAAGATGGTACCAGACACTGAATTTCACTTGCAAGAGCCATCATTTCTTCTGAAAACATTCAGAGACAGCCGGAACTTTCTCTTCCTTGATGGGTGGAGGCAGGTGTCAGAGGTGTTTCCTTCCCCTGATTACTTATCAGACTGTGCAGAATAATCACCTGCACTACTACTTTGGAATGAGAGAGAAAGGCTCAGAAAATTTGATTGTCACCCACATTTGGAACTACTTGCAAGGAAACAAAATAGAAAGGAGCTTAAAGAGTAGCAGCCAGAAGGTGCCGTGGTCAATTTGCAGAGCTTCTGATCAATGACCACTTGACCACTGAATTTCACATCTCCCACAGGTGTGGCTGGAATGATATGTAAGGAAAATAGAGACAGAGTTTTGTGATAGTTTTGGGTATCCAGAATTCTGACAGAGTTTGACAAAAAGAAGATCTATTTCATGGCCTGAAGGAGCAGGCAAATAAAAGATAATGCTCGGTGAATATTCATGCAGAAATCTTTCTACAGTTTGTTCTAGTTTGAGTTATTTTCCAAGAGTCGTTGGTTTGTGGGTGGGGAAAGTTGTTTTTTTGTTTGACATTGAAAAGTGTTTTTTCAAAGTTAAGGAAAACTGTATATTTTACATGGTATTAACCATAAGCCCTGATGAAAAGCACACTCTGATAACAATATTGAAACAAGACTGAAAGAAAGATTATGACTTCTACAAAAGATGTTTCTTCTAAACAATCCTGCATTGGCAACCTTTTTTATTAAAAAAAAGACCCAAACAACTTAACACCAAAATAATTTGCATTCATATCTTAGGATTGTGTCCAGAATAGTTATAAAGCTTTGGGGGTTTCATTCTTGTTTTTTTTTTCTTTTGCTTTTTGTTGTTGTTCTTTGGGGGGTGTGTTTTTTGGGTTTTTTGGGGGGTCCTATTTATTTATTTTTAATAAAACGAAAACTCAGATTAAAATATCTATTTGTTAACAGAATAAACAAGACTGTAATTTTAACAATACTCTTGTTCTTAACATGGTAACATTGTTCCAAGTCTCCAGGTAGTCTGGCATCACGTGACACAAAATTACTGTCCTGATCTTTGAAATGGTGTGGAGACTGTTTTATAGGCAACCTTTTTTCTTCCACAGTTGCCTTGGCCAATGTTAAATGTTAAATTTTTATTGTCAAATGCTTCCTTTTGCTGTTTTAGCTCTGTGTACTCTCTTAGTGTAGTTTGAGAGAAATGGTACAGTACAAGTGTTGTAACCTCTTGCTGTGAGGACCTCAAAACAAATAAGCAATATTTCCAAATAAATAATTGTGTGTATTTCACATTTTACCTGAATTAATAGCATTTTAAGGGTTTTTTTTTAATTAATGCAAAAAAGATCAGTTTCTCTACAAAATGGGAATAATTCCACACTCTGTCAAGGTTGTACCTGATTTCAGTGAATTGCTTTCATCAGAATAGAAGCAAACCTGGATAATTAAAGAGCTTAAAAGACTTGAATATACTTAAAGTTATGTCTGTAATAGCAGATAGTAGGACACAGAAAGATTAGACTAATCTACCACTAGAAACTTTTCTTTTTTTGCAGTACCTCTTGCCTCCACTGAATTATTTCCATATTTATGTCTCCTACTGCCCATCAAAACTGGATTAGTATTTCAACAGCAAGGTGCCAAAGCTTTGTCAGGATTAAACTGAAAAATACTCAGGCAAAATGACTGAGGACATGTTGAAATGCCAGTAATACACCAAAATAACATTTATAAACAATCATTCCTCTAACTGACATGTAGAGAGTCCTGAAGGAGAAATAATCAAGAACAGAGCATTCATGATATAACGAGCAACCAGCTGTCTTCTTAAACATGGTAGATTTAAAAAAAAAAAAATCCTGTTTTGGAGAGCAACATTATGTATTTCAATGCCTGAAGGAAAAACTTAATTCCTTTGTATTGATATGTAGCATGGAAATAAGTGTTTGTGCTCTGCAGCTTTACACAGGTTTCAACATGCAAAATATTTGTTAAAACAGAAATGCAGCATCTGTCTAAACATAAAGCTCAGAGGGTGGGAGGCTCCTACTCAGCACTCTCATTGCTATAAGTAATTTTAGTGGCATTCCTTCTCCAGTGCTTATCAGCCAGAATCCGATTTTAAATGCAATTTTCATTAAGACAGGCATTAAAAATATGTTTGTATCTTTCATTGGGAAGTTTTATGAAGAAAACACAAGGAAATATCCAATCAGATATTCTTCTGCACTTCTCATGTATTTAACCCTGTGAACAGGAAGAGAATATAAAATCAACACTTGCAATATTAAAACTATTTTGAGGAACCATTTGTAGAAATTTAAATTTCATTCATTTTTAATTTACCTACCATGGCAAAGCTACAATTTAAATGAAATAGATCAAAAATATTTATGTATTACAAATGAACACTTTTAGATTTCATAGTTTACTTTGTCTTTGAACAAATTAAAATTCCTATAATCCTTTTTCAAGGGCACAAACCTCACATCTACTGAAGAAATCTGGTTTGATTACTAGCAAACTACAGAGATTACATCTTCTTTTGCTAGTCCTCTTTGATTTTTCAAGGTGTTGAGTACTGAATGCGTGGAGAAATCAATTCTCTTTAAAATAGCTGTTATGCTCTTTCATTCTTGTAGCTTGAGTGCATCTTTGAGGCCAGTGGACCATCTTTGGCTAGTGCCCAATTTAGGTTTTTTTGCCTTAAGCAAAGGAAAACAAGAAAAAATCCAGTTTTAAGAGAATATTAAAGAAACCAAAAGTCTTTTTTTTCCCAAGTATTTCTGTGCAAATATCTAGAGTAATGGAATTAAATTATTATAAAATTTTTAGCTTTGTTACAGAAATGACGCCTGCAAGAGGTGAAAATATTATTTTAGGGAAGTGACTGGACCAGAGGACATGGTCAGCTTCTGGCAGAGGGGGTTTAGATTGGACATTAGGAAAAAAATTCTTCACTGAAGGGGTCATCAAGCATTGGAAGAGGCTGCCCAGGGAGGTGGTGGAATTCACCATCCCTGGGAGGGTTTGAAAGGCGTGTGGATGTGGCACTTTGAGGGTTTTTTAGGGGTGAACAGGGTGGTGTTGGGTTACTGGTTTAACTCACTGAGCTTAGAAGTGTTTTCCCACCTGAGCAGTTGTACGATTCTGGGAAATCGAGTGTATAAGGGTTTATTAGAAATCCTTAATGATGGTGTGAACTGTGACAACACTGCGGGCCCCAACATCTGAACCTTCACTGAACCTCTACCCTTGGGGGCCTTTTCTTCCCAAACTGTGGCCATCAGTGTAGGAAATTGAGTGTGTTAGGGCTTATTATAAAGCTTTAATGATGGTGTGAACTGTGACAACACTGCGGGCCCCAACATCTGAACCTTCACTGAACCTCTACCCTTGGAAGCCTTTTCTTCCCAAACCATGGCCATCAGTGTAGGGCGGGGGTTGCTTTGCTGACCTTGATTCCCTCTGTCTGTCTCTCCTCACAGCCCTGACACTGTCCTGTGTTCTTTCCATCCTCCTAGCTATCGAAGTGAACCTGCAGAAAGCCCTGGCCGAAGCCTCCGAGAACTGCACGCAGGAGTGCCTCATCCTCGGCCACTCCGACAACTGCTGGATGCCACCGGCGCTGACGCAGTTCCAGCAGCCCAACACCTCCCTGCCGTCGTTTGGCTTCCAGCAAGGCTGGGCCCGAGGAGCCAGACCTGAGGGCCGTCACACCCTGGGGAGACCCCTGCCAAAGGATGACAGTGACAAGGGCCAGGGAGGGCCCAGGCCCCAGCTCTACAACACCTGTGAAAGACATTGCGCCGCCGAGGACCCCGTCAAGGTCATCCCTCTGGCAAACTTCGCCGCGTCCCACCAGGCGCCGGGGGCTGGGAGCAGCACCACGTTTGTGCACGAGCACCAGCTGTGAATGCATATCTGGCAAATCTCTAATTTCAGGCTTTAAGCGTGACTGTGGAAAGTCACGGCCTAGCGCCACTCCTCGGGCGCATACAAGCTCGTTAGGCTTGTGAATAGAACACTACATCTGAAACAGAAAATCTGAGTCCTTAGGACCTGGTGGAAAGGTGTTTACCATAGTTCTTGGTATAAACCAGAAAATGGGGATAAGAACTCACAACACAAAAACACTCAGAAGAAAATAAAAATCTGGTTCTTTTTCTCACAGTGCAAATATCTGCCAGCAGTTCCTCCTTCCTTTGGAGGCAATTCCTTAGTACAGTTTGGGGGATATTGTAGTCTAAAAATAGCTTACTCAAATTTGTTGTTGTTGTTGTTTATAGCATATTTATAGCATATTCATAGATTTCATCTTCCATTTGCTTAGCATTAGAGATCAAGTGAGCAATTTCTCTCATTTGATTACTTGACATAATAGAATTAATAAGATCCTAAACTCTAGTTCTTCAGAAGGACGGTATATCTTTCCACCTAAATTTATCTTTTATATAATTAAGGGGAATGTATGTGACAACTGATTTTTATTTTAATTTTTATTGGCTCAATGTACAGGTATTTATTTTCTGAAAAAATGCAATAGATGAAATAAAAACTCTCGACTAGGCTTTTCTGTGTGAAATAATCAATGTGACAATGAGAGGATATCCAAGATCAAAATGGAAAACAAATAAGAAACAACTTTACTTTTTCATTTTCCAAGTTTTTGCTTTCTATAATAATTCAAGGAAGAATATTATAATTATTATATTTTTAGCCATAAGTCTATTTCTCTCTTTTTCTTTTCTTTATTTTATTTTTCGTCTTGCAGAGCTTGCTTTGGCTACTGTTCCTGTTAGTGGAAAATTACATGGGCACCGCTGAAAACAGTAGGAAGTGGGGTAGTTTTTTTGGCTGATGTGATGTTGTGGCTGCAAGCTACCAGTGTTTGAAAGAATATTTAATAGTGATGTGTACGGCTTCTTTTACAGCTATATTCACCTATTGTAAGTATCCAGTAAAAGTTTAACTATAATATTGGTTACTTCATCACAAACCTGTTAGACTAAGAAGTACTTGTCATTGTGGGTTAGTTGTTAGAGAATGACTGATAGTGCTCAGCAAAGAAAGAAGGATCTAGGTAGTGGAAGTTGGATAAATATAAACAAACCCTATTCATATTATTTGAAAAAGTCTCAAGGTGATTCTCTTTAGAGAGAAAAGATTTTTTCAATGTTCTGTGTACTGGAGAATATATTCTCTTGGTAAATTCCACAGTGGATGAAAAGAAGATTCCTTTTTTAGATGAAAAAAACATATTTTCCTTCTAGTATTTCCTTCTAGTACTTTGTTGGTCTTTAGCCATTTCATTATTTGCAGTATGTACGTACCAAGAAATTTTTCCTTTAAGAAAATGCATCACTTTTTTGTTTTATTGCTACATTAAGTGAGACAATCAAAGCTGTATGGAGGGGAAAAACTGTGTGAATATTTCCTATGGGTAGAACTCTATGTAGGCTTCATAATGTAACTTAAATCTGTAATTTATAAACAAAACTGTGTGTAAAAATGCTGTAATATTAGCTGCTTGTAAAATTTACAGAAGTTCAAGTTGTTGAGGGTTTCCAATGAATGCTAAAAGAGCTTCTCTTATGTGCCCAGCAGGTATAAGTAGCTTTATATATTGCTGTCCCCACTGTAAATCTATTCAAACCACATTTAGATTTCATGTGGAAAAAACAAAAGAAAAAAAGAAAAAAAAGCTTCACTTTTAACCTACTGATAGGGTTTAATTAATAGGCATCCGATTATCTAATGATGTACTTCTTTTGCTTCCTCTTTTTTTTTTTTTTAAGTAGTTTTAAATAACTTTTAGAAAAGATGTGGCACACTGGCTTCCAGTTGCATGTAAATCCTGGAAAAAAACCATAATCCTTTGGGTACTGACACATCTCTTTTTCAATCCTGGAACAATTGAAAAATTGACAAATTAATTCATACCTAATGTATACAAAACCCTTTGTTGTTTGCTTTGGAGACATCAGGAGGAGAGAATTTGGCAGTTCTTTTCAGGGATATGCAAAAAATGAGCTTATCTGTAGTTTACACAGATTTACCAAACATACTAATTGTGCAAATTTAGAATAATGCTGACACTAATTCCTCCTATTGTAAGCAGAGGGCTTTAGTTTTTATTACAGATGCTGCTATTCCAAATGTTTATGGAATTGGCAGCTCCACTGGAAAACTCTTTTTGTTTGTTTGTTTGTTTGGTTGGTTTGGTTTGTTTTTTGTGGGGTTTGGGGGGGGGGGCTTTTGGGGAGTTCTTTTGGGGATGAAGATTGCAACTGAAATTTTCTGGCAAAGAATTAATTTCTACAATTTTAGGATTTTTATAGGAAAAGGTGAAAGACCCAGAATTAGTGGGTTTCTTTTCATTGGTAGGAGAAAAAACCCCAACAACTTCACTTAGTTTAAATATTTAGGAGTTACTTTAGGGTTTTGTTTTTTTTTTATTTCCCTAAGGTAGAGAAGCACTTAACCAGCCCCCTTCCCTTGAAAGCAAACAAAGAAAAACCCAACAAAACACCCAAACCAAGCAAGAGTAAAAGATTACTTAAAGAAAAAGCATAAAGATGAGCCTGATTATAAGAAGTATTAAACATTATATTCATGAAAATGTGTTTGATATTCTAAGATTCAGTCAACAAGATACAGAGCAATTAATTGTAAATACACAAGGAGATGTATCAGGAGATAAACGGCTCCCTCATTTTTATATATTATACCTCTAATATATAAAAATACGCATTTGAGGCAACATTTTTCTGAGTAGCATGTCAGTATCCAGAGGAATAATGTTGCTAGAGACTCGTTACACATCTTGCCATATATATAAATAATTTATCTAGTACATAGACTGTATATTTTTGTGTATTTTTTTTTCTTTCTAGTCATTTAACTTATTTTACCTTACTTGTGTGAATTTGTGGAGAAAACGACTCTATATACAATATACAGTAAAATGCTAGTTACATGATTAGATTTGTTCCACACAGTGTAACAATAAAGGAAAACCTTTGCCTTCAAAGTGATGTGTCACACAGTCGAGTCTAGATTATTTCCCCCTCCAAACTCATGCTTGTTGCACTCCTGAGCATTGCGAAATGGATTATTGCCATATTGTAAAGCAGTCAATGCTAAAATTAATTAAAAAAAAAAAAAAGACAAAAAAAATTTAAAAAAAGAACCGATTCAAACTGTTTGAAGTAAAAGATGCTGTTTCTTTGTTTTCCTGAGCTGTGCTGTATTCTGAAGTGTAACTTAATTCTAAAGAACAATTAAGCATGTCTGCCTGGCCAGACAAGGACTGCAGAGCACCTGCTCTCCCGGGCCGGGAGCTGGCCGGATGCAGGTCATTTAGCTAATTAGCATGGCAATAAGCCCGTGCTAATAGGACCGGAGGGTTTAGGAATGCTAGCACGAGGCAGCTCCACACAGCATCCGTTCTGTGGTGCTGAGCCCAGAGCTGGAGCAGAGCACAGATCCCTTTGCATCCCTGACCCTGCTGTGCCTGGGGCTGTTTGGGATTTTCCCTAGAGAAGGGAAACTCGGCTTTGTTGTACCCTGAGCACGCTGTAATCCATGGGGAACTCCAAACCCACGGAGCCATGAACCCACCAGCCCACACCCACCACTCCTCCCCTGCTTCCAGCATGGTCCAGCCAAAGGCAGAGCCTCCAAATATTTCCACTGGTAATGGCTGATTAGCTCAAGGTTGTTGGAGTCAAGCTGAGGTTTTAAAGTTGGCAAATTTATGCTTGGCTTTATTTGATTTTTCACGTTTTCCTTTTGCAGGTTGAATACCGACCCTTAATCAAAGATAAGCAATTAAATGATCACACTGCAGTTTGCTGCCCTGATTTAGCTGGGTAAATAGACGGGAAGGAATTGGTTTGTGCAGACACAAAGTAAAGTTGAAGGCAAAGATTTTATTTGGTATACATAGGAAAATTGTGTATAACTTATGTTATCCCTAGTGAAGAAAGAGATTGACTATTTCTTGTAAATATTTGAGTTTGTGTTTCTGGGAAGTCTCCCTGCTCTATGGCAAACTACAGGATCTGGGAGTGAGCAGTGTATGTCTGTGTATTGAAACAGCCCTAACCACACTCTACAAATAACGCAGCCGGGCACCATGTACTGCAGTCCAGCAGCATTTAAAGTCCAGTAAATTTGCAGTAGTTCTATTTCAGGTTTCTGTACAGCATGTTGTCTTGTTAATACAATGCTTATTAATAAACTAGATCCATGAAAGCAGTTTTCTCCTTTGCACTGTTTTCTTTGGGTTTCTGAAACATAAGTTGTTTAAAAGTATTCCCCTGGCTACGCTTTTCTCCCATTTTCAGCTTTCCAAGTTTCCTTTTACTGGGAAGCCCCAGACTGCCAGAAAGTCAAGAAAATTTGACTTTATTTGTAGTTGCTTTATGCACCTGAGTAACAGGCTTCTGGTAAACAGTAAAAATATTCACACACAATGTGTACAGCAATTGAGCTTTATATGATCGGAAATATCTTCCATTTCTGTGTCATTTCTCTTTGTACCAGGCTCCTTCCTTGCACTATGCCTCTGATACATTTACTTATAGAAAATCATTATGAGCTGGAGGCAGGAGTGTTTATGGTGTTTGCTTTTTTAGAAAAGAAGCTATTTCTAATTGAGAGAACATGGTTAACGGGTTGTTGTTGAGCTAAAGAGATTATCCTCTCACCATGAATGTGATATAAAGAAATAACCATCAAACGAGGAACTAATGAAGCAACATTTTATGCATTCTTCTATCTTATTTTAGTCCATATTTAAGGAGCAGCTCTTGTTGGCCTGACACTAAGGCAGTAATATCTTATTCTTTGATGCAGTTATGGCTTTTACATCTGCAGGAACTTTCAAGCAGGAAAATATTATTTATTTTGGCATCAGAACTCTGCACGAGTATGTTCCCTTACAGCCATAACTGCTGACACATCAGTTGCTAGGCTAGATAAATATTCAACCTCCAAATTAAGAAAATGGATGAAAATTTATGGAGCTGAAGAGTTTCCCTGGTTTGGATGGAGTTGGCAAATTTTTTTTTTTTTTGCAGGGCCACCTCAGGAGGCAAGGAAAGTGTGGAATTTCACAGAGGTCTGGCAGAACAAGAACAGAGCAGGGCAGAAATGTGTAGTGCCTGAAGAAGTGCACCATTTTGTCCCTGGTGTCACTGCAGAGCTGCAGGGGAATTGCAGAATTGTGCTCCCCTCATTCTGCTTATCTCCCTGCAGGCACAGGGAGCACCTGGAGCCCTGCTCTGGCAAGGTGGAAATTCCTGAATCCACAGGGATTTGCTGTCCAGCCCGACAAAGTGCAATATTTTCACCAAAACACTGCAGCCCTGGTGCATTGTTTAAAAAGCTTCTCTTGCCTGTTACGATGGGCTCCAACTCCTGCCAGGTAATTTGGGCTGAGGGAAGGGCTTGCTAGAACACACACATGGATTTGTTTAAAAACAGAACATCTGGGTCCCAGCAGCAGACAGGTTTGGAGGAGTGCTGCCCACATGATATTTTAGCACTTTTGCCTTCTCCTCAGGTTTTTTCCAGGTGTGGGCTTAGGGCTGGGTTGCAGTTGGAGCAGTCATGAGTCTGCTCCTCCTTGGAAGTGCCACATGTCAAGCAGAAGAGGGAACAAGCAAGCAGGTGCTTCCTGCTTGCTTGTTCAGAAGACAGCTCTTCTCCCTTGAATAGTCATGAAAGTCATATTTTAAGAAGGTACTTGTGCACTTTACTGGCAAACAAGTATTTCTCCAAGATCTATTCTTTGTGTCCTGGTCCTTGCATTCCTATTCCAGTATGAAAACATGACATGCCTGATAACTACAGTGAGACTCATAATGTATTTCCACTTTTATTTTTATTATTTTCATGATTTAGATGCCTTTTGTTGGTGCTAATTTAATGCTTAAAGCTAAAGTTCTGACAGTGGATATGTTTAGGGTGTGACACCTAGGTCTTCATATGTAATTCAAAGCAGAAAGAGAAATCTGTAGGTTCATGCATTCTGCTTTTCACTGTGGAATTGGTGCAACCTCTTCTCGCCTTTTTTTGCCACCAGGATTAAGTCTGTGTTCATAAAAAAGAAAGTTACTGTGAACATCCATCCAAGAGACAGACGAACAAGGTGCCTGGGAGCTCTGTACTAGATTTTAACCCCTAGCTGTAAGACACCAGCTGTGATGTGTTCTAGAGCAGATGAGTAGGATGTGCAAAGAAAAAAGGACACTTTTATAAGGCACAGAAATGAAGTCATTCATTGCCACTGCAGCTGTTATGCATGTGGTAAAAGAGTTGATTAACATAAAGAGATTAAACCAAGAGAAATTGCTTTTAACCTGTGCTTAGCTTGAGTTGTTGTTTAGTTACCAGAGAGGATAAAAGGCTGTACCCAAAAGCTTGTCTAAACTTTGCAAATTTCAGCTGTTCTATAAGGGATGTGGGGTATTTCTTCTCTGCTGTGTAGATCAAACTTCTGTGTACAGAGGGAAGTTAAAATCAGTCTGAAAAAATAAGTGATTATAAGAGGGGTGAATAGGTGGGGGGAAAGGTGAATACTTTGAATACTTTTGAGAAAAAAAGACACAGGCAAACAGGAAAAATGGCCAACCTTTCCAGCTAACACGTACGCTGAGATACACTGGGCTGTCTGCAGTGCAATGCTAATTTTATTCATTAGCGTTTTATAGATATGCAAAATTTTTGGTTTGCATAGAAATACCTGTTAAAAATCAATATAATCAAGATCTGTAATGACAAAGGAGACCTACTTGGAATACTTTGAGGCCTATTTAAAAAGGCTCTTTCCCCAGGAAATCTTACAGGCTCATTTCTAGAAAATATAAAGGGACTCTTGCTGTTGCTGTGCAAAAGCAAATGCTTTGAAGTGATTTGAGCTGGAGAGACCACAATGGAGCAGAATGATTTAAAAACTGAAAACTGATGAAAAAAGAAAGATACATAATCAACCTAAGTATAAGTACAGACACTCCAAATGTAATTTTCATTGTTTTCAAATTTCATCTCTGTATGAGAGACAAATGTCAGCATTGGGTATCACTCTAGTTACTAAACATAATCTAAAAATATTCATCATCTTATGGAGGCATGCACAAAGTCAGAGCTTCCTGTCTTGGCAGATCCAAGCTGATGTTTGTTTGTTTCAATTGCAGCAGAGACATTTAGCACCGTGCCTGCCTGGTAATGTAGGAAATGTAATGCAAGGCCTTGACATCTGAAAAGTAAAGACTGTCTGAGCTGACTCATAAAAATGATGCTGGGGAAATTGGCAAAGAAAACAAGCCTCTGAAATTCTAAACAAGCTCTTTAAATGCAGAAAAAAAGAATCTAAAGGGTCACATTTGCAGCTTATGTGCTGCAGAAAATGTGCTGCACAGCTCCTTCCCTATAAAGCAAAATTGTCACCATGAGGCAGGGGAAGATTGAGCCTTTTTGTTAGCTGGAGTCACTCTCCTGCAATGATTGCACCCAATCAATCTACTTGGGTTTTTAAATGCTTTTTATCAGATTTCAGCCTATTGACTCAAAAATGTGTTTCTTGTCACTGTAAAACTACTGAATATTAAAGAAAAGATAAAATTTTCCAACCTCAAAGCTGTCACTTCAGTCTACAAAAGGCAGTTATTGAAGCCTATTACTGTTTTGGCAGTGCTTGTCTGAAATTCCCTAAAAATATGCCACTAAAATTCAAAGAAAGGACTACAAAAACACTAATATTGAAGATTTATGCTGTAAAATTTGAGTTCATTTGCATATAAATGATTCATTGAATATAGGAGATGTAATGAAAATTCAGGAATCTTAATGTTTACTCTATGTAGAACATCTGATGCGAGTACCTGAATCTAATTACAATGAAAGGAAATCTACCCAGCAGGCCGAATACAAACAAACAAAAATAAATAAATAAATACACATTTGCCGATTACATATTGGGAGGAAAAAAATCCGTGTACTTCTAATTAGACACAATGGCCAAGGTTATCTACATCACCCATAATTTTAGGGGGCTTTTTTGTCAAAGTTCATTGTCTAAGGAATCTCTGAGCTGGGGATAGGGTAAAAGTAACCTTTAGGGGTAATTCCTTCACTTGGAAAATTTTGGAACCTCCATGTGCTCACCTGAGGATGGAGAGAAGCTGGGAAATAAGATGTCTGCCTTTCAGACGGCTAACATCAAATGAGTCCAAACCCAGCATTTGCATGAAGGTTTCTGTTCTAAGTATGAGAAGTGTGATGAGTGTGCACCAAATGGGACAATCCCAACCCCTCTTGTCCAGCAAGTATGACCTGCCCTCTCAGGCTGGTTTGCCTGCCAGGAGGCACCTGGGTGTGTTCTGTGCTCATGCCACGTTCCTGTCAGAGGAATGCAAGAGGCTGAGGTTTGATGTGCACAAAAGAACAAAGAGTTGGGTTTGCGCTAAAGACAAATCAGCAAATTTTTTTCTGTGACGAGTTCTGCTTAACCAGCTCAAGAGGCAGCTGAGCAGAGAGCTGTGCTCCCATGGTGTGAACCGGGATTAGTTTAAGGAGCTGAGTGTGATGCCTTGGGAAGGCTGACCTGGAACAGAGGTTGGACAGAGCTAGAAAATAAAGTAGGTGTTTATTGAAAGACCTCCAGGATACACCTTGGGCAGGACAAGAATCTGGCATGGGGTACATGCAAGGTAGACCCAAAATGGTCACAAAATGGAAGAGCAGTCAGGAAGTCTTACATTTTTATAAGTTTTGGTCCATTTCCATCTTGGGGTTTAATAGTCAAATTGCAGCTTCAGGTTGTGAGGTCCCATCCTTCTTGTTCCTCCCTCCCAGCCCACCCTTGTTTGTGCTTTTGGGACTGAAAGTTGTCCTTGGTGTGCAGCAGGAAAAGGATTTGTTTTGTGTCCCTGCTGTGTGCAGAGCTGAGTGACACTGGCTGTGAGGCTCAGAACTGCACCCCTGGGCAGCACAGAATCTGAAATACATAAAAGATTAAACTTAAGGCATCAAGTGCAGTTGCTGGGTTGCCACTTCCCTTTCTTCACCCCCTTGCTCGATGCTGTGCTGGCACATCCCTCTCTCTTTTATGTCTGTTAGAATGCCAACTGTGCTTAGGCATGCACACCTGTACCACAGAGGAACTGAACAAAAAACATTAAATAATCTTTCTCCTGTGTAGGGAAAACACCAAGAGGGAGAAAGAAATCTACAAGGAGTCTTGCCGTAATGCAAAGAAGTTGTTAAATGGTCTTGCCACTTCATGACAAAAAAAGAAAACTCTCCTGAAGTGGGAAAATGGATTTTTATGAGTTTACCTGTTTGCTAACTGCCTAAATTTGAACAATATGTGGCTGCAAGCAGGCAAGAAAAGTGTTATCTCAATGAAATTGCTTTCCCACAGCATCATTTGTCACCCGGACAGAGGTCACATGCAGAGGAAGAGCCTGTGAGGAACTCATCTTGGACTGACCCAGGTGGTTTCACCAAGTCTCCTTTGCTTGGGAATCTCTTGGAATACTATCATCCACGTTGTACAGCAGGACAGCTCTGACAGTGCCGTTTCTAACAGGAAAAGTACTACAGTCTAGCTTTCCATTAAATGATTTCGATATTTAGCAGCTCCTTTTGGGTACACCTCAAACTCCTTCTCACTGGACTTTCCCAAGTTTACTTGGACAAAATCTGCACCATTAAGTTTTAACTTTTTTTTTTTTTTTTTTACTAATTATTAATTCATTATTTTCTGGACTGTGTCAACACTGCATGTTCTCCACATGGCCAGGAATGAGCTGCCAAAAGCCTGTAGCTCAATAGCAGCTGCCTTATCCAACGTATCTGTCTCACATGCTGCAGCATGTGGCAACAAAATTAGGACTTCCTGCCAGATTTGGCAAATTTCTGCTTCCCAGAAAGGCTCTCAACTCATGAGATTGCCAGGAACACTCATTAGATAAGGTCATATTTGGCTGCAGTTGGCAAAAACTTAATTAAAGTAACTCCAGCTGTAGTAATACCAGTAGTAGGGAGTTTGTGGCAGATGCAGCGAGAATTTTAGTCTGAAAAACACCTTTAGTAGTGTTCTCCAAGCCAATTCCGCAGGGATAAATGACCTGAGATATAAGTTTAAGATGAGAAATATGCACAGGCAGTAAAAGTGTGGGTGCTGGTAAGAAGGAAATAATGTCGGAGTTGCCTTTACCTGGTTCTCAGCTCAGCTGGACATAAATATGCACAGTAAATGTGCACTCTCTTTTTTTTTTTTTAATATCTCTAAATCATTTTCCCTCAACTTTATTCTTTGTATCATAAACCTTTTTAACTACCCCAAAGTTTTCTTGCTTTGAGTTACTCACCTTCTGAAGGAATTTTCCCTGAAACTTTAGTTGCTCAGCCACGGTTACCTTCATGGATGAGGTGTGACATGAAAATATCATAATAACAGATATAAATTCCAGGAACAACTTCTTGTGATTTCAGTGCAGAAAGTTCATATCCAGAGTAGGAAAATTATTCTTTTATACAGCTACATTACACTTCTTACCTGGAAGTGCAGGTACTTGATAAAGTTAGATATTCATATTGTATTTCATGCACATTTTATAACTTGATTTGGCATTTTTTTAAGTGGAATCTGTGGCAGCCATAATAACTAAAGGCTCACAGATTATTCTGCACAGGAATGTGCCCATTTTTGCTCAGTTTATGAATACTAATTTAAACGGGCTGAATTTGTGACTATTGATTCTATAACTTTTGCTAACCATAAAGGGCTTAAAATTAAGTGATCAATTGAATGGTGACCCTCTAGAGAGGCTTTGGCTGTTCAGCATAAGTCTAAGAAGTTTTACATAAGTAGATTTTAACTATATTGCTTGATAAAATAACTGAATAAATCAAGGTTATTTTAACCTTGTTCATTTAAATTTAAAAAAAAGGAAACTGTGTGTTTATTGCAGAAAATTGTGGAGTAAAATTGCATTTTACTGCTGAAATATGTTAATTTATAGTATTATTATTACTATGGAAATTTATACGTATTGAAATAACACTGACAAAGGTGATTTGTACAAACCAGTGTTACATCCCACGCTTCTGTCCTTAAGCGGCAGAGGTAAAAAAAGACAGAAAATATCATAAATTCTTGGTAATATCTCTGACTATTGTGGCAGTTTGTTCCTTTGTGGCCTTTCTATGCAACTACCCCAATTTCAGCAACAAATAAAATGATTTTAGCAAAAATGGAAACAGATGTACCTCTCAATTTCTATTTAAGGCAGCTTGCATTCTAGAGTAATTTAAATGTGATGTTAGAAATTAGGATAGCAAAAGTAATTGAGCCTTTGTAATTTTAATATAATTGTCTACAAGTGAAATTAGGAGAAACCAGTTAAGATGAGTGCTTGAGGAAATACAGTCAATAGGGAAACTGTCAACAGGGCACATCCTGGTTTCTAAAGCTACCCTGAAGTCTTAAGAGTTGAATTCTCTAATGGAATGAAATTAGCATTAAAATTTATATTAACATGATAACTTTTATAGTCAAGTTACACTGTCCAGCTGTCCCTACCAGAGCTTTCCTCTCCTTTGAATGCAAGCTTCCAAGTCCTCATGCTTTGCAGATGCGATTTATTTTTCATTTACCATAAATAACATTACTACTTGTCCCAGTAATTTTATTTGGCCTTTTCCCACTGCAGTTTTCCAAAGGTGTTTGATAATCCTCGTGCTACTGCACAAGAATAGTTTTCATAGAAGGTTTTCTCCAAAGAGATACTCATCACTGAGAAGGCAGGGGACACGAGTGCCTGGCTGTCATTTATTGCACAGAAAGCAGTGCTGCAATTCTCTGTCATTGCATCATCTGTTCAGCCCAGGTTATTCACTCCTCTGCATTATCGAGATTGCATTCTTCCTCCCTGAGAAACAGCAGTAACAATTTCCAAAATGACAGCTTAAGTGACTCCTTGGCTTTTTATATCTATTCAGAACTCTTGTCTCCTTGCAAATTTTCATTGCTTTCTTTAAAAGCAGCTTGTGAGAAATGCAATAAATTATTAATGCTACATGTCATAAAATAAAATAAATACTTACCTTTTGAAGAAGCGGATCCACTAATCAAGAGTAAATGAATGCACGTGAATTATTCAGAGAACCTCAAATAGTGCAACTTGTACTCAAATTGAATATTGTGAATAGAATATTTGCAACATAACAAAAAGAACTTCCACTCACATTAACTCCTCCATTTTCATTACAGGAAATGGGATTTTTATTCTTTTTAATCAGAGTAAACATTTTGCCCACCTTGCAAACTCAGAAAGGTCTAGGGTAGGTTTTGGCACTTTGTCACCTTTAAGCATCCTCCTAAAGTAATGTTTATGTTGATGAGAACAGTTGTTGGGGCAGGTGTTGCCTATTTCAAAGGAAGCAGGTAGGGCTCTATTCCTAAGCAGCAGAATTATGTCTCACTTACTGGGAGCTGCAGGTTGGCACTCGTTGAACAGCTGTGCAAAGAACATGGGAAATGCCACCACTTGTTGGGAGAAAGGGAGCACTGCTGAGCTGGCAGCATTTCCAACCAGTGAGTGACAGCATCAGGGGCAAGGCAGGAATGAGATCTCAGGCAATTAATTAGAAACAGCTCCTGCAGCCAGAATTTGATTCCTCCCTCTTTACAATCTATTCATGCCAATGAAGTTTCTGGCGCTGCTTCAGGAATTTTTCACTACAGCACCCTGTTTTCCACAGTGTGGTGTTTATCCCTCCCAGATATTTGCATTCCCCAGCAGTTTTCTTTTGGGGAAAAAACACCCCAAAAAGTAGCTGTGCCACATTTCTCAATGCATCTGCAAAATCTTGTCCTTACAAACAGAAGGCTTACAAGTTCTGGGTTATGTTCAGGTTGTCATTTCCTTTAGATGTTTTTATTGACTAGATTCTCCTGGATTCAAATGGACCTGCCCAGGAACAATGAGGAATGACAGATTGGTAAAAGCAATGATATTTTTCACAAGGAAGTAAAGCAAAGGATAGAGTTTGTGATTCTATTCCTCACTGGTTCAGTGATCCAGTCTCAAATCTTTGGCATAGTTAAGTTTCCCTTCTCAGTTCAGTTTGCTCATTCAGTAAATTCCTGATTTCCCAGTATTGCACTACAAACAAAATTTTCTCAAGTGGAAGACAGGTAGGAGGGAAGCAAGATAACTTCAAGAAGACATACAAATAACATCTCAAAATCTAAAAAATAACAGTATTGTTTCAGACACACAGTGCCTGTCCTCATTCATTGGGGCTGGAGAGCTGCTGGAATACTTTGGAACAGCCTTTATGTGAACCTGAAACCAATGCTGATGTTTTCTATATCCTGGTATCAGTGTAACTTCTGAGCTACTCAATAAATCACACAGCTTTGTTTAATTTAAGCAACATCAACAACCTGGAAGTACTGCACTTCTGAACAGGATTTGAAACTGCAGATGCCATTTGGGAATCTGAGATTTGGCAGGCATTCCTCGACCCATGATCCTATTACCAAATTAGTGCTCAAATCAAGTAGCAAGTTTGAGACCTCAAACCTGGTCCAATTCCTGTTGAAATCAATGGGGTTTTTTCCCATGGAATTCACTGGCCATCTGTTGAAACCAAATGTGTTTTGTATTTTGTGACAAAAAGAGTAATAAGCAAGAGAATATTTTCATCTCAGATAGTATTTTCCTTAGAGAAAAGCCACAATCTGGAGCTACTGGATTTACAAAGGCCTTTTGTTCCATCCTGAAGGCACAAAATGTCTCCAAATACCAATATTCCCACTAGCTTTATGTGCCATGTCTCTGGAATAAAGATATTTTTCTGGTTGTGATTCAAAAACATTGCTAGAATCTGCAACAACCTTGAAGAAAACTTCTTCCTGGAGGATATGCCAATTTCCTTCAGAATTTAGCATTAATCTAGGAACATTAAGGACACACCGAGCTCTATCAGATTTAACTGAAATGTAAGAGAGTCACTTAAGTGTTGTTATGTTTTTCTACTCAACTTTGATCATGCTTACATGCCTTCACAGATTCCTTTACAAATTGTTTTAAGCTATGTACTAGGTAAGTGATAGACTATCTGTACATTTATATACATAGAGACAAGATCTTTTTCAATATAGAGTGAGCAGGTCAAAGCAGAGGCAGAGAGAATGTATTTGTCACATCTTCTATTCAATCTCATTTGTTTTTCCATCTACAGGTATTCATCATAAATCTACTAAAACATACTGGAATGCACTGGAAGGGCAGCCTCAATAATGTCAGGAGATTTATATTATCAGGACTAGATTTTAACAGCAGTATCACTTTCCATTTCAAGCCTGTGATAAAACCTCTGCTGCTGTTTGAGAGCTGTCTGACAAAATATTTCCTTGTTTCAAACGTGCCAGGGAGATGAATGATTGGGTTGGCAGAATGCTGCAGATAAAAGGTTAGGAACGTTCTTACTCCAGATTATTTTCTGAGTATAACTTGGGTTGAAATACAGATTATCTCCTTTAAATCTGGAATCCTTATTCATATGTTCTGCTGGGTGCTGGAATTTTCAGGACCTGAGCTATCAGAACCAAAATCCAGTGAAGCTGACTAAAAGACTTTCATGAACCTTCAGTGGACCATGAATCATGCGCTAAATGCATAAGGTTTCTCTTACAGTACTAAAAATATATCTTGGTTGATTTTATATATTTTATTTAATAGATCTCTCACTACCATCAAAAAGAAAATGTATTTACTATTAGTTAGTAAAATGAATGATTACTTTGAAGATCTTCCTGTCCTCAGCAGTTTGAGCATGCCTTGCCCTGCTGTCGACATCCTTCACACCACCTTTTTCCTGTCAGGATATTCAACCAAGCAATTTCTTTATTTGTTGTGTATTTTTCATACAAGAATGCCTCTGGATAGAAATTTCAATTTTTTTTACAGTGCTCTGCTCTCTTGGTGTGCTTTGATTTTGAGATCAGTGTCTGTCAGGCATGGATCCAATCTCTGGTACAGGCTGAATTTGGCAGCTGCACAGAAGGAGCTCTGGTGGGAAGAAGTAAGGGCTGCCTGGCAGAGAACCCCTTTCCAGGATGAGTTTGGTCTATCCTGATTGTGTAATCTGGGAGGGATTCAGAGCCTAATAAAAAGTATTTGTAAAAAATGGTTTAAGTATGATATGGAGAACAAAATCATTGACAATGCTGGAGGGGGAATATCACAATTTCCTGTCTTATCAGTCAGTCATAAAATGTAATTGGCCCAGCTGTACAACATGGCATGAATCATTAGGGTGACATTATCCTGTCCTCACTCATTTCTTTCCTGCTGCATCTCCCAGGCCTGAGGTGGGCAGCTATTTTTAATTCTGAGAGCTCTCATATGCCAGGTCCCACATGAATGGACGCCGTCCTCTATCCTGCTCAACGTCTGTCACATCAGCAGCAGGAGATGTTCCACACTCAAGAGCCACTGACACCTGACAATGCAGCTCATTTTTCAGGAGCAAACAGCATCACCCAGCTCACCGAGTGACCAGAGGAGGAACTGCTGTCTTGGGACTTTCAGAAGTGCTAAAAAACTGGGATCTTTCCTCATGAGCAGGCTCAGCTGCAGCAGAGGTTTCTCCAGCCAATCTTAAATCAATTCAGGACCTGCATCCACCCTGCAGCCACAGGTTCTTTGGGTCCTGTCACTCTGTAATGGCATGGGCAAAGTGGCAATAAACTCAAAAGTGGAGTGATTAGAAGTATATTAGAAAATGATGAGGGTGTCTGACAGGTGAATAGGAATTAATTGCCCATCAAAGAGCGAGAACAAAACTAGCAAAGGGTTCAGAGTGTGGCAAAAAAGGTGGCTCTTCAGAAGGCTGAAGTTCATGCCTGGCATTCCTGCCTACAGCTGCTGTCACAGCTTAGAGCTTAATGGGTTCAAGGGGACACATAGCAAATCCCCTGTAGTTTTTATTAAATATAAGGAACAATGTCAGCTCAGCAAATGCTGAAGTACAAATGGTTGGATCCTGAGAGAGATGCAGGAGGAAGTGCTGTACCCACTTTAGCATTTCCTTAGTGCCTCATTGAGCTGTACCTGGCCTGGGTGAGTCAGACTTGTGGCTTGTAGCCACCCCAGCCTCCCTCCTGGTCCTTGTTCCCAGGCAACCCATCCCTCAGGTTATGGACCAAAGGTCTGGTTGCCAATGAACATGGCACTACAGAATCTGTTTGCACTGGTATAAACCAGAGAAGGATTGTTTAGTTGGTTGGAAGGAACATCTGGAGTCCATCAGGCCCATCCCACCATCTCTGACACAGCTGAAGTTTGATTGGGTTTCTTGGGGGTTGCCTCATTCAGTTCCTGTTCCAGCATCCCTCTGAATTATTTTTTATTTATAGCTGATCAGAATTTGTTCTTTTAGTCACTTGTTTGCTTCCAGTTCTGTGTTTTCACTGTGTTTGCTTTGCTTAGAATGAGGCTGTTGCTTTCAGCTGCTTCTGGGAGCTTCCAGAAATTTCTGCAGCCCCCAGGTGGGCTGTGACTGGCAGGCTGTGGTCATTTAGGTAGCTCCTGAGTGGGGCTGGAATAAATGGGGCTGCAGGGGCTGCAGGACTCCTGGTGCCAGCTGTGTCCTGGCAGGTGAGGTGTGCCCAGCTGCCAGGTGGGTGATGGGGATGCCCGGGAAGGTTTGGGAGAGCTCAGCTGTCTGTTCCTTGTGAAATACTTGCCAAACGTAAAAAACTAGACTGTAACTGCAGTCACTCACTCTGAAATTCTGTGTTTTCTGACATCAGATTTATTGAAAACCATTTCGAAATATCTCTAACTTCTCCAGATGTCAAGCCTTTAAACCAAACACTCAAAACACAATGTCAAGCTCTTTATCTGCAACCAGACACATTGCAAATGTCGTCTTGAAAAGGGAATAATCACACAATTCCTGAAGCTTAAATGTAAGCAGGGCAAAGCTGAAGTTTAATTGTACACCCAGGTAACACCGTACATGTGTGCACTGTAACATGTTCAACACCTGAGCCCAACTTCTTCCAGGTACAAAGTTTCTTTGTAGAAACAAAAAGATATGAAACTTTGGGGAGTTCTCTGTCTGATTTTCACTTTTGTCTTTTCCTCACAGGCTGGGCTGAACTGTGCTTCTGTCACAAAGCTGTGTTAGGGATCCAAGTCTGCATTAACAGAAGGATCACCCCGAAGGAGCGACACTTAATTCTGGTTATTGGGTGTTCTTTCACTACCGAACCTTTATTCTGTCTTTGGGAGAGTCAAAGAAAAGAGTCTGTTTGGCACTTGGAAGAGAAATTAAGGGGTGATTTTGTTGTTGGGAACAGCTGCTGGATGGGAAGACCTAGAGAAGATAGAGCCAGAGTCTTTCAGGAAATTGTCTTGGGTTCAATGCAAGATGTATTCTATTTCCCATCTGTTGAAGCTGTCTGGGGAGATGTTTCTTTCCTCATGGCTCTGGGGGAGGGGGTGGGTGCCTCCTATTAATGGGCAGCTGTCAAAACCAGCTGGGGCAGTGTTATCTCCTCCACCACCCATCCTCCCTCCAGGGGATATCTGCTGTTCATGGGCCATCGAGGCTCACGGCATGGCTGATACAATTCCATCATCCCATGGGGAGATGCTCCACCGAGGGGGACGAGCCCAGCATTCCTGCCTGGATAAAACCTGGGATTCAGAACACCAGCACAGCCTGTGTGCACTGGATTCCCAGAGGAAGACTGGACCCATCCCAGCACCACTGGACCCTTCTATGGGATCATCTCTGCTCCAACAGAACCACATCTGTCACTCCAGGAGGATTTATTTGGACTGCTCCCAACACCCTGACCAACAGGGTGTCAGGTTGTATATCTGACTCTGTCAGGGTTTCTAGAGGGGTTTTTTTGTCTGTTTGGTTTTTGTGCCACTAAATTTTATTTTTTTTATATTCCTAGTAAAGAATTGTTATTCCTATTCTCACATCTTTGCCTGAAAGCCCCATAATTGAAAAATTATAATTATTTGGAGGGAGGGGGTTTACATCCTCCATTCCAAGGGAAGCTCCAGCTTTCCCTGGCAGACATCTGTCTTTTCAAACCAGGACAGAAGTGCAGAGGGGAAAAGCCAAGGCACAACAGACAAAGCCAAGGATATTTCAGTTGGATGCAAGAGTGTTTTACCATGTGAGTGGCCAGACCCTAGAATAAGGTGTCACAAGGGTTGGGGAATCTGTCATAGGACAGGTTGAGCACTCAGCTGAGCATCCTGATCTGCTTGGCCCTGCTCTGAAGAACAGCGGAGCTGCAGGAGCTCCAGAGGTCCCTTCCAACCTGAATTATTCTGTGATTTTATGAATCCTACTGGTAAGCCTATAATACATCTCTTCATTACTACACATGCAGTAGATTTGAATAAAAGTATTAACAGAAATAGGCTGTGTGAAATTTGAATATCCTACTCAGCATTTCCCTGTTTCTTTCTGCATGTTTTCCCTGTTCATGATTCCCCTTAGTGAAGAGGAAATACTTTCTTGTAAGATTTCCTCAGTACTTCTGGCAGGAAAAAAAATCCTCCAACCAAGACCCCCAAACCAATCTTAATTTGAAATTATAAATTTAGTAATGTGGGCATTTTTTTGTTGTTTTGCTTTTCTGTTTTTGTTGTTGTTGTTGTTTTGTTTTGTTTTTTATGATCAGTCATCAAGGTTCAACATTGACATTGTGAATACAAGGGATGAGGGACAGGGGTTGCTTAGGTTATGTCCTGGGAAAGCAAGAGAACAGAGATCAGCTTGGGGTGGTACCATTGCAATTCTGCTTTATTTCTGATGCAGCAGCTGACACAGTAAATAGACAATATGAAATCTAGGAGCGGATTTATCATAAACTGTAAATTTCCTGCTATAAGCTTCCTCAGTGCTTCCGTTGACATAAAATCTCAAAATTGTGTTAGAAAGATCTTTGTCAAAAAAAAAAAAAAAAAAAAAAAAAAAAAAAGGAAAAAAAAAAAGATGGAGGAGCTTTGGAAAGTCAAAAAAGAGCCTTAGATCAGTGTGAGTCTTTTGGGATGTTGTATTTTCCCTAAGATTAATTTAATACAATATGTGTCTGAGGAAAGAGCCTGAAATAGGGTAAATAGCAGTCTCACAGAAGGAGCTTCCCACTCACTGTGTAGGTGTCTCTAAAAACTGATAGGGCATTTTTACTTCTTTAATCTCTTTCTCTTCCAGCTTTTCTTCAGTGGGAGTGTTGCTAAAGGAAAATACAAGTGGCTGCATAATGTGTCTTTTTCATCACTCTGCTATCAGGCCCTGTACTATATAGAAATTCTCTCTCTCCACTTTGTGCCAGTCCCCATAATATCTCTGTACATTATAAAAAAAAGAAACACAATAGAGATATCTGTTGAAGAAAGGTAGTGAATTTTGTGACACGCTTGGTAGACAAAGAGAAGATGCAAACTGATCCAAAGCCACCTCCTCTGAGCCATTCACAGATCTCTGTTGTACCCAAAGGACACACAGGAGTCTTCCCTCACTTGATCATTTCTCAGAGGAAGCGTCTTTCCAGCTCTGATCATTCTTATGGCCCTCCTTGGAACCTTTTCAGGTGCAGGCTATTCTTTGAGGTGAAAGGATCTGAACTGGGTGCAATAACAAGGTGTCCATGAATCATGGCTTGCCTGTGGTGCTTTACCTTGTTATAAAATTATTCACATCTGATTTGACTTTCAGGCTGATACCGAGCTGGTGTTTTCACTATTTATAACAGCCCAATGTCTTGGTGCTGAATTAAAAGAGTCACCTCAGAGCCTGTTTTAGCATTGGGGTTTTTTTGTTTTGTTTTGTTTTGTTTTTTAATATATGAAATTAGGATTGCTATGCTTAGCCAACATACACCTATTGAGGGTTTGTCACTGAATGTAGCTGCTCTAACTCAAACTCCTTCTGCAGCTCTTCACAGCTACTTTTTGTCCTCACTCTTTCAGGTGACTTTCTTTGTTGAGCTGCCACCTGGCTGCCTGAGAGCTCAGCCCTTTCCCTGGGAGTGCTCAGCAGCCACAGGCCCTCTCTGCAGGATGCCATTAGTGACCTCCCCACTTCAGCAGGGCACATCAGTCATTCCCACAGTTTCCTGTCCATCTTCCAAGCCCTCATTTATCCCTGACGTTCCCTCTAGTGCCACAGCTTCTCGGTTCCTTGCGGAAGCCTCGATGGAGAAATTTGTTGAAAGCCTTTTAGAAACATAAACTGTTATTAACTGCATCACTTTAGCTGCACAGATGTGACCTTTGGGGAGAATTTTTGTGTCTGTGAGGTGCAGTTTCCTGTAAGAGAAGGCAGGTAGACTCCCTCAAAGAACATTATTTTTGTCAAGATGTCTTAACAGTTTCTATAGAAGTCTGACTTCCAGACAAGTTATTTCTCCACATCTATCCTGGTATCCTGAAATCTGGCACCATATTTTTCCCTTCCCAGTGCTCAGTGGTTTTACATCAATGGTTGTTCACTGCTGTGAGTGATTTTTTTCTATCTGACTTTCATTGAAAGTCATAAGTGAGTATGGTTTAGCTCTTGACACTTGATATTGTTCATAATGTAAAAATGTCCCAGAAACTCCTCTCTAATTATTTCAGCTTCAGACAGATTTGGGGGATTTTCGAATCCTTTTTTTTTTTTTCTTTTGAGGATTCTGGACTAAGAATGGTATCTGTTTATGACACAGGGACCATTTACAAAGAACTTGACTTCTCTTGAATGCTTCTCTTGGAGTATATAGATTGACATGATAGATTTTAAAGGGTTTTCTGCTTTGTGCTTGTTGTTTCTTATATTCTTCTTTGGTCGACTTACTGTGTTCTAACTCCCACAGCTTTATCAGCACTTCATTTTTAATGGGTTCCTTATCCTGTCCAACAAGCTTTAGGGAAGGTTAAAACATTTTTAAGATCTTTAAGGAAATGAAAACATGTTTGAATATAGTAAAATATGCTTATTTTCCTTTTGCTATTTAATTTGATTTCCCTAAAAGGTTTTTTTTTTCTTTTTTTTTTTCTTTTTCTTGGTTTTTTTTTTTCCCTTTACAATAGTCTATATAATGTCAGGCACTTTGCTGAATAGGGAAAGATTTAATTAGAGAGACTTAAATATTCTGCTGAATCGGGGCTTCATAACTCCAACTTCCCCACAGTCTAAGTGATAATGTACTGACTAAGAGGAATAAAACCTAAACACCTTGACAATTAGTTTAAGTTAGTCAAAGAGATCAAAGCTCAATTTAGCGACTTTCACTTCCTTTTTTCCCCTCATTTTCCTTTAACTAATTTTTTGGGCACACTTTTCTTTTTTTCCAATGTAGCATGCAACACAAAATGACCCTGAAAGCAGTTTTCTTCATTTCTGGTGAGTTATGAGTCGAGGGATTTGAAGTGGTTATCATAGTCCTCCCTACCTTATTGTTCATTAATTAAAACACTGCTGCTCAGATAGAGATTTATCCAGTAAACTGAAACTCTCACTTTCATTTTGGATGACTGGTTTCGGATTTGCCAAAGCTTATCTTGATCTCAGGTCTTCCTTTTAAATTAGTTTCCCTGGGGTTCTGAAGTTTTATCAGGTAGGGGAATAGTAAACAGTTGTTCAGACTTCAAGCCCTAATGTTTCACATTAAAGCCACGAAAGATTTGCTCTCCTGCTATAAGTTCCAATTGAAGCAAAAATGCCAATTCAGGATTTTCTTCATAAAAAGATTCTCCTTTGTAGAAAAAGAAAAACAAATACAAGCCTGAATTTATTCAACTTTGCTTTATTTAAAGATTAAATGAACTTGGAATAAAAACTGCTTACTTTACAGCTATTTATTTGCTGTAATGCACCAAATCTTCCTAACATAATGTCCATATCTCCAGTCAGAACGTACCCAAAATAGCTCCACAAGCATAGAGCATTATGTTATTTTGGTTAGCAATAAGCTCTGCTCTGCATCCCAAACTCACATACCTACACCTAATTTTGGGTTTGACACAAAACAAACTGGCCAGTTGGGGAAAACATAATTAGAAATGTCTCCTTGCTAACAGGAGGGATTGGCTCACTGCTGAATGATGGATTGCATTAGTGATCCTGATGCTTTTTGCTGGGGATGACTTTGGGATTGCAGGGAAGGTGTGAAGGGTGCAGGAACAGCTTGTTGCCGATCTTCTCAATGAAGAAAGTGTTGGTGATGTATGTGAGGTTTCAGTATTTGTGTATTAAAAGCGGGATAGTCAAGGATCAGGACCAAGGATTAAACTGGGGTTAGGAAGAGAGACTCTGAAGTAAGATTACAGGTGGATTAAGTAATGCTAAAACTCTACAGAGCTCAGGTGATTATTTTTGGGTCATTTCTTGATCCCTTTGCAGCTTATTTGTGCAAAACTCTCATATATGGTTTTGTCTTTCAGTCACAGTCCTAAACCCTCATCCACTGAAAGGCAGAGAGCTTCATTTAATAAACAGAGCTTCCAGGCCCCAGTGGACCAGCTCCAAACTGGTAGGAATCATTCAACACTCTTGAAACTTCTCTAAATGTCACTTGATCCTTGTACTTTGTATGTGTGCAAACATGTATGTGCCAGTCACATAAATAATAATATTTATTATTCCAAACAAATAATTGCAGTCTCTTCTCAAATCTAATATCCTTGAGCCCATCAAAATGTTCAGCACCATCCTGCTGCCAGTTCATTTCCCCCCTCCCAGACTATGTGTTTGTTTCCCACAAAACACTGATCAAAACAGTCGGAGAGTTTGGCCTGCAGGCAAGGCTTTGGCAACTTCATTTTAGTGCTAAATCTGATTTTCAGTCCCAAATTAAAGGTTTTGTGTTCTCCTTGTCTCCCGACTCCTGCTGAGTTTCCCTCTCCAGAACCAAGACGCCACTGATTTCTCCTCGAGTGCAGAGGCAGCAGTGCCAGCAGCACTCCTCTGAAGGGTTTGGAACAGGGTGGGAGCCAAGAGCTGGGAGGACTCGTCTCTCACAACTTGTTCAGTGTGCCGTGGCTCTTGGCTGCCTGCTCTGTGTCAGGCTGACATGGGCTGCTGCAGGGTTTCCCACACCATCCCTCCCTCTCCTGTCCTCTGAGCAGCGGACTTTGAAATCTTTGAAAAGATTAGTTCTATTTTAAAAGCATTTCATGCATGTGTTCAGTTTCTTTACATCTTAATTCTGAGTATTCACTAGCAATGCCTGCCCCTTCCCTTCCCTTCCCTTCCCTTCCCTTCCCTTCCCTTCCCTTCCCTTCCCTTCCCTTCCCTTCCCTTCCCTTCCCTTCCCTTCCCTTCCCTTCCCTTCCCTTCCCTTCCCCCTAAATTGTTTTTTTTTTAAAAAAAAATCAATCTTTATTTACTTATTAAGGAAAAAAAAATATGTCACATTCATAAATTTGAGATTTTCATTTGCAGTCGCCAGTTTTGGGATTTCGTTAAGTGTTTTCTGACAAATAAAAGGCATTTCTTGATGTCTCTGAGCTTTAATGGTTTTAATAGGAGTTTAGCAACTCTCATTTGTAGATATATTCTTTGCACAATAAATAATAAAATATGAGGCAATAAAATGTATGAGAAAAAAAAATTGGTGAGAAATCAGTAACAAGCCCATGACAACTGAATGCAATTCACATAAATGTGCCTGGCACAAGGAGCCTCAACCAGCAAATGAATCTGAACTTCCTGAACTGTTCCCTTTTATTTCTGCTCTTCCTTCATATGTATTTTATTCCTGTCAGGAAAGCTTTTGCTCTTCCAACAGTTCTACAGAAGATGTTAAAAACTAGCAGACTTGTACAGTAGCTTCCCTACAGTCTTAAAAAAAAAAAAAAAAAAAAAAATGGTGGTGCCATCTGGAGCCTTGGAAAGATTAAAGAATTTGCTTTACAGAAATATGTTTGCAAGCTTAAAGGTGTTTTATTCTACATCTTGTGGTATCATCATAATATTAAATCCTACCAACAGCAAATAGAATAGGTGAGGGAAATTTTAATTTTTGGATTAGTTGAATAATAGCGGGGGTAGAGATCCATAAATGTGATTTGGAATACAGGAGCAAATGGTGCATTTCTGTGTTTTTACTGACTTGGGTCTGGTATTTCAGTGTGACAGCAGTTGCAGTCATCTTCTTTAATGCCACTCTGCAGCTCTGCTGTTCTGCACATCACTGATGAACAAAACAGTGGGCTGGAAGGTATTAAATGAGCTTAAGCATGGCATGAGGGATGCTGAAATGGAGAAATTTGGGATATTGCTGTAGCAACTCTTGGTATCAATGCATTGTTTCAGGGTTTAGAGTCTTGTTCAGAGTTATTTGGGTCTCCTTGAAAGTGCTGCAGTTTTGGCAAAGCCACAAAAAGAAAAAAAACCCAAACCAAACCAAACCAAAACAAAACCCCAAACAAACAAACAAACAAAACAAACAAAAACCAAGAAGAGAGAAAATGAAAAAACAACTGAATGCCAAAGATGGAGTCTTACACTACTAACCCAGAGGGTGATAAAATTTTGAGTTTGAGCACAGCAATGCATTTTCCTGGACAGACATTCTTTAATCACATTTTGGAATTCCTATTGATTTTCCTCGTTACCAGTGGTCAAACCAGGACTGAATAGATCTCCTTTATGCAACAGTGCCCTGGAATGGCACTTAGGTGCATCAGCTCAGCCCTCAGTGACACACAGAGCCCAAATTTCCAGCAGCAGCCAAATAAACAATAAACTTCTCATGTCTCAGGCAGGTAACAAGAGCATCAACAAATCCTTCAGGATACTGCCTCATGTTACACCTTTCCTTCACAGAGGTGTCCTGGAGCAGAATTAATTTAAAATATGCTCTCTTCACAGTACAAGTAACAGCATCTGCTTTTCTTTTTTTTTTTTTTTCTTCCACATAACCTGTGCAACTGCAGCTGCAGTTAAATATATATATTTATAAATATATACAAATGAGCCTGTGTAAGTACTTGCAGAAACGGGTACAAAATCTATCTGCAAGGCTGCATTTGTATCTAAAAGTGTTAAGATTTCTGGGGGGATTGGTGTGTGTGGAACATTTTATTCTAAACAAACATTCTGTGTGTTTCCATAATATTTTTGTACTAAAACCCTTGGTTTCTGCCACACCACCTCCCTCAGCTCTCCTACTCAAGAAAGCCACTGATGTCTTTTGGGGAAGTCTATAGGACTAGTATGTCATCAAGTGGTTAAGAAAGGGAAATACTCTGTGATTCAGCAGAAGTAAAACAAGGAATGGTCTGAACTTGAAACTAAAAAAATACTAATCAATTGTTGGAAATTTTAGGAAAGGTCTGAAACATGTCTTGTATTCCAATTTTCTGCCTTTTAAAGGTCTTGCATTAAATCAGGGATTATTTTATAATCCATTATGCTTGCTACCTATTAATATAAAAGAGGCCGTTTCTCTTCCATTTAAAATTTGGAAATCGATATTTCAGGTTTCTCTCTCAATGAGGTAGAATGATGTCGCACACCCGAGTGGATGTTTCCAAATTAGGAAAAAGGTTTCAGTTTCACCTCAAGACTTTTAAGGGAGACAAACTAGAATCTTCCATGCCCTTCCAGCTGTGGTTGGCTGAGTGAGGCACCTGTTGGTCGATGTAGCTGCTCCTCAGAAATGCAGCGACTTTCTACTGCCCTTCTAAAACATTAAGTACTTAAGAACGAGCACAAAGACCCTCAGTGCTTTTTGGGGTGTCTTAGCCAGGTGTAAGGGGCTTCCCTTACACAGCTTGTTTTGGTTTTGTATTGTTTGTTATTTTCTCATTTGTTAAAACCTTCTGCTTCTCAAAGCACATCGATCAGCCATCTGGCAAAATATCATTAAGCCATTTCTGAGAAGTTGCCGGCCAGCCCTCAGGGCTTGGTACACCTTTGTGGGGCTCATTACAGGCTGGCCTCGTGTAAGATTGTTATCAGGGTGAGAATCCGGCAACATTCCCGTGAGCTCGGTTTTCCCATGAATTCCAGAAAATTCTGCATCCCTTTTCGTGTTATCTCTGGGCCCTCCCCAGCCCCAATGCCGCCAGCAGTGAGGCCAATCCTCACCCTGCAAAGGGAAGAGCTGATGGGGAGCCTTTGTCTCTTTGTTCCTGGTTTTTTCTCTGCCTGCTCCTTGGTTCTTTTCCCGGGACAGCATCCCTGTGCTGCCCAGCACTGCCCAGTTTTGGCTGTCCAGGGATGGATGGCACACCAGCAATTTGACCCCCTGGCTGGTGCACTGTGCTGTCTGAGAAAGCCACGAAAGCCCAGAGCATGTGGGAGGCTACAATTTGTGTTTATCATTCATATTTTATGGGTAACAACTTGGATTTTCAGTTGTGGAAGCAATAGCAAGTGATGGCTGGGAAGCTGTCAGAATCACTGAAGTGTTTAGCAGTGTTATTCCAGTGACTGTGCTGGAGACTATCTGTGGAATCCGAAGCCATAAAACATGACTGAAGTCAGGTCCCTTGCTTATCTGTTTAAAATGGTCGAATTCTCTCTCTGGAGACAAGTATGTAGGAAGAAGTAAAAAAGAAAAAGGTATCTGAAGACTGAAAAGATATCTATTTTCCAATCCTTCGCTTATTTAGCATTTAATGTCAAAATATAAAAGATATAATGATAGAGAATTGGTTTGGAAAAGCTCAACAAGTCACCAGGACCATCCCTCTCCTGTGAGGTGCTATCAGCTGCCTGTCTAGGCAGTGGGCTCCACAATTTACCTCTCTCAGCTATTGCAGAGATTTTGGAAATGTCCCATCCCAGCCTGGCTGCAGCATTGAATGTTCCGCTGCTGTTTATTGGGATATTGTGGAAAGCTTGCGGGGAGAGAGAAGAGGTGGTGCTGAGTCTTGGCAGTCTTGACTTTGACATATTGCAGCTGTGTTAATATACAAAGAGTGGGAACAGCCTTGCCCTCACAGCTGTGGGTGTCATAAAAGAGTGAGTGAGCTGGGGGCTGTGAGTTGGAGTGTGCTGGTCCTGCTGAGAGGAGGAAGGGACAGGAGGGAGTGCCAGGGACAGACAGGGTGAGGTGGCCGTGCTGGGGACAGGAAGGAGTGAGCTGGAATTGCAGAAGGAGGAGAGAAGGAGGAGAGAAAGAGCTAGAGCTGTGTGCAGCTGCCCGCGGGACACTGAAGAGAAAAGGTATGAAAGCCCTCTAGATAACGAGGTGCTGATGCTTGAAGCCTTCTGGTGTTTCACTGGGGCACTCTGAGTGTCGTGGCCGTCTGCACAACCACAGCAGAGCTTTAGGTGATGTCTGATCCCAGTCTGGCTGCAGCACTGAACGACCTGCTGCTGTTTGTTGGGATATTGTGGATGAGGAAAGCACCCACACCCCACCCCTCCTCCTCTTCGCAGTGTTTGCACCATCAACACCGCCGTGGCTTTTGCTCCTCTCCATCTTTCAGTTTATCTCAGCAGAGGAAGAATCCTCAGACTCACAGGAGCAGGGAGCTGTTATCTCCTCCTGCTCAGCCAGCCTGGTGTCCCTCACCCTGAAGGCTCTGGAGCTGAGCTGCACAGGCGCCCACACACTGCCTGTTAGCACAGCATTCCTGACAACTCGAGAATCTTAATGTTGATGCTCCCTAATCAAGTAAAATGGCTTCACTGTGTGAAATTCTCCCGCTGGAGCAATGCTGAATACTGAGTGGCCCCGTGGATTTATCGGGGATAATCTATTCCCAAGTGAGACTGTGGGTTACCCAGGCGTAGTGGAATATTTCCTTATAGAGGACATTGGAGGAGTTATACCTTGAATATAACTCGGAGCTGCAGTAAATCTGCAAAGCTCAATGTTACGAGGTTCTGGGTAAAACTTTTCTTGGGGGGCAACACAAAAAGGATTGGTGGAGGATGGTGGTGTAAGGATGTCTTTGGAACCAGCAGGAACATAAATGGAGGCATGGCTTGGACATGTAAACTGCTGTTAGGGAGTAGTAGTTGGGTAAATAGCATGGAACAGGACAAGGAGCATTTAAGCATTACAGAAAATAAAATGTTTGCATTAAAGCACGATGATTGTGTCAATAATCTCACCTAGTTTACTGTAGTCTAAAGTCTGTGAAGCACCAGAAGAGTTTAGGAGCCAGCTTTGGAGTCTGTATGGCACAGCAAGCTGTGTGCCTGGAAAGATTTAACTATCCTGAGAATGCCACAAGTGATGTAACCAGGCTTTGAGAAGTACAAAGAATGAGGATGTTGCATTATCTTCCTCTCAGAGGATTTGTTGTCCACCCTGCTCTAGCAATGCACTTCGCTGCTCCTTTATTTGACTGCATTGTCAGATATTAACAGATTTTAACTTGTGAATTTCGTGGCTGGTGTCAAATGCACTCTTCTGAGGGGGGGGAGGGGGGGAATCCAGGAGAGTGAATATTCTGTTTTACTTTATGCAAGAAAAAATGTATAGAAAGATGAGCAAGACTTAAGAATAAGAAAATATAATAGATGTACAGAATGAATGTATTTCATCCTGCTCTGCCAGCTCCCCAGTTCGGATTTGACTGTCAGCCTGTACATGAAAGTTTTTATAGTACCTTGGGGAGATGAATAGAGACAAAAACTCAGTAGCTGGGAAGAAACAGGATGAGGAAATGCATTCTGGACCATGCTTTCAACAAATTCCTTCATTTAGGAGAAGGAAGAGTCTTGTTTATTAGCTAAAAAGGCCATATTTTGGCTAGCGTGCTCTCCAATTCCTGCTATCTGTGACCTAAAGAATGTACATTAATATTATCTAAAGAGGCTGACCACTGATGAGCTGGAGGCTAATGAGTTAAGGGGTGAGGATTCTCCCTCTCTGCTTTTTTTGTTTTCTGTTTCTGATCTCCTCCACTCTTCTCTGAATACCTGGAAGGACTCTCCTCTTATAAAACCAAGAACCTCCTGCTACACAAGTCTCATCAGATTCTTCAGGTGTCCCACACCAGATCTCCAGGACTGTAGTTTTGCATTAATCTACAAGCTGCCTTTCCTAAAAGGGCAGCAGCCTGCTAATTGCAAGATGTTCTCCTAAAATTTCCTGATCATTTCAAGCTTGTAAAAAGCTGTGTCTAAAATATTTATATATATATATATATATATGTATACAGAACTGTTTTACACTAAGAGATGATCTCAAAATTTGCTCCACTTTTTTACTAGCAGATCTACTTGGGAAATTACCAAGAAGTCATGACCCTATAAATCTCAGGTTTTGGTCCCTGATGCAGTTTAATCTGTCGGTACAAACAATAGAAATAACAGGTGATGCATTGGTCATGCCAGTCCTTGGAATGTTTGTAATTTTCAGGGAATGTGCAAGAACTCCAGTAGCGTGTGGAGCAAAGCCAGTGGAGAGGAGGGATGGGAATAGCAAGCACTCAGAATCAAGGACACTGTGCTTTCTGAAGGTCATTTGGTTTCTTCTCTCCCATTATTAAGTTTAATAATTAATACTCTTTAAGCTATTTCTGCTTTCTTTTTATATCTCTTGCTTAAACAGTGAGATTTAGGTCTTTGTTTAGGCTTTCTGAACACAAACCCACCATGTCTGATCTTCACAGCCCTTCTATTTTCCACCTGACTTTAATGCATTAGAACTTTTTTGCTCATTATTCTGACCATGGAAGGAAGCATAGCAGCTTGAATTCATGCAGCCTGTCTTCTGGTTTTGTTGGAGGAAAAGAAGAGGGAAGATCCTCTACTATGGAGAGAAGAAGGTGTTTATGTGTTTTTATTCTCTGGAAATCCTATAAGTGAATTATTAGAAAGCCATATTTCCATTTATTTCAGTCCCCAGACTAAAATAATTCAGGCTTACTAAAATAAAAGAACACTGAAAAGTGTGCTGCCTCTATATGACTGTTAAAATGTGTAGACATAGTAACTCACGGATTTAGTATGCCTTTGACAGTGTTAAATCTGATAGAAAACAGCTTTTTCTGCCACATCTGCAGCATTTACTAAACTACAGCCTCAATGGCAACTGGATTTATTGAAAGTGAAGTGGAGCATATCCTTGCCTTGACCTTACCAGTTGCTGTGGGATTGTTACTACACTTGGTCTAAATAATTGGGAATTTCCTCATCTGGAGCAGGCTGGCTGTGGCTGAGGGGGCAGAGCAGTGAGCCTGGAGCAGTAGAATCCTCATCCTGTTTCTTCCCAGCTACTGAGTTTTTGTCTCTATTCATCTCCCCAAGGTACTATAAAAACTTTCATGTACAGGCTGACAGTCAAATCAGAACTGGGGAGCTGGCAGAGCAGGATGAAATACATTCATTCTGTACATCTATTATATTTTCTTATTCTTAAGTCTTGCTCATCTTTCTATACATTTTTTCTTGCATAAAGTAAAACAGAATATTCACTCTCCTGGATTCCCCCCCCTCCCCCCCCTCAGAAGAGTGCATTTGACACCAGCCACGAAATTCACAAGTTAAAATCTGTTAATATCTGACAATGCAGTCAAATAAAGGAGCAGCGAAGTGCATTGCTAGAGCAGGGTAGACAACAAATCCTCTGAGAGGAAGATAATGCAACATCCTCATTCTTTCTACTTCTCAAAGCCTGGTTACATCACCTGTGGCATTCTCAGGATAGTTAAATCTTTCCAGGCACACAGCTTGCTGTGCCATACAGACTCCAAAGCTGGCTCCTAAACTCTTCTGGTGCTTCACAGACTTTAGACTACAGTAAACTAGGTGAGATTATTGACACAATCATCGTGCTTTAATACAAACATTTTATTTTCTGTAATGCTTAAATGCTCCTTGCCCTGTTCCATGCTATTTACCCAACTACTACTCCCTAACAGCAGTTTACATGTCCAAGCCATGCCTCCATTTATGTTCCTGCTGGTTCCAAAGACATCCTTACACCACCATCCTCCACCAATCCTTTTTGTGTTGCCCCCCAAGAAAAGTTTTACCCAGAACCTCGTAACATTGAGCTTTGCAGATTTACTGCAGCTCCGAGTTATATTCAAGGTATAACTCCTCCAATGTCCTCTATAAGGAAATATTCCACTACGCCTGGGTAACCCACAGTCTCACTTGGGAATAGATTATCCCCGATAAATCCACGGGGCCACTCAGTATTCAGCATTGCTCCAGCGGGAGAATTTCACACAGTGAAGCCATTTTACTTGATTAGGGAGCATCAACATTAAGATTCTCGAGTTGTCAGGAATGCTGTGCTAACAGGCAGTGTGTGGGTGCCTGTGCAGCTCAGCTCCAGAGCCTTCAGGGTGAGGGACACCAGGCTGGCTGAGCAGGAGGAGATAACAGCTCCCTGCTCCTGTGAGTCTGAGGATTCTTCCTCTGCTGAGATAAACTGAAAGATGGAGAGGAGCAAAAGCCACGGCGGTGCTGATGGTGCAAACACTGCGAAGAGGAGGAGGGGTGGGGTGTGGGTGCTTTCCACATCCACAATATCCCAACAAACAGCAGCAGGTCGTTCAGTGCTGCAGCCAGACTGGGATCAGACATCACCTAAAGCTCTGCTGTGGTTGTGCAGACGGCCACGACACTCAGAGTGCCCCAGTGAAACACCAGAAGGCTTCAAGCATCAGCACCTCGTTATCTAGAGGGCTTTCATACCTTTTCTCTTTAGTGTCCCGCGGGCAGCTGCACACAGCTCTAGCTCTTTCTCTCCTCCTTCTCTCCTCCTTCTGCAATTCCAGCTCACTCCTTCCTGTCCCCAGCACGGCCACCTCACCCTGTCTGTCCCTGGCACTCCCTCCTGTCCCTTCCTCCTCTCAGCAGGACCAGCACGCTCCAACTCACAGCCCCCAGCTCACTCACTCTTTTATGACACCCACAGCTGTGAGGGCAAGGCTGTTCCCACTCTTTGTATATTAACACAGCTGCAATATGTCAAAGTCAAGACTGCCAAGACTCAGCACCACCTCTTCTCTCTCTCCCCGCAAGCTTTCCACAATATCCCAATAAACAGCAGCGGAACATTCAATGCTGCAGCCAGGCTGGGATGGGACATTTCCAAAATCTCTGCAATAGCTGAGAGAGGTAAATTGTGGAGCCCACTGCCTAGACAGGCAGCTGATAGCACCTCACAGGAGAGGGATGGTCCCGGTGACTTGTTGAGCTTTTCCAAACCAATTCTCTATCATTATATCTTTTATATTTTGACATTAAATGCTAAATAAGCGAAGTATTGGAAAATAGATATCTTTTCAGTCTTCAGATACCTTTTTCTTTTTTACTTCTTCCTACATACTTGTCTCCAGAGAGAGAATTTGACCATTTTAAACAGATAAGCAAGGGACCTGACTTCAGTCATGTTTTATGGCTTCGGATTCCACAGATAGTCTCCAGCACAGTCACTGGAATAACACTGCTAAACACTTCAGTGATTCTGACAGCTTCCCAGCCATCACTTGCTATTGCTTCCACAACTGAAAATCCAAGTTGTTACCCATAAAATATGAATGATAAACACAAATTGTAGCCTCCCACATGCTCTGGGCTTTCGTGGCTTTCTCAGACAGCACAGTGCACCAGCCAGGGGGTCAAATTGCTGGTGTGCCATCCATCCCTGGACAGCCAAAACTGGGCAGTGCTGGGCAGCACAGGGATGCTGTCCCGGGAAAAGAACCAAGGAGCAGGCAGAGAAAAAACCAGGAACAAAGAGACAAAGGCTCCCCATCAGCTCTTCCCTTTGCAGGGTGAGGATTGGCCTCACTGCTGGCGGCATTGGGGCTGGGGAGGGCCCAGAGATAACACGAAAAGGGATGCAGAATTTTCTGGAATTCATGGGAAAACCGAGCTCACGGGAATGTTGCCGGATTCTCACCCTGATAACAATCTTACACGAGGCCAGCCTGTAATGAGCCCCACAAAGGTGTACCAAGCCCTGAGGGCTGGCCGGCAACTTCTCAGAAATGGCTTAATGATATTTTGCCAGATGGCTGATCAGATGTGCTTTGAGAAGCAGAAGGTTTTAACAAATGAGAAAATAACAAACAATACAAAACCAAAACAAGCTGTGTAAGGGAAGCCCCTTACACCTGGCTAAGACACCCCAAAAAGCACTGAGGGTCTTTGTGCTCGTTCTTAAGTACTTAATGTTTTAGAAGGGCAGTAGAAAGTCGCTGCATTTCTGAGGAGCAGCTACATCGACCAACAGGTGCCTCACTCAGCCAACCACAGCTGGAAGGGCATGGAAGATTCTAGTTTGTCTCCCTTAAAAGTCTTGAGGTGAAACTGAAACCTTTTTCCTAATTTGGAAACATCCACTCGGGTGTGCGACATCCTTCTACCTCATTGAGAGAGAAACCTGAAATATCGATTTCCAAATTTTAAATGGAAGAGAAACGGCCTCTTTTATATTAATAGGTAGCAAGCATAATGGATTATAAAATAATCCCTGATTTAATGCAAGACCTTTAAAAGGCAGAAAATTGGAATACAAGACATGTTTCAGACCTTTCCTAAAATTTCCAACAATTGATTAGTATTTTTTTAGTTTCAAGTTCAGACCATTCCTTGTTTTACTTCTGCTGAATCACAGAGTATTTCCCTTTCTTAACCACTTGATGACATACTAGTCCTATAGACTTCCCCAAAAGACATCAGTGGCTTTCTTGAGTAGGAGAGCTGAGGGAGGTGGTGTGGCAGAAACCAAGGGTTTTAGTACAAAAATATTATGGAAACACACAGAATGTTTGTTTAGAATAAAATGTTCCACACACACCAATCCCCCCAGAAACCTTAACACTTTTAGATACAAATGCAGCCTTGCAGATAGATTTTGTACCCGTTTCTGCAAGTACTTACACAGGCTCATTTGTATATATTTATAAATATATATATTTAGCTGCAGCTGCAGTTGCACAGGTTATGTGGAAGAAAAAAAAAAAAGAAAAGCAGATGCTGTTACTTGTACTGTGAAGAGAGCATATTTTAAATTAATTCTGCTCCAGGACACCTCTGTGAAGGAAAGGTGTAACATGAGGCAGTATCCTGAAGGATTTGTTGATGCTCTTGTTACCTGCCTGAGACATGAGAAGTTTATTGTTTATTTGGCTGCTGCTGGAAACTTGGGCTCTGTGTGTCACTGAGGGCTGAGCTGACGCACCTAAGTGCCATTCCAGGGCACTGTTGCATAAAGGAGATATATTCAGTGCTGGTTTGACCACTGGTAACGAGGAAAATCAATAGGAATTCCAAAATGTGATTAAAGAATGTCTGTCCAGGAAAATGCATTGCTGTGCTCAAACTCAAAATTTTATCACCCTCTGGGTTAGTAGTGTAAGACTCCATCTTTGGCATTCAGTTGTTTTTTCATTTTCTCTCTTCTTGGTTTTTGTTTGTTTATTTGTTTGTTTGGGGTTTTTTTTGTTTTGTTTTGGTTTGGGTTTTTTTTCTTTTTGTGGCTTTGCCAAAACTGCAGCACTTTCAAGGAGACCCAAATAACTCTGAACAAGACTCTAAACCCTGAAACAATGCATTGATACCAAGAGTTGCTACAGCAATATCCCAAATTTCTCCATTTCAGCATCCCTCATGCCATGCTTAAGCTCATTTAATACCTTCCAGCCCACTGTTTTGTTCATCAGTGATGTGCAGAACAGCAGAGCTGCAGAGTGGCATTAAAGAAGATGACTGCAACTGCTGTCACACTGAAATACCAGACCCAAGTCAGTAAAAACACAGAAATGCACCATTTGCTCCTGTATTCCTGTAAGAGACAGTCCGAAGATCCCTCATCTGCCTCACGACCATCGTCAAGGACAGAGACTGAAACCCCTATAAAAGGGACTTTAAAATCTCAATACAGGAGTTCTGGCCTGGCTGAGGTGGGATGTCGGCCAAGTGCTGCCTGCAGGTGTGTTCGATGGAAAAACCCAGCACCCATATCGGAACATCAGAACCTGAGCAGAAACAATGGGCAAGTCACGGTGAAGTGACTGTGCCTACTGACACTGCACCTGCTGACTTGTACTGGTTGACGCTGTACCTGCTGACGACCGACTTGTTCTGAGCTCTCTAAATGAACACACTGCAATGATTTCCCCCACCTGTTTGGCCAACTGCCTGTCGCTTCGGAGAGGACTATAAAAACCCTGGAGACCCCCACTCACTTTTGTGATCACCCCACTGGAGAAATTCGCGTCTATAGGCATCTTCAAAAGCCTCGAGGACTCGACCCTCCATGTTGGTAGCTATAATCCCCTTCCCCTCTTTTCTGTTTTTCTAACTATTCTCTTTTTCTCTCCCTACTATCGCATTTGTTGGCACTAAATAAAGGTGCATTTGTGATTGAGTAAACTGAGTTTGTCCCCCGCTGTGTCTTTTGCGCTCTGAGATCCCTAAAACGAACCATCACGAACCCCGCTTGTGTGAGCGGATCGTGACCTTAAATTGGCGTCACGGACAGGATCTTGATGGACAGAGGGGTTGCGGGTTTTATATAGTTTGTAACAGGGGAAGGACCCTCGTCTCAGCCGTACCTAGCACACCACTTCGGTGAGCGCTGTTAGAAAGCAAGGGGGGCGAGGGAAAATTCCCGCAAACTGTATACACCCAGGCGTATAGCACTCCCTGTCATCAGGATTTCACAAAAGGATCTCATTGTGCAAAAGATGGGACTGTAGTTAGGTTTTGTTTTTGTGTTTTGGGCTGCTTGGTGTAGTTGAGGAGACAACCATTTGTAACTAAGGTGAACCTCCCAGGCAGTTTTGGTCTCCTCGCCCATTCCATGGAAGCGAAGGGAAACACAGTTTTAGCTGTGCCTTTGGTGTAACTTTAAACGTACCTCCCTGAGAGTGGTTTCAGTCCCTTCACAAAATGAGTGAAAAACATAAGAATGCATTTTATGCTTTGCTAGCTAAACATAGTGCTAGACCTTCTCCAGACGGAGAAAGGTGGGCACAGAATAATTGGTTTAACTTTGAAAACATTGTAGATAGAATATATTCTTTGCAACGTGATGCTAGATACAAACTGGGCAGAAATAAAACCATTCTTTGCTCAGTTTTGGGGGCCTGTCTCTCGGCAGCCATAGAGACCCGTTCTGAACGGGTAAGTGAAGAAAAAGCAGTAATAGAATCCCTGCAAAATTTGGTAGAAGCTTTGCAAAAACAATTAGAACAGGAAAGAAATCAGAATTATTTGCTTCAAATTTCTCTTGCAGAAGAGCGAAGCAAAAACTTAAAATCTGTAGATTCACCCACAGAAATAGAAAGAAAGGAGACATACAACATGAAACAAATATACCCTCAGAAAGAATTAGTACACATGCAAAATTGTGGGGAACACTGTTGCTCCAACTTGAGACCTCTCATCAAAACAGAATATAATTCTATAAATGAAGAGGATCATGATCCCCACATAACCACCAAAGAAATACCATACATGGCCACTGAAGTAGCTAAATTAAAGAAAGAATACTTCTGCCTCCCTAGTGAATCAGAGACGGAGTATGTTTTTAGAGTTTCCCTCACAGGGGGCGACCAAATTAAATTAAGTGAACAAGAAGCAAGTGGCTATTGGGGACATGGAGTTTTCTTAACAACAGGAAATATGCGTGCTCCATGGTCCCTGACACAGCGTGCAGCTCACTGGGCAGGGGGGTTAAACCCCCTAGAGAGGGGCGACCCTCTGGCAATAGTCGGCACCTCAGACCAACTCCTAGAAAACATACACAAAGCTGCATGCTTGCAAATGATACATGAAAGAAAATTATTCTCTGGCTATGAGTCACCAATGCAACAGCCTGCCAAACCTGAGATTATGACCTCTTTATTTCGAGGTTTGCCAGAGTTTCTTAAACCAACAGCAATTCTTCAAAAAACAATAGCATCTATCTCTCCGGTAGATAGACTTGAAAGATTTCTTAGACATACAAGAGATCAAACTGGTTCCACTGACTCCACTGACTCCTCACCTTTTACAACTCCTAGCACACAATATAACAGCAGTCATAAACTTTGGACATGGAGTGAGGTAGCAGAGGACTTAATAAGTTACAGTAGAAAATGTGGACCAGTGAAGTACTCAGAGGACAAACCAGAAAAACCCAGAGGAGTCAGGCACATTGCTTCTCCTAATGAAAAATCAGAAAAGGGGAAACAAATTTCCAACCAGCAGCAGCTGTGGTCACTAGGACTGAAAAGGGGAGTGCCGCAAAAAATTATGGATAAATTGCTTTATGATAAATTGGCTAAAATAATTTCTAATTGGCCCTGTCCCAAACCCATTGTGTTGGAATCATCCAACCAACAACCCAGCGCACCTCCTCTTCCACAAACCTTGGGCAACAAACCACAGCACTCCCTAGCACAAGTTTTAAACAATGAGACACAGCAAGTGGGGGGTGTTCAACAGAAAATAACTTCCCACTTAGAAAGCCTTGGTTTGCAAATCCCCTCAGAAAAAATACAAAAACCTTCTCAAGAAGTAAAATTTTTGGGTATCTGGTGGAAAGGAGGTATGACATGCATCCCACCTGACACCCTAACCTCCTTAGATCAAATTAAAGTGCCTGAGTCCAGGAAAGATCTACAGCATGCCTTGAGATTATTAGTGTTTTGGGGAAAACACATTGCAGATTTTTCAATTTTTGCCAAGCCTCTTTATGATTTGTTGAGAAAGGGAGTAAAATGGAACTGGAGCCCTTCTCAGGAAGAAGCATTACAATTGTTGATTTTTGGAGCCACAGCTCATCAGGCCCTAGGCCTGGTCCACCCAACAGATCCTTTTCAGGTAGAATGGGGATTTGCTTCCTCAGGGTTGTCAGTACACATATGGCAGTGGGGTCCTGAGGGTCCGACATAGCCTGTTGGTTTTTATTCCCGTGGTTTCAGAGATGCTGAAAAGAGGTATATTACCTGGGAAAAAGGCTTGTTTGTGGTTAGCCTAGCTCTCCTAGAAGTAGAGAAGATTGTACAACAACAACCAGTTGTTTGGAGAGGGCCTTTCCAAGTTTTTAAGTCAGTTACTACTGGGACTCCCCCATCTGACGGGGTGGCCCAAACAGCCTCAGTAAGAAAGTGGTATGCTCAGACTGAACATTATTGTAACATCTCAATAACCGAAGGAGCTGTGAAAAAACTGGCAGTACAAGAAGCAGAAAACTTGGATAGCATCCAAGACAAACCTGCCTCAGTCATTATCCCTCCCTTTTTCCCCAAACAGTCAGCAAGTCCTTGGTTTACTGATACTTTTCCTTTTGGCCCAACAGCTCCAAGCATAGTTCCCTCACTACGGGGACCAAGTGATTCCAAGAATCCAGCACGTTACCCTGGACAACCTGTCTTGGTGGACCTCCCCACGGTGGAAGAGGTACCACAAGTGCTAAAACCCCCTCTGAATAAATACACATGGGTAACCTTTGATGCTCTAGAGAAAGAGTATCGAATAAATGCACATTGGAGAATTTCCATTGTTCTAACTTTCTGCCTTCTGGTGGCAGATTCTGTTGTGCTTACTTTTTGCAGGAGAACTCCGAGGGACATGAAGGCCATATAAACCATGATAAATATTTTAAATTGGGAATTTTTAGAAGTATTAATGAAAAAATTGGCTGTCAAAACTAGGGATTTGACCAAATTACAACAACCATTGTAGTTATCCTTATTGGCTTTGGGGACACATCAGTGGTTGCTATCAAACATATTACCAAATTGGGAAAAAGTGAATGTGAATGATCACAAATTGATAATTAATACACTTGGTGCCACACAAAGCAATGTCTCTTTGGCTTTTAGCTGTATTCAGACACAGCTTTGGATGCAGACAGTTGTTGCCTCAATCATAAGGGAATGAAGAGAAAGCACTTTTCCTACTGAAATTCAGAAAATAATTTGAGACAATGCAAATGATTTTGAAAAGGAATTCCAGTCCTGGTGGAAATTAGTAAACTTTACCTATAACCCCAATACCAACACAGTTACAGCTTTTGTGTTAACCATATGTAATGCCTCTGTACACTCGATATTTCCTATCATTGCATTAAGACTGAATCATGATGGAGCTATTCTCTATGCTTTTGAGCACAGAGAATGGGCCCTTCAAAATGGCGAGAGATGGCAAACTGTTAATTTAGAATCATGTATTGTTCAGGAACAGTAAGGTTTCATCTGTGAGAGTAATGCAATCATAGCTCAAGACATTTGTCTGGACACTGAACAAAATATCTGCCACTTTGAAATTCACCCTAACCAGACTTCTGAAACAGTGCTAATATATATAGGCAATGGGTGTGCATGCTTTAAAACTGCTTGTGATGTAGTGTTTGTAGAAGAAATAGTAGTGAATCTTAAGAATCACTCAAAATTTTGTATTTGTAACTTAACCACAATTACAAGATGTGACTTTTCTTACTCAGCCCCAGTTACCTTTTATCACCTTTTACAATCTGATTATACAGTGATGCACAAATTATTGCCTCCCCCTATTGGGATGAATCTTACTTTGGTGAAGCAATTGTTGCTTCATCAGGATTTAATTGAGATTTTGGAAAAGATCAAGAAAAACCAACAGAAAGCCCTGGTAACTATTCATTACAAAGTGAGAAAAATACATCATGTCATGGAAAGGGTAAGAAAAGATGCTGAACACAGGTGGTGGGATACCCTTTTTGGGTGGTCACCTACGGCTACAGGTATCCTGAACAAAGTGGGTTATCCCATTGTTGTTCTTTTGATTTTGGTTTTGATTGGTTTTGTCTTATCAGTCATTTTATACATCCTAAATTGGAAAATGATGAAGAAGTTGACACACTTGGCATCTATAATGGAAGCACACAGTTTAGTCAAGACCCCTTTTGCAAGAGACACTCCCAAAGTTATTGACACGAGATGTACTACCCTAACAGTAAAAATTAGGCCTCCAACAGCAGATTAATTTGAAAATGTTAATGACTTGTTTTGATTATTGTTATTTGTTTTAATTATGTTATATTGTAATCAAAATTAAGTTTTTGTTTGAAAATTGTTATAACTTTAAGAAATTTGATGATTTGTTCTGATTATTTTGATGAAATTGTTTTAATCAATATTGATTGATTTTGTTTTGTTTCTATTTCCTTTTCCTATTTCTCTCTCTCTTTCTCTCTCCCTCTCCCTCTCTCTTTCACACACACTCTCTACTGTCCCTGTTTTTTCCGGGATATGCTACTGACATGGACGAGTCCTGAAGACTTCGCAAGACTACGGAACCCTGCAGAAGGAGCTCTCTTGACGACAATCGTGAGTCACGGGGTGGTGTAAGAGACGGTCCGAAGATCCCTCATCTGCCTCACGACCATTGTCAAGGACATAGACTGAAACCCCTAAAAGGGACTTTAAAATCTCAATGCAGGAGTTCTGGCCTGGCTGAGGTGGGATGTTGGCCAAGTGCTGCCTGCAGGTGTGTTCGATGGAAAAACCCAGCACGCATTTCTATCGGAACATCAGAACCTGAGCAGAAACAATGGGCAAGTCACGGTGAAGTGACTGTGCCTACTGACACTGCACCTGCTGACTTGTACTGGTTGACACTGTACCTGCTGACGACCGACTTGTTCTGGGTTCTCTAAATGAACACACTGCAATGATTTCCCCCACCTGTTTGGCCAACTGCCTGTCGCTTCGGAGAGGACTATAAAAACCCTGGAGACCCCCGCTCACTTTTGTGATCACCCCACTGGAGAAACTCGCGTCTATAGGCATCTTCAAAAGCCTCGAGGACTCGACCCTCCATGTTGGTAGCTATAATCCCCTTCCCCTCTTTTTCTGTCCTTCTTACTATTCTCCTTTTCTCTCCCCACTATCGCATTTGTTGGCACTAAATAAAGGTGCATTTGTGATTGAGTAAACTGAGTTTGTCCCCCGCTGTGTCTTTTGCGCTCTGAGATCCCTAAAACGAACCATCACGAACCCCGCTTGTGTGAGCGGATCGTGACAGTACCAACAGTCTGTCTCCCTTTGTGAATTTTCCATGAGAAACAGTCTTAAAACTGGAACATAATAGTAAGCCAGAAATGCCAAAGAGTTGCGCCGGAGTTTTGTAGACTGAGAAGGAGAGTAGCACTGTCAAGCTCTTCAGTTTTCATCTCTAAAAAGCAAAGAGGATAATCAGCATTTTTATTTACTACCTCTAAAATCCCACACAGACTTTTTAACCATAGGAAGTCTCTGGTCAAAACAAACAAGGGAAAAAAAAGGTATTTTTTGTAGGTGTTTTGATTGAAGGATAGATATCTGGCAAGGCTGGAATTCCAGATTTTCTGGAGTGAAGGTAAATATTCTTACTTGAAAACTGTTTTGACCTATAAATGATGAGACTGCAGAACAATGAAGAAAGTCTTTTAACTGTTGTGCTTTTAGTTATACTTGACAGTTATGATCTAAACATTTCTTATAAGCTGACAGACACTTTCTTTAAAAATGTTTTTAGTTCTGCAGACAAAATGAAAAAAAAACATTCCTAAAACAACCTGGAGTTCAAATCAAAGTGGTAAACTCACAGGTGCACGAGTGTGATCTATTATATGAATTAAAAATTCTCTTTTGTATAATTTTCATGTCATGTTTGAAGAGTCTCCATGTAGTTTGGAAAATAATATCTAAAATTGAGGGTTTGTAACTGATTGAAGTAAGAAAGTAGTTAGACTGCTAAGAGTTCAATGGAATGTAATCTTTATTCATAATATGTGGGGAATATGCAAACTCCTATTTCCATTTATAAACCTGTCATGTCTTATGTGAGAAGATGGTACCAGACACTGAATTTCACTTGCAAGAGCCATCATTTCTTCTGAAAACATTCAGAGACAGCCGGAACTTTCTCTTCCTTGATGGGTGGAGGCAGGTGTCAGAGGTGTTTCCTTCCCCTGATTACTTATCAGACTGTGCAGAATAATCACCTGCACTACTACTTTGGAATGAGAGAGAAAGGCTCAGAAAATTTGATTGTCACCCACATTTGGAACTACTTGCAAGGAAACAAAATAGAAAGGAGCTTAAAGAATAGCGGCCAGAAGGTGCCGTGGTCAATTTGCAGAGCTTCTGATAAATGACCACTTGAACACTGAATTTCACATCTCCCACAGGTGTGGCTGGAATGATATGTAAGGAAAATAGAGACAGAGTTTTGTGATAGTTTTGGGTATCCAGAATTCTGACAGAGTTTGACAAAAAGAAGATCTATTTCATGGCCTGAAGGAGCAGGCAAATAAAAGATAATGCTCGGTGAATATTCATGCAGAAATCTTTCTACAGTTTGTTCTAGTTTGAGTTATTTTCCAAGAGTCGTTGGTTTGTGGGTGGGGAAAGTTGTTTTTTTGTTTGACATTGAAAAGTGTTTTTTCAAAGTTAAGGAAAACTGTATATTTTACATGGTATTAACCATAAGCCCTGATGAAAAGCACACTCTGATAACAATATTGAAACAAGATTGAAAGAAAGATTATGACTTCTACAAAAGATGTTTCTTCTAAACAATCCTGCATTGGCAACCTTTTTTATTAAAAAAAGACCCAAACAACTTAACACCAAAATAATTTGCATTCATATCTTAGGATTGTGTCCAGAATAGTTATAAAGCTTTGGGGTTTTCATTCTTGGTTTTTTTCTTTTGCTTTTTGTTGTTGTTCTTTGGGGGGGTGTGTTTTTTGGTTTTTTGGGGGGTCCTATTTATTTATTTTTAATAAAACGAAAACTCAGATTAAAACATCTATTTGTTAACAGAATAAACAAGACTGTAATTTTAACAATACTCTTGTTCTTAACATGGTAACATTGTTCCAAGTCTCCAGGTAGTCTGGCATCACGTGACACAAAATTACTGTCCTGATCTTTGAAATGGTGTGGAGACTGTTTTATAGGCAACCTTTTTTCTTCCACAGTTGCCTTGGCCAATGCTAAATGTTAAATTTTTATTGTCAAATGCTTCCTTTTGCTGTTTTAGCTCTGTGTACTCTCTTAGTGTAGTTCGAGAGAAATGGTACAGTACAAGTGTTGTAACCTCTTGCTGTGAGGACCTCAAAACAAATAAGCATTATTTCCAAATAAATAATTGTGTGTATTTCACATTTTACCTGAATTAATAGCATTTTAAGAGTTTTTTTAATTAATGCAAAAAAGATCAGTTTCTCTACAAAATGGGAATAATTCCACACTCTGTCAAGGTTGTACCTGATTTCAGGGAGTTGCTTTCATCAGAATAGAAGCAAACCTGGATAATTAAAGAGCTTAAAAGACTTGAATATAGTTAAAGTTCTGTCTGTAATAGCAGATAGTAGGACACTGAAAGATTAGACTAATCTACCACTAGAAACTTTTCTTTTTTTGCAGTACCTCTTGCCTCCACTGAATTATTTCCATATTTATGTCTCCTACTGCCCATCAAAACTGGATTAGTATTTCAACAGCAAGGTGCCAAAGCTTTGTCAGGATTAAACTGAAAAATACTCAGGCAAAATGACTGAGGACATGTTGAAATGCCAGTAATACACCAAAATAACATTTATAAACAATCATTCCTCTAACTGACATGTAGAGAGTCCTGAAGGAGAAATAATCAAGAACAGAGCATTCATGATATAACGAGCAACCAGCTGTCTTCTTAAACATGGTAGATTTAAAAAAAAAAAAAAAATCCTGTTTTGGAGAGCAACATTATGTATTTCAATGCCTGAAGGAAAAACTTAATTCCTTTGTATTGAGATGTAGCATGGAAATAAGTGTTTGTGCTCTGCAGCTTTACACAGGTTTCAACATGCAAAATATTTGTTAAAACAGAAATGCAGCATCTGTCTAAACATAAAGCTCAGAGGGTGGGAGGCTCCTACTCAGCACTCTCATTGCTATAAGTAATTTTAGTGGCATTCCTTCTCCAGTGCTTATCAGCCAGAATCCAATTTTAAATGCAATTTTCATTAAGACAGGCATTAAAAATATGTTTGTATCTTTCATTGGGAAGTTTTATGAAGAAAACACAAGGAAATATCCAATCAGATATTCTTCTGCACTTCTCATGTATTTAACCCTGTAAACAGGAAGAGAATATAAAATCAACTCTTGCAATATTAAAACTATTTTGAGGAACCATTTGTAGAAATTTAAATTCCATTCATTTTTAATTTACCTACCATGGCAAAGCTACAATTTAAATGAAATAGATCAAAAATATTTATGTATTACAAATGAACACTTTTAGATTTCATAGTTTACTTTGTCTTTGAACAAATTAAAATTTCTATAATCCTTTTTCAAGGGCACAAACCTCACATCTACTGAAGAAATCTGGTTTGATTACTAGCAAACTACAGAGATTACATCTTCTTTTGCTAGTACTCTTTGATTTTTCAAGGTGTTGAGTACTGAATGCATGGAGAAATCAATTCTCTTTAAAATAGCTGTTATGCTTTTTTATTCTTGTAGCTTGAGTGCATCTTTGAGGCCAGTGGACCATCTTTGGCTAGTGCCCAATTTAGTTTTTCTTGCCTTAAGCAAAGGAAAACAAGAAAAAATCCAGTTTTAAGAGAATATTAAAGAAACCAAAAGTCTTTTTTTTCCAAGTATTTCTGTGCAAATATCTAGAGCAATGGAATTAAATTATTATAAAGTTTTTAGCTTTGTTACAGAAATGACGCCTGCAAGAGGTGAAAATATTATTTTAGGGAAGTGACTGGACCAGAGGACATGGTCAGCTTCTGGCAGAGGAGGTTTAGATTGGACATTAGGAAAAAAATTCTTCACTGAAGGGGTCATCAAGCATTGGAAGAGGCTGCCCAGGGAGGTGGTGGAATTCACCATCCCTGGGAGGGTTTGAAAGGCGTGTGGATGTGGCACTTTGAGGTTTTTTTAGGGGTGAACAGGGTGGTGTTGGGTTACTGGTTTAACTCACTGAGCTTAGAAGTGTTTTCCCACCTGAGCAGTTGTACGATTCTGGGAAATCGAGTGTATAAGGGTTTATTAGAAATCCTTAATGATGGTGTGAACTGTGACAACACTGCGGGCCCCAACATCTGAACCTTCACTGAACCTCTACCCTTGGAGGCCTTTTCTTCCCAAACTGTGGCCATCAGTGTAGGAAATTGAGTGTGTTAGGGCTTATTATAAAGCTTTAATGATGGTGTGAACTGTGACAACACTGCGGGCCCCAACATCTGAACCTTCACTGAACCTCTACCCTTGGAAGCCTTTTCTTCCCAAACTGTGGCCATCAGTGTAGGAAATTGAGTGTGTTAGGGCTTATTATAAAGCTTTAATGATGGTGTGAACTGTGACAACACTGCGGGCCCCAACATCTGAACCTTCACTGAACCTCTACCCTTGGAAGCCTTTTCTTCCCAAACCATGGCCATCAGTGTAGGGCGGGGGTTGCTTTGCTGACCTTGATTCCCTCTGTCTGTCTCTCCTTACAGCCCTGACACTGCCCTGTGTTCTTTCCATCCTCCTAGCTATCGAAGTGAACCTGCAGAAAGCCCTGGCCGAAGCCTCCGAGAACTGCACGCAGGAGTGCCTCATCCTCGGCCACTCCGACAACTGCTGGATGCCACCGGCGCTGACGCAGTTCCAGCAGCCCAACACCTCCCTGCCATCGTTTGGCTTCCAGCAAGGCTGGGCCCGAGGAGCCAGACCTGAGGGCCGTCACACCCTGGGGAGACCCCTGCCAAAGGATGACAGTGACAAGGGCCAGGGAGGGCCCAGGCCCCAGCTCTACAACACCTGTGAAAGACATTGCGCCGCCGAGGACCCCGTCAAGGTCATCCCTCTGGCAAACTTCGCCGCATCCCACCAGGCGCCGGGGGCTGGGAGCAGCACCACGTTTGTGCACGAGCACCAGCTGTGAATGCATATCTGGCAAATCTCTAATTTCAGGCTTTAAGCGTGACTGTGGAAAGTCACGGCCTAGCGCCTCTCCTCGGGCGCATACAAGCTCGTTAGGCTTGTGAATAGAACACTACATCTGAAACAGAAAATCTGAGTCCTTAGGACCTGGTGGAAAGGTGTTTACCATAGTTCTTGGTATAAACCAGAAAATGGGGATAAGAACTCACAACACAAAAACACTCAGAAGAAAATAAAAATCTGGTTCTTTTTCTCACAGTGCAAATATCTGCCAGCAGTTCCTCCTTCCTTTGGAGGCAATTCCTTAGTACAGTTTGGGGGATATTGTAGTCTAAAAATAGCTTACTCAAATTTGTTGTTGTTGTTGTTTATAGCATATTTTTAGCATATTCATAGATTTCATCTTCCATTTGCTTAGCATTAGAGATCAAGTGAGCAATTTCTCTCATTTGATTACTTGACATACTAGAATTAATAAGATCCTAAACTCTAGTTCTTCAGAAGGATGATATATCTTTCCACCAAAATTTATCTTTTATATAATTAAGGAGAATGTATGTGACAACTGATTTTTATTTTAATTTTTATTGGCTCAATGTACAGGTATTTATTTTCTGAAAAAATGCAATAGATGAAATAAAAACTCTCGACTAGGCTTTTCTGTGTGAAATAATCAATGTGACAATGAGAGGATATCCAAGATCAAAATGGAAAACAAATAAGAAACAACTTTACTTTTTCATTTTCCAAGTTTTTGCTTTCTATAATAATTCAAGGAAGAATATTATAATTATTATATTTTTAGCCATAAGTCTATTTCTCTCTTTTTCTTTTCTTTATTTTATTTTTCGTCTTGCAGAGCTTGCTTTGGCTACTGTTCCTGTTAGTGGAAAATTACATGGGCACTGCTGAAAACAGTAGGAAGTGGGGTAGTTTTTTTGGCTGATGTGATGTTGTGGCTGCAAGCTACCAGTGTTTTAAAGAATATTTAATAGTGATGTGTACGGCTTTTTTTACAGCTATATTCACCTATTGTAAGTATCCAGTAAAAGTTTAACTATAATATTGGTTACTTCATCACAAACCTGTTAGACTAAGAAGTACTTGTCATTGTGGGTTAGTTGTTAGAGAATGACTGATAGTGCTCAGCAAAGAAAGAAGGATCTAGGTAGTGGAAGTTGGATAAATATAAACAAACCCTATTCATATTATTTGAAAAAGTCTCAAGGTGATTCTCTTTAGAGAGAAAAGATTTTTTTCAATGTTCTGTGTACTGGAGAATATATTCTCTTGGTAAATTCCACAGTGGATGAAAAGAAGATTCCTTTTTTAGATGAAAAAAACATATTTTCCTTCTAGTATTTCCTTCTAGTACTTTGTTGGTCTTTAGCCATTTCATTATTTGCAGTATGTACGTACCAAGAAATTTTTCCTTTAAGAAAATGCATCACTTTTTTGTTTTATTGCTACATTAAGTGAGACAATCGAAGCTGTATGGAGGGGAAAAACTGTGTGAATATTTCCTATGGGTAGAACTCTATGTAGGCTTCATAATGTAACTTAAATCTGTAATTTGTAAACAAAACTGTGTGTAAAAATGCTGTAATATTAGCTGCTTGTAAAATTTACAGAAGTTCAAGTTGTTGAGGGTTTCCAATGAATGCTAAAAGAGCTTCTCTTATGTGCCCAGCAGGTATAAGTAGCTTTATATATTGCTGTCCCCACTGTAAATCTATTCAAACCACATTTAGATTTCATGTGGGAAAAAAAAGAAAAAAAGAAAAAAAAGCTTCACTTTTAACCTACTGATAGGGTTTAATTAATAGGCATCCGATTATCTAATGATGTACTTCTTTTGCTTCCTCTTTTTTTTTTTTTTTTTTAAATAGTTTTAAGTAACTTTTAGAAAAGATGTGGCACACTGGCTTCCAGTTGCATGTAAATCCTGGAAAAAAATCATAATCCTTTGGGTACTGACACATCTCTTTTTCAATCCTGGAACAATTGAAAAATTGACAAATTAATTCATACCTAATGTATACAAAACCCTTTTGTTGGGGGTTAGGTTTGTTCCTTCTTTCTCTAAAGAATTTTTTCCCCACAAGTTACCAAGGAGACCAAGTGTTGGATACTTGAGAGTACTTAACCGAAACAAAGAGGTGGACAAAAGGTGGAAGGGGGAGATAACGCAGGTAAAAGACAAAGCTTGAGGCAGCTGCGTGCTTTTCTTTTTCTGGTGTTCGGGGAGACGCGTGTCTGGTGTCTGCCGCTCCTCGAGGATCTCAGCGGCCGCAAAGCACGCGGAGCGGAGAATGGCTGTTGCTGGCTGGAGGAGTTTCACTGCGGCCAAAGGGATCCAGTCCTGGGAAATCTACTATCACCGGGTCGGCCTGAATCCGGAGTTTTCCCGGCCACCCGCGGGGAGCTGGTCCAGGCCCTGCCTCGCCATTGGCTTCTTCGGCGCTGCTCCTCTTGCTGCAGCGTGACCCTGCACCCCCTGCGCTGCCGGGACATCCTGCCCCTGCCTGCCGGGACACCCTGCCATCCCAGCTACCAGCCCGGGACTTTTCCACTGTTCCAGCTTGGTGCTCTGAGGATCCTGCAGGGACACCGAAACCAAACTGCCCTGGGTTTTGTGAAACAAAGCCCTCAAGGTTCTTGGTACTGTTGTCGTTTGTCATTAACGCTGTAGTTGTTTGGTGGGGGGGGGGGGGGGGAGGGTTTTTTGTGTTTGTTTGCTTTGTATTACATACTAGTAAAGAACTGCTATTCCTATTTCCCAAATCTTTGCCAAAGAGCCTCTGATTGTAATTTTACCTAGCAGATACCTGTCTTCCTAAACCAAGACACCATTCCAGCACCTAAAGGGGCTTTGAGAGAGCTGGAGAGGGACTTTGAACAAAGTGACAGGAAAAGAGGGAGTGGCCTTCAGAGTGACAGGACAACAGGGAATGGCCATGAGGGGAAGGAGGGCAGGTTTAGATAGGATATTGCAAAGAAATTCTTCCCAGTGAGGGTGGTGAGGCCCTGGCACAGGTTACCCAGAGAGACTGCAGACGCCCCACCTCTGGCCGTGTTCAAGGCCAGGTTGCATAGAGCAATCTGGTCCAGTGGAAGCTGTCCCTGCCCATGGCAGGAGATTGGAACTGGATGATCTTTAGGAGTCCAACCCAGGCCATTCCATGATCCTAGATTTGCCCCTCCTGCTCTCATTTAGCAGCAGGTTGACATGTTCCTTTTGCAGCCATTTCCTGCAAACACAGCAGCTGAATTAAGTTTGCTCTGGATGTTGCCTGCAGCCTCCATTAGCTCCAGCTGAGCTTTGACTTTCCTAAACGCATGAACACACGCTCAGGTCAGATCTCTGAATTCCTCCGCCATAGCTTGTCCTCACTTCCACCTCCTGGTTGTTGATTTGTGGCTCATCCCTGTCATTTGTCCCTGAGGCAGCACAGCCCCCCTGCCCAGCACAGGCCCCACATCACCCTCAGCAGACACGGCACAGCACAGGGTGTGTTTTGGGTGGGCAAATGTTCCAACCAGAGTGTCCACAGCAGACCTCAGTGTCCAGTTCCAACACCCACATCCCATGCCAGGGTTCACACAGAGCCCTGCCCTGGGGTCTGCCAAGGGCTGAGTGAGGAGGGAGCCTGGGCAGGGCTGATGCTGCCCCTACACTGGTGCTGAAATCAGCAGGAGGAAGAAGATAACCACAGAACAAATAGACCAATAAACTGGGGTGAGTGCCCAGGTGTGCCAGTGGCTGATGGAAGAGGCTGGAGGGATGGTCAAAGCCCTGGGGCACCTTCTCACACTGGCCATGCCACCAAGGCCACAGACCAACCTCCTCAGTGCTGCACCTGCCAGTGTGAGATCCCTGACAGGGGACTGGCACAGCACCACACACCTGCTGGAACGTGTCCTGGCCCTGCAGAGTCACACAGCTCAGCTGACATGGGTGGGTTTTATCTCCTGGACACTTCCCAGTCTAGCCCAGCTTCTGCCCAGCTCTGCCCACCTCCCCTGCCCTCAACCCAGCCCAGCCAAATCTGGGTAAACCGCATGGCAGTGCCTGCTCTGGGCTGCTCCAGCACTGGGTGCACTCACCCCACAGCCCTGGCCCCCTTGAAAGGCTCAGCAGCTGCTGAGGGGCGGAGAGGGAGATCAGGCTCCAGATCAGCCCTAGTGCTGGAGGATGAGAGACTCAGTGATGCTCCAGTAGTCCAACCTGTTCAAATACTTTCCTCAGAACCTCCTTGAGATGAGAGGTGACCACCAAAGGCCAAGGGCAGCCAGGGCTCTCTGTCCTGGCAGCTTTTTTCTCAGAGAACCCTTGCATATAGGTGATTTTTCAGGGGGAGTATCAATTTTGCCCATGACCACCTGGAAAGACAGATGGTTCTTTTCCATAGGAAGGAAAGCACTGAGGCACTATACTCCAGAGGCACTGATGAGAGGCAGCCCTCAACATTACAAAATCAGCTGGACCTGTCAGGTGGCCCTTGGGAGGCCAAACCAGCCAGATCTGTTCCATGTTCCCTTGGTTCCATGAGGCCCTGTAGTGTCACAATGTTCTCCTTGCTTCTGAGGTGTCACATTGGCCCCTTGCTGCCATGAGGCCCAGCAGGGTCACAGTTGGTTCTGTGGGGCCCTGCAGTGTCACCATGGTCTCCATGATTCCATGTGGCCTTGCAATGTCACAATGGTCTCCATGGATCCACAGTGCCCTGCAGGATCACAATGGTTCACATTTGGTTCCACCAGGCCCTGTAATGCAACAACGGCCTCTTGGTTCCACAAAGCCCTGCTGCTGCACAGTGGCCCCTTGGTCCCATGGGGCCCAGCAGTGCCACAATGATCCCATTGGTTCCATGAATTCCCACAGTGTAACAATGGTCCCTGTGATCCATGAGGCCCTGGAGTGTCACCATAGTCTCCACTGGAAGGAAAGCACAGAGCCCCAGTGCTTCAGGGGCTGATGAACGGCAGCCACCAGAGGCCATGGCCAGCCAGGGCTCTCTGTCCTGGCAGCTTTCATCTGGGAACAATGGAATAAATATCTTGGATTCTGTATCTTAGATATATGGAATTTTAGGGGCAGAATCCTTATTTTAGCCATAAGCACCTGCATGAGAAGGGCAGTTCATTCCCATAGGAAGGAAAGCACAGAGCCCCAGTGTTTCAGGAGCACATGAGAAGGGACCCCCAACATGCCAAGGTCAATTTAGTCAGGCCAAGTCAACGAGACCTGTTCCCTGTAGTCTTGGATCCATGGGGCCTCACAGTGTAGCAATGGTGGTGTCATATTGGATCCTTGGTTCCATCAGGCCCCGCTGTGTCCCAGTGCCCCCTGGTTTCCGTGGGGTCCCATTGTGTCACAATGGTCCCTTGCTTCCATGAGGCCTTGCAGTGCCCAAATGGTTTCCTTGGTTCCATGGAGCTGCACAATGACACAGCGGCCCCTTGGTGCCATGAGTTTCCGCACTATCAGCAATTGTTCCATTGTTCCAACAAGGCCCTGCTGTGTCACGATGGACTCTTGGTTCCATGAAGCCTTTCTCTGTCACAATGTACTTTTGATTCCATGAGGTTGCAGAGTGTGACCATGGTCTCCTTGGATCTGCAATATCACAATGGGCCACTGGTTCCATGTGGCTCAGCTGTGTCAAAAAGGATTTTGGTTCCATGAGGTTCCAAGGTGTCACAGTAGAGTCCTTGGTTCTGTGAGGCCCCTCTGTAACCCAATTTACATAAATATCAGAATAAGACTCCTTAACACTAATTTGCAATTAAGAGGGCATCACTTATGCAGCCTCGAGGTCTAAAATGGGGTAACTCATAATCTTACATGGACATGAGATTCTAAAAGTGTTTCTTATATACAGTTGCTACATGTGAATTACAATTTAGCCATTATCATAAAACTCACACCAAGTTCCCAGATTCACTCCTTGTTTTTTCTATCACTGCACTCTCGAGCAACATGTATTCTCCGTGTCTTATAACCACCCTTGCTGGGAAAGCAGGCCCTGCATGCCTTGTTCCTGTGCTAAAACATCACAGGCACAGTAAAAGTCTAATTAAGCCTCCTGGTTTCAAGCGCAAGGCTCTGTGTGGCCAGGCAGAGGCAGGCAGGACGCAGAGCTGTCAGCAAAGGAAGGGCCCAGCCAGGTGAGGCAGCCGGGGGATGACGACAGCCTGCAGGGACAGAGGCGCAGGGCACGGACACCGTAGCACAGCCTGGGCTGCACAGGGCACAGGGATGGGCAGCAGCTGCAAGGCCCTGACAGAGCCAACTCCTGCAGCACTTTGGCCATGGCTGCTGGGCCTGGGCCTGAGCCATGAGGAGGAGACAAGTGACCCTTGCAGGCCTGGGGCCTCATTGCCTCCTTGTCCCTGCTCAGCAGCCTGGCAGGGGCCGCCCCATGCTGCTGCCCTTGGCATTGCACATCCCCACATCCCAGTGGGCCGGGAAGAGCCCTGAGCACTGAGGGAGGGACAGGATGTGCCTTGGCAGGGGCTGGGGCTCGGGCCTTGGCCCTTTGCATTCCTGAAACACATGCAGGTTTGCTCAGCATCACAGACACCTTTGCCTTGTTTGTCCCCACCTGTCATCAGTGCCTGCAGTGATGGAACCTGGGGACACTTTCTCCATTTGGTCTCTCTGTGGGTCCCATTAAAACTTCAAGAAACTTCAGTGTTTCAATTTAACTTTGAGTTCTTGAGAAGTTTTTTGAACACTCTCTCAGGGACAGAGTTGAATGTAAACACCAAATCCACGGGAGAGTCATTAAAGTCCTTGTGCTGTGTCTGTGCTGCTGAGCTGGGCTGGGCTCCTGGAACAGAGGCAGCTCCTTGAAACAAAGAAAACTTCTAGAAAGACATTTCTCCTGAGGAGAAATCCTCCTTCAGATGGGTCAACTTTGTTATTTGAAATGTAGACTCAGAGTGAAAGTTTACAGTGGCAAACAACCTTTTCTGCTCCTTTCTCATCAATTGTTAACACTCTCTTTTTTGTTTGTTTTGGTTAATTTTGCTTTTAACAGTAGAGAACATCATTCTGTTACATGGACCATTTGCTTTTGAACTTAGACCTATTGATATCTATGCCTATGGAACCTACACCTATGGAATATTAAGTTTTAAATACAATACGTATGTTTCACGAGCAAAGAAACACCTTGAAGTGAACAATTGTCCCCCAGACCCTCCAGGATCCCTAACTGTTCCCACAGCGTCCATTTAGCACCCCCCCCCCACCAAAAGCATCCCTGGATCCCCTGAATGCTCCAACCCCACCGATTCCCGTTGGAGCGACTTCAGGGAATTCATCTCCAATCATCCCCCCTGGCCTCGGAGCCCCTCATAACACGGTTCTGCGCCTAAAATTCCTGCCATGCCCCGCGGCCTCAAGAGCCCGGTTACAGCTCCCCAAGCTCCCCCCAAGTGCTCCCGAACCGTACACGTTCCCCCGAGGACCTCAAGTCACGGCTCGGACACAAAAGTGTCCCCCAAGCGCCTTCCCGGACCCCAAACGCCCCGTTCGAGCCACTTCCGGGACTACAGCTCCCAGCATGCTCCGCGGCGCACACGGAGCCCTATTCCAGCCGTGACTCCGTCTCCCGTCATGCCCCGCGCCCCACCGACAGCCATTGGAGCCGCGCCTCGAACTCCCGTGATGCTCCGCGGCCCCGTTACACCGTGTTCTACCCGCGCCTACAACTCCCATCATCCCCCGCGCCCCAGAGAGTCCCCTCAGGGCCCGCAAGTGCCCGCCCGGACCCCGAATTATCCGACAGAATCCTTTAGTGCCCCGCCAAGGGCCCACGCGGCTCCCCCAAGTGTCCTCCAGACCCTTAAGTTCTCTAGAAATTCCTTCCCCAGCTCCAAAACATCCCCAAATGTGCCCCAGAAACGTCTCCCTGGACCCCAAAGTAGCCCCTTTTACCCTGTCTGAGAAAATGATGAACACGATTACAAAAGGACTAAAAACAGGACTAATTAGCATAAGAAGGGACAAATCAATAGCCAATAGAGGTCAATGAATTAATGAAGGGAATTGTGTTACTTTGAACAAATGACCAATATTTTTTTAGTTGCTAAACATGTATACCTTTTTCAATGTAAATCTAAAATTAGGTATGGAAAGAACAGTAATAACATTATAAATCTGGAAAATATAATTATATTTTAAAAATAATTACATTTTATTTTTTTAAAAACATAATTTTTTTATGTTTTGGGATGTCAGTCCTTGGTGGGTGAGGTTAGATATGGTGAGGTTGGGGTGAGGAGCAGGTTGTCCAAACAAGGTCAGCCTGCAAGGGGCTCATTCTTCACCGTGCCCAGACCTCCTAAGGAGACATTCAAATGAAGATCACTTGGGGAATGTTTCTGTCACTTCTTCAATGAACTGAAATATTAAAACTGTGCCCTTGATTTAAAAGAAAAAAAAACAAAAAAACAAAATCATGAGATGCACTTTCAAATCTCCCTCAACAGAACTCCAAACTGACTCCAAGCAGCTGCACAAGCCCTGGAGACATGAAGACAACTGAAGAGAGAGAAAGAGCTCGTGAAGGTATTCTGTATTTTCATGAGCCCCACACTGGATTTGGGGCTGAGTCCAGGATGCTTAGGCATGGAGAGAGGGTTGAAGAAGCTGCTCAAGGAGGCAGAAGCAAAACTCCAAGTCCCTTGGAGCATCCCTGGGCCCCACTGAGGGCAGGGAGTGCCAAAGGCTCCCCAGGGACTGCTGAGAGCAGATCCTTGAGGCCAGGATTGCAGGGAGCCGCAGGCTGTGAGCAGGGAACTGCAATGCTGAGCAAGGCCTGGGCTGGTTGGAGGCAGCAGAAAGGCCAAGCCCTGAGCCCAGGCCTGGCACAGCAGGGCCTGTCCCTCCCAGGTGGCTCGGGGCTGCTTGTGGGGCAGTGGGATGGGAGGGGCAGCGAGGACAAATGGCACAAAGCTGTGTGACACTCCCGATCCTCATGGCACTGCGGGCCAGTGTGACACAGCAGGGCCTCATGGAAACAAGAGGCCGTAATGAGCCTGCGGGGCTGTAACACCCCAGAACACTGAAATAATGGGGGTACCCAAAGGTTCTCTTACTCGAGTTTGGTGCACAAGGAGAAATGCCAACCAGATAGTCTCAGGATGAACAGATGCACAGAATATTCTTATTTGCAAGGAACAGTCAAGGATCATAAGTCCAATTCTGAAGTTAATGGCCCATAGAGGGATGGAACCCTAAACCTCGGTGATATTACCACCATATTTTAACCAACTGAGCTAAGAGATCAAAGCAACACACAGCTCTACTGGCAAAATAAAGAAAATCAAGGAACTTGGTAAACCATTTAATGGTTTTTTTGTGGAGCAGGCCCAGCTGAGACACCCTGAGAGGAGCCCAGCGCTCCTTGCCCCTCTCCGCAGACAGGTGAGCGTTGTCTCTTTTCGGGATGACCCCGGCTGTGTCAGGGGGTGCTGCTACATGGACACGAGACAGCCGGTCCTGTCCTGCTGGGTCCCAGCAGTGCCTCGCAGCAGTCCTGTGTCCCCATCAGGATGCTGGCCAAGAGAGGTCCTGGAAGCTGAGGGAGCTGATTTGAAGCCGGCGCGGGTGCCTACAGGTCAAGGCCAAGGGCGTTCCCTCAGGATAGAGCAGTCCTGAGAGGTCTCTAGAATTCAAAGAAATCAGCAGACAAATGCATTGTCCACCAAAAGCTCTTTGATTGGCAGGAGGTTAGGGCTCTGCACCCCACCACAAGGCTTCTTTGCCACGTCCAAATTGCAGTGGCTTTCTGTAGGAATTCTATCAAAAATACCTTCCGTCTTTAGACTGCTGAGGTGATTCCATAGGCAGGGGCTTAGAAAAAAACACATTGTGTCAGAATCCTAGACTTGAAGCTAATGTCCACCTGCTGGCCAGGAGGAGTCTCAGCGCACCAAAGCAGCTCATCTTCCTCACCCCTTCCCTGCATAGGGCTGATTCTGTAGCCACCCTTAGGTCTTCCCCAAGGCTATGTCTAAAGCTTTTTGTCAAGTCACTCTCTTGCCAAGTTAGGCTTCCAGGTTTTTCTTATGTTAACTGGTGCTAAGTACTTCTGGATATCTGTGCTAAGTACTCTTTCCTTCTGTCAATTGCCTGTGCTTCCTTACATCAAACAAAGGCCTTGTTTCATTCCTAAATGTGCCTGATGCTGGCCCAAGTCTTTTGGCACTGCTTGCTTTCCTGTGGCATGTTCTACCTCCCCTGAGAGTAAAGAGGGAGCTGGAGAAGGAGCTTGGCAGGCTGCTCTCCATCCTTTACCAGCAGTCCTGCTTAAGCGGACAAGTCTGAGCTGAGCGCAAATGGAACAGCTGAGCACGGGAAGGGTGGGTGCGAAGGATGATCCAGGAACCGTAGGCCTGGCAGCCTGAGCTTGCTGCCGGGGAAGGCCTTGGAGCACATCCTCCTGAGTGCCATGCCACGGCACGTGCAGGGAACCAGGGGGTGGGAAAGCTCTGCGGAGGGATGGGGACAGCTGCGGGTCTTGGCAGGGCGTTGAGCTGGGGTTGGTGTTGCTGGACGTGTTGGGGAAGGAGTCGTCTGGAAGAGGAGAGGTCTAGGCTGGAACTGGAGTCACTTTGAAGGCACCACCTGTGGTATGGCACAGCTTTGGTTATGGAGGACAGAAGGAATAGCTGGGACTTTTTCTCTTAGTCATCCTGCTTCTCCTGCAGAGAAGAGGAGGGGAGAGCTGTGATTTCTTGGCCACTTAGATATCTGTAGCAGGGGCAGGATTAGGCCTTTTGCAATCTACTCCTTTGTTTGGGCTGCTTTTGTAACACTGAGTGGACTTTCATTCGTGGAGAGCTTTTATTCCTTAAAAGAATTAGGCTCTTAACATGCCTTCCTAGAAAAATGTTTGAAACCAAAGCAAGGCCTTTATTTTGCCTCTGTGTGGTCTTATGCTTTGTAAAGTGACATTCAGTGAATGACCTTAAGGCAGATGTGTTACTGCTTTGAGGTGGGAAGGAAACTTCCAAATCTATCAGGTTCTCAGGCCATTGCTATGAATTTAGGAAGTTTGCAACTTTTTGGAACTACTTGAGTTGAGTAATGGGAAGAAAAGCTTTCCTGAATTGAAGATTCTTAAATGCCAGATCCTTCTCAGCCTTTGCTGCCAGGGTGATTTTGTGCTTCAGGAAATGGCTCCAAGTAGAAAACAATTTCAGCATGGAGTAACAGCTTCTGACAGAGCGCAACAGTTTCCAGCACTTGCTCCAGGTGCTCCTGCCCACATGCCCTGTAGGAAGGAGCACGGCCTCCAGCGCACGTTGGCTTTGGCTGCCCTGTGGCAGAGAAGCGCCCCGGGGCACAGGTCTCTGGGGCAGGAGATGACACCAGCACTGCCAGGGCTCGGGGGGCGGCAGCTCTGCTTGGGCGGGGGCTCCGTCACACCTGCCGATTTCAGCGCTCCCCTGGCCCCAGGGGTCAGAGCAGCATCCGTGCCCTGGCCCACATGTTCCTCGTCTGTGTCACACCCATGGGTTTAGGACGGCCACCGGGTGGGACGTGTCCCAGGGAGGCCGTGCCAGCTTCTGTGCAAGGCCCCGTGGCCTTCCCGCTGCGGCCGCGTCGGCAGCCCTGGGGGCTCCTTCTGCTGCCCTGGGCCCGCAGAGCCGGGCAGCGTTTGCCCACGGTTTGAGCCGCTCCGAAAGATGCTGTCTCAGGGCTGTCTTCGACACTTGGGGTGAGGGATTCCTTCCAACCTGGGCCACTTTGGCTGGGCTGGGGGTGGCCCCAGGGCAGGTGGCAGTGTGTGCATTGGCCCTTTGTGACACGGGGCAGCAGCGGGGTCACCGTGGCATGGAACGGGACAGGGTGTCAAAGGACCCTTTGTGACCCGTGGTGACATAGGTGCTGGCGGTGACACAGCCAGGCCACAGAGCTCGGAGCAGGCGACGGGACAGGACGGGATAGAGCGGTGTCGTGAGGAGCCCCCCCAAGGCACACTCATTCCCGTCTGATCCGGAGCTTTTGCGCGGCGGTATTCCTACAGGTGACCTCGAGGCCAGACCACAGGACTTGGTGACCTGTGGCCTACCCGAGGCTTCTCTTTTGCAGGTACCATCGAGGACTTGTTGACTCGGAGCTCTTCTGAGCCATCTCTCTAGAAGGCGCCCTCAACACCACACTCTGGCATGGCGGGCAGATTTCTTGGCCTCTTCAAAGTCTTCAGGGGGGAAAGAAGGCAAGGCCGTGGAGCACAACAGCCTGAAGAGCCAGAGCAGCTCCAGCCAGTGCAGGACGGTGAGTGGCAGAACTGGGCCACAGGGCTGATGGCTGCAGCCAGCTTGGCTCCATCCTCTCCCACCTGTTGTGGACATGCCCAGGGACAGGACGGAAGAGGGGCTGGGGCTGAAGCTGGCAGCACCCATGCTCCATCCCCTGGGGCATCCCGGGGCAGTCCCAGCCCGGGGAGGACAGGGCTGGGCTGTGTTCTCCGGCCTCTCCCGCAGCCCCTCAGCTCTGCCTGCTCTCGCTCTTTGCCAGATGCAGCCACGGACGGCACACAAGAGCACAGGCCTGCCAGTGGCCGCTTCCGCAGGACACTGAAGGTACCTGCAGCCCTCCCCACCTGGGCTGGGCCTGCTGTCACTGCTCAGCCGAGCACCGCGCTTGGAGCGTTCCATGGAACATCCCTGGCTTTGTTCCCCTGCAGATGTTCCCGAAATTCCTGCGCATTCGGCGTAGGAACACCAGCAGCACTGCAACTGCAGGTACAGCCAAGCTTAACTCCAGGCTGACCAGCTGCCAGGCAGAGCCTGATGTCAGCACAAATTTGACTGCACACTCAGAAAATTTTGTCACTGCAGTGAATGATCTCCGGGCGAAGGCTGCTGTCATGGAAATGACCGAGGGCACGAGCATCACAAACCCTGCCACCAGAATGACTCAAGGCCTCCCAAATACTGACAGCACCCCCACTCCCACCATGACTCATGCTCCCACCGTGCATTTTTTCGAGGAGTGTTCTTTTTCTCCTCAGCAGCGGGTAAGCAGCCTGGGGCCAGGGCTGGAGGCCTCCCAGGATTGTGTGTCCCCTCCAGCCACTGGGTCCTCTCAGCCTCTGAAGCCATTAGAGTACTGTGGGAAGGGAAGCTGGAGAAGTTGCTGCCTTGGACAGTGCTCCAAGTCTTCCCCATGCCTCCTCCAGGTACCAGCCATTGTTAGGAATATTCACCAGACACTAGCATCCCATGCCACTGTGGATGCCGGAATGGAAACTGACATTGTGAGGCTGGCTGACGAACACCCAGCGGACGTGGTGCTGACCCTCCTGCGCTGTGCCCCAACATGTGACAGGTATGGGCCCACCTGCCTTGAGAGCTCAGGGCTCACCGGCCTTTAGGGCCATGGCCCTGCCCGGCCTGTGCAATGGGCTCTGCCAGACAGGTCCAGGACCCTCGGGCCCCTCTGTTTCCCGAGCCTGCTGCCATGCTCCCTCCCTGCCCTTCAGGGCACCGGGGCTCTGTCACCTGGCCCCCAGACCCGCACAGGGCATGGTAGTGTGGCTGAGATGTCCCTCTGACACAGAGCTCTGATCCCACAGAGCTGCTGCCATGATGTGGAGAACCATAGGCTCATCGAGTTCCACGGTGGAGAAGGTGCTGCCAACACTGCTTTGTGTGATGGAGGACTGGCCTCTGTCTCGCATGTCCACCTCTGATGGGGACAATGAGGACGTCTTTGCTCTGGCTGTGAGTTCCTGGGCATTTGCTCACCCCCAGGTCGCCTCTCCAGCAGCTCTCCATCCTCTCCCTGCCTCAGGCCCTGGGCTGAAACCTGGGCCAAGGGCAGGCTCAGGGGGCACCAGGCCTGCTGCTCCCCCTGCGTCTCCCCTGGGGCCCTGCCACATGGACACCTCAGCACTGAGCGCTCTCCTCGGCAACTTCTTTTGCAGGCGACTCTGGTGGTGTGGGTGATTGTCCAGGTGCCTGAGTGCCACGAGGCACTGATCCTTTATTCCTCCCGCCTCTTTGTGGCTCTGCTTTTCCATGTTGTCATCACCACGCAGCAGATGCCACCACAGGAAGTCGATCACTTCTGGAGAGCATGCCGAGAGGAACACCGCCTTCCCAGCGACACCAACAGGTCTCCGTCCTACTGTCCTTCCCATGTCCTTGTGGCCAGTGCCAGTGCTCCCAGTGTGACCCGGGCTTTGCTCTGCACACAGGTTTGCAGTGCAGGCCGTGAGGTCCCTGCTCTGCCGGCTGGAGTGTGACAATGAGGTGATCGCTGTGGAGTCCAAGCATGGCTGGGACACGCTGCCCTGTGCTGACACCCAGCACTATGCTATGGCTCTGCTGGCCAGGTGAGATCCCCTTCTCCCTGCTGTCCCTGGAATTTGTGCCCTGTGCCCAGGCTGCCCCACACAGTCCCTGTGGTCGTGGGCCAGAGGGCCTCGTCACTTTAGGGATGGCCGAGCAGACTGGAAAAGGCTGGGAGAGGAGGGTGCACAGGAGTGGCCGCCTCCCAAAGCACCCACGTCCTCTGCAGGGATGCTGGGGAAAGACTGCCCCTCTATGAGTCAGTCCTGAGAAATGTGTGCCCCCCCACCTCAGGCTCTTTGTTCCTTTTTGCCCCTGACAGGGAGATGCGCCATGTCTCGATCGCTTTGTCTTCCTGCGTCGCAACCCACTTGCTCCGGCTGCTCAGCACTGAGAAGCCAGGCTGCGATCTGCCTCTCCTGGCATTCCTAGTGGAGGTGAGCCTGAAGGCCAGCGCGGCCTCGCTGAGCTGCCTCCCAGCTCTCTGCCCTCTCGCAGCCGCATCCCTGGCCTGGGATGGAACCAGGGCCCTGTGCTGCTGCCTGGGGCTGGCCCTGTGCACTTCTGGGCTCCTGCCAGCCGGGCCCTGTGCCACTGCCCTCTGCCTTTCAGGTCCTGCAGTACATGAACTTGGCTAACTGCGGTGACAACCTCCTGGAGATCATGTCCAGGTACCTGCAGATCGAGTGCAGGCAGAGGTGTCGCCTGGCGCTCAGAGGCCTCCTGGTGCTCAGCAAGGATCCCCTGATGGTGAGAAGGGGGCAGCAGCTGAAGCTGCACTGGGGAGAGCAGCCCCATGGGCTGGCTGGGCTTCAGGAGCTGAGGCAGCTGCTCCCAGCTCTCCTGCCTCAGCTGCCCGAGTGCTTTGGGACAGGCCCTTGGTCTCTGGGCCCTGCGGCAGCAGGCTGGGCTTTCAGTGCCAGGGCGCTGTCGCTGGTGCAGCTGCTGACGGCTTCACAGCACAGCCTTGTGTTCCACACAGGCCAGAAAAATGTGCTGTCTGTCTCAAAGCTTTGTGGATCTGCTGGGCGATGAAGATGGAGTGGTGGTTGCCCTGACCCTGCGTGTGCTTACTAATATGCTGAAGAACGAAGACATCCTGGTATCCAGCACCACCGCCCCAAAGCTGGCTGAGGCACTCCTGGCGCTCTTTAACAATGTAAGGTTCTGCAACCCGAGCCACAGGCACTGGGTGCTGCCCAGAAACTTTGTGCTGTCTGCATTTTCAGGCCTTTGCCTAGGTGGGCCTGGAGTAATTGGTGCTTAGGTTTTTTCCTTTCCTCTAGGAAAATAGCTTCATGCAACTGCTCTCCATTGACCTCTTCCGTAAGGTGATGGAGGTGGTAGTGGATGAGGGAAAAAAGCCCCTGAAGACAATTGTCAACAAGAGCCTGCAGCTACTTTTAATCTACTGCCGTGATGAGAACCGGCGTGTGGCAAATGTGAGGTTTTGTGCATGCCTGGGAAGGGGGCTGAGCCGCCTCCTGCCCTGGTGCCACGCAGGCTGCGTCCTCCTCCAGGCCTTGGCACAGGGATGCGGGTCCTTGTGCCCTGGGCTGTGGTGCCATCTCTGCATCTCTGCTGCTCTTCAGGCCTCTCGGGAAACCCTGCATTGTGCGGCCAAGTTCCTGGAGTGGAGGGATCTCGAGGAGGTAGTGAGGAAGAAACATCCCTTGAATATCGATGAGTGTAAGGTAAGGATGGCTTGGAGAAGTGCCAGCCTCAGCCTGGAGAAGATCCGTGGCCGCGGGGCTGGCAGCCGTGGCCCCTGCCCAGCGCTGCACCCAGGGGCTCCGGCCTGCGCCCCACACGCCGCTCCCTTCCCTGGGCCCCGCGGGCTCTTCTCCAGGCTCCTGCGGCCCCGAGCCGGGTGCCCGTGGAGTCCCGGCCCAGCGGGGCTGCGGGGCGGGGCGGCAGCGCCGCTCCCCGGGCAGCAGCCGGCCCTCTGCCCCCTCCAGAGCCCGGCACCAGCGGCTGCTGGCCGGGCCTCAGGGCCGTGCGGGCAGGGGAGGCCGGGGCTGGGCGCGGCCAGAGCCCGGCCCAGGGGCTGAGCCCGCGCCAACCCTTCCCTCCTGTCGCTCTCTCCAGCTGGCAGACGACAGGAGCCGAGCGGCCGAGCACCTGCAGAACCCACAGGAGTCCCTGCGAGAGACGGCCATGGGGTTTATCGGTGAGCCACGAGCCCGGGCTCCCTCCCCGGCCCGCCGCAGCTCGGCCCCGGCCCCGGCTGCTGCCCCGGCTGCAGCGGCATCCGGGCCCGGCGCCGTGGAGCCCCGCCTGCCCTCGGGGCTGCTGCCGCCCTCTGGCAGCCGTGCCCTGGGGCGGCAGCAGGCGGCAAGGGCCCGGGCTGAGCCCTGCCGGGGCAGGAGGCCGTGTGGCCACAGGGCTGGCAGTGGCGCTGGCAGGGAGCCGTGCCGCTGGGGCCGTGACACGCTCTGTCTTCACAGGCATGGCCGGCTGGTAGATGAGGGTGTAGCAGGGAGAGCTCCAGCTCATCGCCAGGGGTGAGTGAGGGCAGCGGGTTGTCAGCGGCTCTGGCGGGGGAAGCTGCACTGCCTGGGCCGAGAGCTGCAGTCCCCGGCTGTGGAGGGCTTTGCTCCTTGTGTGGACGAGGGCTGGAGAGGGCACAACACACAGAGATTTCAGGGGCACGTGGGGGATTCGTGGCAAGCACCTTCTGGCTGATCCCAATGTCTCCTGCTTCCTTCTGGGTGGGATGGCCCTGGCCGGAAGATCTCCTAGGATTCCCACAGATCCCGGCTCTGACCATGGCTCTGTTCTTCTCTCTTCCAGTCCTTCAAACCCAGAGGCAAGACAACAGCCCGTCATGCTCTAAGCTGCAAGATGAAGCCCGGTTTCCGCAAAAAGCTCAACAACTGGGGACGTCTTCTGAATCCAGTGAACCAGTGTCCCAAGAACACACCAGGAGACACTGAAGAGGACACCATCTCTCAGTGCTGCTGGAGCTCCACGCACAGCTGAGGCTGAGCACAATTCCCACGGCTTCAGGCCTCTCCCTGTTTGTAGTTAGCTCCCTCCCTCCAGCCCTCAGACCCTGCCCATGCCCTATTTTTCCCTCCACTCTCCACCCCTTTTGACAGCTCCTTCCCTCCCAGCCCTCACACCCTGCCCATCCCCCCTTATTCCCTCCCAGCTCATCCCTTTGCTTTGCCTTTCATTAATAAACACTTTGGCTTATTCAATTTACCTGCATCTCTGTGGACCTGAAGCGGCATAAAAACCGGAGCCCTGGCACACACAGGCCCCTGCTGCCGTCCTCTTGCGTGCTGTCTTTTGTGCAGAGACACAGAGGAGCGAGGCCGCATCAGGCTGGAAAGGTGCCTGTGCTGAAGGTCCAGTTCCACAACACTGTGCAGTTTAAGGTCCAACTGAGCAGCCTGAAGCTCCTGGATTTTGGAAAAGCCAACCTGAGTATGCTCTGGGCCCAGCTGTGAGGGATTCCACGGCAAGCATCTACAGAGAGCAAAGGAGCTTGGAATGCTGAAAGCTTTCAGGAATAGCTTCCTGAAAGCACAGCAGTGCTCCACCCCTGCACAGGGGCAGGGAGAGGGCAGAAGCAGAGACCATCAGGCCTTAACAGGGAGCTTTGGGTGTGCCTAAGGGCAAGTGAAGCAGCAGCAGCATGGTGGCCGAGACTCGGACGCGTGACTGAGCCCATGGCCCGAGCGCCGTCAGGCAGTGCCGGGATCCCGGCTGCGGTTCTGGTGCCCAGAGCTGAGGAATCGCAGCCCCTGCCTCAGAGCCTGTCAGAAAGCCAAGCAAGTGAGAGCAGAGGGAGGGCAGCCTTCCAGTCTCTCTTGGGCATGGCCACAAAGCAGCCCCTGCTTCTCCTTCCTCCGCCTGTGTTTGGGGTGTGCTGATGGCAGCGCCAGACAGGCTGTGCTCTGTGTTCCAAAGGCTGTGGAGAGCGGGCACGAAAAGTGCTGCGTGCACAGCGGAGAGTCCTGGAAGGTGCTGGCAAGAGCGTCCTGCGGGAACAGGGCTGTGGTCTCTGGCCGGGAAGAGCCTGGTTTTGCTGCTGTGAGCGCAGGCAGGCGTCGAGGCAGGTGAAGAGGCAGCGGGCAGCTTGTGTTTGTAGAGGGCCTGGGGCTGCGTGTGCGAACCTCCACCTGGAATCACACTGGGAGAAATCCCAGCTAGAGCTGGAGCGCCTGTCCAAAAAGCACCAAAAGGAATTCAGCCTTGCCAGGGTTTCTTAAGAGTGTGTTGGTGTTCCCCAGGAAAGGTACACATTTGGGGAAATGCCGCTGGGGAAAGGGGGCTTGCTGCGGCAGGAAAGCGCTTTCCTAGGAGCTCCCAGTGATGTAGGAGCAGCTGTCCCTCTTTAGCTCTCTGTGGTCCTTTCAGTCTTTGAGGCCCGTTGCACTTGGCAGATGGACAAGGGAAGGGAGAAGGCTGTGAAGAGCGGGTTTGGAATCCACCTGGACCTGCGGAGACCAAGGCCAGCCCCTGCAGCAGGGTGTGTTCCCCCCCTTTGGACACAGGTGTGAGCAGGAGCATCTCTGTCCAGCTGCCAGCCCCAAAGCTGTCTTTGAGAGCTGTGAATTCAAAGGCCTTCGCGCACACACCTCTCACATCTTACCTGTCTGCTGTGTTTCAACTCTTGGCAATATGCATTTGCCTCTTGCTTGCTGGAAGCTGCTGCGGCCCAGAGGGTCCGCACCGAGCTGGGCTGTGTGGGCCAGGCGGCACGGAGAGTCTTGGCTGATCTTGGGGTGTCCGTGGCCTCAGAAAAGGCTTGGAAGATTTGCCTCCCAAGGCGCCATGCTCACTGGCTCTCCCTGTGCATCTTGGAGAGAACAAGGCAGGCATTTCTGGCAGCTGGGCATTAGCAGGCCTTCAAACGGGGGCGTGTTGTGGAGCAGGCCCAGCTGAGACACCCTGAGAGGAGCCCAGCACTCCTTGCCCCTCTCCGCAGACACGTGAGCGTTGTCTGCTGTCGGGATGACCCCGGCTGTGTCAGGGGGTGCTGCTACGTGGACACGAGACAGCCGGTCCTGTCCTGCTGGGTGCCAGCAGTGCCTCGCAGCAGTCCTGTGTCCCCATCAGGATGCTGGCCAAGAGAGGTCCTGGAAGCTGAGGGAGCTGATTTGAAGCCGGCGCGGGTGCCTACAGGTCAAGGCCAAGGGCGTTCCCTCAGGATAGAGCAGTCCTGAGAGGTCTCTAGAATTCAAAGAAATCAGCAGACAAATGCATTGTCCACCAAAAGCTCTTTGATTGGCAGGAGGTTAGGGCTCTGCACCCCACCACAAGGCTTCTTTGCCACGTCCAAATTGCAGTGGCTTTCTGTAGGAATTCTATCAAAAATACCTTCCGTCTTTAGACTGCTGAGGTGATTCCATAGGCAGGGGCTTAGAAAGAAACACATTGCATCAGAATCCTAGACTTGAAGCTAATGTCCACCTGCTGGCCAGGAGGAGTCTCAGCGCACCAAAGCAGCTCATCTTCCTCACCCCTTCCCTGCACAGGGCTGATTCAAATCCAGAAAGCAGTCACGACCTCCTTTTCTTCCTTCACTTGTCTTCATCTCCAGGGCTTGTGCAGCTGCTTAGAGCCAGTTTGGAGTTCTCTTATGTAGGAAAATTTCAAAGTGCATCTCCTGATTTTTTTTTTCTAATCAAGGCTGCATTTTTTTTTTATTTTTCAGTCCATTGAAGAGGTGAAAGAAACATTCCCCAAGTGATCTTAATGCTGAGTGTCTCCTTAGGAGGTCTGGGCATGGAGAATGAGCCCCTTGCAGGCTGACCCTGTTTGGACAACCTGCTCCTCACCGCAACCTCACCGTGTCTGAAATCATCCACCAAAAACTGACATCTGAAATAATTTTTGTAAATTATGAATTTTTTTTAAAAAAAAAATTATAAGGAAATTATATTAATATTTATAAATATATAAAATATTATTATATATGTTTTAACCTATGTTTGACATGTACTTTAAAAAATCGATACATTTTTAGCAACCCAAAAAATTATTGGTCATTGGTTCTAAGTTACACAATTCCCTTCATTAATTCATTGACAACATCTGGCTATTGATTCTATCCCGCTTTATGCTAATTAGTTCTATTTTTACTCCTTTTGTAATCTTCTTTATCGTTTTCTCAGACAGGGTAAAAGGGGCCACTTTGGGGTCCACGGAGACATTTCTGGGGCACATTTGGGGCAGTTCTAAACCTGGGGATGGAATCTGAAGAAAATTTGGGGTCTGAAGGACATCTGGGGGAGCCGGGTGGGCACTTGGAGGTCAGGGAGGGGAATCTGGGGCCCTTCGGGGTCCGGGCGGGCACTTGGGGGCCCTGAGGGGACTCTCTGGGGCGCGGGGGATGATGGGAGTTGTAGGCGCGGGTAGAACACGGTGTAACGGGGCCGCGGAGCATCACGGGAGTTCGAGGCGCGGCTCCAATGGCTGTCGGTGGGGCGCGGGGCATGACGGGAGACGGAGTCACGGCTGGAATAGGGCTCCGTGTGCGCCGCGGAGCATGCTGGGAGCTGTAGTCCCGGAAGTGCATAAAGCCGAGCTGTGGCGGGGCCGGGAAGGCGCTTGGCGGACACTTCTGCGTCCGAGTCGCGACTTGAGGCCCTCGGGGGAAACGTGTGCGGTTCGGGAGGAATTGGGGGGAACTTGGGGAGCTCGAACCGGGCGCTTTAGGACACGGGGCACAGCAGGAATTTTCGGCGCGAGACTGTGTTGGGCAGAGCTCTGAGAGCACGGGGGATGATCGGAGATGAATTCCCAGAAGTGGCTCTAACGGGCATCTCTGGGGTTGGGAGCATTCAGGGGAGTCGGGGACGATTTTGGGGGGTTCCAAATAAATACTGAGGGGGCACTTAGGGATCCTGGAGGGTCTGGGGGAAACGTAGGGTACACATGGGGGGGAGGGGGGATACGGGGGCGGGGTTCTGTGGAGCGCGGGGCATGACGGGCATTGTAGTCCGGGGTGCAATGGGGCTCAATTGGGCCGCGGTGCATGACGGGAGTTGAAGGCAAAACCGACACCAGGCACCGCCCCGAGGCCCCGGTTTCCTGGCACTGATTGGGTGCTGGCGGTGACGGGCGGGAGCCTCGGCAAATGGGAGTTTGCGGAGGTGGGAACAGCCGATTCAACCCCTCTGTCCTTCCCAGTACAGCCCAGTTCATCCCCAGTACAGCCCAGTTGTACCCCAGTGCCCCTTCAGTCCCCCCCTTTACAGCCCATTTCATCACCAGTACAGCCCAGTCCCTCCCAATACACCTGAGTTCATTCCCATTCCCTTCCAGTTCCCCCCAGTATCTTCCATAGCACGCCCCAGTATTCCCCAGTCTTCCCCACAGTGTTGCCATTGTCCCCAGTTTGTCCCAGTGTGTCCGTGGCCACAGCCCCTTGCAGTGGCCCAGGGCAGGTTGGGATGCTGATCCACCCTCACAGCCGGCCCAGGGCAGGGCTGGAGTGGTTTTGGTGGCCCCTTGGGCTGGCACACACTTGAGGAGTGTGTCTGTTTTCAGTGGGGAAAATTACAAGTTTTACGTTGCTTCAAAAATAGAAAAGCCCTTTTTGCCTGAGTGCAGGCAGCTCTCTGAGCAAAGCAGGTCCCAGGTGAGTGAGGACAGGCAGGATGGGCTTGGGGAATGTTATCCATACTAGGTCAGACCTCAAGGCACAGCTTCTCTGGCCAGGCCAGGCATTCTGAGGAGAGGCCCTGGATCAATATCAATCACAGAATGCTGCAATCACCTCTGCTCCAAAGAGAACAGTAATAAAACACACCCTTTATAACAGGAATGTGACTTTCTTAGAAGCTCTTTGAAATCTTTCTCCATAACTGCAGTACAAAACCTTCCTAATGAACTGCACCAGAGCAGAGGGAAATCAAGGCAGAGCCGTGGTTTGTCAGGACTTGCTTGATCCCAAAGAGCCCCGTGGTGCATTTGGTGCTGAGCCCTCAGGGCCTGAGAGGAGATGGCACAAACCTTTCCAGGAGTCCAAGTCAGAGGAAAAACCCAACGTGTCTCAAAGCATTCCTGGGGCCCACTGAGGTCCATCCCCAACACAGGCTCCTCATGGACTCCTTGGAGGAGAGAACTGGAGGCCAAGAGTGCCCAGAAACCTCTCAGAGACGGAGTGTGGGAAGGAAAACCCAAAGTACCTTAAAAGACATTGAGTATCTCAGAGCATTAATGAGCCCCACTGAGTGTCAGTACGAAGCCTCTCTAGGGACTAATTACAGCAGATAATTGGAGGCCATGACTGCACAAACCTCTCAGAGTGATTCAGTGTCAAAAAGTAGTACTTTAATGACTCTTGAGTAACTTGAGGCATTAATGAGCCCCACTGAGTGTTGTTAGTGACAAAACATCTCAAGGGACTAATTACAGCAGACAATTGGAGGCCGTGATTGCACAAACCCCTCAGAGACTCCCAGGCAAAAGCAAAACCCAAAGTGCTCTGAAAAACCTGCAGTCCCTGGGAGCACTGAGGAGCCCCCCAGGGCCATTCCTGACCAAGGCTCCCCAGGGACTGGTCCCAGCAGATCCCTGGGGCCACTGGGATGGATGTGGGGGGATGCTGAGGGCAGGACAAGGGGGTGACAGTGCCCAGCCTTGCTGGGGCTGTGCCAGGAGGCCCCAGGGCCTCAGGACAAGGTGTCCCCTCCCAGCCCTTGGTGGCCCAGACCCTGCTGTGCCCCAGGGCACCAAGACTTGGCTTCTCCTGGGCACTGCCAGCCCTGCCGGGCCCTTGGCCACGTCCAGCACAGCTTGTCCTGCGCTGTCCCACAGCTGCTGCTGTGTCCCTGCAGGCTGCACACTCCCATCTCGCTGCCCCCCTGGCTCTGCCCTGCATTTCCCTTTCTCTTCTCCCTGATATCCTGGGATGGAACGTGTGAGAATGGTTCAAAGCTGTACCAGGGAGGGTTTAGACTGCACAGGAGAAAGTCTTTCTTTACTGGGAGGGTGACTTTGGGGTTTCAAACTTTGGGGTTTCAAAGCAGGGCTGATGGCTGTCCCAGGAAAGGAGCTGGGACAAGGTGTCCATCGCTCAGGAGCTGTAATTTGGATTGTCACTTGCCACTGTTCCTCTGAGCTCTTCTCTGTTCCAGAGATGGGCTCTTAATGAGCTGGTGGCTCTCCTGAGATGGGCCCGGGAGCAGCCCGGGCAGAGAATGAACTGAGTTTGTCCTGCTGCCATTGTTGGTGCCCTGTCTGGGAGTGCAGATGAGTCTCTTCTCTCTTAACCTGACACAACCCAGCAGGAGCGTCAATCTCCTGAGGCAGCCGTGTTTGGAGGCTGCACACACAGGCACTGGTTTTGTGTAACAGATGATACCAGATCCTTGGGATGGCTTTCCAGAAATGCACCATGCTTAGAGGAAAGGCTTTGTTCTTGGCCTGGCAATGGATTTGTTCAGGGCCAGGATCACAGATTTGTTCCCAAGGCTGCAGATGAATGGATTTAGGAATGGGAACAGGACTGTGTTCAGCAGAGCTCCAGTTCTGTTGGTCCTCAAGGAAACAACTTCTGCAGGACACATGCAGAGAGCAATGCAGCTCCCACGGGCAATGGATAAGGTGATGGGATGGGAAGAACACGTGGTCAAAGCTTTCTTCCTCCCAGAGGCTGCTGGAAGATGCAGAACACAGAAAAGGACACAGATGTCAAATGCCAGAGTCAAACATAAGGAGCCCAGCACGACACACGGTAAGAAGACAGAGTCTGTTTCCCAAAGCAGGCTGGTGTCAGAGCAGGACAGTTTGAACAAGGGGGAGTTGTCCCAGAGGAAATGGGGGATTTTGAAGCTAACCCCCAGGGCCCTTTCTGCCTGGGCACTGTCCCGCTACACCGTCCCCAGCCTATAATGCTGCAGGGGGTTATTGTGGCCAAAATGCAGGAATCGACACTTGGACTCATTAAACTTCATTTTGTTAGACTCTGCCCACCCATCCAACTGTTCCAGATTATTGGAAGAAGTGGATATTTCTGACCAGACTTCTCTGGATGTGAATTACAGAAAAATAGATTATTATAATGCTGTTTGGGAGAACGCAAGTTCTAGTCAAACAGTTGTATGTACTGATATGAATGAGATTTAATTTAGGATTTTGAATAGAAAATATACCCGGCTCCTGGGAAAAAATAAGGAAGTCTCAGCCTTTGAGACGAAGATGCTTCTAGAAAGGAAGTAATTTTGAAGTTCCGGCTCCTAGGCATAAAAGGAGGTCTCTATTTCTTTTGAGATAGTGATGATTTTAGAGAAAGAAGAAGAGAATCCTTGCTTTATATTAGAAAAGCATTCTTAAAATGGTACCCCAAACATGCAGAGGCCCATAAGCAGCTTGGGAACCTGTTATATGGGTGGGACTGCACAGAATCTGCAAAAATTCCGTGTGGTTGCAGATTTGTGACCATGAGAACCACCAGACCTTTTCCTGTGGCATGTATCTCCATAAACTCTAGAGAGGCTCCTCTCCCAAGGTGATGCAGGATTGTGTTTAAATAGCTGCAACTGGCTAAAAATCATGGTTTTCTCTCTGTTGAGTGGGAAAGTGAACGGTTTGTGGTAAGTGAAAAGATGTTTGAATGTCTCATTTTTCCTTTTTCTCTTTTCTTAGTGTATGCTAATAAAATCTATCTGTTTTTACTTTTAGGTTGAGCCTCTTTCAGCTTTTTCTCCCAAAATCTTATCTCCCAGCTAGTAAACAAAATTCAGCAAACATAAAACCACCACAGGAAGGGACAGCATCTGCCTTGCCAGGGGCTGGAGCTCAGGCCTTGGCCTTTTGCATTCCTGAAACACATGCAGGTTTGCTCAGCATCAGAGACACCTTTGCCTTGTTTGTCCCCACCTGTCATCAGTGCCTGCGGTGTTCTGCTCTAACTGGAACCTGGGGACACTTTCTCAGGCGTGTCCCTCAATGGGACCCATTTAAAACTTCAAGAAACTTTGGCGTTTTTAATCTGACTTTGAGTCCTTGAGAAGTTTTTTGAACACTCTCTCAGGGACTGAGTCTGATGTAAACAACAGCAAATCCCTGAGAGGCTCATTAACATCCTTGTGCTGTGTCTGTGCTGCTGAGCTGGGCCGGGCTCCTGACACAGAGGCACCTCCTGGCAACCAAGATGAGCTTCAAAAAGGCATTTCTCCATCAAAGTGGCTCCTGTGCACAGCCCAGCAGGGCTGGGGCACTGCTTGCAGCCACCCTGGGCCCAGCACACAGGCACAGAGAGCTTCAATCACTCAGGGCTGGGAAGATGCTGAGGACTGACTGGGCGAGAATCATTTCCAGCCCTTGACACTGGAAGCCTCTGGCTGCAGGACAATGCAGCTGCAGCTCCTGCAATGATCTCCTAAAGCAGGAACATCCCATTATGGATTCTGTAAGTACAACTCAGACTATCTCTGCTGTAACCATGTGGACATGCTCAGGGCTTCTGCTCACTCCAGGAATATTTCCAGGACAATAATTTTTATAAAGATAAAATTTACTGAGTCATTGTTTTCAGTTTCTTACTCCTGGTGAACGGGGGGGATAAATAATAAACAACTTCATGTTTAAAAGTCCCTAAGGCATCTGAACTATACCTCCAGTGCTATTCATGGGCTCCCAAAAGTGCTTTCATCCACTCCTTTGCCCATGGACAGCACCAGCATCACCTTCACTGGAGCCATCAGGCTTAGTCTGACCTGTCCTTTCTCCAAGCTCCAAACAGAACCTGCCCCCAGCCAGTGCCCTGCAAGCAGGCAGGTTTCTGTAGGGCCAAGGAGAGTGCACAGAGATTTGGGGTCTGTGAGTGCTGGCAGGGAGAGATCAGGAACAGGGAAATACCTCCAGGAGAAAAATCTCCAGGAAGCAGAGAGAAGATCAGGAAATGAGAGAAAACAAAACCCAGAAATGCTGTGGCAGGGAGAGATCTCCAGAGGATCCTTTCCAGTGCAGCCCCTCCCTCGGAACAAGCCCCCTCCCTCTTGTCCCCCAGCCAAGCCTCTGCCCTCAGGGCTGGGGGTCTGTTGGGGGTCAGGTTTGTTCCTTCTTTCTCTAAAGAATTTTTTCCCCAGAAGTTACCAAGGAGACCAAGTGTTGGATACTTGAGGGTACTTAACCAAAACAAAGAGGTGGACAAAGTTAGAAGGAAGAGATAATGCAGGTAAAAGACAAAGCTTGAGACAGCTGCGGGCTCTTCTTTTTTCGGCGTTCGGGGGGAGAGGGAACGGCTGTTGCTGGCTGGAAAAGTTTCAGCTTGGTGCTCTGAGGATCCTGCAGAGACACCGAAACCAAACTGCCCTATTTTTTGTGAAACAAAACCCTCAAGGATCTTGGTACTGTTTTCGTTTATTATTAATGCTGTAGTTGTTTGGTGAGGGTTTTTTTGTGTTTGTTTACTTTGTAATACATACTAATAAAAAACTGCTATTCCTATTTCCCAAATCTTTGCCTAAGAGCCTGTGATTGTAATTTATAATTAAAAAAGAAAAAAAAAAGAGAGTGAAGGGGGGGGGGGTTACACTCTCCATCCCAAAAGAAACTGCAGTTGTTGTTTTTATTATTACCTAGCAGATACCTGTCTTCCCAAACCAAGAGAGGGTCCAAGGCATGAAGCCCCTCCTGTGCAGGCAGAGCTGCAGCAGAGCCATGGGGCAGCTCTGCAGCCCCGGGCCCAGTTCCCTCTGCAGAGCACAGGGCTGGGAGCAGCTGCCTGGCACTGGGGGGCTCTGGGAGGGGGCACAGCTGGCTCAGGGTGACCCTGTCCCCAGTGCCCGGCTGTGGGCAATGCTGTCACTGCAGCCAGGGAAGGAGCTCCATCTCATTTAATCCAGTGCCATCATTAGGACACTTGAAAGTCTCCCTGAGATTTCCTTCCAAGCTTCCAGCTTCCCTCCACAATGCAAACCTGCCCTGTAGCATCTTTGTGTTATCTGAAAGCCCCACGGGGAGACACACAAGTTCTGTGATGGAGAAAATGCTGTTGGGTTGGTGGAATGAGTCCCGTGTGTTCTTGGGTACAAATGTGGGGCTGAGCCCTTGAGAAGAGGATGGACATTGGGTGGACTGTGGTGGATCCATCAGCTCTCAGCAGTGTCAGGACGGTTTTTAAAGGAAACATGGGAGGGTGATCATCCTGTGTAGGGGACAGGTGAAAGCCCAGAGAATCCTGGAACAGGACAGGGTGACAGAGGTCCTCCCCTCATTCTCCATGCACCACCTTGCCTCAGAGAACTTGCTCTGTTCTCCCTAAGCGCAGCAGCAGAAATGCTGAGTTTCTGACATCAAAAATAGTCAAGTGGAGATGAAGAAAAGCTGTTGAAAAAACTCTAGAACATTTAAACAGACTTTACCATTCCTGGTCACTGGCAGTGGGAGTACAAGCTGACAGAGACTTCTGTATTAACAGGGTTTCAAAGTGGAACACGAGGACGGGTTCCCTGTCCCCCTCTCACGTCTGCACGGCAAGGCTGAATTATAAAAACCCTGCATGTAATTGCCCTGAACCTGAAGACCCACTCAGCCAGCACCAACCAGGGCTCCCCAGTTGGAGTTTAAGGAAAATCTGCTAGAAAATCAAAAGGCTGTCAGTGTGATACAGAAGAATGGTCTGTGGGAAAAGGCTTTGATTTTACTGAAAGAACTTTCTCCTAACCTGTCACTGATCTTTTCTCCTTGAACAGGCCCCCATGGCCAGACACAGCAAATGTCCAACAGCAGCTCCATCAGCCACTTCCTCCTGCTGACATTGGCAGACATGCGGCAGCTGCAGCTCCTGCACTTCTGCCTCTTCCTGGGCATCTCCCTGGCTGCCCTCCTGGGCAACGGCCTCGTCATCAGCGCCGTAGCCTGCGGCCACCACCTGCACAGCCCCATGTTCTTCTTCCTGCTCAACCTGGCCCTCAGCGACCTGGGCTCCATCCTCACCACTGTCCCCAAAGCCATGCACAATTCCCTCTGGGACACCAGGACCATCTCCTATGAAGGATGTGCTGCACAGGTGTTTCTGTTTGTCTTTTTCATTTCAGCAGAGGTTTCCCTCCTGACCATCATGTGCTATGACCGCTACGTGTCCATCTGCAAACCCCTGCACTACGGGACCCTCCTGGGCAGCAGAGCTTGTGCCCACATGGCAGCAGCTGCCTGGGCCAGTGCCTTTCTCAATGCTCTGCTGAACACAGCCAATACATTTTCCCTGCCCCTGTGCCATGGCAATGCCCTGGGCCAGTTCTTCTGTGAAATCCCACACATCCTCAAGCTCTCCTGCTCACACTCCAAACTCAGGGAACTTGGGCTTCTTTTGTTTTCCATCTGTTTATGTCTTGGTTGTTTTGTGTTCACGGTTTTCTCCTATGTGCAGATCTTCAGGGCTGTGCTGAGGATCCCCTCGGAGCAGGGACGGCACAAAGCCTTTTCCACCTGCCTCCCTCACCTGGCTGTGGTCTCCCTGTTCCTCAGCACTGGCACATTTGCCTACCTGAAGCCCCCCTCCATCTCCTCCCCATCCCTGGATCTGGCATTGTCAGTTCTGTACTCGGTGGTGCCTCCAGCCCTGAACCCCCTCATCTACAGCCTGAGGAACCAGGAGCTCAAGGATGCCCTGAGGAAAATGATGAGTAGATGCTTTTCAGGAGCAACAAACTGCCTGTTTTCTTGGCCATAATTTTCAGAATGGAACTCATGACAGGCTCAAAAGGCCTTCCCAGGTCTTTGGTAGTGTTCAATGGGTTTTTCTGTCAGAAAATTATCCCCAGTGAAATTTTTTTAATCACCCCCATCTAATTCACTGTCTGCCTCTTGAATTTTATCCAGAAGCTCTGTAAACCAGGATTTACTGTATTGCTACATTTCAAGAAAATAAACTACCTTGCAGTGCTTGTTTTTCCTGGGATCCCATCTTTGTAACCTGCATGAAGTTAGAGGGGAGAAGGGGAAAAGAGTCCCAGCACAGCTACACTGCCAGGGAGCAGCAGTGCTTGGTCCTTTCAGTGCTGCTCTTCCCAGCTCCAGCCTCTCCTTCCCAGCCCTTCTGTGGCTGTAAGGCCGCAGTGCTCTGGCACATTGGTCACTGTCCTGCTGCGTGTCCCTGCTGTGACCACAGGCAGGGACTGGCCATGGGCACTGCTGGGACACAGCTGGGCTCCAGCACAGCAGCTCCAGCAGCACAGGGAGGGCAGGGCAGGAAGGCTTTGCTCTCCCTGCAGAGTCACTCTCAGGAACAGGCCCAAGGAACAGACTCTGCAGAGGCTCCTTGTGCTCCTTTTTCTCCCAGGGCTCAGTGGGATGACATCAGGGTCCCAGCGTGGCCTTCAGGGGACTCAGGGCTGCCTCAGGTTCTGCTTGTTGGTGGCCAGGGCCCATCAGATGGTGAATGGCCTGTGCTGAACCTTCCTGGGGCTCTGCAGCTTGTGCCAGGGCTGATGGCAGGGGAATGTTTGTCTGGAGGGCCTTGGGAGCTGCCAGGAGAACACAGGGGAGCTGCAGGGACAGCGTGTGCCAGGGATCAGCAGGGAGTGGAGCTCCCTGGGCACAGGCCTGGCCAGGGTGGGGTCACGCCGAGATCAAGGACTGAATGTCTGCTGTGAGCCAGGAGAGCTCTGCAGCCCCAGGGGACACAGCAGGCACAGGGAGAGGAGTCTGGGCACTGACTGCTCTGGCCCTCAGGGAACTTCCCCAGGAGGATCCAGGGCAGCCCCAAGGCCATGTGGCAGCCCTGGAACAAGGCAGGCAGCTCTGAGCAGCCTCCACGGCCCCAGCAGAGCCTGTGTGGGAGGGGGTCAGTGCAGGGAGCACCATCAGCTGCCTCTGTCTCCCGGGCTGAGCAGCAGAGCCCAGCAGAGGCAGCCCAGGGCCCCGGGCAGCACAGCCCCCGTGCTCTGCAGAGCAGCAGCCCCAGCTCGGGGCTGTGGGCAGCAGGGCAGGGGCTGCAGCAATGGCTGCTCAGGCCAGCACAGACGTGTTCCCCTGGGAAAGGCTCTGTGGGCAGCTGCCGTGTGCCAGGAGCAGAGCAGGAGCCCGTGGGTGTGCAGAGGAGCCCTGGCAAGAGGCTGCCCTGTCCCTGGGGCAGCAGCAGCAGCCTGAGGAGCCCCGGGGCCAACTCTCTGCTGCTGTGCTGGGCAGCGGGGCTGGCCCTGGGGCTGCAGCAGCTGCCTGAGCTGAGCATCTCCTGAGCATTGCAGACACAGAGTGGCTGTCCATGACCTCCAGTGCCTCCAGTTCCTGCTGCTGGGCCAGACTGGACTGGGCTGCTCTGCAGGGCTGGGGCAGAGAGAGGAAAACAATGGGCCCTTGATTATAAGAGTCCCCGCAGTTTCACACCGGTCCCTTGGTTCCATGGGGCCCCACGGTGTCACTCTGGTCCCCTTGGTCACACCAGGCCCCGCAGTGTCACAATGTACCCTTGGTTCTGTGGGGCTGCAGTGTCTGTTCTGCCACTGAGCAGGGTCGGCACCAAAAACACAGACACAAGGTTCAGGTATGGTGTGATTTATTATAACGCAAAACTGCAAAGAATGACAAAAGGGGAAGCTCAGCAATGCACCCAATCGTCACTACCAAAGATTGCCTGCAGTGATTATGAAAAAAGATGTACCAGTTACTCTCAGACTTTCCCATCAACCAGATCCACACATCAGCTGGGGGAAGCTGTCACAGCCAAGGACTGCAGAGCCACTCCCGGACACTGGGAATTCCTGCAGGTGCCTCCAGCCACAGGTGAGGCTCCAACCCGGCTGTGAGAGGGCCCAGCTCTGACAGCGCTGAATAAACAAACTGACAGCACTTCTGGTGCGGGAACATCTGGTTTCATTCTCCTCTTGGGTTTGTTCCAAAGCCTGGTCAGAGCTCAAATATAACCAATAACCAATACCATCCACCCCCAAACAAGGCCAGATGTCGGATTTCATGGCCTTGTCCAGTTTCTAAATACAGAAAGATCAATCCATGTTTCACTGATGAGGGGATACGTCTATCACAGCACTAATGACCATGCATATTTCATTAATGAGCACATACAAAGATAATCTTTGGTTGGAAGTTACATCCAGAGGACACCTTGGCTCAGGGCCTGTTGTCCAGCCTTGGTACTTCAGGGACCAGGTTTAGTGTTGGGCTTGACACTGCTGGGTGAACGGCTGGACTTGATGTGCTCAGAGGTCTTTCCCAACAGAAAAAATTCTATAATTCCAGGATTCCATCTGCTGGATTCAGTTAGGTCCATGTTAGCAGCATTACTTGACTCAAGAATTTCCTCTTGGTCAGTGCTTGTGGCCTAAGGCTTCAGCTCCTTCAGCTCCTGCTGCTAAGCTGCTCACACTGAACGAAACGACTCGGAGAGAAGAATACAGTTCATCCAATTCCTTCTGGGACACTGAGAGGGGAGGGTGTGAAAACAGGAGCACTGTTTGGTGTGGCCTCCTCCCTGCCCTTCATGCCTTTCAGCACTTTGAAGCAGCCAAGAGCTTTCTCCAAGAGTGCAATGAAGCAGCTGCTCCTGCTCCCAGGTCCGGCTCTTCCCAGTCTCTGACCTTGCCTGGTTTTGTCCCTCTTGCTGTGCCCTCTGTTCCCCCTGTGCTCGGTGGCTGCTGCCCAGGACTGTGGAACTGGCACAGATCCAGTGGTGGAGACCCTCCTTTCTCTGCCCTTGCAGCTGCCTGCTCACAGCAGCCTTTTCCATCTGGGAAGCTCTACGTGGAGAAGGAGTCCCCACCTCTCTTCCTTTCACAACCCCCAGGAGCCCAGGGCTGCCATCTCAAGTCCCTGCTGGCCCTGAGGGCTCCCGGGTGCCTCAGGCTGCTGTGACACCACTGCCCACGGGAGGGAACAGTGGCAGGGGCTGTGCTCAAAGTCAGCTCCATGTGCTGCTGCTGCTGCTGCTGCTGTGGGGGTCATTTGTCCAGCCCTGCCCCAGACTGAGGGATCAGATGCAGGCCCTGCTGCTGCTCCCTGGGGATCAGGCACAATTTGGTTGTTGCTGTCAGGGCCAGCAGAAGCCGTGGCTGGAGCAGCGGGTGCTGACAGTGCCCCAGGGCCCGGGGCCGGAGGGGTCCCTGGGCTGGGGGCTGCCAGGAGCTGCCCCTTGTTCTCCCTCTGCCTCCCGCAGAGCTGGGCCGGGCACAAGTGGGGCAGCACAGCAAACAGGGAGCCTGCCAGTCTCTTCCAGCCCTGTGTGCTCAGAGTTTGGGCCTTGGAGCTTCAGGTGGACAAAGGCAGCTGCTTCTGCTCCCTCTGTGTGTCCCCGTGTTCAGCAGTGCTGCTCCATCAGTCTGTGCCCAGCAACGGGGAAAAGCCTCAGCTCTGCAGGGCCAGGAGCTGCCGGGCTCTGCCTGAGCAGCTCGGCCATCAGGAAGGGAGCAGCTCCACAGGGGAACCAGGAGCAAAGGAAATGCCTTTTATAGGATGTGTTTTATGTTTTGAAAAAAAAAGAAAACAGAAAAAGAAAAGATTAGAAAATATATAAAAGATAAAAACTACCCCAAATGTTCAGTGAAAAGTCTTCTGTAACTTTGGATTAGGAAAGAGGTAACTGATTTTTTGAACAGACAACTCAGTGACTTACTTTGTTAATGTGCTGGTGGAAAAAATCCGTCAGCTGAATTCCTTTGGCAGATTTTGGGCTTTTTAACCAATATTAAGTTAATTTAAATAGTGGTTTGAAGCAATAGGAAATTGAAAGATGGAATGTGCATGACTGCATCGTGAGTGTAAAAATTTTGCAGTTTGAAACTTAGACATAAAGTATCGCAAAAAAAAAGATATATAAATCTCAGTAGATTGTGTGACAGCAGCTTTCCCTTGAGCATGTGCAGCATCACAAAGACTTCATCAGTGGGATTGGGGGTGCTTGGAGCTTCGTCCAGTTCCATTCGTGAATGTCATGAAATGGGCCTTCACCTGCCACCAGCCCTGGTCACCCTCTGCCACCGCAGCTCCTTGGACCTTGTGTCCCCCAAAGCAGATACAAAGTTTTCCTGCTGCTTCCCACTTTCCACAGATCCACAGAGAGCTGGGATTTTTCCAAGTCTAGTGGCTCCATCGTGCCATATTCCTAAAGAACCAGCAGCACATCCCGATGAATAGGGCGAGTTACATTGATGGTTGTCAGCTCCATTTCCTGCCTAGAAATCCTGAAACTGCTTCTGAATGCTGCTCCCCTCAGCTCTTGGAAACCTACTCACAAAGAGCTGGGCAAAAATTCCCTGACCATCAGCAAACAAGTGAGTTGTGCCAAAGTTAGAGCTCTGTGGGAAATCTCTACTCATCCCTATCCTTTTCATATATCTATATGTGGGGGTGTGCATAGATGTGTCTTGTATGGAAAGGAAGGAGTGCACAAGCAACATGAGTGACACCTTCACTCTGTGTTAATTCCATACCCAAGGGAACAAAGATGTTATGGAAACCCTTGTATAGCTAGACCCTTCTGTCCATGGGTACAGAGACATCCCAGAGCCCCTGGCACACACAGACCCTTCTGTCCATGGGTACAGAGACATCCCAGAGCCACTGGCACACACAGACCCTTCTGTCCATGGGTACAGAGACATCCCAGAGCCCCTGGCACACACAGACCCTTCTGTCCATGGGTACAGAGACATTCCCAGAGCCCCTGGCACACACAGACCCTTCTGTCCATGGGTACAGAGACATCCCAGAGCCCCTGGCACACACAGACCCTTCTGTCCATGGGTACAAAGACATCCCAGAGCCCCTGGCACACACAGACCCTTCTGTCCCTGTAGGACGGAGCGTGGCGGGTGGGGGCGGTTGGTGAGCAGTGAGTCCCGCACAGCAGGCAAGACCCGGCTCCAGCCCTGCCAGGCCCTGCCAAGGCTCAGTGCCGGCTCCTCTGGAATGGGAAAGCCCTTCAGCCTTGTCCCTGCACAGAGGGGCACTGCTGGCCTGGCAACACAGGTTGTTTTCCCCACGAGCTGCATGAGATGAAAACACAACACTTGCAAACACTGACTGCAAGCCACAGCTCTGGCTGCTCCCCATGAACCTCAGCTCTGGCACCACTGTCTGCCCCAGGCTCCAGGGGCTGCAGTGGGAGCCCGGCTGGGCTCTGCCCTGGGGCCATCCTGCAGGGACAGCTGCAAACAGGGAGCATTTGGCTGCCACAAACAGCCAAGCCAGGGGTGGAGGGCAGCTGGTCCAGCCCGGACTGCACTGCTGTGTGCTGTGCTCTGGGCTCCCCGCAGAGGGGACTGCACTGGTGTGCCAGAGGAGACAAAGAAGCTTCAGCTTCAGCCTAACTGAGGTGGGTGGGTGGGCCGGGAAGAGTGGGGTGGCTCACGGGACTTCACAGAGCTCATCCTGCTGGAAGGATGAGGAAAAGGGAGTGGGAACTCAGCAGTGAGGAGAGCTGAGGGCAAGAGAGCAGCTCTGAATGACACTAAAATGCCACCAGACCTCTGAGGCATTGCTGCCCCTCAGCCAGTGACAGGATGAGTCCCTAAGCCTGGGGCTCGGTCTTCCTCATGGTGACAGGCACCAAGGATGGCAATAGTGTGATGGAGACTGCAATCAGCTGGGCACTCACTGGGGGAAAATAGGGAGCAGTTGTGAAGGAAAATGCATGTGGGGGACAGAATTGTTCAGAGAAGGCCTGAGCTACAGCTTGAGCAAGCTGAAAAATGTCATTTGGCGTCACCCCAGATTGATTTCATTTCAGAAGGTATTAAACAAGTTTATTTTGGGGGGTGTCATGTTTTCCCTTGGAGATGCACCCTCTGCAAACTTGAGCTGCATTGCCGAAATGCTCACGGCAAGTCTGCTGCAGGTCACACCGTTTCTTCTTTGGCTGATCCCGGCCCGGTGCTGAGCTCCAGCAGAGCCCGGGCAGAGCCCAGAGCAGCCTCAGCATCCGCAGAGCCCGGCTGCAAGGACAGAAACCAGAAACCGCCCGTCAGCTGAAGGCTCCTGTGCCCTTGTCCCAGCCGCCCGCGGTGCCCAGGCCATGCTGGCTGTGCTCAGAGCGGGGCCCAAAGCTGCCCATCATTGCTGCCTTTGGCAGCAGAGCAGGAGGGCAGGACACGTGCCCAGCCTGCAGCCAGCCAGGGCAGATCCACCTCCCCAGCAGCTGCCCAGAGCAGGATGCTCCTGTGCTGGCTGCCATCTCCCAAAAGCTCTTACCCCACCCGTGCCAACAAGACGGGGACACACCTCACGCCATCCACCGCGCGAAGAAAAGCTGCTCCCAAACCACGTCCTCAGCCTTCTCCTTCATCCACTCCACAGCTGGTCCCAAGCACTTCCCAGTCAAGACTGGACACCACCTAGAAGGCTTCCTTTAGAAAAACAAACATCAACTTAACAAAAAGAGATTACAGACAAAAAAGGGATAAAAGGGAAAAGGTAAAAGATCCTATCTCTGTCAGAGGTTGAGGAAGCCCCCATGCCCTGCATGCTAGGGAAAAACCCACCCACCAGTGAGGGAAGCCCATGCTTTCACTCTTCCCCCCTACACTGCCCCCCAAACTAATGGTGATCCCAAAGAAAACAAAGGGAGTGGAGCAGCCCAAGCCCTTCCTTGCCGGCAAAGCAAAGCAGCCGAGCACAGGTTCTGGAGTCCCACCTCTGCTCCCACCTTGGGGGTTGGTTTGTGTCGGGCCGGCTGCCCCAGCCCCAGCCCAGGGCATGGTGGGGGGTGGCGGCTGTTGGCAGGGCCAGGAGCCGACTCCCATTTCAGAACCACCCCAGCCCGTGCCCCCAGCCCTGCCAAAAAGCAGCTTGGCAGCCCACTGAACAATCAGTTGCATCAGCCCCAGGAAAGGGGGGAACCTTTGGTTCCCGGCCAGGCTGTGCAATGCCCAAATCTGGGAGCATCCCCCTGTGTGTGAACTCATCTGCAAATTGGCTGTGGAGCCTGGCTTTGAAGAAGGTGCCAGAATTGAAGTCCATCACCTTCAATTGCTGGTGGCCAGGTTCAGGAAGAGGTTGTCATCCTTGTTGTCGTCCTCGCTGTCTCCAGCAGCAGCAGCCCCACCTGGTCCAGCTTCTCCAGGGGCTCCTTCTCCTTCCCTGGGGGTGAGACCAGGCTGTCAGTGTTCTGCCCAGGGCCCCAGCTGTCAGTGAACCAGCACAAGCCAAAACAACTCGCACGGCAGCCACCAGTGGTGGGCAGAGCAGCTCAGCTCCAGCACAAGGGCTGCCTGTGCCCACCTGATGACCCCTGTGCAGTGACACAGGCAGCACAAAAAGTCGGGCTTTCTTTGCTTCTGATTGCCAAGGCATGTGTGCAGCTGGAACTTACCAGGGCCCTGCATCAAAATGAGCCTCTGGCTCTCTCCCTTCTTCTACTCCAGATGAATATCCTGCATCCAAGGATCACCAAAAAGGTCTTCTAATGAAGGCCTTTCCATGTCATCCACGGCTAAACAGCACCTGATGAGATCCTTGCACTCTGGGAAGAGAAACCAGAAACTGCCAGTCAGTTGGAGAAGGCCCCTGGCTGCTTTGCCCCATATTCCCATGCCCAGGCCATGCTGGATGTGCTCAGAGCTGGGCCTAAACTTTCCCATCAATTCCCTGCTTTGGAGGAGAGCAGGAGAGCAGGACATGTGCCACCTCCTCAGCAGCTGCCAGAGCAGGACGCTCACGAGCCAACTGCTGTCTCCCAGCACTGGTATTCCCCCCGTGCCCAGAGATGAGGATCCACCTTGAGAGAGCCGTTGTGGCAGTGGGAGCTGGCCCCAGCTGATGTTCCAGCCGCTCCTGAAAGGGTGCTGCCCGCAGACCATCTGGTGCAGGAGCATGCCCAGGGACCAGATGGTAGCTGGCTCGCCGTAGTACCAGCCAAAGTCGGTCCATTCTGGGGGGCTGTATGCTGGTGTTCCTGTGGAATACAGATGGAGTTCATCAGGAGGATGCTGCTGCTCCCAGAGCCTGGCCCCAGCATCCCTGGGCATGTGGGGACTGCCCCAGTGGCACATGGTGTGACCCGCTGCCCTCCCACCAGGACCTGGGACTTGTGTGAAAAATTGGCATTGGAAAAGAAACCACTGGTGTAGGAAAAGGGCAGCAGAAGCCCTGGACAGGCCTGACCAGAACAAGAAAAAACCCACTCAGAGCAGGAGGAAAACCATGCCTTCCTCCTCCCTGCCTGCATTGCCCCAAATAACATTATGAACACAAGGCAAAGAAGGCCAGAGGAGCAGTTCAAGCCCTTTCTCACCTGCACACCAAACTGGCTGGTGCACAGGTTCTGACTCCACGCTCTCTGATAGCCCCACCCACGGGTGTTTCTGTCGGGCTGGCTGCCCCAGCCCCAGTCCTGGGCAGAGTGGCTGGCAAAGGCTGCCAGCAGGGCTGGAAGCTGGGCCCCAACCCACCCCTGCTCAAAAGCAACTCAGCTGAAGTCTCAGTGCCATGAGTGGCAGCAAAAGGGAGAATCCCCACTGCCACACCCAGGTTGGGCTGTGAGATGTTGGGCCATGAGATGTCAGGAGCTGGGAGCACATCCTTGCGTGGGCTCACCTGCAAACTGCGTGTATGCCGTGTCTTGAAGGTAGGTGCCACAGCCAAAATCGATCAATTTGGCCTGCCCGGTGGCCAGGTCAACCAGGATGTTCTCTGGTTTGATGTCTCTGTGCAGGACCCCGCAGCTGGTGCAGTGCCGCACGGCCTCCAGCACCTGGCGGAACAGCTCCCGCGCCACCTCCTCGGACAGGAACCTCCGTGCCCGAATGAAATGCTGAAGGTCCTGACACCGCTGCGGGCGCTCCAGCACCATCACAATTTCACTGGGGAGCTCAAGCCACTCCAGCAGCTGGATGACACCAGGGAAGCCAGTGGAGACCCTGTCCAGCAGCACGATCTCCAGCGGTGCGCTGGTGCCGTTGGGCTGTGGGAGGACCACGATGCCGTCAGTGGGGCTGAGGCCGTGCCAGGGGTGGGGAAGCCCTCACCCAGCCCGGGATGTTCTGCACCCTCCGCTGGCCCCACGCCCGCTCTCCCTCGAGGCGTCCTGGCGGCTTCCACCCTGCCGGGCCTCGGCTCGTCCCCGCCCGGCACGCCCCGGCTTCTCCCGCTGGCCCCCGCTCACTCACCAGCTCTCCCCAGTGCCGGACGCGGTTCCGTGGCACCCTTTTGATGGCCACCTGCAAGCCAAGGGGAGCAGCGGCCTGAGCTCGCTGCCCACGCTGCCCACGCTGCCCAGCCCCATGCTCTTCCTCCTCCGCCCTCCTCCTCCTCCTCCTGCGCCCGCCGCCAGCCCCGCCGCTCACCGGTGCGCCGTCCGAGAGCCGCGTCCCTGCGAAGACTCTTCCGAAGCCGCCGCGCCCCAGCAGCGAACCCAGCTGGTACTGCTCCTGGAGGCCCTGCTGCGCCTTCCCTGCCGGCGAGACGTGGCTGTCAGTGCTCGGCCCGGGGCCAGCAACGGCCCCCGAGCGCCCCTCAACCGCCCCGGGCTGGGAATCCCCAGGCGTTCGCTCCTGGCAATGCGACTGCGGCAGCTTGAGGCCGGCGGCCACGCTGCCGAGCGGCGGAGCTCGGGCCGGGGAAGCTGCGGCGGAGGCCGCGGGAGCGGCAGCGCCGCCTGTGTCCTCCGCGGGGCCCGGGAGGGGCAGGGGCCGGGGCCGGGGCCGGGCTCGGCACAGGCGGAGGCAAAGGACGGCGATGCCGCCACAGCCCCAGGCACTGATCCTCGTCCGCCACCGCCATCGCCAGGACAGCCAGAGCCCGGCGGAGGCGAGACCGCGGCGGGAGGCCCGGGGCCGGGGGTGGGGACGGGGCAGCCCCACCCGGGGCCGGGGGCGGGCCGGGGGCATGGCCCGGCCCTGCAGGGGAGAAGGAGACTGCAAGTGGACGGGGACACTGGGACAGGGAGATCGGGAGAGGGTGCGGGACTAAGGGAGAGGGTGCGGGCCTGCGCGAGAGGGAGAGGAAAGGCAGGAGAAAGTCGACAAAAGTCGCTTTTTCTGCTGCTGCTGCCGCTGCTGCTGCCGCTGCTGCCGCTGCTGCCGCTGCTGCTGTAGCAACTGAAGCCCTGGGGCCGTTTTTCCCCGGGTCCGTTTGTCCGTTGCCCGCTCAGCCCCACGCCGAGCCCTGCGCTCCCCGGGGGCAGCCCCGAGCCTGTCCAAACACGGGAACTTTGCCCACAGGAGCCAAGACCCAGAGTCTTGACTCCTGCACTGTGGCAGAGCATTCCCCTTGGTTGCTGCTCTGCATTGTCCCTGCTGAGGGTCAGACACTGTCAGAGCACGTTCCCTGAATGCAGAATTCGTACCTGGCCCAAGCACTGCACTTTTGTCTCCAGCATTGCTTTCCAAGAAAAACAGGGGAAGGCAAATTGTGTGTAGCTCATGGTATTTTACAGCATCTCAAACTTGCCAAATCATGGATCTTAAAGGTGAGATCCATTTGTAGTTCATGGGATGGAGAAGTAGTGCAAGATGGAAAAGGGGAGCATCAAAATCATTTGACAAGGACATCTTTGATTGCTTCTTTACATTTCCATTTCATTTCCTAAAAGATCCTTCAGTTTTCCCAGAATCTTCTCCACAGTCCCGTCTGCTCTTTCCAAGAACACTTCCTGGAGAACGAGGTGCAGCTTCTGTCACAAGACGTGCCACCAACTGCAGCTTCCCTTGGCTTTCCACACTGTGTGTGCAGTAGGAGTCTTGCAGCAAAGCAGGACAAATATTTGAAGAACTTGACAGCTTGTCTGTTCTTTTCCTTGTGGACTTGGGAGTTGTGCCCTTGGTAAGGTTTCCATTGTTACTGTTGTACCCTAAGAAAACAGGACGGGGTACTGGGGGAACCTGCTGGGAGTCTGTTATCATCCACCCAGCCAGGAAGATGAGGTGGACAACTTAATCTATAAGCAGCTGGAGAATGTTTCAGGATCACCAGCCCTTGTTCTTGTAGGTGACTTTAAGCTGCCAGATATCTGCTGGGAACTTAATACAGCAGGAAAGAGGCAGTCCAGGAAGGTTTTGGAGTGTATGGAGGACAACTTTTTGTTGCAGCTGGTGAGTGAGCCCCACCAGGGGAGGGCCTATGTTCGACCTGTTGTTTGCAAATAGAGAAGGGCTGGTGGGAGATGTGGTGGTTGGAGGCTCCTTGGGACACAGTGATGATGAAATTATAGAGTTCTCGATATTTGGTGAAATCAGGAAGAACATCAAGAAGACTTTTACACTGGACTTCCAATCAGCAGACTTTGGCCTATTTACGAGACTTATTCAGGGAGTTGCTAGGGAAGCAGCCCTTAAAAACAAAGGAGTCCAGGGAAGGTGGGCGTGCTTCAAAGCAGAGATCTTGAGGGCAGAGGAACAGGCTTTCCCTGTGTGCCAAAAGATGAGCTGACGAGGCAAACGTCCAGCCTGGATGGGCAAGGAGGTTTTGAAGGAACTTAGGAATAAAAAGAGGATGTATCATCTTTGGAAGGAGGGTCAGGTCAAGGAGTATTTAAGGGGATTGCTAAGGCATGTAGGAAAAGTGTTTGGGAGTCCAAAGCTCAATTCAAACTTAATTTGGCAATTTTGTACAGGATATTAAAAAAAGTTTTTCAAATATATTAACTGCAATAGGAAGGCCAACTGCAATGTTTGGAGGACTTTCACGGACTTACACACACTGCGACTCGTGACCACGTTTCCCCGCTTGTGTTTTTTCCGAGACAGGTGCAAGGTGCTCCCCATCACTCCCCGTCCCCCGCAGCCCAACTTCCCTGCCTTGCCTGCTCCAGATGCCCTCGGCCCTCATGCCAGACCCTGCCAAGTCTGCCGCTGCAGCCCTTACACCTCGGCTCACGGGTCTCTGAGGGGACCCAGCTGGGACCTACGCCTGGCAGGATCTCTGGATGAGGGATTTCAGTGGGCAAACAGCACTGACTCTTCCAGGCTGCAAAAGGACCTTCTCTCTTTCCTCACACCGGTGACACCACCTTACCTCATCCCCGCAGCGTTCCGACTCCAGCGGGTCTTGAGTTTGAAGTGTGTAGGCTTGGCTTAAAACCTTCACTGCAAAGTGGGGAAACATCTTGAAGTTACTTTGAGAGAGTTCAAGTTGCTCCCTGTAATCTTTTGTGATACAGAAAAGTGAACCGGTGAGAAGTTCAAACAAATTGTCATTACTACCTGTGAAACTACCTTCAAATGTAATTTGGTGCTTCTTTTAAGGTATGAGGGACTCAAGGGGGTAAATCAGGACACTCATTTCCCAGTTCCTGTAAGAGCTGTCCTCAGGAAAGAGAGCTTAGAACCAACTCTGAAAATGGGGAATGAAAGCATCTTTTCTTCCTGGGGCTGTGCTGTGGTATACAGTGGGTAAACATGAATATCCAACTGTTTACATTATGCTATGCATGTTCACACTGATCTTTCTCCTGAAAAAAAAAAAACAAAACCAAAACCCCATGAGTGAGTAGGTGAAAGACGATGGAACCAAACTAATTGTGTTAAAACTATTCCTCTCCTCCTGTTCCAACTGAAGTTGGAATGCATCCAGATTTGAATTTCCAAAGTCTGGCACCTCTTTTCAGAGGTTACACTGAACTTTGACCAACTTGGTCTTCACGTTTGAATCTGAATCCACTTTTGTTCCTCACCTTGTCCCTCTTCACACCCAGAAAAACAACTGGGTATCACATATATCAGACTATTCCTCCTTAGTCTTGGGCAGATAAGAGCAAAACAGGTTTCACATGAACCTGTCTGAGGTCAGGGACATTCCATCAAGTGTTACTGAACTCAAATGGGATCAAAGATTCCCAAATAACAGTATAAAATCACTCTGAAACATCTGCAACTGCAAACACAGATGGGCAGAGAAAACAGTGGGTCTGCAGGTGAAACCCTTGCCTCAGATAAGGACAGTGTCTGCCTTTGAACTCAGTCAGTTACCCTCTGCCTTCCACCTGGGGAGCTGGAAGGAGACTTGTGGTAGTCTCCCCCTACTCTCCTTCTTTTTCCCCTTGACCTTGCCTTCAGGGTGATCATTCAGTTGGACACTTCCTGCACTTGCTGTCTCAGGTCAGTCCTGCCAAAGGCAGAAATTAATGCTGGGATTTGGCAATACACAAGACAGAGAGGAAGACACATTTAATTAGCACAGCTGGTTTGATAACCGGGATGCCATGGCAGGGACAAGCAGAATTTTGAGATTATGAGAAGATGAGATTAAACTTGCCTAGGGGAAGAGGATGCGCTGTATCGCATCTCAGCATCCCACATGTCAACACAAAGTGACTCTGCAAGGCAAAGACTGAATTTTAACAGGTCTCATTGATACTAGGCAAGCCTGATTGTTATCTCAAAAAGCCATTGCCTAATGATTGGCCGTTAATGCCCGTCTCCCAGGCTCTTTCAGGGGTGGGTGGAAATAGTCAAAGCCTGCAAAGGACACTTAATGCAAATGGCTACAGTCAAACCTTTTGTACTGTCTGTCCCCCAGTTTTGTAGGGGAAGAATCTCTTAACACAGTGGGGTTTTAAAATTCAAACAAATTTTGTAGGAGGTCATTGAAGCACAACCAATGCAGAAGAATGTAGACAGCATCAAAAATAACTGGGAAGTATCCCATACTTGTGCTTGAAAGGCTTTGAATCAGAAGGTCTGCCAGGGCTGTTGCCTGATGAGTATTTGTGAATCTTCCCAGTGAGATAACGTAACTTCTTCTAGCCTGGTGATGCTGTAGGCAAAAGACCATCCCAAAGTGCAGGAATGAGCCTGGTATGCTTTTGGCACTGTGCAAGTATAACCCAAAGGCCAAGGCAGTTTCCAAGTGGAATGACTGAACTGGGAGAGGTTTGAAATGTAGGTAACCTCCAGAGAGGTGAAGCGGGGAGGGCTGAACGACAGCGCAAGAGGCAGCTGGGTGCTCCGGCTTGTACACATCTTCCAGGGAAGCCTTCCTGTGGAGAAGGAAAACTCACGGACACTGTGGCTGACAGGAACTGAAGACATGCTTTCAGTGGAATGGCACTGAGATATATATATATACACTTTTTTTTTTCTTTTCCCGCTGAATGGGGGCTACTTTGCTATTCAACATTAACCTAAAAACCAACTACCCTAAAATATAGAAAGTATTTTTGCGAATCTCTGCTATCCCCTGTGATGGGTAGTGTGTGAATAGAAAACTTGGAGACAGTAGTGTAAAACACAAAGGCAGGAAGGGAGTGTTTATCATGATGTGCAGAATGCACCTCTTTGCTACAGCCTTGAAAGCTGCTTCTACAAGCTGGCAACATTCAGTTGCTGGAAGACAATATAACTAATCCAGACATGTTCAGCATGTGGAATTACAGTATCTCAGCCTTGTCCTTCCCTCACGAGCAAAAGGAATTGGATTCATGTTTTCCCCAAAGAAAAAAAATCACTTGAAAGTCCAGAAGTTAGAATCCAAGAGAAATATCACATCTGCTTCAGAGAGTTTCTTTCTTTTGAACTTGGGGAGGAATTATTTTACTGTGCCAGAAATGCAGGAATTGTGTTGTTACATGGAAGCTTTAAAAAAGCAAAGCCAAAATTTGAGCACTTAACTTCTTTTTCTCCTTGTTATTCATTTTCCCCTGAATTTCAGCCAAACTGCCAATTCAAAACTCATATCATTGCTTAGTGTATGGAAATTCCGATAAAATTAGTGTGTCAGTTAAGAAGTAAACAATGTGAAATAAAGAAAGTGAATGTGAAAATAGTAATTTGAAATAAAATACTTCAGTTAGATGGCCTAAAATCTTCTATTAGTGGAAAAAAAAATCACTAGATCTAATGTAGAATAACAAGAGTTGTCAGAAAAATATCTCAGAAATACTTTTTCACACACACACACACACACACACACTCTCTCACTCTTCTGTGTGTGTGTACACTTCTCCCCATCCTACTGCTTTTTCTTCCTGCTTTCTCCCCTGTAATTTTTTAAGAGCTGATATTTGTCATTTTCATTCTATTCTCCCAGAATAAAATTTCCAAGAAGTTCCCTAATGTTCTTTTTGGCTTTTGAGGATTAAAACAAAACAAAACAAAACAAAACAAACAAACAAAAAAAATTAAGAGCAAAACCCCAGGCCTTTCCCACATTTTTAAAAGCTTTATATTCCTGCATTCTGACACAGACAGAATCCACAGGACAGTTCAAACAAGGGGGCTGTTATCCTCTCTCTGTTTCTATGGAAATGAGTGTCAGACCACTTAAAACAAAGCACATACTTTACAGTAATCACTGCATTTTCATTATTTGAAATAACAGAGCGCATTTTCCCCAATCCAACCTCTATTCCTATGGATACAAGCTGAAAATCGTTGTAGAGAAGCCTGTTCCATAGTTTTTTCCAATTCTGAATGTGTTTAGGATGCTGTTAAGTTCTCACAAGGTGCTATGGATGATACGATCTAACAAGAGCTTCAAGTGTGCTGTAATTTGAACTGGAGAGGACCAATTCTGTGAGCCAGAGTAAGGAAACATTCTTGTGTGTGTAAATAGAAATTGGAATGAATTCTGAGTGAAGTACTCCACCCAGCAGGTTTAGAAGGAGGGGAAGGATTTGCTGTTTTCTGCTATTTTTTGACTTGCTTCAGAGAGAGTGAGCTGAGCTAAGCAAGTTCTGAGTTTGGTGATCATGAGCTGCTCCTTGGCCAAACTAGCCATAACACCATAGAGACCCCCACCACTTCACGAGACAGAAGATGTGACCCATGAAGTTTGCAAAGCCAATCACCTCACGTTTCATTTGGAATGAAACCTCACTCCATTTCCTCAGGAGAGGCAGCAGAACGTCCCCGCTCCCCACCCCCCTGAATGCTGCCAGTCTTGCTGGCACTTCTCCCGTACGCAGATTATTTTTTCTAGCAGTGCACCTGGCACTTGTATAGACATGAAGTAAGAGGCATGTCCCATCTCAGAGAGCTTATGCTGCAAACAAGAGAATGTCCCTGGTCACTTCCCGACATGATGTTTCAAAGACACACTGGGAAAGACTGTGTGTCCTGCCCCTCAGTTAGGAAGGACATTAGGCCACAGTTACTGGGTGGAGCACGGTCAGGGAAATCACCCTCTTTGTCAAAGTGCTTTACTACGGTTTTATGAGCCTGCCTCTGATGGGTCATTATCATGACACTGTTCCCCTTCCGTAAGTATTTAAGACAAGATTTTCCAAAATGACCAATGACTACGTACTTGAAATTCAAGACAGAAGCTTTTTAAAGCCACAGAATCAATGTCAAAACACTGAAAAAAACTGTGGCTTTTCCAAGAGCCTTGAAAAAATCGGGCTTCCAGATCTCTCAAGTTAGGTATGCAAAGGCATGCAAAACTGGTGGTGTTTCAGAAAAGAATAGCCCATATCAATATCTAATCAGTGAGAGTTAATAGTTTTGAGAACCAGACCTCAGGCTAATTCGACCTGAGCACAGTGAAATTAGAAGCATATAACAAAAATTGAAAATGATATTGCAGTGCTTGTAAGTGCCTGCTTTTCCCGTCAAGACTGTAAGGGCTCCCTAGTAAATTCTGTGACTCAGTGACTATGTCAAACTCAGACTGGATGATGCTTGAAGATTATTCCATGTGTATAAGGTGGGAAGGATTTCAGTACACAGAAATACCCGAGAATCGCAGTAGATACTCAGAGGTGCTCTCAGCAAATGCCTCCTCTGGCTATGCACAGCCTGCTCATTGACACTTTTCTGTCCTCTTCCCTTTTTTTCTGGTCTTTCCACCCATCTTCGGCAGCTGGGCATGCAGCCCAGTTCCAGAGTCTCACCATGCTCTGACTCAAACCCCTGATGCTCATAATGCCTGGTCGGCAGATCCTTCCATATCGACAGGCTCTAATATTCCTCGTGGGAGGAAGATAAATTGCCATTAGTCAGGCTTAAAATGCACTCCTTGCACTCCAGCTGAAATAACTACGGGATTGGAGGAGGAGGAAGAAGAGGAGGAGAGATGATTTTGTTTTACAGCATCTAGAATAAAAAAAGTTGTGGTTTTACCTCAGCCATGCCAGCCCACTCGTCTCCTGGGTCCATACACGGACCTTGCACATACCCTGGACTCCTCGATGCCAAACTCCTGGAATTCAAGCTCTGCAATGAATGTGTCCAAGTGTGTGAGCTGGCACTGGGCTGATCCCAGCAAGGATCATGGAGGTGCAGGGCACAGGGCATTTGGACATGTGATGACAAAGAAGTGATAGTGTTGGGAGCATTCCCTTCTTGGGAGGCCGTGCCGAGGAGGTGGTCCTGTCAGCCCATCTCTGGGCAGCGTCACCCTCTCTCCTTCTGTCATCCCATGCCTCAGGGTGCCAAAGGCTGGGAAGCAGGGAGATTTGACAAAGCGCTCTGTATCACACTTGAAATTTGGGGAAAAACTGAAGGAAACTTTTCTGTGTAATAGTTGTGTAAACTGAGAGCGAACATTGAGAGCTACAGTTTTAAGGTGTGATTTTGGATTAAATGTATTCCCTCTGAATGCTTTCTATACTTAATTTATACATAAAATGAAACATTTATTTTAAGACACTAATGCATTTCTTACCAAAGGAGTGAAGGGTGGGAGATTGCAACTCACAGATGAAGCGAAGTGAAACCACCACAGGGGTTACTGTAACTGTAAGTGGGGTATCCCAACAGCAGGACAGGTTTGGGCTGGGATTAGCATGGGCTGTATAGCTGGGGTCATGCAAAGGTCTGTCTGCAGCCCTTCTCACAGTCCCTCATCTGCAGGGAGAGGCTGTAGGCCTGGAGATCAGGCTGAGTTTGGGAAGGGTCAGGAGGACACGGTTACGGAGTGATGTAAATGCGTATCAAGAGACTTGAGGGGTGGCAATGTCAGCTAGAGAACAGCAAGGATCCATGGCTAACGGCTGGAGATAGGGGCTGCCTGAGAAGGACAGGAGTGCTTAAGGCTGAAATCAGAAGAGAAACCTCGGTGAAGCTTTTGTGTTAGAAATGGTCTCATCTGCCCAATCAGATACTTGTCTTCAGGATTGCACGAGTAAGGAATCCCACAGCAAAGAAAAAGGTTCAGGTTTGGGAGCAAAGGCAAGTTGGGCAGGACTGCGGGGCTGGGGCTTGGCTGTTTACATTCTGTTCAGGACAGTAAAGGCCTCCGAGGTCGTAACTGAGGCAGGAAAGGGTCGCTTGGCTCAGTTAGTCTTGTATCTAGAACTGTTCCTTGAACAAGGGGGGGAGCTGAGGTTCATGCAAGGGACCAGGAATTGTTTTTTAGCCTTGAAAATGCCAGAGGGGTGTGTGTAACTTGGATATGATGATAAGTTCATCTGGCAAGAATCACAGAATATTTTGATTTACTGAAAAACCGGGCAGCTCAGAAGTTACTACTTGACTCATTGCTGCTCCCATCTGTTGCACACGTAAGCACAGCAGAACAGATGATTTTTTTCTGAGCCTGAGGTCTTCGACTGACCCTCCATAAATGCGTCTTGCCAAAAAGCAGACTTGGGGGAGGAAAGTTGTCAGATATAATAGAGAAAGAAAAGGACACAGGCTTCAAAGTCCACTCCAGCAGAACATGGAAGTGACCTGGCTGGAAATGAAACCCGTAGTCTGCTTCCCCAGCCTCCTGGAAGCCTCTAACAGCTCCACAGGCAGTGAGGGGAGAGAATAATTGAACTTCAAGTTGAAATAAAAATAATTTTCAGTAGCATTCTGCAGACCTTTTAAAATACTAGAACCATGAAATATGGTGTGATGATAACTATCAGGCTTGTAAGCCTGGTAACTAGGACTTTTACCTTGAAGATTTCAGTATGGGTACTTTAAGCCTTTTAAAACAGAGTTAAATCAATTTTTTTCCCCCTAGTTCTGCTAGCACTAGCCTTTCTTTTCACCCCCTCAAAAGCAGAGCAACTCCCTCTTGAGAATGTTATTTACTTTCCATATTATGTGCTTACCAATTTCTGGAATTGCCAATGTATTTGGATACCTGCATAAATTTAAGTTTCAAGAAAACTGTAAGGCTGAAACAAAAGAGAGAGACTGCTGCAGATGGGATATTGGGAAGGAATTCTCGTCTGTGAGGGTGCTGAGGCCCTGGCACAGGGCCCAGAGAAGCTGTGGCTGCCCCGGATCCCTGTGGTCTGACTGAACTAGAGGTAAAGCCGCCTGGGTGTCCTGCCCACGGCAGGGGGTGGGAAGGGATGGTGGAACGAGATTGAGGTGAATGCTTTGAGATTAATTTGTGGGTTTTTTATAATATACTTTATAAGCCTGTGTAGTAGATATTTTAGAGTTAGTTTGTGTTTTACTGGATAACATCACTTTCTTAAGCGTAAAGGAATGCGGGGTTCCCGGAAGACATTCCTCTGCCGAGAGGGAAGATCATCATCCATCGCGGAGAGAAAGGAGGGTGTGACCCCTGGCTGATGGAGCAGAGCACCGCCATCAGCCACCGTCAGCCGAGTGCTCAGCACCCCACAGCCATCATCCCGACTCTCACAAGGACATACATCTCAATACCTGGTTCCGGCAAACCCGGACAAAAGCTTCTGTCTCCCCGGAAAAAACTATTCACCTGACTTGCAACCGTAAAAGACCCTAGATGAATATGAATCAAGAATCATACACACAAAGAACCGATGACGTAATCGGTTGCCCAAGCCCAAAAACTATATAAAAACGGGCTCTGCACACTCTGAATTTGTGAACCAGAGGGGGATTCTGTGCCGTTCCATGGTAATTATTTTTAACTCTTGTTGCTCACCTGAGCACCGGTCGCTGGGCAGGCCCGACAACTCGCAGGAGCAGCACCCTGCCCGGGCCGCGATATCCCCGGGCCGCTGCCGCTCCCGCTCCGCCCGCCCCTGCCTGCGGGAGCAGCGGCGATTCCGGGGTGCCGCCGTGCCGGCTCCGAACCGGGCATGGCCGGGAAGCGGAGCGGGGAGCCTGCGGCCCGCGGGACGAGGAGTTCGATGGCGCCCGCCTCACGGCGCTGCTGCGGGACCCCGCGGCCGCCGCCAAAGGTGAGGGGCTCTGCGTGGCGGGAGAGGCGCGCCCTGAGGCGGCCGCGCTGGACAAAGGCGGCCGCGCCGTCCCGGGCTGAGGCGGCCGCGCCGTCCCGGGCTGAGGCGGCCGCGCCGTCCCGGGCGCATCGGGCGGAGGCGGCTGTCCCGGGGCACGTCGCAGGGGGTGGGTGGCACCGGCGCTGCTGCTGGCGGGGCTGGCGCACATGGCACCGCTCGGCCCCTCAGGGTCGCGGCCGGGCCGGAGCGGGCCCTGCACGGGGCGCCGGTGCCCCGGGTTGACGCTGCGCCTTTGCAGGGCTGGAGACGTTCGTGCCCGTCGCCAGGACGCTGCCATCGGCCCAAGTGTACGATGTCGTGGAGGGATACGTGAAAATTTCCGTGGAGTGTGCTGAGATATTCAAGCTTCTCGATGGAGAAAGGAAGCCTGAAAGTGAAGTAAGTTGGACAGGGGGCTTGTAATTCAGGGACTGGCGGCTGCAGTCCCAACAATCCCACCCTGGAGAAGAAGCGACAAAAGGTTGCCAGAAAATGGTCACAGTGGCCAAGGCTGCCAGAGCTCCAGGAAGGTTTGGGCAGCGCTGTCAGGCGTGGGACTGTTGGGGTGGCTGTGCAGGACCAGGAGTTGGACTGGATGATCCTTGTGGGTCCAGCTCAAGATAGTCTGTGGTTCTGTGAATAAATGCTTTGTGATGTAGATAATTCTGATAATTGAATATGGCTTTGGTTTGGTTTTTTTCTTTTTTTCTGGAAGTAGCAGTGGCAGAAGCACCTACCGAGTGGGAGATGCTCTTTTCAGTTCATAGATGTTCCTGGATTTAATGACACACACAGCCAATAGTCCCGTGCAAATCAAGCTGTTAAAGTTCTTTAAATGTTATCAAAAGATCTTTTAGGAAATAAGGGGATCAATAAAAGCAGTTAAGTAAGCAAAACAATAGTCTGGTGAAAGTAAGTGTTTTTAGGTATCTCCCTGATATATCAGTATTTCTAGGAAGCCGCTGGTAAAGTTGACCTCATTTTTCTTATTTTAGCTGGACACAATTTATCCTCATCAGAATATGACGAATGAACAAAGAGTTCAGTAATTTTTCACTGTGAATGCTGGTGCAGCATTGCTGACTGCTTACAACATAGTACTGTATTGTGTGGCTTTTTAACCATCGCTTGCTATTCTTTGTCTTCCAGTATCATTTTTATCTGTGTCGTGTTCAGTGACAGCCTTTCCTCAATATCCCATTGCTCACAGGGGCTGGTGTTTGTAATGGGCGCAGCCCAGTGCTGTGTGGTTTCTGGATTCCTCTGCAGGGAAATAATTGCAAGACCGGAACAGCCCCAGTGTTTTTCTCCAGCGCATTTTGGTTTTCGTCGTCCACTTAGGAGCAGCCGTCTCTTGAAGCACTGATTCCTTGAAACTGCATGCTCTCCCAAGTGATCTTTTCAGAGAGGAAGCATTAATTTGGGAGAGAATCTAGAAGTTAATGTCACTTTCATGTGTGGAAGCTTTCCTCTTGGGGTGGGGTTACCCTTTATTGATGGTGGTTATTACTATTTGCTCAGCTAATAATTTCAAGTCTTACCTGATCATTGTCAGATGCTAACATACTTTTTTATCCTGCAGATGCTGTTAGTCTTTCAAGCCCTAGAAGCCATTTTACTGAGGACAGCCAGCGACCGCTCACATTTGTGGGAATGAACATCGTCAGAAAGTTGATTCATTCCTATATGAGACTGGTCTATGCTGCTTTGTATTCTGAAAATCACAAGTAAGTCTTCTTGGTGCTCTGCTGGAGAATCTCTGTCAGTTGATCTGGAGGGACTGTGCTGGACGTTGCAAAATTCATTTTGAGTTATTGCTAATAATCCACCTTTATTTAATAATCCTTTTCCACTTGTCATAAAATAATTGCCTGTGGAAGTCTTTGCAAAGTGAAAGCTCTGATGCATCATACAATCCAGTGCTGTAGGATAATTTCCTGAAGGTGTAGTTTTCATCGGTTGGGCCTGCCCTAGTGACAGCTAACACAGGTGGTAGCTTGAGTCCTCTTTCTTTATTGCTGCTTGATTTGTGGGGTGGAATGTACTGCGTGGAACAGGGCTGGGCAGTCTTCCTGTGATAGCAAAAAGAGCTGCTCTTGAGTTCTTTGTTTCCCTGTATTTTTTGGAGTCAGGTTGCCATGTTTATAATGGATTTTTCTCTTTCAGACTGGCTTTGCTTCTGTAATTTTTTCAGTCTCTTAACACTGAGGTCATTTTAGGTTGTTCAATAACTGTTGTTATTTAGTCCAGACCAAACAATTTCTCGTGCTCCTGTGGATGGGGAAAAAAGTTGCAAATTCCAGAGACATTTCGGTACAAACCTGGGAGGAAGAGGGAAGTAGAGAAAAAAAACAGACTGAAATTGACTTGTCTGAGGCAAATGTCTCATCTTTCAGTCTTTGAGCAGAACTGGAAAACCTTTTCTCTGCTTGCCTAGTTCATAGGCACAGCTGTGCTTCCTGAGCTGTGCAGTTGATCTTATTGCAGCAGGCTTTTTAACCTGACAAAGAATCTCAAATCTGTATACGGGAAACAAATTTTGAGGCTGTGCAAGATGTGCGCTTCTGATAAAATGTTTAAAGATTGCAGGTTCTGGAGGAATCCTTCTAGAACCTGCACAGAGGGGGCTGCAGATTTCTGATGGGAGATGCTCTGCATTTTCTGTGCAACCTCTTTGCTGTGCAGAGGGATTTTCTTTATTGCATGTCTAGATAGAATCTCTGCTTGAACCACACGGCTTTTTACAGATTGTCCATGACAGATGCACGATGGACAGGTTACAAATCTGTTCATGGTAGTGGCTGTTCAGATGATGGAGGTCTGCTGTCCTCTTACATATTCCTGTTGAAATAAATGGCAGACCTCTATGAATTTAGGAGTTCATAGAATCATAATTAAGGCTTGCGTAGTCCAGCCCCACTGCCATGTACGGGTCACCTTAGAGTTGTTCATTTTGGCACTTTCACCCTTTAAAACTATTTCATAAAGGGATTATCCAGCCTCACCTTATGGCTTAATTTTGGGGAAGAATATAAAAAGGCATTTCCTTCTCCCTTCTTCCCTCACCCCTCTTTCCCAGCTGCTGTTATTAGTGCCTAAAATAATTACTTTGATTATTTAACTTCCCTTCTATTTTCTCTCTAAGTTTTAATCTGTTGGTTTGGTGATTAGTATAACCATGATCCTGGAAATAACCTGCAGGTTTTCCCTCTGCTTTGTCTTTTTAGGGTGAGCCAGGGGTGCCTTACACTGCTGTCAGCAATGGTGGCTCAGGGCCCGGGTTCAGCAAGGGATGTATATAGTCATTTCGATTTCAATGACAAATACCTGCCTGGATTGTTGGAAAGAAGATGCAAGAAGGTAAATTAAGGTCCTGCATGCAATGAAATGCTATGCCATGGCTCCACCAGCATTTTTAGCTAACTGTTGGGAACAAAGCTGTTGCCAATGTTTGTTGTATTTTCATCTGCAAGAACTTAACTCTCCCTTCCTGTCCTGTGTCAGGCTGAAGTCCTTGACTGTGCCTAACTGGGCACATGAAAATGCCGTACGTGTTGCCAACGAGCTGTGGAGAAACATAAATGTGCAGTTTCTGTGAACTGTCCTTCTGGTGTTTTAAACAGAGTGAAAGTGATAGTACACTCCTGAAAACCAGTCAGTCATTTTGCAGTTTGGTCCCACTGAAATAAATGGAAACTGGAGAGGGGATATTGCTCAGTACTAATACAGGGTAATTGTGTTTGAAAGCATAAACAGAATAATCCAAATTATCTCTAACTGGAAATCCTTAAGAGGAATATGTGAATGAGGGGAAGAAGTCACTCCTTTTTTCCTGAAGAAACTATCTCTTGTTTCCTCCCTGTTTGCTAAAAATAGTCAGGATTGATCCAAACCAGAACAAGAATATCTAAGTGTCATTCCAAATGCAAGTATAAAATAAATCCAGTATTGGTTGCAATCTTGACATATTGTTTCTAGATTTTAAAGATTACTTGCAGAGTGAATGTGTAAGTTTGTGTTAGGTTTGTGCCATCTGAGGTGAAAATTCAGACGTTTTCTTTATTAAGCAGTCAAAGGGAAGGCAAAAAACCAAACATCCCTTTTTCCCTGGAACCACCTTTTATAGTTCTGGAACTGTCAGATTCCACAAGTTTTGACCTCACTGCAGGAGTTGTCTGCAGGAGTACCTCCACCCTTAATTTTAAATGCTTGGGTGCAGTCTTTTGACCGCAAGCTGCTCAAGTACTCCAGTAAGGTACAAGGAAAAAAGCATCCCAAAGGTCTTACTCTTGTACAGCTTTCAATGAAATCGTGTCACAGCTGGTTATCAGAGGTGAGTTTTTAACACAAAAATACCAGGCCCAAAGCTTCCAGCAAAATTTCGTTTGTTTCTCTTTATTTCTTCTTTCAGCCTTTTCATGAGTCCCTGCTGCCTTATCTTTTGCCTACTCAGAATCATCTTTACATGCAGATTATTTTGCACAGCAGGTTTATAAAAAATTGTGAATCATGGGGGGACTCTGTCAGGGAGTGTAGTGATTGGGTGAGGGATGAGGGTTTTTTTAAAAGAGGGTGTATTTACATAGGATATTGGGGGGAGATTCTTGGCCATGAGGGTGGTGAGACGCTGTCCAGCACAGGTTGCCCAGAGAAGCTGTCACTGCCCTGTCCCTGGAAGTGTCCAAGGTCAGGTTGGACAGGGCTTGGAGCACCCTGGGATAGTGGAAGCCATCTCTGCCCATGGCAGGAGGTGAATGAGGTGATCCTTAGGGTCCTTTCCAACTCGAACCGTTCCGTGATCCGTTGTTCATATCCTGTGGTGCTGTTACAGGTCAGGGTGTCGCTGCTTCCAGTGTGCCTGAGTTGGTAGTTTTATACTTGCCCCTTTTAATGGGCATTTTTGTGACCTGACCAAGCAGGGCACAAGGGAGGAAGTTCAGTGATGCAGGGTTTGGCATGAAACTGCTGTTAATGTTTCCTTTTTCTTTAGATCTGTGGCCTGGTCTCATATCTCCGGAATTGAAGAGCACGTGAACTAGCACATTTTCCTTTTTAGGTAAAAGTGATCTGCTTCATGCCAGAAGTGTTTTAGCTGAATACACTGTGGATGTATTGCATGTAAATGTGGGTCTGTGGCTGCATGCAGCATGTTTACAGAAGTTGTTTCATTTGCCCATTTGTGGCACTGGTACAGGTAATCAGCAGTTGCAGTATTGATTCTGCAGTTGGGTACAGCCTGTGTGCTGACAACTTTTTTTTTTTAATTTTATATTTACATTTTTATGTTTCCAGGGGAGAATAGATGCCCACATGGCCTGTATTCAGTTTGCGCTCTCCTTTCTCATTGCTGGTGGCAATGCAGTCTTGGCACAGGTGCTGGTATTAAAAGGTACTTCATAATTGCATTTGGGTTTTTGTTTTCTAAGGCACGGTCATTTACATGACCTAATTAAAATGCAAACCAGGTCGAGAGCACTAATGAGAAGCAAAATATATATATTTTCTTCTTATTACCTGAAAAGCTTTAAACTTCTTTGGTAGTTTAATAAATAAGTCTCCTGCTGGAGAGCAATACGCTAACTGCTAGAACTTTGCAAAAATAGAAAGTCTTTGGTGACGCAGATTAAAAAAAAAGTAAATCTAATGTAAAACTTTGAGGTCATAGAGTCAATAAACATAAAACAAATCATGGCCTCCAGTCTTGCTCATCAGACAGTAACAGTGGATATATTGCATTAATTTTCTATTGAAAAGTGTGTGCTTCAGTTGCCTTTCTGCCCTGTGAATTGTGACCCTTGGTAAAGTTATGGGAGAATTCAGGAGGGATGTAGAAATATTGCTTAAGAAAAAGGTCCTTAAGCCATTAGCTGGCAGCAGGTTATTTCTCCTGAGGCGGGGGACTGAGAACTGGCTGCAGTTGTCCTGGGCTGCTGATTTTCTTTAGGTGCTGGCAGTTGTTCAGTTCTTTCAGGCTGGGGATTGCACACCCCGGCCCAGTCAGTACAGCTGGCTTTCATTCCCCTGTGAGAGCCCTGAGTTCTCTCTAAACTGAAGTTGTCTAACTTTGGGGTGCACAGGTGAGCCAAAGGATGATACATGTGGTTGGAGATGGAATCTCCAAACATTTGAGAATCACTCAGTGAAACAATTACAAGTGCTTCATTGGGAAGAATATGAATTTAGGTACGGCATTTCAGGGCCCAAAATGTGTTTGAAGTTGACAGATGCTGTAGCAGTGTTAATCAGCAAGTGGGCAGATTAGCCAGTCAAGATGAGAGTAGGTTTGGCAGCTTCAGTTGCTCATCACCGTAGTCAGACACATCATCCTTCTGAGCTCTGCTTGCTGCCTTTATGTTCATCCTGGAATGTAACAGCAGGGTAAATAATGTGAGAAGGAAGAGGAATGGCTGTGAATTCCCTGAAGCATTTTAGTATGAAAAGAGCTTTCACATTCTGACTTAACATTTGAAATGTCCTCTTAGATTTCATTCCAGATATTCTTCGCTCTGAAATAAAGGAAGACAGAGTTTCTACTGTCAATCTGTTACTTTCCACCCTGAGAACTAAGGTATGATACACCCTTGAAACTGTGTTGCCTCATGTTTTCTATTTTCCTCACAACAGGAAAGAGTTTTGCAGTGATTTCTCTCAGTGTTCAGTTCTTAGGGCTGCTGGCAGTGTGCCGCTGCAGTGTCTGTGACTGGCAATATGTGTTGGGGGTTGGTAGCTTGGCTATATTACTGTCTCAGGGTTGAAAACAGGGAAGCAGGAATTGCTGAAGGGTGTGAGAGTTGGTTTAGTGGTGGCTGCCTTTCCTGTGCTCTGTCACCTTCTGAGCGTGGCCCTGCCTATTCCCTGGGATGCACTTGTTGCTTGTAGAGCAGCTGCACCTGAGATGTATTTTATTTCTTTAAAGATGTTTTTAGCTCCAGTATCTATGTTTTCTTAAAATACCTGTTCTGAACTGCTGTAGCAATGTTGCAGAAGCTGTTGGGTGAACATTTGGGGGAATGAAGAAGAAATAGTTTCAAATTTAGAGTGTAGCCACAAGAGCCTGTCTCAGACTTGGGCTTTTCACAACTGACCAATTAAAGCCAAAAATGTTCTTTCATTTTGCTGTTGCAATAACATGAAAAAGAAGGAGAATAAAAAAAGCTACCATTTAAATGTAAAATAAACCTCCTCGAAAACTTTGTTTTTCAAATGAAGCTTTTCCTGTATGGGAATCATGGGCCATTAGGTTATTGGTGGACCCTAGCACACTGTATGACTCTTTCAGCCTAGCAAGAAAAATCAGAATTAAAGCAATGCCAGCAGTAAAACACAGTAGAAGAACTTTTGAGGAACTTCTTTGGCTGTGTATTCCCTTTCATTCAAACTTCCTTTGTAGTAGCCTCTACCATGTCTGCTCCCAGGTTCCCGTGGTTGTAGTCTGTGGCTGTGATGCTGTAAACATGATCTGTGCTCCTCAGCCAAACGTGGACATCTGTCCTGTCCAGCGTGTGCAGGGCTTGCCGAGGTTGGTGTAGGGTCCAAGTGGAGCAGGAGCATGTGAGAGAAGTGTTGACAGGACAGGCAGACCCTTTCTTCTGCCCTGGTGAGGAAAGCCAGCTCTGTGTGTGCTAGAAGAATGAAGTGTGTTGTTATTTTGCCATGATTTTGTCATAACTTGCAATAACTAGAAGAGTTTGCTTTTTTCTCATTTTTTGGTAGTTCATAATAAAAGTATCAGTAAAAGGCGGAAGGTGCGTTTTTTCACTGCGGAAGTGTTGCTTCACATCGCTTCACTGTACTGTTGAAATGGGATTACTGATGTCAGCCCTGAGGATTTAAGGGTCTGTCATTATTTCTTTGTTACTCCTAGTCCTTCTGCTGCCTGTTTTTTACCCTGCCTCTTGCAGCCCACAGCTTTTGGAACAGCTCCCAATGGCTCTGAGCTTGATGAGTTCAAAAAGAGGAATCTACTGAGCCTGTTTAAAAAGAATCTCCCAAATTTCTGCTGCTTCTCGCTGGGTTTTGGCTACAGATCTTTTTACTCTTGTGTCTGCTCTCGTGTATTCCTCTACTAGATGCTTATGACTCCGCCACTCCCATCCTGATACACCGTAAACACCCTTTGGAGGAGATCTGTTTCTAGTAGGGGTCTGCTTGGAGCTGTGCAAATCTCTGACCCCATTCATAAGCATGCATTTCAGTTCTGAATAAGATTAAGTTGTTACAGTTCCTGGCAGTCCCTGTACGTCATGTGATTCGGGATTTCCCAGCCACACTTGTCAGGAGTCTCCTCATCCATAGGCATCTTGAGTTGTTCCAGATTTAGAAGGTTAATGGAATTTAGAATCACAGAATGGTTTGGGTTGGAAGGGACCTTCAGGTCCTGAAGCTTCCCTTCTTAATCTGAACAGAAGCCAAACTTTCTTTTAGTATTTCCCTAAGAGGAGCCGTATGAAATGTAGAGTGCAGTTGATACCTGTGATGTCAAATCTCATATGCCTTTTTTACTCCTTTTTGGTTTTTAAAGGTGGCTCAAGGTTCTGAGGAAGTGGGAAAGGCAATGGTATGAGAGCTTGTGCATAGTTTCCTAATGGACCTCTGCTACTCTCTGAAACGTGGCATAACCTTCTATGATCCGAGTCTTGGAACTTCTGGCAAGTAAGTCACTGTGCGGCTGGGAGTGGGCATGGAATTTTTGCTAGAAGCAGAAGAGACCTCACTGGTTATCGTGTTTGCCCTAAAATGTGTGGTAGTAATTCACTGTTTGTCATGCAGAAAACGTGGAGGTAAATTAATTTCTTACTTCTCTGAGCGTAAACTCAGAAATTATGCCAGGAGGGTGAGAGATCTTGCCTTCAATTAACAGTTAGAGAAGCTGCAGAGTTCACATCCCATATAAAGTATCAAAATAAGGATTTCTTATTCAAAATAAATTTTTTGTCTTCAACAAGGGAGGAAATCTGGTACTTCTGCACTTCCTGCTTGGTTTAAAAACGACTACAGAAGATGAAATGGTTGCTGACCTCATGGTGAATATTTTCAAAATATGCCCAGATTTACTGAATAGATACTTGTAGGAGACCCACTATTCCTTCGTTCCTAGAGCGATGTCTGCTTGGATGGACAACATGAAGTTACTCAAGAAGGTAAGAGTATGGATGATGGTAAAAAACCATGCTCAGAGCAGGAGGCTCTATAAACACTTCAACTGAACTGAGAAAGAAGGAATTTTGGTGTAAGAAACAGTGGAAAACATCACATCAGTGATGTATTTTTTGAGGCAGCAGCATCAAAGCTCAGCTAAAAGAACGTTCTGTCATTTCCGAGTGTTCCACTGCCTATTTGTTTAGATGAAAATGATCAAGTAGGATCTGGAATCTCTTGAAAAGGGATGGCCTTTAGCAGGGATGCTGGTTGCATACAGAGAGTGCATTTAGTTGAGTAGGACTCTGGAGGATGCTCTAGCATATTTGCCTAAAAATTGATATTTAATGATGCTGTTACTTCAGACAAGTCAAAATCCTTCTGTATAATGCTCCCCAGAAGAAGGAAGCTGTCATCTCTGGGAATGTACCAATGGGGCATAAATTTTCTTTCTTTTCTTTCTTTTCTTTCAGATCTATGAGGCTCAACCAGAGATCTCCAAGTCTTCTAAGACTTCAGAATTTCTTCCTCTCCCCAGATTGCTTTTGATGGTGATGGTAACAACAGTCCCTGCAGTGTGCAATAAAATAATGTTCACCCAGGGGTTAAATGTAAGAGCAGTCTGTGGTATTTCAGTGACTTTTCTCTCCCAGTTAGTACTGTTGATTTTGCTGTGTGATCATTGAAGAAATTTCTTTAGTTGGTTAATTACCTGTGTTTTGTATTGTCCGCCCCAGCAGAAATCTGGCTTGGGAAAGCACTGGAAAATGAATGAAAACCGCTGATATTGATTCCAGGTGCCTTTCACAAGCACCAGTTCTTCCGCTGTCTGGTGGTAGTTTAGGCTGGGAATCTGAAAACCTATGGATTCTTTACTGCTAGCCAAGACCTAGAAAATAATTAATTCATTGACCAGTTTTAACACATTCAAAGTACAGGTTCTGTGCAGAGCATAACAGGAATCACTGAAATGTCTCTAACTGACTTCTTCTTTTATTTGCCCAGCACAGTGGTGAAGCACAGCATCCTGTCACTGGAATCCATGGTGCTGAGAAGAGCCCTGAGGAACACTGAGCACTGTTTGTCTGGAGGAACCTGGCAAAGGTCACAAATCTACACGCTGCCAACAATGCAGGAGTTGGTGCGGCTCTACAGAGAAGCTGTCAGCAAGGTAGAAAGAAAGAGACAACTGGGGGCTGACAGGAGGCATTTTGCAGGCGGCTGACAACTGCTTTCCTCTGTACTTTCTCCTCATGTAGTTGAACCCTAGGAGCCAGGAGATGGTATCCTGGGGGAGGCTGTGGATGAAATGGTGAGGTAGGAGCTTGCGCTTCCTGACACATCTGTCTGACAGGAATGCAAATAAAATTCTGTGGTGAGATGATCTGTAACATTAATGGCTCTTGAGCTGCAAATGCCTTTCAAGGCCAGGAAGCAAGTTCTCTTCCTGGTTCAAGTCAATGTAGCCCGCAGAGGTTACTCAGAACTTACTAAACAAAGGAGCACTTGAGTTGGAAATATACCATGCGAAGGAAGAACCAAACAAAATTTTCACGGGAAACCTTTTCAGTAAAATGTTCTTTCCAGTACTTTTGTTCTACAGAAGTGGAACTGCTTGATTTCAGGTCATTCCCTGATTGCACACAAGGTCAATTCTTACCTTTGTGAAGAGCAGCAGATCTTCCTGTTGGGTGTTTGGGGATGTATTTGTCGCAGGAGCTTTGTCTTACAAAGGAGAGCTGTTGCAATTTCCCCGTTTTGCTTTTAGGTTTTACCGGACGTGAGTAGTATCGTGGCTGTCTGGCAGTCTCTTCTGAAGGAAGAGAGACAACACAGCAACAGCCCAGCAGAGAAAAAAGGAAGGTGATGTCTCCACTGTGAGGGCAATGACCGAGACGGAAGTTGCTGAGCAGCATGGTAGGCAAAGCAGGTGGAGTTACAGCTTCCTATCTGTGTGGGAATGGGTGTTGTGAAATCCTCATCCCACCCTTCACTTCAGCAGAATCCAGATCTCACTTGTGTATTTACTGCTCACCCTTTCTTTGTTCATTTCTTCAGGGCATTAGAATTGCCTGAAAACACAGTTGAATGTGTAGGCTGCCACTGTTACTGGAAGGTTAAGCAGTTTGACTTTGCTGTCCCAGGATCACAGAGTGGTTGAGGCTGGAAGGCATCTCTGCAAATCATCTTGCCTGATACCTCTGCCTAATCCTGGTGGTTACCCAGGTCCATGTTAACACAGCTTTTGAACATCTCCAAAGATGAAGACCCCAGGACCTCTTTAGGCAACTTGTGTGGGTGCTCGATCGCCTTCATAGTCAAAGAGTGTTTCCTGGTGCTCAGAGTGTTCCTGTGTTTCACTTTGTGCCCAGTGTCTCTGCTCCTGTGCTGGGTGCTTCTGGGAGGAGCTTTGCAGCCTCACTTCAGGTGTTCATACATATTGATGAGGTGGCCCTGAGCCTTCTCTTCAGCCTGAACAGTCCCGGCTCTCCCAGCCGTTTCTCACAGGAGAGATGTTCCAGTCCCTTCAGCATTTTTGTGAGCCTTTGCCTGACTCCCTCCAGTGTCTTCATGTTCTGGGGAGTCCAGGCCTGAACACAGCACTCCTGGTTTGGCCTCCCCAGCGCTGAGAGGAGGGGAAGGAGATGCTCCCTGACGTCAGGACACCAGGGCCTTCAGATCCTTCCCTGGCAACCTGCTCTCCACTTGCACTGTGGAATGGGTCTGTTCCTTCTCAGGTGCAGGGCTCTGCTCTTCCTCCTGTTGAACTCAGCCCACCTGCCCTTGACCTTTCCATGCTGGTGGCTGTTTCGCAGCCACAAAGGAAAACTCGCAGGGACACTCATATGCCTGAAAAATAATTTTTTGAGAGGTTTTTGTTTGTCCAGGTTATTTTATCAGGAGGTCATATTTGTTTTTTAGCAGTTAGGTACTGTGGCTACACAAATGCTTGTCTTGACGTAATACAGGAGTGGAATTGTGAGCGTTGGAAGAGGGATGTAGTGAAGGCTTCAGTTTTCCTCTCTCAAGCTCAGCATCCCTCCGGAAGGGCTTGCTTCCACAGTCCCACTGCTTCCCACAGCAGGGGATGGGAAGTTTCAGGATTGTCTGCATCTTGGCCACTGGCCTGTGAAGTTTTCCTTGTGGGCTGGAGATAAATCTGAAACCAGTTTCACCCTTCAGAGGGCATATTCCACAGAGACACTTCCTGGAGCAAAAGGTTTTTCAGTGGACGTCCTTCTGTGCCTCCCATTGGGCAGCAAAATGTCAGCACTGACAGTCCAAGGCTTGGAAACCAGTGGGGCAGCTGGGTTCTGTAGGACTGCAGCTGTAGTTCCTCAGCATTCTGTGGTCATGATGCTGTCACTTACTCCCAGTTCACCTTTAACAGCTTTATTTGCATTGTGGCCTCTAGAGAATTCCTTTCTAATGGGAGCTGAGACTCAGGCAAACAAAGTTTATCCATGGCATTCATCCAGTTCTTTCTAGCTCCCCGCGGGAGATGAAGTTAACAGGGAAAAGTTAGGTGTTGATTGTTCTGGTCCATGTGCTTTGCTTGCTTTCATTAATGGCTGGATAACAGGTAGCTTTTATGCCTCCTCATGTTACAACTGAAACCTGAGATGGCTTTTCCTAGGAAGTGAACAGTTGCATTAAGTGCTACTGCTGTTTCTCTCGGACAGGTATTTGTTGTCTGCCTCTTGCCAAAAGCTTACGCTGAGAAGCCTTATTTTGAAAGGGGAAAGGGAAAGAGAGAAATTTTTAAGTGAAATAATAAATTTGCCACAAACTGTAGTGTACTGTCTCGTGCACTTCCCCAGCCAAACCTACCTGACATTAGCTAAAAGTAGCGCGCCCAGAAATCAGCAGCATGACCATATCCTTTCCTTCGCTTTTTCCTGTTGTTCAGCCCTGCACTGAACAGCAGTGGGACTGGTGGGGTTCTTACAGTGAGTATTCAGATGTTCAGGTGGTGTTTTACATGTGTGAGCACTTGTGAGTCAAATTAGAAACGGCAGCTCTCGATCTAAGCACCGAATAAGTGGATTTAGTTTTGAAAGTGTTCATACAGGAATGAGTGGGGAAGGAAACTGGGGATTCCGTGGGTGTTTTTCTCATTCCTGTTGGGAAGATGGCAGGTCATTTCCTAGGCAAGTCTGCTGGAAATAAAGTTTGTAATGCTGTGTTTCTGTGCTGGGTAATGGAGGTGCCACACTCCACTCTTGCTGTGAAGGAAGGAGAAGCCAATTATGGAAATATTTTGTTTAGGTTCAGATGATGCTGAGATGCTGCTTCTGAAAGCTGCACTGCTTCAGGTCATGTCTTCATCAGAAGGTTGTGCCCCACTTGGTAGCACAGAGCAACTTTGATTTTAGCAAGCTGCTAAAAGGTATGTGATGGGGGTTTGTATTTCCTCCAGTGTTTTCTCTGGCTGTTTACAAAGTCCACAGCAGAAAGGAAGGTTTGCTTTTCTGTGGAGATAAAGGAACTGTTTTCTAAAAGTAGCCCATTTTAGTTTCTCTGTTATGTTTTTATTAAGTTTTTGTTGTTTGGTCTTACTGTTGGATTGCCTTGGTGGTGACTTTTTAAAATGTGGTGTTGTTTCTCGAATGAGGGCCACAAAGATCCTACACAGGCTCCGAGAGGCTCAGACACCAGTGCTTTGTGCTGCTGATGTCAGGTCAGATGGGGGCAGCTCAGGTTCTGATTGCACTGCGACAGCTCCCTGAGCTGTCACAAGAATAAGTGAGGTTATTCATGAGCTGGTGATAGCAGTGATGCAGGGAGAGGCATGAGTGTGAAGTTCCATTGTCTGGAGCAAGTATTGTCGTGGTACAAGCATTTGTTGAGTTAAATTCTGTATTTTGCTCTCCAGTTTGTCCATCCTTTGTCCTGCCTGTAGGTCACAGCTTTTCAAGGTTGCTGAGACTGATAGAAGAGATTTTATATTTCCATGCACGACCAGTGCTTTGTGCTGGGGTTAGCTGATGAAATCTCCCTCCGAGGGCTGGATTCCCACCTTGGGTTGGCCAGCCTTCGCTGCAGTGTGTCTGGGGATCCCATGACATGAAGATCTCTGAATTGCCAGCTTGTCTCACAGTTGTGTTCTAAACCCTAAAACAGAAGTGTTCTGAAGTCACAGGCAGAGGAACCGAAGTGAAGTTTGTTTCTTGCGTTCACACCTCAGGTATCGTCACTGGAAAGGGCCTGCGGGAGGAGGTCCCTCCTCTTCTACAGCACCATATCCTGAAAGTGGCTTTAGAACTTCCTGCCAACAAGTTTGCCTGGTTCAGAGGACAGGTAAGAGGCTGGTGCAAAATTATGTTTGCTTGCTCTGTTGTCCTCAAATGTTTTCCTCTGGCATCGCCTAGTTTTAAATTAGTCCAGCCATTTTAGGGGTGACCCTTTTGTAAAGCAGCAGGAATTACAGTCTTAGCAGTAGTGAAAACTCCCTTCTGAGCTGGAAGGTTTTTTACAAGGAAAACATTTTTTGCCTCCCTGATGAACGGAGGAGAAGGTTGCTGTAGCTCTTTGTGTCTCTGGAGATGTTCCCTCACAAGAGTGTGCTGGTTTCCACTTGTCTGGAAAGCCTGAGCTGCAGACCAGGGAAATGAGCTACTGATGGGAGCCATCCCACCTCTTCCCAAGGAGGATTCCAACATTTTTTAATGCTCTCCATAATTGGTGGAAACCATCAGGGCCCCAGCTCTATTTTACTGCAGGCTTGTCAAATAAGTACTCTGTCAAGACTTGGCTTGTCATGTCAGGAGAAAGGAGTGGACCTGGCTTTGAGGAGGTAGCAGGGATAGACATGGAATGATTAGGGAATGAAATATGATTGATGAGGGAAGTTGCTTTGTCTTGGGCCCTTTCAATAGTTGGGGGTTTCCGTTACTACGGTCTTCTTCCACTTTTCAGGAAAACATTTTGCAAATGAATGCAACGATGCTGGCTCATTGACTGCAAAGTAGTGTAAATGATCCCACTGGTTTCTGGCCTTGGGACTTTTGGGCAGGTCTGTAAAGTAACACGCTTACCTTGCGTATCATTGTCAGTGCAACATAGTCCTATACAGTGTTGCTGTAGTAGAGGAATTCTAATACATTTTTCTTGTAGGACATCTCTGAAACAGAGAAGCTATCTGGTGAAAAATCAGTCTTCTATTTACTGATGAAAATGTTTGTTACAAGTACCCACTCTCATCTGAAAACTTCCAGCAAACAATTAATCATCAAGGTACATATTTGAATTGAAATATCGGGATATTCACTATATCCCACTGGTCTGAAATGCCAGGATGGTAAAATTTTTTCTTGAAGCAGCAGATACCTTTACTGCATGATTGTGTGGTCGACACCTGATTCAGGTTTAATTTAGCGATGATTTTCTTTGTTAGATCAGTAGTTTTCTAAACTGTCCTACAGGCTGTTGTTAAGGCGCACTTTTTTTCTGCCTGTGATGACATGAAGATGTACAACCCTCTGAAAGCAGTATAACCTGCTTTCCAGAAATTACAGAGGTAAGGTTTTTAGTGTCCACTGTGCAATTGACAAGTCCCACTAGTGAGTGGAAAGAAAAGGCCTCTTGAGTTGAGGGGGTGAGGAGAGTGGCAGGTACTTCTTTTCATCGACCTGCTCTTCCTCTTTTCTTTCCCAAAAGAAGGAATCATGAAGTTACTGTACAAAAAGATCTGCATCTCCTGGAGTTTTGTATTTGAGGTGTTTTGAGGTTTATTTACACACCTCCCCCTTTGTTTCCTGGACAGGTTTTACGTGACAGTGGAGTGTTTGAGTACACATGGAAGGGAACTTTCAGTTTGGCTGGAACATTTGGATAATGCAACAGAAGACCAGAAGGAAGCAGTGATTCAGCTTTTGGAAAGGGTAACAGTGTTCAAATTAGCTGGATAAACAATGCAAAGAATAATGTTGGTGGGAGCTAGAGATTTTGTTCTTTTGTTGAGAAACCTGTCGAAGACCAGTGAATGGATTCTCAGAAAAGCATTGTTTGGGGTTCTTTATACAGAGGTGGCATCATTCTTGACTCGAATGGGAGGACAGGAAAATTATTTGCAGGAAAATGCAATCCAAAAGGATCAGTTATTATTACAGCATTGTTGGTATAAGTGTAGAGAGCCATATGTGTGGTATCTTTTATCTCCTCTTTAGGTGCCAAAATTATCAGACCTCAGTGAATTGTGATCTTTTACAAGGAAAGCTGACACTTGCTGTTACTCTTCAGGATGTTGAATGCCCAGTGCTTCATTTCCAGTGCAGTCTCCCCAGGGACTCAGTCTGTGGTAGCAATCTAGATGCCAAATTGCAGTGGACCTTTCTGTTTTCCGCTCCCATGCAGAGCAGGAACCGTAGACAGAATGCTGCAGAAGTGATATGGAAGTTGTCCTTCTGAAACCTGCCCATCTTCCAACACCTTTTTGCACACGGTCTTTCTTAGCAGCATATGCTTCCCCTGCGCTTGACAGCCAGTGCACTTACCTTCCTCTCCACCTTTGCTGACAGATCCTGCTGAAGCTGGTGCCAGAGCCCTGCCCCTGCACAGACAAGGCAGCAGACCTGGTTCAGGAAGCCAGCATGCTCCAGGTCGCCGTGTTTAATTAAACAGGACTCTGATAAACTCAGCATCCCCGTCTCTCACATTGATGGTATGTGGTGACTCCTCAAACACAATTCCACGACTTGGGGCTACATTTTCTAGCCCCAGTAAGCAAACTGGGGATGGATAACTATAGAAATCCTGTTAAGTAAGGACCTCCAGGACTCAGCCCTCCATGTGAACTTGGTATCAGAAGTTGGAGTTGCAGTTACCACTTTAACCCCCAAAAGTAATTTCTGATGTGGCGGTGCCACTTTAACAGTATTTGAAGTCTCTATTCATGCTCTTGCAGCAGCATTTTTGAACTAAAATGGAAATTTAGTCCTTCTGCCTGGGGCTGTTCATAGAATCATGGAATCCCAAAATGGTTTGGATGGGGAGGCACCTTAAAGCTTGTCAGTTCCACCCCCTGCTATGGGCAGGAAGACCTTTCGGTAGCCCAGGGTGCTCCAAGCCCCATCCAGCCTGGCTTTGGGCACTGCCGGGGATCCGGGGGCAGCGACAGCTTCTCTGGGCAGCCTGTGCTGGACAGCAGCATTGACAGGCAGAGTGAAGTTCAGCTGTGATTTTTGTGTTGCACTTAACAATGTATTGCGTGACAAATGGGGCTTTCATCCTTTCTTAGACTTTTTTTTTTTTTTTTTTTTTGGAGGAATTGAATTAAAAAAAAATGCCTTGTATTTCTGGAGTGTTGCGTTCTGCCTCTGTTGTTTTCCCAGTTAGTCTGGATCCTCTGCTTAGATTTTTTTCTTCACTTAGATGTCCTGATTATATGGTGGATGTCCTGATCGAGGGCAGTGATGGCTTAGATGAAGAAATCGGGTTCTCTTTAAATGAAGATGTGATTGTCCAAACATTTCCTTTCAGTGCTGTTGTCCCTGCTGTGTTAGAAGCCAAGAATATGCTGTTGCTTCAGTCTGAAACTGGAACAGGTACAGATTTTTTGGTTTAGTGTGTCATTTCTACCAGTGGAGTGAGAAGTGGCATCATTTTTACCCATTTTTAATATTTTTTTTGCCATTTATCGTTTTTTAGCTTAAGACATGACATTATCTTCCCTGCAAGCAGAAGGAGATTCAAATCCATGGTGTTTCTTGCTCAAGAGAGGCATTGAAGCTCTGTAGGTGCTTCTGCCATTTTTCCCTGACCTGAAGAGAAGAGACACTGTCCCTGCATGGACAGTCTGGATCTGGAGGTAGTTGGCTTCAGTAACACAGTGTTTTAAAGGACAGAGTGTGGAGACCAGGAGAGGAAAGTGGTTTCCATGGCTGTAGGCAGCTCTTCCGAGATCAGGGAGAGAGGACTGCGCTGTTAAATAGGAAATGGATGCATTTTCCAAAGAAAACTATTTCAGAAATGAAGCTCTGGTGGCAAAGTTCTGCCACCTCCTTGAAGAAAGCGCTGGAGTCCCAGGGGCATCAGGTGGGCTTGGAGCAGGACTTGCCAACTCCACAGCACCTCACTGCGTTCTCAGTGTGTATTTGGCGATCAAGTAGCACCGGGGGTGGACTGAAAGGGGGGTGCACATTGGCAGGCACTCTGTCAGGAAAGTGTAGCAGTGAACAGGAGACCCGGTGATCCATTGCAGGGCGTAACTATGGAGGAACTAATGGGGCTTGGTAATTTTTTGAGAACAGAAGCACAGGCAACTCTTGGTCCTTTTAAGTGTTGTGAAGTGATGCGCCTGGTGCGGCAGGCATTAGACAGAATTAAAGAGCTGGGTGGGATCTCTGCATATATGGGAATAAAGCAAGGAAGGGATGAGGCTTTTGGACCATTTATAGATAAAGTAACTAATGCAATTAACCAAGCAGGAGTTCCTGAGTTTATGAAAGGTACACTATTAAAACAGTGTGCGCTGCAAAATAGCAATCAGGCTACAAAGAATGTACTAAATACTCTAGGGGCCAATTGGTCTATAGAGGAAGCTCTGGAGCGAATGTCCAACATGCCCACGGGGAGTCAGGCTTTGGTAGTTGATGCTTTGAGGGAAATTGGAATAGGGTTGAAAAAACAAGCAGAGGCTACAACACAGCAGGTACTTGCCGCTCTTGCACCTTTACAAGCAACGGTAACCAGCACGCCGCGTCCAACCACTAGTGGCGGGATGCGTTGCTATCGATGTGGAGGAGCTGGTCACATACGGCGAAACTGCCCGGCAAACAATGTCTGGTGCGAAAACTGCCGATCGGACACACACAGTCTCAGAGTCTGACGACGTCACTCGGGAAACGGGAAGACCAGCACGCCCCCCAGCCGCCACGCTCCAACACAAGTAGCTGCTGCGACCAACAACATGCAACAACCCTCCAGCCAGTCACCCCAGGAAGCCTCGGCTTGGACCTGGCAGCCGCAGTAAGGATAACTTTACTGACTACCCAACTGGCAAAAATACCAATGGGAATAAAAGGACCTATAGTAATAAAAGGACAAGCCATGGGAGCCCTGTTATTGGGTCGCTCATCTGCTAGAATGATGGGACTGTTCGTTCTACCTGGAGTAATAGACGCTGATTATACAGGGGAAATCTGTATCATGGACACACTAATACTCCCCCAATTCAAATTGAGAAGGGGCAACGTATAGCTCAGCTGGTACCTTTGCCACAACTTACTAAGGCTTTACCTCCACACCATGCTCAGTCAAGAGGTGACCAAGGCTTTGGCTCCTCTGGAGGACTTACCCTGCTGACTATGGGCCTACACGATCGGCCAAGGCGTACGGTATCCATAGAATACCAAGGGGAGCAGAAAAGACTTGAAGGTCTTTTGGATACCGGTGCAGACACTAGCATAATTGCTCCAGAATATTGGCCGCAACATTGGCCACTGCAGTCGAGTACATCCAGTTACAGGGGTCGGTGGATTGACATTGGCACAAAAATTGCCATTACTATTGGTAAAGCTAGATAAAAAATTGGTGCAAACTGTGTTCTCAATTGTTGCTTTGCCTCCCACTGTGCAGTGTCTTATTGCCATGATGTCCTAGCCCAGCTGGGAGTGGTGTTGACTAATGAGTACAAACAGGGTTAAGTTTGGATGGCTGGCTAAAATTATTGGGTTTGAGTGCATGGCTATGTTCTATTGTCAAATTTGCTATAATAGTTAGTATAGTGATTTTTTTTTTAGCTGTATTGATTTTACCATGTTGTTGTTTGTGCTTACAAAAAATGATGCAAAAAATAGTAGATACTGCATTTAATACCACCCTTCTTGTCCAACAGAAAAACGGGGGAAGTGTGGAGAGTGTGATTGATAACTGGCTAGCTGCAAAAGGTCACGCAGACATGAGAGAGCTTTGCTGAGCACACAGGCACTCTCATGAGAACCAGCAAGGCAGTAAGCTTCGCATGTCCTTGAGCACAGCTGGGATACGATAACAAGACCTTGTAGCTGAAAGATATGAGGGAGAAGCACGGTAAAACTAAAACTTACTCAAACTATGTAACCACAAAGAAATGTAGAAAGAGGCGTAGCTGACTTTTAGTCTGAGCACCAATCCTGAGCTTAACTTTTGCAATATGCATGAGCTTATTAGTGTTATTATAAAAGCATTGTGTGAATTAACAATAAACGAGCTTGGTTGACGACCACCTGGTGTCTGCCTCTCCCTTCTCCAACACAAGCTCTGCTGCCCAGGAGGGTCCCGTAGTGCAGGGGTTTGCAGATGGACACGTAGCGGTCGTAGCACATGATGGTCAGGAGGGAAACCTCTGCTGAAATGAAAAACACAAACAGAAAGAGCTGTGCAGCACATCCTTCATAGGAGATGGTCCTGGTGTCCCAGAGGGAATTGTGCATGGCTTTGGGGACAGTGGTGCAGATGGAGCCCAGGTCGGTGAGGGCCAGGTTGAGCAGGAAGAAGAACATGGGGCTGTGCAGGTGGTGGCCGCAGGCTACGGCGCTGATGACGAGGCCGTTGCCCAGGAGGGCAGCCAGGGAGATGCCCAGGAAGAGGCAGAAGTGCAGGAGCTGCAGCTGCCGCGTGTCTGCCAATGGCAGCAGGAGGAAGTGGCTGATGGAGCTGCTGTTGGACATTTGCTGTGTCTGGCCATGGGGGCCTGTTCAAGGAGAAAAGATCAGTGACAGGTTAGGAGAAAGTTCTTTCAGTAAAATCAAAGCCTTTTCCCACAGACCATTCTTCTGTATCACACTGACAGCCTTTTGATTTTCTAGCAGATTTTCCTTAAACTCCAACTGGGGAGCCCTGGTTGGTGCTGGCTGAGTGGGTCTACAGGTTCAGGGCAATTACATGCAGGGTTTTTACAATTCAGCCTTGCCGTGCAGACGTGAGAGGGGGACAGGGAACCTTGTCCTCGTGTTCCACTTTGAAACCCTGTTGATACAGAAGTCTCTGTCAGCTTGTACTCCCACTGCCAGTGACCAGGAATGGTAAAGTCTGTTTAAATGTTCTAGAGCTTTTTCAACAGCTTTTCTTCATCTCCACTTGACTATTTTTGATGTCAGAAATTCTCAGCATTTCTGCTGCAGCGCTCAGGGAGAACAGAGCAAGTTCTCTGAGGCAAGGTGGTGCATGGAGAATGAGGGGAGAAGGTTTGTCACCCTGTCCTGTTCCAGGATTCTCTGGGCTTTCACCTGTCCCCTACACGGGATGATCACCCTCCCATGTTTCCTTTAAAAAACCGTCCTGACACTGCTGAGAGCTGATGGATCCACCACAGTCCACCCAATGTCCATTCTCTTCTCAAGGGCTCAGCCCCACATTTGTACCCAAGGACACACGGGACTCATTCCACCAACCCAACTGCATTTTCTCCATCACAGAACTTGTGTGTCTCACCGTGGGGCTTTCAGATAACACAAAGATGCTACAGGGCAGGTTTGCATTGTGGAGGGAAGCTAGAAGCTTGGAAGGAAATCTCAGGGAGACTTTCAAGTGTCCTAATGATGGCACTGGATTAAATGAGATGGAGCTCCTTCCCTGGCTGCACTGACAGCATTGCCCACAGCCGGGCACTGGGGACAGGGTCACCCTGAGCCAGCTGTGCCCCCTCCCAGAGCCCCCCAGTGCCAGGCAGCAGCTCCCAGCCCTGTGCTCTGCAGAGGGAACTGGGCCCGGGGCTGCAGAGCTGCCCTACACTGGGCTGTACTGGGGATGAACTGGGCTGTACTGGGAAGGACTAGAGGGGTTGAATCGGCTGTTCCCGCCTCCGCAAACTCCCATTTGCCGAGGCTCCCGCCCGTCACCGCCAGCACCCAATCAGTGCCAGGAAACCGGGGCCTCGGGGCGGTGCCTGGTGTCGGTGCCACGTTTCGGTTTTGCCTTCAACTCCCGTCATGCACCGCGGCCCAATTGAGCCCCATTGCACCCCGGACTACAATGCCCGTCATGCCCCGCGCTCCACAGAACCCCGCCCCCGTATCCCCCCCATGTGTAGCCTACGTTTCCCCCAGACCCTCCAGGATCCCTAAGTGCCCCCTCAGTATTTATTTGGAACCCCCCAAAATCGTCCCCGACTCCCCTGAATGCTCCCAACCCCAGAGATGCCCGTTAGAGCCACTTCTGGGAATTCATCTCCGATCATCCCCCGTGCTCTCAGAGCTCTGCCCAACAGTCTCGCGCCGAAAATTCCTGCTGTGCCCCGTGTCCTAAAGCGCCCGGTTCGAGCTCCCCAAGTTCCCCCCAATTCCTCCCGAACCGCACACGTTTCCCCCGAGGGCCTCAAGTCGCGACTCGGACGCAGAAGTGTCCGCCAAGCGCCTTCCCGGGCCCGCCACAGCCCGGCTTTATGCACTTCCGGGACTACAGCTCCCAGCATGCTCCGCGGCGCACACAGAGCCCTATTTCGGCCGTGACTCCATCTCCCGTCATGCCCCGCGCCCCACCGACAGCCATTGGAGCCGCGCCTCGAACTCCCGTGATGCTCCGCGGCCCCGTTACACCGTGTTCTACCCGCGCCTACAACTCCCATCATCCCCCGCGCCCCAGAGAGTCCCCTCAGGGCCCCCAAGTGCCCGCCCGGACCCCGAAGGGCCCCAGATTCCCCTCCCTGACCTCCAAGTGCCCACCCGGCTCCCCCAGATGTCCTTCAGACCCCAAATTTTCTTCAGATTCCATCCCCAGGTTTAGAACTGCCCCAAATGTGCCCCAGAAATGTCTCCGTGGACCCCAAAGTGGCCCCTTTTACCCTGTGTGAGAGAACGATAAGGAGGATGACAAAAGGAGTAAAAATAGGCCTAATTAGCATAAATAGGGAGGAATCAATAGCCAGATGTTGTCAATGAATTAATGAAGGGAATTGTGTTACTTAGAACCAATTACCAATAATTTTTTGGTTGCTAAAACTGTATCGATTTTTAAAATAAATGTAAAACTTAGGTAAAAACATATATAATAATATTTTATATATTTATATATATTACTATAATTGCCTTATAATTTTTTAAAAAAAGAAAAATTCATAATTTACAAAAATAATTTCAGATGTCAGTCCTTGGTGGATGATTTCAGACACGGTGAGGTTGGGGTGAGGAGCAGGTTGTCCAAACAAGGTCAGCCTGCAAGGGGCTCATTCTCCATGCCCAGACCTCCTAAGGAGACACTCAGCTTTAAGATCACTTGGGGAATGTTTCTTTCACCTCTTCAATGGACTGAAAAATAAAAAAAAAATGCAGCCTTGATTAGAAAAAAAATCAGGAGGTGCACTTTGAAATTTTCCTCCATAAGAGAACTCCAAACTGGCTCCAAACAGCTGCACAAGCCCTGGAGACGAAGACAAGTGAAGGAAGAAAAGGAGGTCGTGACTGCTTTCTGGATTTGAATCAGCCCCATGCTGGATTTGGGGCTGAGTCCAGAAGCTCCAGGCACTGAGAGAAGGTTGAAGAAGCTGCTCAAGGAGGCAGAAGCAAAACTCCAAGTCCCTTGGAGCATCCCTGGGCCCCACTGAGGGCAGGGAGTGCCAAAGGCTCCCCAGGGACTGCTGAGAGCAGATCCTTGAGGCCAGGATTGCAGGGAGCCGCAGGCTGTGAGCAGGGAACTGCAATGCTGAGCAAGGCCTGGGCTGGTTGGAGGCAGCAGAAAGGCCAAGCCCTGAGCCCAGGCCTGGCACAGCAGGGCCTGTCCCTCCCGGGTGGCTCGGGGCTGCTTGTGGGGCAGTGGGATGGGAGGGGCAGCGAGGACAAATGGCACAAAGCTGTGTGACACTCCCGATCCTCATGGCACTGCGGGCCAGTGTGACACAGCAGGGCCTCATGGAAACAAGAGGCCGTAATGAGCCTGCGGGGCTGTAACACCCCAGAACACTGAAATAATGGGGGTACCCAAAGGTTCTCTTACTCGAGTTTGGTGCACAAGGAGAAATGCCAACCAGATAGTCTCAGGATGAACAGATGCACAGAATATTCTTATTTGCAAGGAACAGTCAAGGATCATAAGTCCAACTCTTATGTGAATGGCACACAGAGGGACTGAACCCACAACCTTAGTGATATTAGCACCATACTTTAACCAACTGAGCTAAGAGGTCAAAGCAACACACAGCTCTACTGGCAAAATAGAGAAAATCAAGGAACTTGGAAAACCATTTAATAAAACATCCAACTCAAAACTCTTATCATAGCAGTAGCTTCATTGACTTAGCCCATTTGACCTGGAAACCTTTACAGAATTACAGAATGACAAAATGACTAGATTGGAAGAGACCTCCAAGATCATTGAGTTCAACCCATGTCCCAACACCTCACCTAAGCCATGGCACCTAGTGCCACATCCAGTCTTTTTTAAAACACATCCAGAGATGGTGATGCCACCACCTCTCCAGTCAGATCATTCCAGAACTTTATCACCCTTTCCGTAAAAATCTTTTTCCTAATTTCCAACCTATATTTCCCTTTGTGCAGCCTTAAGACTCTGTCCTCTCATTCTGTCAGTGGCTGCCTGGAGAAAGAGACCAAGCCCCACCTGACTACAAACACCTTTCAGGGAGTTGTAGAGAGTGATAAGGTCACCTCTGACTCTCCTTTTCTCCAGGCTAAACAACCCCAGCTCCCTCAGTCGTTCCTCACAGGAGTTGTGTTCCAAGCCGCTCACCAACCTTGTTGTCTCCTCCGGACACATTTAAGCATCTCAAGGTTATTCTTAACTGAGGGCTCAGAACTGGACACAGCACTCGAGGTGTGGCCTCACCAGTGCCGAGTACAGGAGAAGAATGACCTCCCTGCTCCTGCTGGCCACACCATTCCTGATCCAGGCCAGGTGCCATTGGCCTTCTTGGCCACCTGGGCACACTGCTGCCTCATGTTCAGTTGGCTGTCGACCAGAACCCCCAGGGCCCTTTCTGCCTGGGCACGGTCCAGCCACACCGTCCCCAGCCTAGAGCACTGCAGGGGTTATTGTGGCCAAAATGCAGGACTCAGCACTTGGACTTAATAAACTTCACCTTGTTGCACTCTGCCCACCCATCCAACTGTTCCAGGTCTCTCTGCAGAGCCCTCCTACCTGCCAACAGATCGACAAATGTTCCCAGCTTAGTGTCATCTAAAAATTGACTAATAAGAGATTCAATAGCGCCATCCATGTCGTGAATACAAATGTTGAACAGAGCTGGCCCCAGCACAGACCCCTGAGGAACACCCCTGGTGACTGGCTGCCAGCTGGATGCAGCACCCTTCCCCACCACTCTCTGGGCCCGGCCATGCAGCCAGTTGTTAACCCAGCAAAGAGTGTTCCTGTTCAAGCCGTGGGCTGCCAGCTTTTCCAGGAGCGTGCTGTGGGAGACAGTGCCTAAGGCCTTGCTGAAGTCCCAACAGACAACATCCACAGCCTTTCCCACATCCACCACACAAGTCACCTGGCCATAAAAGGAGACATAAAAACTGGTCAAACATGACCTACCCCTCCTAAACCCATGCTGGCTGGCTCTGATACCCTGTCCATGAAACAATATAAACTGCTCCGTGACCTTTACCATGTACTGAGGTCAGGCTAACTGGCCTATAATTACCAGGATCCTCCTTCCCACCCTTCTTGTGAATGGGTGTCACATTGCCCAGCTTCCAGTCATCTGGAATCTCACCAGTGGGCCAGGACTGTTGGTAAATGATGGAGAGCGGCTTCACAAGCTCATCTGCCAGCTCCCTCATCACCCTGGGGTGGATCCCACCTGGGCCCATAGATCTATGAACATCCAAGCAGCTCAGCAGTTCTCTGACTGCCTCCTCCTGGACACTAAGTTCCCTCCCACATCCAGTACAGAACAAAGGTTGGCCTTCCTATTGCAGTTAATATATTTGAAAAACTTTTTTTAATATCCTGTACAAAATTGCCAAATTAAGTTTGAATTGAGCTTTGGACTCCCAAACACTTTTCCTACATGCTCTAGCAATCCCCTTAAATACTCCTTGACCTGACCCTCCTTCCAAAGATGATACATCCTCTTTTTATTCCTAAGTTCCTTCAAAACCTCCTTGCCCATCCAGGCTGGACGTTTGCCTCGTCAGCTCATCTTTTGGCACACGGGGAAAGCCTGTTCCTCTGCCCTCAAGATCTCTGCTTTGAAGCACGCCCACCTTCCCTGGACTCCTTTGTTTTTAAGGGCTGCTTCCCTAGCAACTCCCTGAATAAGTCTTGTAAATAGGCCAAAGTCTGCTGATTGGAAGTCCAGTGTAAAAGTCTTCTTGATGTTCTTCCTGATTTCACCAAATATCGAGAACTCTATAATTTCATCATCACCGTGTCCCAAGGAGCCTCCAACCACCACATCTCCCACCAGCCCTTCTCTATTTGCAAACAACAGGTCGAACATAGGCCCTCCCCTGGTGGGGCTCACTCACCAGCTGCAACAAAAAGTTGTCCTCCATACACTCCAAAACCTTCCTGGACTGCCTCTTTCCTGCTATATTAAGTTCCCAGCAGATATCTGGCAGCTTAAAGTCACCTACAAGAACAAGGGCTGGTGATCCTGAAACATTCTCCAGCTGCTTTTAGATTAAGTTGTCCACCTCTTCTTCCTGGCTGGGTGGATGATAACAGACTCCCAGCAGGTTCCCCTGGTACCCCGTCCTGTTTTCTTAGGGTACAACGGTAACAATGAAAACCTTACCAAGGGCACAACTCCCAAGTCCACAAGGAAAAGAACAGACAAGCTGTCAAGTTCTTCAAATATTTGTCCTGCTTTGCTGCAAGACTCCTACTGCACACCCAGTGTGGAAAGCCAAGGGAAGCTGCAGTTGGTGGCACGTCTTGTGACAGAAGCTGCACCTCGTTCTCCAGGAAGTGTTCTTGGAAAGAGCAGACGGGACTGTGGAGAAGATTCTGGGAAAACTGAAAGAGCATTTAAGAAATGAAATGAAAATGTATAGAACCAATACTAAGATGTCCTTGTCAAATGATTTTGATGCTCCCCTTTTCCATCTTGCACTACTTCTCCATCCCATGAACTACAAATGGATCTCACCTCTAAGATCCATGATTTGGCAAGTTTGAGATGCTGTAAAATACCATGAGCTACACACAATTTGCCTTCCCCTGTTTTTCTTGGAAAGCAATGCTGGAGACACAAGTGCAGTGCTTGGGCCAGGTACAAATTCTGCATTCAGGGAACGTGCTCTGACAGTGTCTGACCCTCAGCAGGGACAATGCACAGCAGCAACCAAGGGGAATGCTCTGCCACAGTGCAGGAGTCAAGACTCTGTGTCTTGGCTCCTGTGGGCAAAGTTCCCGTGTTTGGACAGGCTCGGGGCTGCCCCCGGGGAGCGCGGGGCTCGGCGTGGGGCTGAGCGGGCAACGGACAAACGGACCTGGGGAAAAACGGCCCCGGGGCTTCAGTTGCTACAGCAGCAGCGGCAGCAGCGGCAGCAGCGGCAGCAGCAGCGGCAGCAGCAGCAGAAAAAGGACTTTTCTAGACTTCCTCCTGCTTTTCCTCTTCCTCTCCTGCAGGCCCGCACCCTCTCCCTTAGTCCCGCACCCTCTCCCGATCTCCCTGTCCCGGTGTCCCCGTCCTCTTGCAGTCTCCCTCTCCCCTGCAGGGCCGGGCCATGCCCCCGGCCCGCCCCCGGCCCCGGGTGGGGCTGCCCCGTCTCCGCCCCCGGCCCCGGGCCTCCCGCCGCGGTCTCGCCTCCGCCGGGCTCTGGCTGTCCTGGCGATGGCGGTGGCGGACGAGGATCAGTGCCTGGGGCTTCAGCGGCATCGCCGCCCTTTGCCTTCGCCTGTGCCGAGCCCGGCCCCGGCCCCGGCCCCGGCCCCGACCCCGGCCCCGGCCCCGGCCCCGGCCCCGGCCCCGGCCCCGGCCCCGGCCCCGGCCCCGGCCCCGGCCCCGGCCCCGGCCCCGGCCCCTCCCGGGCCCCGCGGAGGACACAGGTGGCGCTGCCGCTCCCGCGGCCTCCGCCGCGGCTTCCCCGGCCCGAGCTCCGCCGCTCGGCAGCGTGGCCGCCGGCCCCGAGCTGCCGCTGTCGCGTTGCCAGGAGCGAACGCCTGGGGATTCCCGGCCCGGGGCGGTTGAGGGGCGCTCGGGGGCTGTTGCTGGCCCCGGGCCGAGCGCTGACAGCCACGTCTCGCCGGCAGGGAAGGCGCAGCAGGGCCTCCAGGAGCAGTACCGGCTGGGTTCGCTGCTGGGGCGCGGCGGCTTCGGAAGAGTCTTCGCAGGGACGCGGCTCTCGGACGGCGCACCGGTGAGCGGCGGGGCTGGCGGCGGGCGCAGGAGGAGGAGGAGGAGGGCGGAGGAGGAAGAGCATGGGGCTGGGCAGCGTGGGCAGCGTGGGCAGCGAGCTCAGGCCGCTGCTCCCCTTGGCTTGCAGGTGGCCATCAAAAGGGTGCCACGGAACCGCGTCCGGCACTGGGGAGAGCTGGTGAGTGAGCGGGGGCCAGCGGGAGAAGCCGGGGCGTGCCGGGCGGGGACGAGCCGAGGCCCGGCAGGGTGGAAGCCGCCAGGACGCCTCGAGGGAGAGCGGGCGTGGGGCCAGCGGAGGGTGCAGAACATCCCGGGCTGGGTGAGGGCTTCCCCACCCCTGGCACGGCCTCAGCCCCACTGACGGCATCGTGGTCATCCCACAGCCCAACGGCACCAGCGCACCGCTGGAGATCGTGCTGCTGGACAGGGTCTCCACTGGCTTCCCTGGTGTCGTCCAGCTGCTGGACTGGCTTGAGCTCCCCAGTGAAATCGTGATGGTGCTGGAGCGCCCGCAGCGGTGTCAGGACCTCCAGCATTTCATTCGGGCACGGAGGTTCCTGTCCGAGGAGGTGGCGCGGGGGCTGTTCCGCCAGGTGCTGGAGGCCGTGCGGCACTGCACCAGCTGCGGGGTCCTGCACAGAGACATCAAACCAGAGAACATCCTGGTTGACCTGGCCACCGGGCAGGCCAAATTGATCGATTTTGGCTGTGGCACCTACCTTCAAGACACGGCATACACGCAGTTTGCAGGTGAGCCCACGCAAGGATGTGCTCCCAGCTCCTGACATCTCATGGCCCAACATCTCACAGCCCAACCTGGGTGTGGCAGTGGGGATTCTCCCTTTTGCTGCCACTCATGGCACTGAGACTTCAGCTGAGTTGCTTTTGAGCAGGGGTGGGTTGGGGCCCAGCTTCCAGCCCTGCTGGCAGCCTTTGCCAGCCACTCTGCCGAGGACTGGGGCTGGGGCAGCCAGCCCGACAGAAACACCCGTGGGTGGGGCTATCAGAGAGCGTGGAGTCAGAACCTGTGCACCAGCCAGTTTGGTGTGCAGGTGAGAAAGGGCTTGGACTGCTCCTCTGGCCTTCTTTGTCTTGTGTTCATAATGTTATTTGGGGCAATGCAGGCAGGGAGAAGGAAGGCATGGTTTTCCTCCTGCTCTGAGTGGGTTTTTTCTTGTTCTGGTCAGGCCTTTCCAGGGCTTCTGCTGCCCTTTTCCTACACCAGTGGTTTCTTTTCCAATGCCCGTTTTTCACACAAAGCCCAGGTCCTGGTGGGAGGGCAGCGGGTCACACCATGTGCCACTGGGGCAGTCCCCACATGCCCAGGGATGCTGGGGCCAGGCTCTGGGAGCAGCAGCATCCCTCTGATGAACTCCATCTGTATTCCACAGGAACACCAGCATACAGACCCCCAGAATGGACCGACTTTGGCTGGTACTATGGCGAGCCAGCTACCATCTGGTCCCTGGGCATGCTCCTGCACCAGATGGTCTGCGGGCAGCACCCTTTCAGGAGCGGCTGGAACATCAGCTGGGGCCAGCTCCCGCTGCCACAACGGCTCTCTCAAGGTGGATCCTCATCTCTGGGCACGGGGGGAATACCAGTGCTGGGAGACAGCAGTTGGCTCGTGAGCATCCTGCTCTGGCAGCTGCTGAGGAGGTGGCACATGTCCTGCTCTCCTGCTCTCCTCCAAAACAGGGAATTGATGGGAAAGTTTAGGCCCAGCTCTGAGCACATCCAGCATGGCCTGGGCATGGGAATATGGGGCAAAGCAGCCAGGGGCCTTCTCCAACTGACTGGCAGTTTCTGGTTTCTCTTCCCAGAGTGCAAGGATCTCATCAGGTGCTGTTTAGCCGTGGATGACATGGAAAGGCCTTCATTAGAAGACCTTTTTGGTGATCCTTGGATGCAGGAGATTCATCTGGAGTAGAAGAAGGGAGAGAGCCAGAGGTTCATTTTGATGCAGGGCCCTGGTAAGTTCCAGCTGCACACATGCCTTGGCAATCAGAAGCAAAGAAAGCCAGACTTTTTGTGCTGCCTGTGTCACTGCACAGGGGTCATCAGGTGGGCACAGGCAGCCCTTGTGCTGGAGCTGAGTTGCCATGCGAGTTGTTTTGGCTTGTGCTGGTTCACTGACAGCTGGGGCCCTGGGCAGAACACTGACAGCCTGGTCTCACCCCCAGGGAAGGAGAAGGAGCCCCTGGAGAAGCTGGACCAGGTGGGGCTGCTGCTGCTGGAGACAGTGAGGACGACAACAAGGATGACAACCTCTTCCTGAACCTGGCCACCAGCAATTGAAGGTGATGAACTTCAATTCTGGCACCTTCTTCAAAGTCAGGCTCCACAGCCAATTTGCAGATGAGTTCGCACACAGGGGGATGCTCCCAGATTTGGGCATTGCACAGCCTGGCCAGGAACCAAAGGTTCCCCCCTTTCCTGGGGCTGATGCAACTGATTGTTCAGTGGGCTGCCAAGCTGCTTTTTGGCAGGGCTGGGGGCACGGGCTGGGGTGGTTCTGAAATGGGAGTCGGCTCCTGGCCCTGCCAACAGCCGCCACCCCCCACCATGCCCTGGGCTGGGGCTGGGGCAGCCAGCCCGACACAAACAAAGCCCCAAGGTGGGAGCAGAGGTGGGTCTCCAGAACCTGTGCTCGGCTGCTTTGCTTTGCCGGCAAGGAAGGACTTGGGCTGCTCCACTCCCTTTGTTTTCTTTGGGATCACCATTATTTTGGGGGGCAGTGTAGGGGGGGAAGAGTAAAAGCATGGGCTTCCCTCAGTGGTGGGTGGGTTTTTCCCTAGCATGCAGGGCATGGGGGCTTCCTCAACCTCTGACAGAGATAGGATCTTTTACCATTTCCCTTTTTTTCCTTTTTTGTCTGTAATCCCTTTGTGAATTTTATGTTTGTTTTTCTAAAGGAAGCCTTCTAGGTGGTGTCCAGTCTTGACTGGGAAGTGCTTGGGACCAGCTGTGGAGTGGATGAAGGAGAAGGCTGAGGACGTGGTTTGGGAGCAGCTTTTCTTTGCGCGGCGGATGGCGTGAGGTGTGTCCCCGTCTTGTTGGCACGGGTGGGGTAAGAGCTTTTGGGAGATGGCAGCCAGCACAGGAGCATCCTGCTCTGGGCAGCTGCTGGGGAGGTGGATCTGGCCTGGCTGGCTGCAGGCTGGGCACGTGTCCTGCGCTCCTGCTCTGCCGCCAAAGGCAGCAATGATGGGCAGCTTTGGGCCCCGCTCTGAGCACGGCCAGCATGGCCTGGGCACCGCGGGCGGCTGGGACAAGGGCATAGGAGCCTTCAGCTGACGGGCGGTTTCTGGTTTCTGTCCTTGCAGCCGGGCTCTGCGGATGCTGAGGCTGCTCTGGGCTCTGCCAGGGCTCTGCTGGAGCTCAGCACCGGGCCGAGATCAGCCAAAGAAGAAACGGTGTGACCTGCAGCAGACTTGCCTTGAGCATTTTGGCAATGCAGCTCAAGTTTGCAGAGGATGCATCTCCAAGGGATAACATGACACCTCCCCAAAATAAAATTGTTCAATACCTTCTGAAATGAAATCTATCTGGGGTGACGCCAAATGACATTTTTCAGCTTGCTCAAGCTGTAGCTCAGGCCTTCTCTGAACAGTTCTGTCCCCCACCTGCATTTTCCTTCACAACTGCTCCCTATTTTCCCCCAGTGAATGCCCAGCTGATTGCAGTCTCCATCACACTATTGCCATCCTTGGTGCCCGTCACCATGAGGAAGACCAAGCCCCAGGTTTAGGGACTCATCCTGTCACTGGCTGAGGGGCAGCAATGCCTCAGAGGTCTGGTGGCATTTTAGTGTCATTCAGAGCTGCTCTCTTGCCCTCAGCTCTCCTCACTGCTGAGTTCCCACTCCCTTTTCCTCATCCTTCCAGCAGGATGAGCTCTGTGAAGTCCCATGAGCCACCCCACTCTTCCCGGCCCACCCACCCACCTCAGTTAGGCTGAAGCTGAAGGGTCTGTGTGTGCCAGGGGCTCTGGGATGTCTCTGTACCCATGGACAGAAGGGTCTGTGTGTGCCAGGGGCTCTGGGATGTCTCTGTACCCATGGACAGAAGGGTCTGTGTGTGCCAGGGGCTCTGGGATGTCTCTGTACCCATGGACAGAAGGGTCTGTGTGTGCCAGGGACTCTGGGATGTCTCTGTACCCATGGACAGAAGGGTCTGTGTGTGCCAGGGGCTCTGGGATGTCTCTGTACCCATGGACAGAAGGGTCTATCTATACAAAGGTTTCCATAACATCATTGTTCCCTTGGGTATGGAATGAACACAGAGTGAAGGTGTCAGTCATGCTGCTTGTGCACTCCTTCCTTTCCATACAAGACACATCCATGCACACCCCCACATACAGATATTTTAAAAGGATAGGGATGGATAGAGATTTCCCACAGAGCTCTAACTTTGGCACAACTCACTTGTTTGCTGATGGTCAGGGAATTTTTTTCCCAGCTCTTTGTGAGTAGGTTTCCAAGAGCTGAGGGGAGCCGCATTCAGAAGCAGTTTCAGGATTTCTAGGCAGGAAATGGAGCTGACAACCATCAGTGTAACTCGCCCTATTCATTGGGATGTGCTGCTGGTTCTTTAGGAATATGGCACGATGGAGCCACTAGACTTGGAAAAATCCCAGCTCTCTGTGGATCTGTGGAAAGGGGGGAGCAGCCGGAAAACTTTGTATCTGCTTTGGGGGCCACAAGGTCCAAGTAGCTGCGGTGGCAGAGGGTGACCAGGGCTGGTGGCAGGTGAAGTCCCATTTCATGACATTCACGAAGGGAACAGGACGAAGTTCCAAGCACCCCCAATCCCACTGATGAAGTCTTTGTGATGCTGCACATGCTCAAGGGAAAGCTGCTGTCACACAATCTACTGAGATTTATATATCTTATTTTTTTGCAATACTTTATGTCTAAGTTTCAAACTGCAAAATTTTTACACTCACGATGCAGTCATGCACATTCCATCTTTCAATTTCCTATTGCTCCAATCCACTATTTAAATTAACTTAATATTGGTTAAAAAGCCCAAAATCTGCCAAAGGAATTCAGCTGACGGATTTTTTCCACCAGCACATTAACAAAGTAAGTCACTGAGTTGTCTGTTCAAAAACTCAGTTACCTCTTTCCTAATCCAAAGTTACAGAAGACTTTTCACTAAACATTTGGGGTAGTTTTTATCTTTTATATATTTTCTAATCTTTTCTTTTTCTTTTTTCTTTTTTTTTTTTTTCAAAACATAAAACACATCCTATAAAAGGCATTTCCTTTGCTCCTGGTTCCCCTGTGGAGCTGCTCCCTTCCTGGTGGCCGAGCTGCTCAGGCAGAGCCCGGCAGCTCCTGGCCCTGCAGGGCTGAGGCTTTTCCCCGTTGCTGGGCACAGACTGATGGAGCAGCACTGCTGAACACGGGGACACACAGAGGGAGCAGAAGCAGCTGCCTTTGTCCACCTGAAGCTCCAAGGCCCAAACTCTGAGCAGACAGGGCCAGAAGAGACTGGCAGGCTCCCTGTTTGCTGTGCTGCCCCACTTGTGCCCGGCCCAGCTCTGCGGGAGGCAGAGGGAGAACAAGGGGCAGCTCCTGCCAGCCCCCATCCCAGGGACCCCTCCGGCCCCGGGCCCTGGGGCACTGTCAGCACCCGCTGCTCCAGCCACGGCTTCTGCTGGCCCTGACAGCAACAACCAAATTGTGCCTGATCCCCAGGGAGCAGCAGCAGGGCCTGCATCTGATCCCTCAGTCTGGGGCAGGGCTGGACAAATGACCCCCACAGCAGCAGCAGCAGCAGCAGCACATGGAGCTGACTTTGAGCACAGCCCCTGCCACTGTTCCCTCCCGTGGGCAGTGGTGTCACAGCAGCCTGAGGCACCCGGGAGCCCTCAGGGCCAGCAGGGACTTGAGATGGCAGCCCTGGGCTCCTGGGGGTTGTGAAAGGAAGAGAGGTGGGGACTCCTTCTCCACGTAGAGCTTCCCAGATGGAAAAGGCTGCTGTGAGCAGGCAGCTGCAAGGGCAGAGAAAGGAGGGTCTCCACCACTGGATCTGTGCCAGTTCCACAGTCCTGGGCAGCAGCCACCGAGCACAGGGGGAACAGAGGGCACAGCAAGAGGGACAAAACCAGGCAAGGTCAGAGACTGGGAAGAGCCGGACCTGGGAGCAGGAGCAGCTGCTTCATTGCACTCTTGGAGAAAGCTCTTGGCTGCTTCAAAGTGCTGAAAGGCATGAAGGGCAGGGAGGAGGCCACACCAAACAGTGCTCCTGTTTTCACACCCTCCCCTCTCAGTGTCCCAGAAGGAATTGGATGAACTGTATTCTTCTCTCCGAGTCGTTTCGTTCAGTGTGAGCAGCTTAGCAGCAGGAGCTGAAGGAGCTGAAGCCTTAGGCCACAAGCACTGACCAAGAGGAAATTCTTGAGTCAAGTAATGCTGCTAACATGGACCTAACTGAATCCAGCAGATGGAATCCTGGAATTATAGAATTCTTTCTGTTGGGAAAGACCTCTGAGCACATCAAGTCCAGCCGTTCACCCAGCAGTGTCAAGCCCAACACTAAACCTGGTCCCTGAAGTACCAAGGCTGGACAACAGGCCCTGAGCCAAGGTGTCCTCTGGATGTAACTTCCAACCAAAGATTATCTTTGTATGTGCTCATTAATGAAATATGCATGGTCATTAGTGCTGTGATAGACGTATCCCCTCATCAGTGAAACATGGATTGATCTTTCTGTATTTAGAAACTGGACAAGGCCATGAAATCCGACATCTGGCCTTGTTTGGGGGTGGATGGTATTGGTTATTGGTTATATTTGAGCTCTGACCAGGCTTTGGAACAAACCCAAGAGGAGAATGAAACCAGATGTTCCCGCACCAGAAGTGCTGTCAGTTTGTTTATTCAGCGCTGTCAGAGCTGGGCCCTCTCACAGCCGGGTTGGAGCCTCACCTGTGGCTGGAGGCACCTGCAGGAATTCCCAGTGTCCGGGAGTGGCTCTGCAGTCCTTGGCTGTGACAGCTTCCCCCAGCTGATGTGTGGATCTGGTTGATGGGAAAGTCTGAGAGTAACAGGTACATCTTTTTTCATAATCACTGCAGGCAATCTTTGGTAGTGACGATTGGGTGCATTGCTGAGCTTCCCCTTTTGTCATTCTTTGCAGTTTTGCGTTATAATAAATCACACCATACCTGAACCTTGTGTCTGTGTTTTTGGTGCCGACCCTGCTCAGTGGCAGAACAGACACTGCAGCCCCACAGAACCAAGGGTACATTGTGACACTGCGGGGCCTGGTGTGACCAAGGGGACCAGAGTGACACCGTGGGGCCCCATGGAACCAAGGGACCGGTGTGAAACTGCGGGGACTCTTATAATCAAGGGCCCATTGTTTTCCTCTCCCTGCCCCAGCCCTGCAGAGCAGCCCAGTCCAGTCTGGCCCAGCAGCAGGAACTGGAGGCACTGGAGGTCATGGACAGCCACTCTGTGTCTGCAATGCTCAGGAGATGCTCAGCTCAGGCAGCTCCTGCAGCCCCAGGGCCAGCCCCGCTGCCCAGCACAGCAGCAGAGAGTTGGCCCCGGGGCTCCTCAGGCTGCTGCTGCTGCCCCAGGGACAGGGCAGCCTCTTGCCAGGGCTCCTCTGCACACCCACGGGCTCCTGCTCTGCTCCTGGCACACGGCAGCTGCCCACAGAGCCTTTCCCAGGGGAACACGTCTGTGCTGGCCTGAGCAGCCATTGCTGCAGCCCCTGCCCTGCTGCCCACAGCCCCGAGCTGGGGCTGCTGCTCTGCAGAGCACGGGGGCTGTGCTGCCCGGGGCCCTGGGCTGCCTCTGCTGGGCTCTGCTGCTCAGCCCGGGAGACAGAGGCAGCTGATGGTGCTCCCTGCACTGACCCCCTCCCACACAGGCTCTGCTGGGGCCGTGGAGGCTGCTCAGAGCTGCCTGCCTTGTTCCAGGGCTGCCACATGGCCTTGGGGCTGCCCTGGATCCTCCTGGGGAAGTTCCCTGAGGGCCAGAGCAGTCAGTGCCCAGACTCCTCTCCCTGTGCCTGCTGTGTCCCCTGGGGCTGCAGAGCTCTCCTGGCTCACAGCAGACATTCAGTCCTTGATCTCGGCGTGACCCCACCCTGGCCAGGCCTGTGCCCAGGGAGCTCCACTCCCTGCTGATCCCTGGCACACGCTGTCCCTGCAGCTCCCCTGTGTTCTCCTGGCAGCTCCCAAGGCCCTCCAGACAAACATTCCCCTGCCATCAGCCCTGGCACAAGCTGCAGAGCCCCAGGAAGGTTCAGCACAGGCCATTCATCATCTGATGGGCCCTGGCCACCAACAAGCAGAACCTGAGGCAGCCCTGAGTCCCCTGAAGGCCACGCTGGGACCCTGATGTCATCCCACTGAGCCCTGGGAGAAAAAGGAGCACAAGGAGCCTCTTCAGAGTCTGTTCCTTGGGCCTGTTCCTGAGAGTGACTCTGCAGGGAGAGCAAAGCCTTCCTGCCCTGCCCTCCCTGTGCTGCTGGAGCTGCTGTGCTGGAGCCCAGCTGTGTCCCAGCAGTGCCCATGGCCAGTCCCTGCCTGTGGTCACAGCAGGGACACGCAGCAGGACAGTGACCAATGTGCCAGAGCACTGCGGCCTTACAGCCACAGAAGGGCTGGGAAGGAGAGGCTGGAGCTGGGAAGAGCAGCACTGAAAGGACCAAGCACTGCTGCTCCCTGGCAGTGTAGCTGTGCTGGGACTCTTTTCCCCTTCTCGCCTCTAACTTCATGCAGGTTACAAAGATGGGATCCCAGGAAAAACAAGCACTGCAAGGTAGTTTATTTTCTTGAAATGTAGCAATACAGTAAATCCTGGTTTACAGAGCTTCTGGATAAAATTCAAGAGGCAGACAGTGAATTAGATGGGGGTGATTAAAAAAATTTCACTGGGGATAATTTTCTGACAGAAAAACCCATTGAACACTACCAAAGACCTGGGAAGGCCTTTTGAGCCTGTCATGAGTTCCATTCTGAAAATTATGGCCAAGAAAACAGGCAGTTTGTTGCTCCTGAAAAGCATCTACTCATCATTTTCCTCAGGGCATCCTTGAGCTCCTGGTTCCTCAGGCTGTAGATGAGGGGGTTCAGGGCTGGAGGCACCACCGAGTACAGAACTGACAATGCCAGATCCAGGGATGGGGAGGAGATGGAGGGGGGCTTCAGGTAGGCAAATGTGCCAGTGCTGAGGAACAGGGAGACCACAGCCAGGTGAGGGAGGCAGGTGGAAAAGGCCTTGTGCCGTCCCTGCTCCGAGGGGATCCTCAGCACAGCCCTGAAGATCTGCACATAGGAGAAAACCGTGAACACAAAACAACCAAGACATAAACAGATGGAAAACAAAAGAAGCCCAAGTTCCCTGAGTTTGGAGTGTGAGCAGGAGAGCTTGAGGATGTGTGGGATTTCACAGAAGAACTGGCCCAGGGCATTGCCATGGCACAGGGGCAGGGAAAATGTATTGGCTGTGTTCAGCAGAGCATTGAGAAAGGCACTGGCCCAGGCAGCTGCTGCCATGTGGGCACAAGCTCTGCTGCCCAGGAGGGTCCCGTAGTGCAGGGGTTTGCAGATGGACACGTAGCGGTCATAGCACATGATGGTCAGGAGGGAAACCTCTGCTGAAATGAAAAAGACAAACAGAAACACCTGTGCAGCACATCCTTCATAGGAGATGGTCCTGGTGTCCCAGAGGGAATTGTGCATGGCTTTGGGGACAGTGGTGAGGATGGAGCCCAGGTCGCTGAGGGCCAGGTTGAGCAGGAAGAAGAACATGGGGCTGTGCAGGTGGTGGCCGCAGGCTACGGCGCTGATGACGAGGCCGTTGCCCAGGAGGGCAGCCAGGGAGATGCCCAGGAAGAGGCAGAAGTGCAGGAGCTGCAGCTGCCGCATGTCTGCCAATGTCAGCAGGAGGAAGTGGCTGATGGAGCTGCTGTTGGACATTTGCTGTGTCTGGCCATGGGGGCCTGTTCAAGGAGAAAAGATCAGTGACAGGTTAGGAGAAAGTTCTTTCAGTAAAATCAAAGCCTTTTCCCACAGACCATTCTTCTGTATCACACTGACAGCCTTTTGATTTTCTAGCAGATTTTCCTTAAACTCCAACTGGGGAGCCCTGGTTGGTGCTGGCTGAGTGGGTCTTCAGGTTCAGGGCAATTACATGCAGGGTTTTTATAATTCAGCCTTGCCGTGCAGACGTGAGAGGGGGACAGGGAACCCGTCCTCGTGTTCCACTTTGAAACCCTGTTAATACAGAAGTCTCTGTCAGCTTGTACTCCCACTGCCAGTGACCAGGAATGGTAAAGTCTGTTTAAATGTTCTAGAGTTTTTTCAACAGCTTTTCTTCATCTCCACTTGACTATTTTTGATGTCAGAAACTCAGCATTTCTGCTGCTGCGCTTAGGGAGAACAGAGCAAGTTCTCTGAGGCAAGGTGGTGCATGGAGAATGAGGGGAGGACCTCTGTCACCCTGTCCTGTTCCAGGATTCTCTGGGCTTTCACCTGTCCCCTACACAGGATGATCACCCTCCCATGTTTCCTTTAAAAACCGTCCTGACACTGCTGAGAGCTGATGGATCCACCAAAGTCCACCCAATGTCCATCCTCTTCTCAAGGGCTCAGCCCCACATTTGTACCCAAGAACACACGGGACTCATTCCACCAACCCAACAGCATTTTCTCCATCACAGAACTTGTGTGTCTCCCCGTGGGGCTTTCAGATAACACAAAGATGCTACAGGGCAGGTTTGCATTGTGGAGGGAAGCTGGAAGCTTGGAAGGAAATCTCAGGGAGACTTTCAAGTGTCCTAATGATGGCACTGGATTAAATGAGATGGAGCTCCTTCCCTGGCTGCACTGACAGCATTGCCCACAGCCGGGCACTGGGGACAGGGTCACCCTGAGCCAGCTGTGCCCCCTCCCAGAGCCCCCCAGTGCCAGGCAGCAGCTCCCAGCCCTGTGCTCTGCAGAGGGAACTGGGCCCGGGGCTGCAGAGCTGCCCCATGGCTCTGCTGCAGCTCTGCCTGCACAGGAGGGGCTTCATGCCTTGGACCCTCTCTTGGTTTGGGAAGACAGGTATCTGCTAGGTAATAATAAAAACAACAACTGCAGTTTCTTTTGGGATGGAGAGTGTAACCCCCCCCCCCCCCTTCACTCTCTTTTTTTTCTTTTTTAATTATAAATTACAATCAGAGGCTCTTAGGCAAAGATTTGGGAAATAGGAATAGCAGTTTTTTATTAGTATGTATTACAAAGTAAACAAACACAAAAAAACCCTCACCAAACAACTACAGCATTAATAATAAACGAAAACAGTACCAAGATCCTTGAGGGTTTTGTTTCACAAAAAATAGGGCAGTTTGGTTTCGGTGTCTCTGCAGGATCCTCAGAGCACCAAGCTGAAACTTTTCCAGCCAGCAACAGCCGTTCCCTCTCCCCCCGAACGCCGAAAAAAGAAGAGCCCGCAGCTGTCTCAAGCTTTGTCTTTTACCTGCATTATCTCTTCCTTCTAACTTTGTCCACCTCTTTGTTTTGGTTAAGTACCCTCAAGTATCCAACACTTGGTCTCCTTGGTAACTTCTGGGGAAAAAATTCTTTAGAGAAAGAAGGAACAAACCTGACCCCCAACAGACCCCCAGCCCTGAGGGCAGAGGCTTGGCTGGGGGACAAGAGGGAGGGGGCTTGTTCCGAGGGAGGGGCTGCACTGGAAAGGATCCTCTGGAGATCTCTCCCTGCCACAGCATTTCTGGGTTTTGTTTTCTCTCATTTCCTGATCTTCTCTCTGCTTCCTGGAGATTTTTCTCCTGGAGGTATTTCCCTGTTCCTGATCTCTCCCTGCCAGCACTCACAGACCCCAAATCTCTGTGCACTCTCCTTGGCCCTACAGAAACCTGCCTGCTTGCAGGGCACTGGCTGGGGGCAGGTTCTGTTTGGAGCTTGGAGAAAGGACAGGTCAGACTAAGCCTGATGGCTCCAGTGAAGGTGATGCTGGTGCTGTCCATGGGCAAAGGAGTGGATGAAAGCACTTTTGGGAGCCCATGAATAGCACTGGAGGTATAGTTCAGATGCCTTAGGGACTTTTAAACATGAAGTTGTTTATTATTTATCCCCCCCGTTCACCAGGAGTAAGAAACTGAAAACAATGACTCAGTAAATTTTATCTTTATAAAAATTATTGTCCTGGAAATATTCCTGGAGTGAGCAGAAGCCCTGAGCATGTCCACATGGTTACAGCAGAGATAGTCTGAGTTGTACTTACAGAATCCATAATGGGATGTTCCTGCTTTAGGAGATCATTGCAGGAGCTGCAGCTGCATTGTCCTGCAGCCAGAGGCTTCCAGTGTCAAGGGCTGGAAATGATTCTAGCCCAGTCAGTCCTCAGCATCTTCCCAGCCCTGAGTGATTGAAGCTCTCTGTGCCTGTGTGCTGGGCCCAGGGTGGCTGCAAGCAGTGCCCCAGCCCTGCTGGGCTGTGCACAGGAGCCACTTTGATGGAGAAATGCCTTTTTGAAGCTCATCTTGGTTGCCAGGAGGTGCCTCTGTGTCAGGAGCCCGGCCCAGCTCAGCAGCACAGACACAGCACAAGGATGTTAATGAGCCTCTCAGGGATTTGCTGTTGTTTACATCAGACTCAGTCCCTGAGAGAGTGTTCAAAAAACTTCTCAAGGACTCAAAGTCAGATTAAAAACGCCAAAGTTTCTTGAAGTTTTAAATGGGTCCCATTGAGGGACACGCCTGAGAAAGTGTCCCCAGGTTCCAGTTAGAGCAGAACACCGCAGGCACTGATGACAGGTGGGGACAAACAAGGCAAAGGTGTCTCTGATGCTGAGCAAACCTGCATGTGTTTCAGGAATGCAAAAGGCCAAGGCCTGAGCTCCAGCCCCTGGCAAGGCAGATGCTGTCCCTTCCTGTGGTGGTTTTATGTTTGCTGAATTTTGTTTACTAGCTGGGAGATAAGATTTTGGGAGAAAAAGCTGAAAGAGGCTCAACCTAAAAGTAAAAACAGATAGATTTTATTAGCATACACTAAGAAAAGAGAAAAAGGAAAAATGAGACATTCAAACATCTTTTCACTTACCACAAACCGTTCACTTTCCCACTCAACAGAGAGAAAACCATGATTTTTAGCCAGTTGCAGCTATTTAAACACAATCCTGCATCACCTTGGGAGAGGAGCCTCTCTAGAGTTTATGGAGATACATGCCACAGGAAAAGGTCTGGTGGTTCTCATGGTCACAAATCTGCAACCACACGGAATTTTTGCAGATTCTGTGCAGTCCCACCCATATAACAGGTTCCCAAGCTGCTTATGGGCCTCTGCATGTTTGGGGTACCATTTTAAGAATGCTTTTCTAATATAAAGCAAGGATTCTCTTCTTCTTTCTCTAAAATCATCACTATCTCAAAAGAAATAGAGACCTCCTTTTATGCCTAGGAGCCGGAACTTCAAAATTACTTCCTTTCTAGAAGCATCTTCGTCTCAAAGGCTGAGACTTCCTTATTTTTTCCCAGGAGCCGGGTATATTTTCTATTCAAAATCCTAAATTAAATCTCATTCATATCAGTACATACAACTGTTTGACTAGAACTTGCGTTCTCCCAAACAGCATTATAATAATCTATTTTTCTTTAATTCACATCCAGAGAAGTCTGGTCAGAAATATCCACTTCTTCCAATAATCTGGAACAGTTGGATGGGTGGGCAGAGTCTAACAAAATGAAGTTTAATGAGTCCAAGTGTCGATTCCTGCATTTTGGCCACAATAACCCCCTGCAGCATTATAGGCTGGGGACGGTGTAGCGGGACAGTGCCCAGGCAGAAAGGGCCCTGGGGGTTAGCTTCAAAATCCCCCATTTCCTCTGGGACAACTCCCCCTTGTTCAAACTGTCCTGCTCTGACACCAGCCTGCTTTGGGAAACAGACTGTGTCTTCTTACCGTGTGTCGTGCTGGGCTCCTTATGTTTGACTCTGGCATTTGACATCTGTGTCCTTTTCTGTGTTCTGCATCTTCCAGCAGCCTCTGGGAGGAAGAAAGCTTTGACCACGTGTTCTTCCCATCCCATCACCTTATCCATTGCCCGTGGGAGCTGCATTGCTCTCTGCATGTGTCCTGCAGAAGTTGTTTCCTTGAGGACCAACAGAACCGGAGCTCTGCTGAACACAGTCCTGTTCCCATTCCTAAATCCATTCATCTGCAGCCTTGGGAACAAATCTGTGATCCTGGCCCTGAAGAAATCCATTGCCAGGCCAAGAACAAAGCCTTTCCTCTAAGCATGGTGCATTTCTGGAAAGCCATCCCAAGGATCTGGTATCATCTGTTACACAAAACCAGTGCCTGTGTGTGCAGCCTCCAAACACGGCTGCCTCAGGAGATTGACGCTCCTGCTGGGTTGTGTCAGGGTAAGAGAGAAGAGACTCATCTGCACTCCCAGACAGGGCACCAACAATGGCAGCAGGACAAACTCAGTTCATTCTCTGCCCGGGCTGCTCCCGGGCCCATCTCAGGAGAGCCACCAGCTCATTAAGAGCCCATCTCTGGAACAGAGAAGAGCTCAGAGGAACAGTGGCAAGTGACAATCCAAATTACAGCTCCTGAGCGATGCACACCTTGTCCCAGCTCCTTTCCTGGGACAGCCATCAGCCCTGCTTTGAAACCCCAAAGTCTGAAACCCCAAAGTCACCCTCCCAGTAAAGAAAGACTTTCTCCTGTGCAGTCTAAACCCTCCCTGGTACAGCTTTGAACCATTCTCACACGTTCCATCCCAGGATATCAGGGAGAAGAGAAAGGGAAATGCAGGGCAGAGCCAGGGGGGCAGCGAGATGGGAGTGTGCAGCCTGCAGGGACACAGCAGCAGCTGTGGGACAGCGCAGGACAAGCTGTGCTGGACGTGGCCAAGGGCCCGGCAGGGCTGGCAGTGCCCAGGAGAAGCCAAGTCTTGGTGCCCTGGGGCACAGCAGGGTCTGTGCCACCAAGGGCTGGGAGGGGACACCTTGTCCTGAGGCCCTGGGGCCTCCTGGCACAGCCCCAGCAAGGCTGGGCACTGTCACCCCCTTGTCCTGCCCTCAGCATCCCCCCACATCCCAGTGGCCCCAGGGATCTGTGGGGACCAGTCCCTGGGGAGCCTTGGTCAGGAATGGCCCTGGGGGGCTCCTCAGTGCTCCCAGGGACTGCAGGTTTTTCAAAGCACTTTGGGTTTTGCTTTTGCCTGAGAGTCTCTGAGGGGTTTGTGCAATCACGGCCTCCAATTGTCTGCTGTAATTAGTCCCTTGAGATGTTTTGTCACTAACAACACTCAGTGGGGCTCATTAATGCCTCAAGTTACTCAAGAGTCATTAAAGTACTACTTTTTGACACTGAATCACTCTGAGAGGTTTGTGCAGTCATGGCCTCCAATTATCTGCTGTAATTAGTCCCTAGAGAGGCTTCGTACTGACACTCCGTGGGGCTCATTAATGCTCTGAGATACTCAATGTCTTTTAAGGTACTTTGGGTTTTCCTTCCCACACTCCATCTCTGAGAGGTTTCTGGGCACTCTTGGCCTCCAGTTCTCTCCTCCAAGGAGTCCATGAGGAGCCTGTGTTGGGGATGGACCTCAGTGGGCCCCAGGAATGCTTTGAGACACGTTGGGTTTTTCCTCTGACTTGGACTCCTGGAAAGGTTTGTGCCATCTCCTCTCAGGCCCTGAGGGCTCAGCACCAAATGCACCACGGGGCTCTTTGGGATCAAGCAAGTCCTGACAAACCACGGCTCTGCCTTGATTTCCCTCTGCTCTGGTGCAGTTCATTAGGAAGGTTTTGTACTGCAGTTATGGAGAAAGATTTCAAAGAGCTTCTAAGAAATTCACATTCCTGTTATAAAGGGTGTGTTTTATTACTGTTCTCTTTGGAGCAGAGGTGATTGCAGCATTCTGTGATTGATGTCGATCCATGGTCCCTCCTTAGGCCTGGCCTGCTCAGAGAAGCTGTGCCTTGGGGTCTGACCCAGTGTGGACAACCTTGTTCCACATTCCCCAAGCCCATCCTGCCTGTCCTCACTCACCTGGGACCTGCTTTGCTCAGAGAGCTGCCTGCACTCAGGCAAAAAGAGCTTTTCTATTTTTGAAGCAATGTAAAACTCGTAATTTTCCCCACTGAAAACAGACACACTCCTCAAGTGTGTGCCAGCCCAAGGGGCCACCAAAACCACTCCAGCCCTGCCCTGGGCCGGCTGTGAGGGTGGATCAGCATCCCAACCTGCCCTGGGCCACTGCAAGGGGCTGTGGCCACGGACACTGCACTGACCCCACTGCTGGGTTTGGGAGCCACGGCAACCGGGAGCAGTTCAAATGTCCTTGGAAACACTGAGGAGGACTGGGACATACTGGGGGACACTGGGAACACTTTGGGAGACACTGGGACATATTTTGAGTGATACTGGGGGATACTGGGACAAACTGGGGACAATGGCAACAGTGTGGGGAAGACTGGGGGATACTGGGGCGTTCCATGAAAGATATTGGGGGAATTGGAAGGGAATGGGAATGAACTCAGGTGTATTGGGAGGGACTGGGCTGTACTGGTAATGAAATGGGCTGTAAAGGGGGGGACTGAAGGGGCACTGGGGTAGAACTGGGCTGTACTGGGGATGAACTGGGCTGTACTGGGAAGGACTAGAGGGGTTGAATCGGCTGTTCCCGCCTCCGCAAACTCCCATTTGCCGAGGCTCCCGCCCGTCACCGCCAGCACCCAATCAGTGCCAGGAAACCGGGGCCTCGGGGCGGTGCCTGCTGTCGGTGCCACGTTTCGGTTTTGCCTTCAACTCCCGTCATGCACCGCGGCCCAATTGAGAACCATTGCAGCCCGGACTACAATGCCCGTCATGCCCCGCGCTCCACAGAACCCCGCCCCCGTATCCCCCCTCCCCCCCATGTGTCCCCTACGTTTCCCCCACACCCTCCAGGATCCCGAAGTGCCCCCTCAGTATTTATTTGGAACCCCCCAAAATCGTCCCCGACTCCCCTGAATGCTCCCAACCCCAGAGATGCCCGTTAGAGCCACTTCTGGGAATTCATCTCCGATCATCCCCCGTGCTCTCAGAGCTCTGCCCAACACAGTCTCGCGCCGAAAATTCCTGCTGTGCCCCGTGTCCTAAAGCGCCCGGTTCGAGCTCCCCAAGTTCCCCCCAATTCCTCCCGAACCGCACACGTTTCCCCCGAGGGCCTCAAGTCGCGACTCGGACGCAGAAGTGTCCGCCAAGCGCCTTCCCGGACCCGCCACAGCTCGGCTTTATGCACTTCCGGGACTACAGCTCCCAGCATGCTCCGCGGCGCACACGGAGCCCTATTCCAGCCGTGACTCCATCTCCCGTCATGCCCCGCGCCCCACCGACAGCCATTGGAGCCGCGCCTCGAACTCCCGTGATGCTCCGCGGCCCCGTTACACCGTGTTCTACCCGCGCCTACAACTCCCATCATCCCCCGCGCCCCAGAGAGTCCCCTCAGGGCCCCCAAGTGCCCGCCCGGACCCCGAAGGGCCCCAGATTCCCCTCCCTGACCTCCAAGTGCCCACCCGGCTCCCCCAGATGTCCTTCAGACCCCAAATTTTCTTCAGATTCCATCCCCAGGTTTAGAACTGCCCCAAATGTGCCCCAGAAATGTCTCCGTGGACCCCAAAGTGGCCCCTTTTACCCTGTCTGAGAAAACGATAAAGAAGATTACAAAAGGAGTAACAATAGGACTAATTAGCATAAATAGGGAGGAATCAATAGCCAGATGTTGTCAATGAATTAATGAAGGGAATTTTGTAACTTAGAACCAATGACCAATAATTTTTTGGTTTGCTAAATATGTCGCAATTTGGTTTTTTTTTAAATATATGTCAAACTTTGGTAAAAACATATATAATAGTATTTATATATTTATAAATATTATTATGATTTCCTTATAAATTTTATTTTTAAAGAAAAATTGCTAATTTCCAAAAATTATTTCAGATGTCAGTATTTGGTGGATGATTTCAGACACGGTGAGGTTGGGGTGAGGAGCAGGTTGTCCAAACAGGGTCAGCCTGCAAGGGGCTCATTCTCCATGCCCAGACCTCCTAAGGAGACACTCAGCATTAAGATCACTTGGGGAATGTTTCTTTCACCTCTTCAATGGACTGAAAAATAAAAAAAAAATGCAGCCTTGATTAGAAAAACAAATCAGGAGATGGACTTTGAAATTTTCCGCCATAAGAGAACTCCAAACTGGCTCCAAGCAGCTGCACAAGCCCTGGAGACGAAGACAAGTGAAGGAAGAAAAGGAGGTCGTGACTGCTTTCTGGATTTGAATCAGCCCCATGCTGGATTTGGGGCTGAGTCCAGAAGCTCCAGGCACTGAGAGAAGGTTGAAGAAGCTGCTCAAGGAGGCAGAAGCAAAACTCCAAGTCCCTTGGAGCGTCCCTGGGCCCCACTGAGGGCAGGGAGTGCCAAAGGCTCCCCAGGGACTGCTGAGAGCAGATCCTTGAGGCCAGGATTGCAGGGAGCCGCAGGCTGTGAGCAGGGAACTGCAATGCTGAGCAAGGCCTGGGCTGGTTGGAGGCAGCAGAAAGGCCAAGCCCTGAGCCCAGGCCTGGCACAGCAGGGCCTGTCCCTCCCGGGTGGCTCGGGGCTGCTTGTGGGGCAGTGGGATGGGAGGGGCAGCGAGGACAAATGGCACAAAGCTGTGTGACACTCCCGATCCTCATGGCACTGCGGGCCAGTGTGACACAGCAGGGCCTCATGGAAACAAGAGGCCGTAATGAGCCTGCGGGGCTGTAACACCCCAGAACACTGAAATAATGGGGGTACCCAAAGGTTCTCTTACTCGAGTTTGGTGCACAAGGAGAAATGCCAACCAGATAGTCTCAGGATGAACAGATGCACAGAATATTCTTATTTGCAAGGAACAGTCAAGGATCATAAGTCCAACTCTTATGTGAATGGCACACAGAGGGACTGAACCCACAACCTTAGTGATATTAGCACCATACTTTAACCAACTGAGCTAAGAGGTCAAAGCAACACACAGCTCTACTGGCAAAATAGAGAAAATCAAGGAACTTGGAAAACCATTTAATAAAACATCCAACTCAAAACTCTTATCATAGCAGTAGCTTCATTGACTTAGCCCATTTGACCTGGAAACCTTTACAGAATTACAGAATGACAAAATGACTAGATTGGAAGAGACCTCCAAGATCATTGAGTTCAACCCATGTCCCAACACCTCACCTAAGCCATGGCACCTAGTGCCACATCCAGTCTTTTTTAAAACACATCCAGAGATGGTGATGCCACCACCTCTCCAGTCAGATCATTCCAGAACTTTATCACCCTTTCCGTAAAAATCTTTTTCCTAATTTCCAACCTATATTTCCCTTTGTGCAGCCTTAAGACTCTGTCCTCTCATTCTGTCAGTGGCTGCCTGGAGAAAGAGACCAAGCCCCACCTGACTACAAACACCTTTCAGGGAGTTGTAGAGAGTGATAAGGTCACCTCTGACTCTCCTTTTCTCCAGGCTAAACAACCCCAGCTCCCTCAGTCGTTCCTCACAGGACTTGTGTTCCAAGCCACTCACCAACCTTGTTGTCTCCTCCGGACACATTTAAGCATCTCAAGGTTATTCTTAACTGAGGGCCCAGAACTGGACACAGCACTCGAGGTGTGGCCTCAGCAGTGCCGAGTACAGGAGAAGAATGACCTCCCTGCTCCTGCTGGCCACACCATTCCTGATCCAGGCCAGGTGCCATTGGCCTTCTTGGCCACCTGGGCACACTGCTGCCTCATGTTCAGTTGCCTGTCGACCAGAACCCCCAGGGCCCTTTCTGCCTGGGCACTGTCCAGCCACACCGTCCCCAGCCTAGAGCACTGCAGGGGTTATTGTGGCCAAAATGCGGAACTCAGCACTTGGACTTAATAAACTTCACCTTGTTGCACTCTGCCCACCCATCCAACTGTTCCAGGTCTCTCTGCAGAGCCCTCCTACCTGCCAACAGATCGACAAATGTTCCCAGCTTAGTGTCATCTAAAAATTGACTAATAAGAGATTCAATAGCCCCATCCATGTCGTGAATACAAATGTTGAACAGAGCTGGCCCCAGCACAGACCCCTGAGGAACACCCCTGGTGACTGGCTGCCAGCTGGATGCAGCACCCTTCCCCACCACTCTCTGGGCCCGGCCATGCAGCCAGTTGTTAACCCAGCAAAGAGTGCTCCTGTTCAAGCCGTGGGCTGCCAGCTTTTCCAGGACCGTGCTGTGGGAGACAGTGCCTAAGGCCTTGCTGAAGTCCCAACAGACAACATCCACAGCCTTTCCCACATCCACCACACAAGTCACCTGGCCATAAAAGGAGACATAAAAACTGGTCAAACATGACCTACCCCTCCTAAACCCATGCTGGCTGGCTCTGATACCCTGTCCATGAAACAATATAAACTGCTCCGTGACCTTTACCATGTACTGAGGTCAGGCTAACTGGCCTATAATTACCAGGATCCTCCTTCCCACCCTTCTTGTGAATGGGTGTCACATTGCCCAGCTTCCAGTCATCTGGAATCTCACCAGTGGGCCAGGACTGTTGGCAAATGATGGAGAGCGGCTTCACAAGCTCATCTGCCAGCTCCCTCATCACCCTGGGGTGGATCCCACCTGGGCCCATAGATCTATGAACATCCAAGCAGCTCAGCAGTTCTCTGACTGCCTCCTCCTGGACACTAAGTTCCCTCCCACATCCAGTACAGAACAAAGGTTGGCCTTCCTATTGCAGTTAATATATTTGAAAAACTTTTTTTAATATCCTGTACAAAATTGCCAAATTAAGTTTGAATTGAGCTTTGGACTCCCAAACACTTTTCCTACATGCTCTAGCAATCCCCTTAAATACTCCTTGACCTGACCCTCCTTCCAAAGATGATACATCCTCTTTTTATTCCTAAGTTCCTTCAAAACCTCCTTGCCCATCCAGGCTGGACGTTTGCCTCGTCAGCTCATCTTTTGGCACACGGGGAAAGCCTGTTCCTCTGCCCTCAAGATCTCTGCTTTGAAGCACGCCCACCTTCCCTGGACTCCTTTGTTTTTAAGGGCTGCTTCCCTAGCAACTCCCTGAATAAGTCTTGTAAATTGGCCAAAGTCTGCTGATTGGAAGTCCAGTGTAAAAGTCTTCTTGATGTTCTTCCTGATTTCACCAAATATCGAGAACTCTATAATTTCATCATCACCGTGTCCCAAGGAGCCTCCAACCACCACATCTCCCACCAGCCCTTCTCTATTTGCAAACAACAGGTCGAACATAGGCCCTCCCCTGGTGGGGCTCACTCACCAGCTGCAACAAAAAGTTGTCCTCCATACACTCCAAAACCTTCCTGGACTGCCTCTTTCCTGCTATATTAAGTTCCCAGCAGATATCTGGCAGCTTAAAGTCACCTACAAGAACAAGGGCTGGTGATCCTGAAACATTCTCCAGCTGCTTTTAGATTAAGTTGTCCACCTCTTCTTCCTGGCTGGGTGGATGATAACAGACTCCCAGCAGGTTCCCCCGGTACCCCGTCCTGTTTTCTTAGGGTACAACGGTAACAATGAAAACCTTACCAAGGGCACAACTCCCAAGTCCACAAGGAAAAGAACAGACAAGCTGTCAAGTTCTTCAAATATTTGTCCTGCTTTGCTGCAAGACTCCTACTGCACACACAGTGTGGAAAGCCAAGGGAAGCTGCAGTTGGTGGCACGTCTTGTGACAGAAGCTGCACCTCGTTCTCCAGGAAGTGTTCTTGGAAAGAGCAGACAGGAGTGTGGAGAAGATTCAGGGAAAACTGAAAGAGCTTTTAAGAAATGAAATGAAAATGTATAGAACCAATACTAAGATGTCCTTGTCAAATGATTTTGATGCTCCCCTTTTCCATCTTGCACTACTTCTCCATCCCATGAACTACAAATGGATCTCACCTCTAAGATCCATGATTTGGCAAGTTTGAGATGCTGTAAAATACCATGAGCTACACACAATTTGCCTTCCCCTGTTTTTCTTGGAAAGCAATGCTGGAGACACAAGTGCAGTGCTTGGGCCAGGTACAAATTCTGCATTCAGGGAACGTGCTCTGACAGTGTCTGACCCTCAGCAGGGACAATGCACAGCAGCAACCAAGGGGATTGCTCTGCCACAGTGCAGGAGTCAAGACTCTGTGTCTTGGCTCCTGTGGGCAAAGTTCCCGTGTTTGGACAGGCTCGGGGCTGCCCCCGGGGAGCGCAGGGCTCGGCGTGGGGCTGAGCGGGCAACGGACAAACGGACCTGGGGAAAAACGGCCCCGGGGCTTCAGTTGCTACAGCAGCAGCGGCAGCAGCGGCAGCAGCAGCGGCAGCAGCAGCAGAAAAAGGACTTTTCTAGACTTCCTCCTGCTTTTCCTCTTCCTCTCCTGCAGGCCCGCACCCTCTCCCTTAGTCCCGCACCCTCTCCCGATCTCCCTGTCCCGGTGTCCCCGTCCTCTCTCAGTCTCCCTCTCCCCTGCAGGGCCGGGCCATGCCCCCGGCCCGCCCCCGGCCCCGGGTGGGGCTGCCCCGTCTCCGCCCCCGGCCCCGGGCCTCCCGCCGCGGTCTCGCCTCCGCCGGGCTCTGGCTGTCCTGGCGATGGCGGTGGCGGACGAGGATCAGTGCCTGGGGCTTCAGCGGCATCGCCGCCCTTTGCCTTCGCCTGTGCCGAGCCCGGCCCCGGCCCCGGCCCCGGCCCCGGCCCCGGCCCCGGCCCCATCCCCGGCCCCGGCCCCGGCCCCTCCCGGGCCCCGCGGAGGACACAGGCGGCGCGGCCGCTCCCGCGGCCTCCGCCGCGGCTTCCCCGGCCCGAGCTCCGCCGCTCGGCAGCGTGGCCGCCGGCCCCGAGCTGCCGCTGTCGCATTGCCAGGAGCGAACGCCTGGGGATTCCCGGCCCGGGGCGGTTGAGGGGCGCTCGGGGGCTGTTGCTGGCCCCGGGCCGAGCACTGACAGCCACGTCTCGCCGGCAGGGAAGGCGCAGCAGGGCCTCCAGGAGCAGTACCGGCTGGGTTCGCTGCTGGGGCGCGGCGGCTTCGGAAGAGTCTTCGCAGGGACGCGGCTCTCGGACGGCGCACCGGTGAGCGGCGGGGCTGGCGGCGGGCGCAGGAGGAGGAGGAGGAGGGCGGAGGAGGAAGAGCATGGGGCTGGGCAGCGTGGGCAGCGTGGGCAGCGAGCTCAGCCCGCTGCTCGCCTTGGCTTGCAGGTGGCCATCAAAAGGGTGCCACGGAACCGCGTCCGGCACTGGGGAGAGCTGGTGAGTGAGCGGGGGCCAGCGGGAGAAGCCGGGGCGTGCCGGGCGGGGACGAGCCGAGGCCCGGCAGGGTGGAAGCCGCCAGGACGCCTCGAGGGAGAGCGGGCGTGGGGCCAGCGGAGGGTGCAGAACATCCCGGGCTGGGTGAGGGCTTCCCCACCCCTGGCACGGCCTCAGCCCCACTGACGGCATCGTGGTCCTCCCACAGCCCAACGGCACCAGCGCACCGCTGGAGATCGTGCTGCTGGACAGGGTCTCCACTGGCTTCCCTGGTGTCGTCCAGCTGCTGGACTGGCTTGAGCTCCCCAGTGAAATTGTGATGGTGCTGGAGCGCCCGCAGCGGTGTCAGGACCTCCAGCATTTCATTCGGGCACGGAGGTTCCTGTCCGAGGAGGTGGCGCGGGAGCTGTTCCGCCAGGTGCTGGAGGCCGTGCGGCACTGCACCAGCTGCGGGGTCCTGCACAGAGACATCAAACCAGAGAACATCCTGGTTGACCTGGCCACCGGGCAGGCCAAATTGATCGATTTTGGCTGTGGCACCTACCTTCAAGACACGGCATACACGCAATTTGCAGGTGAGCCCACGCAAGGATGTGCTCCCAGCTCCTGACATCTCATGGCCCAACATCTCACAGCCCAACCTGGGTGTGGCAGTGGGGATTCTCCCTTTTGCTGCCACTCATGGCACTGACACTTCAGCTGAGTTGCTTTTGAGCAGGGGTGGGTTGGGGCCCAGCTTCCAGCCCTGCTGGCAGCCTTTGCCAGTCACTGTGCCCAGGACTGGGGCTGGGGCAGCCAGCCCGACAGAAACACCCGTGGGTGGGGCTATCAGAGAGCGTGGAGTCAGAACCTGTGCACCAGCCAGTTTGGTGTGCAGGTGAGAAAGGGCTTGGACTGCTCCTCTGGCCTTCTTTGTCTTGTGTTCATAATGTTATTTGGGGCAATGCAGGCAGGGAGAAGGAAGGCATGGTTTTCCTCCTGCTCTGAGTGGGTTTTTTCTTGTTCTGTTCAGGCCTGTCCAGGGCTTCTGCCGCCCTTTTCCTACACCAGTGGTTTCTTTTCCAATGGCAATTTTTCACACAAGTCGCAGGTCCTGGTGGGAGGGCAGCGGGTCACACCATGTGCCACTGGGGCAGTCCCCACATGCCCAGGGATGCTGGGGCCAGGCTCTGGGAGCAGCAGCATCCCCCTGATGAACTCCATCTCTATTCCACAGGAACACCAGCATACAGCCCCCCAGAATGGACCGACTTTGGCTGGTACTACGGCGAGCCAGCTACCATCTGGTCCCTGGGCATGCTCCTGCACCAGATGGTCTGCGGGCAGCACCCTTTCAGGAGTGGCTGGAACATCAGCTGGGGCCAGCTCCCGCTGCCACAACGGCTCTCTCAAGGTGGATCCTCATCTCTGGGCACGGGGGGAATACCAGTGCTGGGAGACAGCAGTTGGCTCGTGAGCATCCTGCTCTGGCAGCTGCTGAGGAGGTGGCACATGTCCTGCTCTCCTGCTCTCCTCCAAAACAGGGAATTGATGGGAAAGTTTAGGCCCAGCTCTGAGCACATCCAGCATGGCCTGGGCATGGGAATGTGAGGCAAAGCAGCCAGGGGCCTTCTCCAACTGACTGGCAGTTTCTGGTTTCTCTTCCCAGAGTGCAAGGATCTCATCAGGTGCTGTTTAGCCGTGGATGACATGGAAAGGCCTTCATTAGAAGACCTTTTTGGTGATCCTTGGATGCAGGAGATTCATCTGGAGTAGAAGAAGGGAGAGAGCCAGAGGCTCATTTTGATGCAGGGCCCTGGTAAGTTTCAGCTGCACACATGCCTTGGCAATCAGAAGCAAAGAAAGCCAGACTTTTTTGTGCTGCCTGTGTCACTGCACAGGGGTGATCAGGTGGGCACAGGCAGCCCTTGTGCTGGAGCTGAGGTGCTCTGCCCACCACTGGTGGCTGCCGTGCGAGTTGTTTTGGCTTGTGCTGGTTCACTGACAGCTGGGGCCCTGGGCAGAACACTGACAGCCTGGTCTCACCCCCAGGGAAGGAGAAGGAGCCCCTGGAGAAGCTGGACCAGGTGGGGCTGCTGCTGCTGGAGACAGTGAGGACGACAACAAGGATGACAACCTCTTCCTGAACCTGGCCACCAGCAATTGAAGGTGATGGACTTCAATTCTGGCACCTTCTTCAAAGCCAGGCTCCACAGCCAATTTGCAGATGACTTCACACACAGGGGGATGCTCCCAGATTTGGGCATTGCACAGCCTGGCCAGGAACCAAAGGTTCCCCCCTTTACTGGGGCTGATGCAACTGATTGTTCAGTGGGCTGCCAAGCTGCTTTTTGGCAGGGCTGGGGGCACGGGCTGGGGTGGTTCTGAAATGGGAGTCGGCTCCTGGCCCTGCCAACAGCCGCCACCCCCCACCATGCCCTGGGCTGGGGCTGGGGCAGCCAGCCCGACACAAACCAACCCCCAAGGTGGGAGCAGAGGTGGGACTCCAGAACCTGTGCTCGGCTGCTTTGCTTTGCCAGCAAGGAAGGACTTGGGCTGCTCCACTCCCTTTGTTTTCTTTGGGATCACCATTAGTTTGGGGGGCAGTGTAGGGGGGGAAGAGTGAAAGCATGGGCTTCCCTCAGTGGTGGGTGGGTTTTTCCCTAGCATGCAGGGCATGGGGGCTTCCTCAACCTCTGACAGAGATAGGATCTTTTACCTTTTCCCTTTTTTCCCTTTTTTGTCTGTAATCTCTTTTTGTTAATTTGATGTTTTTTTTTTTTAAAGGAAGCCTTCTAGGTGGTGTCCAGTCTTGACTGGGAAGTGCTTGGGACCAGCTGTGGAGTGGATGAAGGAGAAGGCTGAGGACGTGGTTTGGGAGCAGCTTTTCTTCCCGCGGCGGATGTCGTGAGGTGTGTCGCCCTCTTGTTGGCACGGGTGGGGTAAGAGCTTTTGGGAGATGGCAGCCAGCACAGGAGCATCCTGCTCTGGGCAGCTGCTGGGGAGGTGGATCTGGCCTGGCTGGCTGCAGGCTGGGCACGTGTCCTGCCCTCCTGCTCTGCTGCCAAAGGCAGCAATGATGGGCAGCTTTGGGCCCCGCTCTGAGCACGGCCAGCATGGCCTGGGCACCGCGGGCGGCTGGGACAAGGGCACAGGAGCCTTCAGCTGACGGGCGGTTTCTGGTTTCTGTCCTTGCAGCCGGGCTCTGCGGATGCTGAGGCTGCTCTGGGCTCTGCCAGGGCTCTGCTGGAGCTCAGCACCGGGCCGGGATCAGCCAAAGAAGAAACGGTGTGACCTGCAGCAGACTTGCCTTGAGCATTTCGCCAATGCAGCTCAAGTTTGCAGAGGATGCATCTCCAAGGGAAAACATGACACCCCCCCAAAATAAACTTGTTTAATACCTTCTGAAATGAAATCAATCTGGGGTGACGCCAAATGACATTTTTCAGCTTGCTCAAGCTGTAGCTCAGCCCTTCTCTGAACAGTTCTGTCCCCCACCTGCATTTTCCTTCACAACTGCTCCCTATTTTCCCCCAGTGAGTTCCCAGCTGATTGCAGTCTCCATCACACACAGGGCCCCCCAAGTGCCCGCCCAGACCCCGAATTATCCGACAGAATCCTTTAGTGCCCCGCCAAGGGCCCACGCGGCTCCCCCAAGTGTCCTCCAGACCCTTAAGTTCTCTAGAAATTCCTTCCCCAGCTCCAAAACATCCCCAAATGTGCCCCAGAAACGTCTCCGTGGACCCCAAAGTAGCCCCTTTTACCCTGTCTTAGAAAATGATGAATACAATTACAAAAGGACTAAAAACCGGACTAATTAGCATAAGAAGGGACAAATCAATAGCCAATAGAGGTCAATGAATTAATGAAGGGAATTGTGTTACTTAGAACAAATGACCAATATTGTCTTTAGTTTCTAAACATGTGTACCTTTTTCAATTTAAATCTAAAATTAGGTATGTAAAGAACAATAATAACATAAATCTGGAAAATATAATTATAATTTTAAAATTAATTACATTTTATTTTTTAACATAATTTTTTTTATGTTTTGGGAGGTCCGTCCGTGGTGGGTGAGGTTAGATATGGTGAAGTTGGGGTGAGGAGCAGGTTGTCCAAACAAGGTCAGCCTGCAAGGGGCTCATTCTTCACCATGCCCAGACCTCCTAAGGAGACATTCTGAATTAAGATCACTTGGGGAATGCTTCTGTCACTTCTTCAATGAACTGAAATATTAAAAATGTGTCTTTTATTAAAAAAAAAAAAAAAACAAAAAATAAAGAAAAGCACACTTGGAAATCTTCCTCCTTAACAGAACTCCAAACTGACTCCAAGCAGCTGCACAAGCCTTAAATGATAAGGACGGGCAAGGAGACCAGCTCCTTCTCAACGCCTTTACTAAGATCAGCTATGGGTGTGGGGGGCTCGAAGAGCTGCGTCCACCGCCACTGCCCCCGACGAATAACGCAGGGAAGATGCCAATCACCATTGCCACAGGGCAGAGCCAGGCTTTCCACCCTCGCGAAAGTCCCTTGGACAGAACCCCAGGAAAAACACTCATAACTCGTGGGCTAGAGATGCCTGTCTGGTCGAGTGCTGTTCAAGTTATGGTGATGAGGCAGAATCTGGCTTTGATTGCTGTCAGGTTCTCTATGGTTCTGCCGACCCAGAGGGGTTTGTCTTAGCCCTTGGTTTCATGTTGGCTCGTTGTTTTTAGGGTTTTTTTCCGCTCCTTCTGGGCGCTGAGGTCCGTGGGAGTCTTCTTCATTTACACACCGGGTGGAGTCACCGGTTGCTGTGCGGGAGCCAGCAGGGCGGGAGCCGGCAGGGCAGGAACAGGTACTCGACGGGGAAGAATACAGTTCTAAAGGAAGAGACTTTGAGGTAAATAGCATTTACCAGGGAAAGCATTACAAAAACAATGGGTATGGGGTAAAGAGTATTTAACAAAGCAGACCTTTCAATAGGTATGAGATACTGCGATAAGTAGCCTTTAACGAGAGAAGGCAGGTGTGGGGTAAACGGTATTTAACAAAAGAGACCTTTCAATAGGTACAAGATAACAAGGTCACCAGTATTTTAACTGAGAGAAGGCACCTTACAGTAGAAATCTTTAACTGTGTTTAGAAATTTGTATTTTATTTCTTACATTGGAGACATGAAGACAACTGAAGAGAGAGAAAGAGCTCGTGAAGGTATTCTGTATTTTCATGAGCCCCACACTGGATTTGGGGCTGAGTCCAGGACGCTTAGGCATGGAGAGAGGGTTGAAGAAGCTGCTCAAGGAGGCAGAAGCGAAACTCCAAGTCCCTTGGAGCATCCCTGGGCCCCACTGAGGGCAGGGAGTGCCAAAGGCTCCCCAGGGACTGCTGAGAGCAGATCCTTGAGGCCAGGATTGCAGGGAGCCGCAGGCTGTGAGCAGGGAACTGCAATGCTGAGCAAGGCCTGGGCTGGTTGGAGGCAGCAGAAAGGCCAAGCCCTGAGCCCAGGCCTGGCACAGCAGGGCCTGTCCCTCCCGGGTGGCTCGGGGCTGCTTGTGGGGCAGTGGGATGGGAGGGGCAGCGAGGACAAATGGCACAAAGCTGCAAGCCCTGCCAGCCTCCTCAGGGAGGGGCCGGGCAGGAGCAAAGTGCAGCCCCTGGAAGGAAAGTTCCTTCTGTGGGGCCTGCAGAGGCGCTGGCAGAGCCCAGGGGACAAAGGCCTGGGTGCCTGTGGCCCTGCCAGCCCTGCCCAGCCCTTGGCCATGTGTCCTGCAGGCTGTGCCCCCTGTGCGTGCTGCTGCTGTGCCCTGGCCGGCTGCACACGCCCATCTCGCTGTCCCCCCAGCATTTCTCAGCCCAGCATTTCTGTGCCCTCCCTGGGCTCCCTGCACCCAGCGCTGCCGGCTCCTGGCACACAGAGCCAGGCCATGGCCCGGCCTCACGCTGGGACACCTCCTGCACCAAAATTCTGCCCTGGAGGGACTTTTCTTTTTGCTCAGCTCCAGGCTGAACCTTTCAAGCTTTGGGGAGGTTTTCTTCTCTTCCCACTGCCAAGGAAAGCTCTGTCTCTTGCTGTTCAAAAACAGAGAAGGGCTGGTGGGAGATGTGCTGATCAGAAGCTGTTTGACGTACAATGACCATGAAATTATAGAGTTTTTATATATTCTGTGAAAGAAGGAGGGGCATCAACAAAATTCTGCAGTGGATTTACAGAGGGCAGAATTTGATTTATTCAGGATGCAGATTTGTGGAGTGCCAAATCAAGTGCTGACATTTTTAAGGGAAACAGCCCTTAAAAACAAAGGGGTCCAGGAAAGATAACACAAATCAGGAAAGAAATCTTGAAGGAGCAGGAACAGCCTGTCCCTCTGTGCCAAAATATGAGCTAGCAAGGAAAATGACTGACCTGCTTGGACATGGGGCTTCAACAGGAACTCATGGGAAAAAAGGAGGGTTCATTGCTATTGGACAGAGGGGCAGGAAAATCAGGAAATGTTGAAGGATGTTGTTAGGTCATGCAGAAAGAAAACTAGAGAGGTGAAAGCTCAATTAGAACTTAACCAGGTTGCTTCTGTAAAGGATAATACAAATGGTTTTATAAATATATTACTGGCAAAAGGAGGTATAAAGACAACCTCCATTATTTGTTGGATATGGCTGGGGGGGAATATAGTAACTAAATTGAGGAAAAGGCTGAGGTACTTAGCCCTTTCTTTGCCTCCGTTTTCAACAATAAGACACATCCTCAGGACAAGTGTTCTCCTGAGCTGGTAGATGGGCACAGGGAGCAGAACAGCCCCCCTGTAATCCAGGAGGAAGCAGCTGCTGACCTGCTGAGCCACTCAGATGCTCACAGGTGTCTCTGGGACCAGACGGGATCCCTCCTAGGGGGATGAGGGATCTGGTGGATGAGCTCCCCAAGCTGCTCTCCATCATTTCTCATCAGTCCTGGCTCCCCAGGGAGGTCCCAGAGGACTGGAGGTGCCAATGTGAGCCCATCCCCAAGAAGGGCTGGCAGGATGATCTGGGGAACTCCAGGCCTGTCAGCCTGACCTCGGTGCCCAGCAAGGTTATGGAACAGATCACCTTGAGTGCCATCACACGGCACCCACAGGATGGCCGAGGGATCAGACCCAGCCAGCGTGGATTTCAACATCTGCATTGATGGTCTGGATAAGAGGATTGAGTCCACCATCAGCAAATTTGCAGCTGACACCAAGCTGGGTGTGAGTGTGGATCTGCTGGAGGGTAGGAGGGCTCTGCACAGGGCCCTGGACAGGCTGGATCCAGGGCCCAAATCCAGCAATGGGAGGTTTAAAAAGACCAAGGGCTGGGTCCTGCACTTGGGCCACAACAACCCCTGCAGTGCTACAGGCTGGGGACAGAGCGGCTGGACAGTGGCCAGGCAGAAACGGACCTGAGGGGACTGCTGGACAGCAGGCTGGACATGAGGCAGCAGTGTGCCCAGGTGGCCAAGAAGGCCAATGGCTCCTGGCCTGGATCAGGAATGGTGTGGCCAGCTGGGGCAGAGCTGCTGTGCCATCACTGATCTGTCCCCAGTTAGCACACAGACATTGCTGCTGCAGCTCCAGAGAATGAAACAAAAGGGGGATCTCCAGGGAAGACTTTGCTGGGAGATCCTTTACTTCATTTAGAGCGACTGAGAGCACAGTTCCTCATTGACGCAGTCTGGGGCCACAGCGAAGAAGAAGAGAATCAAAAAGAGAAGAGGCACAAACAATGGCCTTTCTATGTGGACAATGTTGAAAAACAAGAACACAGGAAAACAAAACAAAAAAAACCCCACAACCAAACAAAAAAGAACTATCAAAGATGACTTTTATTATATTCGATTTTCAGAAACCTGCCTATAGTTTAGTGTTTGTGAAATTGTCCAGTGATCAGTGTCCACACTGCAGCCTTGAGCTCCTGGTTCCTCAGGCTGTAGATGACGGGGTTCAGGGCTGGAGACACCACTGAGTACAGAACTGACAATGCCAGATCCAGGGATGGGGAGGAGATGGAGGGGGGCTTCAGGTATACAAAAAATGAGGTGCTGAGGAACAGGGAGACCACAGCCAGGTGAGGGAGGCAGGTGGAAAAGGCTTTGTGCCGTCCCTGCTCAGAGGCAATCCTCAGCACAGCTCTGAAGATCTGCACATAGGAGAAAACAATGAAAATGAAACAGCCAAAAGCTAAACAGACACCAACCACAATAACCCAAAGTTCCCTTAAATTTGGAGTGTGAGCAGGAAAGCTTAAGGATGTGTGGGATTTCACAGAAGAACTGGCCCAGGACATTGCCATGGCACAGGGGCAGGGAAAATGTATTGGCTGTGTTCAGCAGAGCATAGAGAAAGGCACTGGCCCAGGCAGCTGCTGCCATGTGGGCACAAGCTCTGCTGCCCAGGAGGGTCCCATAGTGCAGGGGTTTGCAGATGGACACGTAGCGGTCGTAGCACATGATGGTCAGGAGGGAATACTCTGCTGAAATGAAAAACACAAACAGAAAGAGCTGTGCAGCACATCCTGCATAGGAGATGGTCCTGGTGTCCCAGAGGGAATTGTGCATGGCTTTGGGGACAGTGGTGAGGATGGAGCCCAGGTCGGTGAGGGCCAGGTTGAGCAGGAAGAAGAACATGGGGCTGTGCAGGTGGTGGCCGCAGGCTACGGCGCTGATGACGAGGCCGTTGCCCAGGAGGGCAGCCAGGGAGATGCCCAGGAAGAGGCAGAAGTGCAGGAGCTGCAGCTGCCGCGTGTCTGCCAATGCCAGCAGGAGGAAGTGGCTGATGGAGCTGCTGTTGGACATTTGCTGTGTCTGGACATGCCAACCTGCAGAAGGAGGAAAGACAGTGATATTTGAGGGGAGATTTCTCACAGAAAAGTCAAAGCCAATTCCCATAGACCATTCTCTGCCACTTAATACCACTCTTTTGTCTATATCTGGGAGATCTTCCTTCACCTTGGTTGCTGAAGCCCTGATTGCTGCTGGCCATTGTTCAGTGGGGAGCCAGACCCTGACCTGCAGGACACCTGGGAGTCTGCCCTGACCCCCAGTCAGTGCAGGGGAACAGTGAGGGCAGGGGCCAGTCCTGGTGTTTGAACTTGAACAAAGAATCTCCTGCTAATGCACGGGAGCTGCCAGAGCATGGGAGGGGATTGCAGGAGGCAGAAAGAGAGATTCTTCTGAACCTGGGGACAACAGAGAGTCCAGTGAGGTAGGAGGATTGTCTGAGCCTTAGTGCAGACTGAGGGGAGCTCCTTTGTTCCTGTGACCTGTTCCCAGCTGCCTGGATTTGCACCTTTCTGAGCTCCAATCCTGTGCTATCCTAGAAAGCCAGGAGACACTGCTGAGAGCAGAGGGATCCCTGGCACACAAAGTGACCCCTGCCTTTCCCTAAATCAGGGAGATTCGGCTCATTCCCAGCCTGCCCTGCCCAGAGCTCCCCGGGGCAGAGGGAGCTGGGACACCCCATTGCTGTGCTCAGCCTGCACAGGAGGAGCCCAAGGGCTGGGCCTGAGCCTGCAGCTGGAACTGCCATTCCCAGAGAGCCCATCAGCAATGCCAGCAGCACCTGGGCAAGGCAAGGAGAGAGAGAGCCGGGCCCTGAGGAAAAGCCTTTCCCTGCCCAGCCCTGCACAGCCCCTCCCAGGCAGCAGCAATGCAGGACAGTGGCCCTCAGGCCCTGGTCAGCAGGGAATGGGCACATGGCAGGAGAGATGCCCTGCATCTCTGGGGCTGCTCTGCCGGCCCAGGAGGGGACTGAGGGCCCCGAGCCCCCGGGCTGAGGGCTGTGCTGGCTGGGAGGGGACACAAGAGCTGTGCTGCTCAGGGCAGTGTGTGCCCTGCAGGGCAGGGCCGGCAGGTGCCACATGTCCCCTGCAGCAGGGCTTCCCTCAGCACTGCCTCCCTCCCTCCCTGCCCACGGCTCTGCTGCTGGAGCTGTCCCAGCCCGAGCTGTTCCTGTGGCCCCGGGCTCCTTCCCTGCCAGAGCTGCCAGAGCCCAGCCCAGTCCTGGGCCAGCTCTGCCCTGCAGCTGCTCGGAGCTGCAGGATTAAAGAGCAGCTCCCCCAGGCCTGGGCACCATGGAAAGGTGATGCTGGATGGATCTGGAGGCTGGGGAAGTGGAGGCACTTGCTGAGGTTCCCAGGAATCCTCATCCTGATGCTTTAAGAGCCTCAGCCCTTGCTCTGCCCTGCACAGCTGAGTTTCCATTGCTGCCAAGTTGAGTCAGGGAAAAATGGGAGTACAAATTCAGGAAAGCAGAAACACAAGCAGGAAACTCCTTCCCTGAACGAGCTCATGAAAAGTCCCCTCAGAAATTACCTGGGCATGAGCTGGAGCTCTGAGCAGCCCTGGCACACATAGCACCCTCTCCACAGCAGCAGGACCTACCCTGGCAGGAGTCACTCACTGCACCCACAGCTCCCCTCCAGCATCCATGGGAGCTGCCAGGCAGGCTGAGAGCTGCCCCTGGCAGGTGACAGATCCCCCGGCCTGGCCAAGAGCCCTCAGGGCTGCAGCACCTGCTCTGCACGACAGCCCTGGGCACCCCTGGCTGCAGCCCCAGCTTCAGCCCCTGCAGCCGTCCCTGGCAGCAGGAGCCGTCCTGCCCTGTCCCTCTGACGGTGCCCAGGGCAGCCCCGCTCTGGAGCACATCCTCCCCCAAAGCAGAAAGGGCAGCAGAGCCATCCTTACAGTGCTGTCAGTCCTGTCCTGGGTCAGCTTTAGGAGATCCCTGCAGCCAGAGACTGACTGTGTCTGAAGTGGTGAACATTTCTTCACAAAGAAGCTCAGAATTTTTAAAAGTTGTGAAGATTTTTCCGTGAATTATCTCAGAATTGTCCTTCCAGTTGCTTTCAGCCTCTGTCTGCTTCACAGCTCTCAGGTGCCTGCAGGCAGTGCCCTCAGCCCTGCTGGGCTGGTAGAGGAGCTGCTTCTGAGGAGAAATGTCTTTTAAAATCTCTTCTTGGTTGCCAGGAGGTGCCTCTGTTTCAGGAGCCCGGCCCAGCTCAGCAGCACAGACAAAGTACCAGGATTTTAATGACCCTCTTGGGGCTTTGGTGGTGTTTATATCAGACTCAGTCCCTAAGAGAGTGTTTAAAAAACTTTCTGAGAACTCCTAATCAGATTGAAACTCCAAAGTTTCTTGAAGTTTTAATGGGTCCACTGAGGGACACAACTGAGAAAGTGTCCCCAGGTTCCAGTTACAGAACACTGCAGGCACTGATGACAGGTGGGGACAAACAAGGCAAAGGTGTCTGTGATGCTGAGCAAACCTGCATGTGTTTCTGGAATGCAAAGGGCCAAGGCCCGAGCCCCAGCACCTGCCAAGGCACATCCTGTCCCTCCCTCAGTGCTCAGGGCTCTTCCCGGCCCACTGGGATGTGGGGATGTGCAATGCCAAGGGCAGCAGCATGGGGCGGCCCCTGCCAGGCTGCTGAGCAGGGACAAGGAGGCAATGAGGCCCCAGGCCTGCAAGGGTCACTTGTCTCCTCCTCATGGCTCAGGCCCAGGCCCAGCAGCCATGGCCAAAGTGCTGCAGGAGTTGGCTCTGTCAGGGCCTTGCAGCTGCTGCCCATCCCTGTGCCCTGTGCAGCCCAGGCTGTCCTACGGTGTCCGTGCCCTGCGCCTCTGTCCCTGCAGGCTGTCGTCATCCCCCGGCTGCCCCACCTGGCTGGGCCCTTCCTTTGCTGACAGCTCTGCGTCCTGCCTGCCTCTGCCTGGCCACACAGAGCCTTGGGCTGCTCCAGACTCCTTCGGGGGGACATGTTGCACCACAGCCCTGCCCTGGGATGGAAATTCCTTCATTTTTGTTCCCAGTCTGGGCTCCCCCAGGTGCCCATGGCATTATTTTTTCCTTTCTCTGGCTGTTCTCTATGATGTCAAAAGGATCCACCATCTCTGAAACCACCCTTCAAGCACTCCCAGGGCTCTCATCCCCTGTCCCCAGACTCCACTCCAATGAGCACTGAGCTCCTTCATCCCTAGATTGTGGCCTTGTGCTTGACGCCATGGGCACCTGGACAAGAACGGTTCTTTTCTATAGAAAGGAAACCCAGGCTTTTGAAGGCAGATGAGAGGCACTCACCTGAGGCCAAAGCAAACCAGACCTGTCTGTCCTTGCAGTTTTGTCTGAAAGGAGCCCTTGATTATATGTGGAGTTTTGGAGGTGGGATTCCATTTCAGCTATTGGTGCCAGGACTGGAATGACAGTTCTTCTAAACAAAAAGGAATGGACAGAGCCCCAGTGTTTCAAAGGCTGATTAGATGCAGCCCCAAGGAAGCCAACACCAGCAAGACCTGTTTGTCATGGAAGCTTTTGTCTGGTAGCAATCCTTGGATAGATGGAGTTTAGGAGGCCAAATCCCAGCTTTGTCCATGGATGTCAGGACAGGAAGGGCAGTTCTTTTCCACAGGAAAGAAAGTAGGGAGCCCCAGTGTTTCAAAGGCAGGTGAGAGCTGGCCCTCAGGAAGCCAAGGGAACCCAGACTGTCCTTGCAGCTTTTGTCTGGGAGCTATCCTTGGATAGAAGGAGTTTTGGAGGCAGGTTCCCAGTTTTTGTTGTTGTTGCTGCTGCTGCTGTTGTTATTGTTGTTTTCCCTTTGTGCTGCAACCCTATTTGATGCCAGCCGAGCCTCTCTCCAGATGGGCATCTCTGATCATTGCAGTGAAGCAATGCAGGCAGTTCAGGAGGTGGTGATGACCATTTCAGGATGACTCTCTCCAGTTCAAGCCCTGAGTGGGAGTCAGAATAAAAACTCTATCAAACCTCAACTCCATTGGAAGATTCCCTTCCTTGTCACCCTGTGCATAAAATCTACATTACCTTTCTGAATTGTCCATTGTTTTTTCAAGATGGAAAATCCTGTTGATGGTGATTTTGGTATGGTTAGGAATTGGGGAATGGTCTCCTTCTAATGCCAACATGATTTCTGCTTTTCTATTTCCTTCATATATATTCCTAGCTCTGTAGACTACTGTTGTATAGTTATATAGTTCCTAGGTAACTTCAGTACTTTTCCTCCTCTGATAGGCAGAAAGACAAAACACGTTCCAAAGGCTCCTATCTTATCTTGCCTCCTCTGGGAGCCAAGGTTGAAACAGCAGTACTGATAGGCAGTACAGCTAGGAGCAAGAAAGAGGGGCTCCAGAGGAGGTGGGAGCAAAGCAGGAATATTTCCTCATTATTTGTGCTTCTAATTGGGAATTCTTGTCAATTACGCTAATGTTCCACACTTGTAAAAACCACATTTGCCCTATGTGGGGCGGGTGTTTTTCCATATCTGCCCCTGGAGGCCTCCAGTTAAAGGCCAGATTTGACATTACCTGCTACAGTAATGTCGCAAAAGTGTGTTGTTTTATTTTTCAGTCATTAGGGCACCACTTCCTCCACACTGCGGTGCCTTTGGAATATGGCCCATCTGCCCTTGTTTGCACAGCTGTGGTACTTCTACATGAGGCAGAAAACGCATTTCCAGCCAAAAGGCCACAAGGAGTGGGGCAGCCAGAGCATTCTGTGCAGTTACAGGCCTGCAGCTGTGACTCGAGAGGGTTTTGGTTGCTGCCTGGTGTGGCAGGTGCGTCTCCTCTGTGACTGCCTCTCCTCGTGGCTGCCCATGGATAGCAGGTACAGGGTTCTGCAAGGGGAATGGAACAGGTTGGTGACATCTGCTGGCAAGAGAGTGCAGTGGAAAATGTTGGGGAAATGTTTGACCGTAACAAACTGTGAATTCCTTAAGCTTTACCAGACAGTTGTTAGTCCTGTATTCCCTCCTAGCAGTGCAAGTGTTTATCTTAGGTGGGAGAAAAAAGAGAGTGGACCTGCTGGAAAGATAGCTTCAATGTATTTAAGGGGAAGAAATTTGTTTTCAGAGGCTCTTGACCATCAAAGGAGAATTTGAGGCATGAGATCTTTCCCAAATGACCACCAGAGACTTTTAAAGCGACCTCTATTCTGATGCAATTAATTTTGTGGAAGTGATTTAATATATGAAACTATGTGCAGGGGATTGGGGTGATGCCTCTGAGGGCCATCCTGCTGTCGTGTCTGTCACAGCCGTTCTGAAGGACATTTCTTGGTATCTTGAATCTCAACTGCTGCCCTGGACAATGGAAGTAGTCCATTGGCCTTTTGGCCAGCAGTCATCCAAACTGATTCCTGCTGGCCTCTTCCTGCTCTCCTTGTTTCATGAGGTGTTTTAACAGTGGAACATTGTGTCCAAGATGGAGGATGGAAACAAGCTGTCTGTAGCCCTTGTAAATCTCTTCTTTCCCTTTGCTCACAGCTGATGACTCTTGGCTAACAGGGACAAGCTGTAGTCTCTGACTGCTTTGTTCTGTTTGACTCGAGGTGGAAGAGTTGACGTCTCGCCAGGCAGCCTGCAAAGGCTTCCAGCAAATGGCTGAGGAGGAGGAGCCCCAGGATCGGTGTGAGCCACAGGAACTGTCTCCACCAGAAGTGCTGCCGGTTGAGCATGACCTGAACGTGGTGGAGGACAAGAGCACTCCGTGGGAGGAGGTAGAACATTTGAACAAGGAACTGAAAGAGTGTCTGCAGCCCTTGGAGGAGGAAAAGAGCCCTTGGGAGGAAGTGGAATATGGTCCTAGTGGCAGTCCTCCTTCAGAAAATCCCTGAAAATGGAAGATGAATCTGGCCATGAACTCCAGTAACACCAGCCTCTGGCTTTGAGCCATCCAGTCAAAGGGAAGTGGACGTGGAAAAAATCCATTTGAAGAGTCCTGTGTCTGGCAGACTGACAGCATCTTCCTAAGGGCTGGCATTTGGAATGGCATCTCAGGGTCATCTCTGCCAGCCACCTTTCTGAACCAAACTCATTTCTTCTCCCAGATCTACACAGGCTCTTGCACCAAACCAGCTGCAGCAGGAGCATTGTGTCAAGGAGCCTTTGCTCCCCAAGCTGAGATGGTGATCCCGGGCAGTCGGTTCATCTCCTGCGCTGACACAGCTGCTGCTCAGCAACAGCAGATCGAGGAGGACTCCCTGGAGCTACTGAGTATGTCTTGTGTATTTGTTGTCTGGAGGATAGCGTATTGTGTGCACGTGGCAGCGTAGCTGGACCAAATGTTCCTCCTCAGTTTGATATCACAGGGACATTTAGGATTCCCCAGAGGAACTTCTGGAGAAAATCAGTCTCTTCTGGCCATTTCTGCTTCAGAGCTGTCGGTCTGGTTGTTTTGTTGTTGTTACCCAGCTGACCACAAAGTTTTCAGAGCCCCAGCAATGGGGCTGCCTTTTTAGGTATCTCCTGGAAGCTGGGATCTCTGCTTCAAAGTCAGCATCTTGAATTTTGTTTTCCTCAGGGACAATTGTGAGCATGGAAAATCCCATGACAAAATCCATCAAAGTCAAAAATATCGGCAGCGGGTGAGTCCAACCACAAAACCATGGGCCAGGTGTTTTCCTGGTAGAATATCTATCAAGTCTGAAGTCAGGCAAGCTGCAAAAATGTTCAGATACTGAGGATAGATTGTCCCATCTCTCAGTACCAGTCAGAATTTGTAAGCGTGGCCAGAAGGCATTGTCAAATTGTCAAATGGTCACACTGCCAAGGTCTTGCCTGCAGTAGGCAACAGGACCTGGTAGATCTCCTGGTCTCTCAAGCGTGGGACATCTCTGTGTTTATTTCCTTAGCATTTTTGTATATCTATAATCAGCTGGCCACACGTACAGAGGGAGAAGAATCTTGCTTGCTTGAAAGAGAAACCTACCCCTTATCATAGCTTTCTTTCCAAGAGTTTGCTGAAGGAAATAGTCCATGGTCAGGATTAGAACTGCATAATTTAGAGACTGAAACCCGAGAAGAAAGAAGAAACTCTCTTTCTGAGCTGAGGCAGTCATCCTCAATGCTTCAGGCCCAGTGGCCATGCACTTGAGAGCAAAATGCCTCATCTGCCTTCTGACAGAGCCCTTCTGCATCCTGCAGGTTTTAGGCATTTCCAGCAGAGATCTCCAGTCTGGGCTGGCTTGCACTCCAAGATCTAAACGCTTTCTCCTTTCTTTGTGGCTCTTTTGTTTCTCGGACTTTTGGAGAGGTTTGTAAAGCACTCAACACTGCCACAGGAGGAGAGATAAATGCCAACAGCCCCCACAGACTCTGCTTCTCTCAGGGGCTTTCCTCTCCAGTGTCAGCTGTGGCTGCAGCTTTGGGTAGAGCTGTGTTGAAAAGACACAAGTAGCACAGACTTGTGGCAGCCTGCAAATTGCATTTGGGACAGTCTTCGTCCTTCTCAGGTGCCAGAAGGAAGGCAAGGAGGGTAGTGGTTCCTTTCACAGAAGGATTCGCTCACTTGCTGAATTGCTAAAACAAAGGTGGTGCCTCCTCGAGCATCTCCCTGCTCTTTAGGGCTACAGCTTGAGTCCTGAATTTTAATTTCTGCCTGCCAGCAAATACATCTGAATGATATTTGTGGGAGCTCAGTACCTCTGAACGACAGAACCAATAGGACTTCTGCAGAAGCCATTTCATATTTACATTACACTATGTTTATAGATTGTAAGACCACTGTTCACACCTTCATGCCTTTCTTGATTGGTTCGTCTGCTTTGTTGGCTCAGCACACGTCCCTTAGGCAATTTGATTGGCTATAATTCCGAGCCTTCATGGCCTCTAGCTCATTCTTCTTGTCCTGGTATTCAATTTCCCAGGCTCCTCTTCTTTTTAGACCAGTTTGTGTCTCTGTGGCATTGATACATTCCCAAAGAGCTGCTACTTGTAACTAATATCTCTAGGTGGTAGTTGGGCTTGAGCACTTTGTATTCCAAGTTATGCAGATACATTGCTGCAGATACATTGCTACAGTTAGTGGTAGCTCCTCAGCCACCTGCAGTGCTGATGGCTCTCTCTTCTGCTGGAGAAGAGGCCAAAGAGGAGCAAAATGAGCAAAGTTACCACAACCCTACAGCTGTGGTGACAGCAGAGTCAGATTTTCCTGAGATAGTAAATGCCAATTCTGGAGGGTGCTGTCTTTAGTGCAAGGCAGAGGTGCAAGTTTCTGCCCAGCCAGCACTTGCTGCTGCTGGCTAAAGATCCTGAGTGCTGCAATCCTGCCAGGACCTAGCATTTGCCCCAGCCAGTGACAGCTGGGAAATGGTCTTTGATCTGCCATGTTGAGGCACCAAAGGGCTGGTGCTCCAGGTGAGCATCTGGCTCAGTGAAGCTCTATGTCTTGGCTTCTGCAGCACTCTAGCCCAAGGGTGCATGGGCTCCTTCTGGAGGTCACAAGGTTTTGTTTGTGTTTTTTTTCCCATTGGGGACCTGTGTTTGGCTGGTGGAAGTGTTCTGCATTTTTCTTGAGTCCTTCTTCACTTCCACAGAGACATCAGGCTTTTGATAAGTCCCAGCTATTCCTTCTGTCCTCCATAACCAAAGCTGTGCCATACCACAGGTGGTGCCTTCAAAGTGACTCCAGTTCCAGCCTAGACCTCTCCTCTTCCAGACGACTCCTTCCCCAACACGCCCAGCAACACCAACCCCAGCTCAACACCCTGCCAAGACCCGCAGCTGTCCCCATCCCTCCGCAGAGCTTTCCCACCCCCTGGTTCCCTGCACGTGCCGTGGCATGGCACTCAGGAGGATGTGCTCCAAGGCCTTCCCCGGCAGCAAGCTCAGGCTGCCAGGCCTACGGTTCCTGGATCATCCTTCCCACCCACCCTTCCCGTGCTCGGCTGTTCCATTTGCGCTCAACTCGGACTTGTCCGCTTAAGCAGGACTGCTGGTAAAGGATGGAGAGCAGCCTGGCAAGCTCCTTCTCCAGCTCCCTCTTTACTCTCGAGGCAGGTAGAACATGCCACAGGAAAGCAAGCAGTGCCAAAAGACTTGGGCCAGCATCAGGCACATTTAGGAACCAAACAAGGCCTTTGTTTGATGTAAGGAAGCACAGGCAATTCACAGAAGGAAAGAGTACTTAGCACAGATATCCAGAAGTACTTAGCACCAGTTCACATAAGAAAAACCTAGAAGCCTAACTTGACAAGAAAGTGACTTGACAAAAAGCTTTAGACATAGCCTTGGGGAAGACCTAAGGGCGGCTACAGAATCAGCCCTGTGCAGGGAAGGGGTGAGGAAGATGAGCTGCTTTGGTGCGCTGAGACTCCTCCTGGCCAGCAGGTGGACATTAGCTTCAAGTCTAGGATTCTGACGCAATGTGTTTCTTTCTAAGCCCCTGCCTATGGAATCACCTCAGCAGTCTAAAGACGGAAGGTATTTTTGATAGAATTCCTACAGAAAGCCACTGCAATTTGGACGTGGCAAAGAAGCCTTGTGGTGGGGTGCAGAGCCATAACCTCCTGCCAATCAAAGAGCTTTTGGTGGACAATGCATTTGTCTGCTGATTTCTTTGAATTCTAGAGACCTCTCAGGACTGCTCGATCCTGAGGGAACGCCCTTGGCCTTGACCTGTAGGCACCCGCACCGGCTTCAAATCAGCTCCCTCAGCTTCCAGGACCTCTCTTGGCCGGCATCCTGATGGGGATACGGGACTGCTGCGATGCACTGCTGGGACCCGGCAGGACAGGACCGGCTGTCTCGTGTCCATGTAGCAGCACCCCCTGACACAGCCTGGGTCATCCTGAAAGCGGACAACGCTCACGTGTCTGCGGAGAGGGGCAATGTCCTGGGTTGAAGTCTATTCTATCACTATCTTCATGAACTGTTGAAACCAGGTGAGGCAGTGCTCCCTGCCTCCTCCACTCTGGCTTATCTTCTGTTAATGGGCCCATCAGCACCTTTGCTGCGCAGCTCACAGATGACCCCCTCCTGGACTACCTGCTGTTAATGGGCCCATCAGGCCTTATCACATGACTCACTATCCCATTGTGAGATGCTCCGCCCAGAGGGAGGAACCAAGCATTCCAGCCTGGATATAAGCTGAGACCCTGATGGTTTGTGGGCCCCACTCCAGTATCTGGCACTTGGACATCCCTCAGTACCACAGCAGAGAGAGCTGCCTTGTCCCAGAGAGTTGTTGGCAATCAAGGGTTTAGGAAAATTCCACAGGCTTTGGGGATCAGCTACAGGGCACATCCAAAACTTGTCCTGACCAGCAAATAGTGTAAATGCTTTTTATACATTATGATATTGTTTTTATCCTTCTTTCTCTCTGTTTTCTTATGCCTGTTCCTCATAAAACCACTTTGATCTCTGAATCCTTTCCGTTCCTCTGTTCTTTTCTCAGACATCCCATGGGAAATCTTGCACAGGCTCCAAATGCCCTTTGTGGATGCTTATCATGTGTCTCAGAACCCCCCCATGCTCAACTGGCAAGGTCATGCAGGAAAGCTCTGCCATAGACTCCCTTGGTGAGTCTTTCAGGAAGAAGTGTCAGAACTTTCCTTGAAGTAATTTTTTTTTTTTTTTTTAATTAGAATGGCCCAAAAATATCCTCTACTGCACTGTCCCTGCTATGGGAAGGCACAGCTACCACTGGACCAGGGTGCAGGATGCTAATATCTCCTGACTTTGAACATCTTTGGGATGGGACATCCACTCCCACTGACAACCTGTTTTTCTGTCTTGTCAACCTACCATAAAATATTTTGTCCTTATATCAAATCTAAATTTATCCTTGTCCATTTTAAAGGCATTCCCCTTCCTCTGCCACTAAAGGCCTAAAAATAAACAGAGTCTTTCTTGGGTTATGTATGATCACAATGTTTTAATCTGAAAAGACCTTGGAGGACACAAAAGACACCCAAGATGAAATTTGGAGGCCTTAAGCACATGACTCATATAGAGAATGAGGGCCCAGGGCTCAGTGGTGTGAAAACTGAGAATAGAAAAAGAGTAGCCTGGCAGGAATTGAAAGGTGGTTTCAAAAATATTAGAGCTCTTCTTCAGAGCAGAAAATAGCTTCAAAAATAAAGAATGATACCAAGGGCAGCAGTGGAGGACCAGACTGGACACAGAGGGAGAGGAATTTCTGTCCCAGGGCAGGGCTGTGCTGCAACACGTCCCCCAGAAAGAGTCTGGAGCAGCCCAAGGCTCTGTGTGGCCAGGCAGAGGCAGGCAGGACGCAGAGCTGTCAGCAAAGGAAGGGCCCAGCCAGGTGGGGCAGCCGGGGGATGACGACAGCCTGCAGGGACAGAGGCGCAGGGCACGGACACCGTAGGACAGCCTGGGCTGCACAGGGCACAGGGATGGGCAGCAGCTGCAAGGCCCTGACAGAGCCAACTCCTGCAGCACTTTGGCCATGGCTGCTGGGCCTGGGCCTGAGCCATGAGGAGGAGACAAGTGACCCTTGCAGGCCTGGGGCCTCATTGCCTCCTTGTCCCTGCTCAGCAGCCTGGCAGGGGCCGCCCCATGCTGCTGCCCTTGGCATTGCACATCCCCACATCCCAGTGGGCCGGGAAGAGCCCTGAGCACTGAGGGAGGGACAGGATGTGCCTTGGCAGGGGCTGGGGCTCGGGCCTTGGCCCTTTGCATTCCTGAAACACATGCAGGTTTGCTCAGCATCACAGACACCTTTGCCTTGTTTGTCCCCACCTGTCATCAGTGCCTACACTATTCTGCTCTAACTGGAACCTGGGGACATTTTCTCAGTCATGTCTGTCAGTGGGACCCATTAAAACTTCAAGAAACTTTGGAGTTTCAATCTGATTAGGAGTTCTCAGGAAGTTTTTTAAACACTCCCTTGGGGACTGAGTCTGATGTAAACAACACCAAAGCCCCAAGAGGGTCATTAAAATCCTGGTGCTGTGTCTGGGCTGCTGAGCTGAGCCGGGCTCCTGAAACAGAGGCACCTCCTGGCAACCAAGAAGAGCTTTAAAAAGACATTTCTCCTCAGGAGCAGCTTCACTCCCAGCCCAACAGGGCTGAGGGCACTGCCTGCAGGTACCTGAGAGCTGTGAAGCAGACAGAGGCTTAAACACCTGGAAGGAAAATTCTGAGTTTCTTTGTGAAGAAATGTTCACCACTTCAGACACAGTCAGTCTCTGGCTGCAGGGATCTCCTAAAGCTGACCCAGGACAGGACTGACAGCACTGTAAGGATGGCTCTGCTGCCCTTTCTGCTTTGGGGGAGGATGTGCTCCAGAGCGGGGCTGCCCTGGGCACCGTCAGAGGGACAGGGCAGGACGGCTCCTGCTGCCAGGGACGGCTGCAGGGGCTGAAGCTGGGGCTGCAGCCAGGGGTGCCCAGGGCTGTCGTGCAGAGCAGGTGCTGCAGCCCTGAGGGCTCTTGGCCAGGCCGGGGGATCTGTCACCTGCCAGGGGCAGCTCTCAGCCTGCCTGGCAGCTCCCATGGATGCTGGAGGGGAGCTGTGGGTGCAGTGAGTGACTCCTGCCAGGGTAGGTCCTGCTGCTGTGGAGAGGGTGCTGTGTGTGCCAGGGCTGCTCAGAGCTCCAGCTCATGCCCAGGTAATTTCTGAGGGGACTTTTCATGAGCTCATTCAGGGAAGGAGTTTCCTGCTTTTCTTTCTGCTTTCCTGAATTTGTGCTCCCATTTTTCCCTGACTCAACTTGGCAGCAATGGAAACTTATCTGTGCAGGGCAGAGCAAGGGCTGAGGCTCTTAAAGCATCAGGATGAGGATTCCTGGGAACCTCAGCAAGTGCCTCCACTTCCCCAGCCTCCAGATCCATCCAGCATCACTTTTCCATGGTGCCCAGGCCTGGGGGAGCTGCTCTTTAATCCTGCAGCTCCGAGCAGCTGCAGGGCAGAGCTGGCCCAGGGCTGGGCTGGGCTCTGGCAGCTCTGGCAGGGAAGGAGCCCGGGGCCACAGGAACAGCTCGGGCTGGGACAGCTCCAGCAGCAGAGCCGTGGGCAGGGAGGGAGGGAGGCAGTGCTGAGGGAAGCCCTGCTGCAGGGGCCATGTGGCACCTGCCGGCCCTGCCCTGCAGGGCACACACTGCCCTGAGCAGCACAGCTCTTGTGTCCCCTCCCAGCCAGCACAGCCCTCAGCCCGGGGGCTCGGGGCCCTCAGTCCCCTCCTGGGCCGGCAGAGCAGCCCCAGAGATGCAGGGCATCTCTCCTGCCATGTGCCCATTCCCTGCTGACCAGGGCCTGAGGGCCACTGTCCTGCACTGCTGCTGCCTGGGAGGGGCTGTGCAGGGCTGGGCAGGGAAAGGCTTTTCCTCAGGGCCCGGCTCTCTCTCTCCTTGCCTTGCCCAGGTGCTGCTGGCATTGCTGACGGGCTCTCTGGGAATTGCAGTTCCAGCTGCAGGCTCAGGCCCAGCCCTTGGGCTCCTCCTGTGCAGGCTGAGCACAGCAATGGGGTGTCCCAGCTCCCTCTGCCCCGGGGAGCTCTGGGCAGGGCAGGCTGGGAATGAGCCAAATCTCCCTGATTTAGGGAAAGGCAGGGGTCACTTTGTGTGTCAGGGATCCCTCTGCTCTCAGCAGTGTCTCCTGGCTTTCTAGGATAGCACAGGATTGGAGCTCAAAAACTGCAAGTCCAGGGCAGCTGGGAAGAGGTCACAGGGACAGAGCAGCTCCCCTCAGTGTGCACTAAGGCTCAGACAATCCTCCTACCTCACTGGACTCTGTTCTCCCCTGGTGCAGCAGAATGTCTCATTCTGCCACCAGCAATCCCCATTCCTTCAGCCCGGCAGCTTCCGATCCTTACGAGGAGATTCTTCGTCCAAGTTCAACCACCAGGACTCGCACCTGCCCTCACTGTTCCCCTGCACTGACTGGGGGTCAGGGCTGACTCCCAGGTGTCCTGCAGGTCAAGGTCAAGGCGAGGTGTTTAGTGGTAGGGAATGGTCTGTGAGAGAGGGCTTTAACTTTTCAGTGAGTAATCCCCCCTCAAATGTCATTGTCTTTCCTCCTTCTGTAGGTTGGCATGTCCATACACAGCAAATGTCCAACAGCAGCTCCATCAGCCACTTCCTCCTGCTGGCATTGGCAGACACGCGGCAGCTGCAGCTCCTGCACTTCTGCCTCTTCCTGGGCATCTCCCTGGCTGCCCTCCTGGGCAACGGCCTCGTCATCAGCGCCGTAGCCTGCGGCCACCACCTGCACAGCCCCATGTTCTTCTTCCTGCTCAACCTGGCCCTCACCGACCTGGGCTCCATCCTCACCACTGTCCCCAAAGCCATGCACAATTCCCTCTGGGACACCAGGACCATCTCCTATGAAGGGTGTGCTGAACAGGTGTTTTTCTTTCTCTTCTTTATGGGAGCAGAGTTTTCCCTCCTGACCATCATGTGCTACGACCGCTACGTGTCCATCTGCAAACCCCTGCACTACAGGACCCTCCTGGGCAGCAGAGCTTGTGCCCACATGACAGCAGCTGCCTGGGCCAGTGGCTTTCTCTACGCTCTGCTGCACACGGCCAATACATTTTCCCTGTCCCTGTGCCATGGCAATGCCGTGGGTCAGTTCTTCTGTGAAATCCCACACATCCTCAAGCTCTCCTGCTCACACTCCAAACTCAGGGAACTTGGACTTCTTGCTGTTAGTGTCTGTTTAGCTTCTGGTTGTTTCGTGTTCATGGTTTTCTCCTATGTGCAGATCTTCAGGGCTGTGCTGAGGATCCCCTCTGAGCGGGGTCGGCACAAAGCCTTTTCCACCTGCCTCCCTCACCTGGCTGTGGTCTCTCTCTTCCTCAGCACAGGCACATTTGCCAATCTGAAGCCCCCCTCCATCTCCTCCCCATCCCTGGATCTGGCATTGTCAGTTCTGTACTCGGTGGTGCCTCCAGCCCTGAACCCCCTCATCTACAGCCTGAGGAACCAGGAGCTCAAGGCTGCAGTGTGGACACTGATCACTGGACGATTTCAGAAACACTAAACTGCTGGCCAGTTTCTGCAATCATTTTTAATAAAAGTCATCTTTGTTAGTACTTGTTGCTTTGCTTGTTTTTTTTTTTTTTTTTTTTTTAACTGTGTTTTAATTTTCAGTGATGTTCACAAAGCAAGGCCATTGTTTGTGCCCTGACTTGTTTTGTTTGTCTCCAGATTTTCTGTGGTCAAAGACTGTGTCAGTGAGGAGCTGTGCTCTCAGTGGCTCTTAATGAACTAAAGAGTCTCCCAGCAAAGTATTCAGTGGAGATCCCCTTGTTGTTCACTTCTCTGCAGCTGCAGCAGCAATGTCTGTGTGCTAACTGGGGACAGATCAGTGATGGCACAGCAGCTCTGCCCCAGCTGGCCGCACCATTCCTGATCCAGGCCAGGAGCCATTGGCCTTCTTGGCCACCTGGGCACACTGCTGCCTCATGTCCAGCCTGCTGTCCAGCAGTCCCCTCAGGTCCCTTTCTGCCTGGCCACTGTCCAGCCGCTCTGTCCCCAGCCTGTAGCACTGCAGGGGTTGTTGTGGCCCAAGTGCAGGACCCGGCCCTTGGTCTTGTTAAACCTCCCATTGTGGGATTTGGGCCCTGGATCCAGCCTGTCCAGGGCCCTGTGCAGAGCCCTCCTACCCTCCAGCAGATCCACACTCACACCCAGCTTGGTGTCAGCTGCAAATTTGCTGATGGTGGACTCAATCCCCTCATCCAGACCATCAATGCAGATGTTGAAATCCACACTGGCTGGGTCTGATCCCTGGGCCATCCTGTGGGTGCCGTGTGATGGCACTCAAGGTGATCTGTTCCATAACCTTGCTGGGCACCGAGGTCAGGCTGACAGGCCTGGAGTTCCCCAGATCCTCCTGCCAGCCCTTCTTGGGGATGGGCTCGCATTGGCACCTCCAGTCCTCTGGGACCTCCCTGGGGAGCCAGGACTGGTGAGAAATGATGGAGAGCAGCTTGGGGAGCTCATCCACCAGCTCCCTCATCCCCCTTGGAGGGGTCCTGTCTGGTCCCAGAGACACCTGTGAGCATCTGAGTGGCTCAGCAGGTCAGCAGCTGCTTCCTCCTGGATTACAGGGGGGCTGTTCTGCTCCCTGTGCCCATCTACCAGCTCAGGAGAACACTTGTCCTGAGGACGTGTCTTATTGTTGGAAACAGAGGCAAAGAAAGGGCTAAGTACCTCAGCCCTTCCCTCAATTTAGTTACTATATTCCCCCCCAATCATATCTAATAAATAATGGAGGTTGTCTTTATGCCTCCTTTTGCCAGTAATATATTTATAAAACCATTTGTATTATCCTTTACAGAAGACACCTGGTTAAGTCCTAATTGAGCTTTCACCTCTCTAGTTTTCTTTCTGCATGACCTGACAACATCCTTCAACATTTCCTGATTTTCCTGCCCCTCTGTCCAATAGCAATGAACCCTCCTTTTTTCCCATGAGTTCCTGTTGAAGCCCCATGTCCAAGCAGGTCAGTCATTTTCCTTGCTAGCTCATATTTTGGCGCAGAGGGACAGGCTGTTCCTGCTCCTTCAAGATTTCTTTCCTGATTTGTGTCCATCTTTCCTGGACCCCTTTGTTTTAAAGGGCTGTTTCCCTTAAAAATGTCAGTACTTGATTTGGCACTCCCCAAATCTGCATCCTGAAGAGGTCAAAGTCTGCCCTCTGTAAATGCACTGCAGAATTTTGTTGATGCCCCTCCTTCTTTCACAGAATATATAAAAACTCTATAATTTCATGGTCATTGTACCCCAAACAGCTTCTGATCAGCACATCTCCCACCAGCCCTTGTCTGTTTGTGGACAGCAGGAGACAGAGCTTTCCTTGGCAGTGGGATGAGAAGGAAACCTCCCCAAAGCTTGAAAGGTTCAGTCTGGAGCTGAGCAAAAAGAAAAGTCCCTCCAGGGCAGAATTTTGGTGCAGGAGGTGTCCCAGCGTGAGGCCGGGCCGTGGCCTGGCTCTGTGTGCCAGAAGCCGGCAGCGCTGGGTGCAGGGAGCCCAGGGAGGGCACAGAAATGCTGGGCTGAGAAATGCTGGGGGGACAGCGAGATGGGCGTGTGCAGCCGGCCAGGGCACAGCAGCAGCACGCACAGGGGGCACAGCCTGCAGGACACATGGCCAAGGGCTGGGCAGGGCTGGCAGGGCCACAGGCACCCAGGCCTTTGTCCCCTGGGCTCTGCCAGCGCCTCTGCAGGCCCCACAGAAGGAACTTTCCTTTCAGGGGCTGCACTTTGCTCCTGCCCGGCCCCTCCCTGAGGAGGCTGGCAGGGCTTGCAGCTTTGTGCCATTTGTCCTCGCTGCCCCTCCCATCTCACTGCCCCACAAGCAGCCCCGAGCCACCCGGGAGGGACAGGCCCTGCTGTGCCAGGCCTGGGCTCAGGGCTTGGCCTTTCTGCTGCCTCCAACCAGCCCAGGCCTTGCTCAGCATTGCAGTTCCCTGCTCACAGCCTGCGGCTCCCTGCAATCCTGGCCTCAAGGATCTGCTCTCAGCAGTCCCTGGGGAGCCTTTGGCACTCCCTGCCCTCAGTGGGGCCCAGGGATGCTCCAAGGGACTTGGAGTTTGGCTTCTGCCTCCTTGAGCAGCTTCTTCAACCCTCTCTCCATGCCTAAGCGTCCTGGACTCAGCCCCAAATCCAGTGTGGGGCTCATGAAAATACAGAATACCTTCACGAGCTCTTTCTCTCTCTTCAGTTGTCTTCATGTCTCCAATGTAAGAAATAAAATACAAATTTCTAAACTCAGTTAAGATTTCTACTGTAAGGTGCCTTCTCTCAGTTAAAATACTGGTGACCTTGTTATCTTGTACCTATTGAAAGGTCTCTTTTGTTAAATACCGTTTACCCCATACCTGCCTTCTCTCGTTAAAGGCTACTTATCGCAGTATCTCGTACCTATTGAAAGGTCTGCTTTGTTAAATACTGTTTACCCCATACCCATTGTTATTGTAATGCTTTCCCTGGTAAATGCTATTTACCTCAAAGTCTCTTCCTTTAGAACTGTATTCTTCCCCGTCGAGTACCTGTTCCTGCCCTGCCGGCTCCCGCACTGCTGGCTCCCGCACGGCAACCGGTGACTCCACCCGGTATGTAAATGAAGAAGACTCCCACGGACCTCAGTGCCCAGAAGGAGCGGAAAAAACCCCTAAAAACAACGAGCCAACATGAAACCAAGGGCTAAGACAAACCACTCTGGGTCGGCAGAACCATAGAGAACCTGAGAGCAATCAGTGCTGGATTCCGCCTCGTCACCATAACTTGAACAGCACTCGACCACACAGGCATCTCTAGACCACGAGTTATGAGTGTTTTTCCTGGGGTTCAGCCCAAGGGATGAATTATTAAAAAAATATGAATATCGCCCTAATGCTGATATCCAACTATGATGGACAAAAGACTCTCTAACAGTTTAAAGTTAGAAAGTGTATGTTTAATTACGACGCCGGGCAGCATGCGGGATAGCTCCCAAACACACGTGCACCTACAGAAGATCACAGGGTCTTTTTATGTACAGAAGTATTGAATACCCTAAACACAAATGTGTATTCATGACTTTAGTACATCCCATTCCCCGCTTCGTATGGTAGTTAGCCAAAAGCTATTAAGCATGCGTGGTTTGTTCTTTGAAATGGGTCGGTGGTCTTTTTTATGGGGCAGGGTCTCAAAATGATGAAGTAAGTGAGTCTTCTTCGCTTTGACTTTTTAACCTTTTAGTGTTGTGTGACAACTGAATCCTGTTTTCCCAGGAGTATTTGATTTATGAATTCATTGTCCTTCTTGAAGCCTATTGATTAGTCAGAATACACAAACATAAGTTGACAGGCCCCATGATTTATCAGTTCCTTAAATCTGGTTTCTGCTTATCAAAAGGGAAGTCTATCTGTCTTACTTCAGCAATATCTGGTTTAACTAAAATCTTTAATTCTTCAAAATTAATGTTTCATTTCCCCACTTCCTCTTTAAAGTGAGTAAATTCTTTTACTCAATATATAGAGTCTTCTTCATCTATCCAAGTTGTACAACTAGTGTCTCTCAAGACCAATCCATACGCTTTCGATAGTGAAGTTAAGGCTGTTACTCTTCATAGCATCCTCCAATTCCAAATAAGTATCACTACAGATAAAACTAAACTTATACTAACTAAAAAAGTAACACAACTATAGGGTGGACTAAGGTATTTAGTATACCGGTTGCTGTAGGAGACCACCCAAAAAGCTCATCCCACCAATGATGAGACACATGTTCCTCAAGCCTTTTAAAAACTCCTTTGATGGTCTCTGTGTCATGGTGTATTGTAATTAACATCTTTTTCCCCTCTTCCCTAATTTTTTTTAAGATTTCTCTCAATTCAGGATGTCTCATCAATTGAGTGACTAGAGTCAGATTCATTCTTATGGGCACAGGCAGTATCTTCTCCACAGTGGTTATGTTAGTCTTTATATATTGATGTGATACTACAGGTGCTCGATAGGAAAAATCACATCTCCTAATTCTAACAAAATTACAAACACAAAAATTGAATTGTGTCTCTTTTACAATTTGGTTTATCTACCCTTATGATGGGGCATGCTGTCCTTAGACAGACGCACCCCTGTCCTGTATACACCAATGAAGTTTTCTGTTTGCCTGGATGTGTTTCAAAGTGACAAATATTTTGGTCGGTATCCAAACAAGTGTCTTTGTCACCTTCTAATGTCCCTTCACATATGTATCCTAGTTGTCTCCTTGCAGTACAGGGTTCTAGATTAACAGTTTGCTATTTTCCTTCAATTTCTGTGCCCACATCCTGTGTTCAGAAGGGTACAATACGGCTCCCTCATGGTTTAACCCTAAGGGCACTATTGGGTGTATTAGGTCCACTGAGGCATCGTGTATGGTTAAAACAAAGGCTGTCACTATACTAGTCTCAGGGTTATAGGTGAAATTGACTAACACCTACCAAGACTGAAGCTCCTTCTCCATATCAGAGGCATTGTCCCAAACAATTTTGCGACTTTCGGCAGGAAATGTTCCCTCTCCACCTTCTCTGATAACTGCAGCAGCCACTGATTGCATCTACAGTTGTGCTTGAGTACATCCTAGAGCTAGTTAAATGTTTTCACTAGCTGTACCTAGCGCATTAATTATTGCCTCATGATCTCACTCTTCTGTGTTTTCCCATTCTGGTAGTATTTGGGTCAATTTCCAATGATTGTTACCCAGTGCAAGTAGAGAGGATTGCAAAGGTTGCTGTAGCTGAACTAAATCATTCCCTACTGAGGCTAATTTATCCATCAGTACTTCAGAATCTATGGTATTTAGTACTCCCAACCCTGTTCCTAGCAATCCGGTGAGATGCCTCTTACTTCTAAAGTTAGAAGGCATACCCTTTTGGAGCCAAGTGGTCCAGTCCATAAAGGAGTTCTCAAGAAATGGAGCACATTCTGGTCGAACATGAGAAGCATTTACCTGTACTCCCATTTCAACTCGTTTTAAAGACCACTTTGGGTTAATTATCAGCTTCTGAACTCCTGTCCTTTTAATAGCATATGGCCCAATTTTGGTAATTATAGGAGTTATTTGTTCCTTTGCTTCTGGGATAATCGGCACCTCGGTGATCACAGCCTTCTTTGGCACTGGTGGAGTAGTCTTGGTCTGGTCCTTATGGAGCTCAGTACATACTTGAGTGATGTTAAAGTCAATGTCATACCCTCTTATTGCACACCCCTCTATTTTGAGTCCAAACTGAGGGCATTTACTCAAACATTTGTCACAGCATTCAGGACTAATCCGGATGGGTCTCATGGGTGGGTGGTAAGCCTCATGGAACCCGTCCTGTACAAATGCATACTTACAACCCCACACATTTCTTCCTTCCCACAAGTTTGCATTCGTGACTTTTAGCATGTTATTTAAAGCCTTACGAGAGTAAGCATCGTAAGCTCTCCCTTGACACCTGTTTATCTCGGTCACATTGTACCTACGTGGTATTGCGTTGATTCTTGTTATAGTTACAGTAATTACTGCTATAATTAAAATTTTCCACATAATGTCCATGATAACTATTAGTCTATCTATTCGTAGTTCCGAGTGAGCTTCAGCTTCAGTTCGTTATCACCTGGTGTGATCTTCCAGATTCCTTCTGGGGCTTTCTTCACTCGTGAGTGATGAATCCAGGCTTTCTGTTCTTTGATCTTGATTGCAGTGAAGGTAGTAAGAAGCACCTGGAATGGTCCTTCTCACTGTGGTTCCAAGGTCTTTTCTGCAAAAGACTTAACATATACATACTGGCCCATCTAATTCTCTGTTTTGAGCTCCGACCACATATTTCTCAATTTCTCTAAGTTGTCTATTCAGGGCCTCCATATACCTATGTAGGGTCTCTTCCCCTACTTGCATAGGTGTTGTTCCTTCTTGAACTGCATATGGCCTTCCATACAGTATTTCAAGAGGGCTTAGTTTCTCTTTTGCCCTTGGTTTTGTCCGAATTTGCAATAATGCCAATGGGAAAGCCTGGGGCCAGGGCAAATTTACTTCTTGCCCCAATCTCACAATTTGTTGTTTAATCAAGTGGTTCATTTTTTCCACTTGACCGCTAGATTGAGGGTGGTATGGGGTATGCAATTCCCAATCTATTCCCAGGTGATTACTTACTCGCTGCACAATTTTTGAAAAAAAGTGTGGCCCTCTATCTGAGGATATGGTGGCTGGAACCCCAAACCTCAGTATTATTTCTTGTAACAGTGCTTTGGTTACCTTTCAGGTCTTAGCTGTCCTGGCAGGAAAGGCTTCTGGCCATCCTGAAAAGGTATTGGTTAACACCAATAGGTAACGATATCCTCCCTTCCTGGGCAGCTCTCTAAAGTCAATTTGCCATTGTTGCCCAGGTCCACAGCCCTTCCCAATTTGTCCCACTTTAGGCTTTGGAGTATTTTTGGGATTAGTTTGGAGGCAAAGGCTACACTGATGAATTATTTCTATCACTGTGCCCTGCAATTTCCTGGCCATGATCCTTTCTTTTAAATGGTTATACAGGGCATCTATTCCCCAGTGTGTTTTCTCATGCTCCCTCTGTACTAATGCCCACAACAAATAGGAGGGTACTACAAGTTTCCCTTCTTCTGTTACAGCCCATCCCTCCTGGTTATAACTTGCCTTTTCTGCCTCAATGACTTTCTTATCCTTTTTATTGTATATTGGCTTACCCTCAATAGAAATTTTTCCATCTGGAATTAATGCTGCTTCAATTGTCTCATCAGGTATCTCACCTTTTGCTGCTTCTTTTGCCTCTCTATCCACCAGCATATTCCTTTCTTCCAATTCTGAGCTCACCTTCTGGTGTGCTTTGATATGCATGATGGCTACCTTCTCAGGTAATTGTACTGCCTCCAACAGTCTCAATATTTCTTGTGCATGTTTAATATCCTTCCCTTGTGAGTTTAACAGTCCTCTCTCTCTCCAAATGGGTCCGTGGGCATGCACGACTCCAAATGCATACCTTGAGTCTGTGAAGATATTAATTCTTTTTCCTTCTGCCAGCTCTAGGGCTCGAATTAAGGCTATTATCTCAGCCTTCTGTGCAGAGGTGTTCGTTGGTAATGGTTTGGACTCTATTACCTCTCTGTTTGTGGTAACTGCATACCCAGCATGCCTCTTCCCACTGATGACATAGCTGCTCCCATCAGTAAACCAGGTTTCGGCATTTTCAAGTGGGCTATCTTTCAGATCCGGGCGACTGGAGTAGGTGGCTTCAATGCTCTCCAGGCAATCATGGATCACTGGTTCTCCCATACTTCTGCTGAGGAAGGAAGCTGGGTTCACAGTGTTAGTTACCACAATCTCAACATCATCCTGTTCCACCAGTATAGCTTGGTACTTCAGGAATCTCTGTGGGGAGAGCCAATGCCCCCCTTTCGCTTCCAGGACTGTGGACACTGTGTGAGACACTAGCACCGTCGTCTTCTGGCCCAGGGTGAGCTTGCGTGCCTCTTGGATGTTCACTGCCACTGCTGCAATGGCTCTGAGGCACCCTGGCCACCCCTTAGCTGCCGTATCCAGCTGCTTAGAGAGGTAGGCAACTACCCTTCAATACGGGCCCAGGTTTTGTGCTAGTATCCCTAAAGCGATCCCTTGCTTCTCGTGAGAAAACAAAAAGAATGGCCTACTCACATCTGGAAGTCCCAAGGCTGGTGCTGACATGAGGGCCTTCTTTAGCTGGTCGAAGGCTCGAGCTGCTTCTTTTTTCCACTGAAGATCTCTGCTTCCTTCCGTGATCAAGGCATACAGAGGTTTAACAAGTAATCCATAATTATAAACCCACAGTCTGCACCATCCTGTCATGCCTAAGAAGGTTCTCAGTTCTTTCACTGTCTGAGGCTTTGGGGTCTGGCATATTGCCTCTTTGCGATCTTGCCCTAACGTTCTCTGTCCGGCACTCACTTCATAGCCCAGGTAAATTACTGTTTGCCTCACCATTTGGGCTTTCTTCTGGGACACCCGATACCCCTGCAGGCCCAAAAAGTTTAGGAGGCTTACCGTCCAGTCCACACATGTTTCCTGGGTCTGGGTGGCTATTAGGAGGTCATCCACATACTGGAGCGACTGTCCTTCTCCTGGTGGAGGTTCCCAAGACTCCAAATCCTTTGCAAGTTGTTCCCCAAATATGGTGGGGGAGTTTTTGTACTTTTGAGGCAAACACACCATGTGAGCTGAGTTTTTCATCCAGTTTTGGGGTTCTCCCACTCAAATGCAAAGATTTTCTGGCTGGCTTCATGGAGAGGGAGGCAAAAGACAGCATCTTTCAAATCTAAAACAGTAAACCAGGTTAGTTCAGGGATTAAACGAGTTAACAATATATAAGGGTTAGCAACTACTGGATACAAGTCTTCAGTTATCTTATTAACAGCCTTTAAGTCCTGTACTAGCTTGTATGATCTGTTAGGCTTCTTCACTGGCAAGATAGGAGTGTTAAAATCAGACTGACACTCTTTTAGTAGTTCTATCTTCAAATGTTTTCAATAATTGGACTAATCCCTTCTCTGTCTTCCTTCTTTAGGGGGTATTGTTTAACTTTTACTGGCTGCCCTCTTTCCTTAAGTTTGACCTATACTGACAGTGCATTCTTTGCCCTGCTTGGTATGTCAGAAGCCCACACCCCAGGAAACACTTGATCTAATATTTTCCTGAAATTCTCTTCTTCATTGGCAACTTCAATTTCTTTGGTTATCATTATCAAGCTTAACAGTTCTATATATTGTTGATCTTTTACCTCCAAAATAATTTTCCCATTCTTAAATATTATTTTTGTCTCCAGCTGCTCTAGCAGATGTCTGCCCAAAAGTGCAGATGGAGCTTTAGGCATATTTAAAAAATCAATGAATTCCCCATTGTTTTCCAATTTATACTTCAATGGTTTGCAAAAAATAAGCTCTTTCAGATTAGCCAGTCGCTCCTTTTACCACAACATAGTCATTGGTTACAGGTATTAGGGACATATTCAGCACTGAAAATGTTGCCCCTGTGTCTATTAAGAATTCTCTTTTTTTTCTTTTTTTCTTTTTTTTTTTTTTTTTTTTTTTAATGCTTGTTGATCTTATTCTAATTCTTAAGTTTCACTTGGTATTCTTCTGGTACAAAAATATGCTGGCCACACTCAACTTTAGGAATTTGTACTGGTTTCTTTGAGATCTCTGAAATCCTATTTTCCAGCAACTCAAATATTTTACCGCTGCGTAGGCTTATAGTTCCACTCTTAGGTACTAGCCACCTGTACCTTTATCGGACCCACGAGCCTTGACAGACTGCACCACGAAGCACAGTCCGCTGATGACAGTAGCAGCCCCTCCTTGGGCAGGGGAACTCTTCTGAACCAGCCTCCCAATTCTTGTGCCTCCTATTCCTGGGCATATATCAAAATCAACACAAGAGAGAAAAAACAAAGAAACAAAACTAAACAAAAACGAGTTTGTTAACCTTAAAAAGGAAAAAGTTAGCTGTACTTTCAGCTGTTGAGGAAAGAATTACGGTTAAAAAGCAAAAAAGGAAAAATCAAAACAAGGCTCGAGGCATAAAAAGCAAAAAAGAATTCTTTTCAAAATAAGGCTCGAAGCATTACCTGTTGTGAAAAGAAGTTATGGTTAAGAAAAGGATAAACATCTTTTTATTAAAGCAAACAGACAAAAAGCAGAAACAGACAAACGAAAACTTTTCCAATCAGTCAGGCACAGTTTTAGGCTCGCAAAGGAAGCAGCCAAGGTGGGGGGGGGAGATCCCCCATGATTCTGAATACATTCTTAAAATCCCACAGACTTCGGCCGGGACACAGCACAGACCCTCCTGCAGGAAAGCGGGGGCGGGGCTGGATCCCACACTCCCCCTTCGCTCTTCTGCAGTCGCAGCCCAGGACTACAGCACTTTGAAGATATTATCACACACTCTGGCAATTGCAAACTTCCATTCGCCAAAAATCCCTCCGCGTTTTACAAAGAGCTGGGAAACATAGCCTTAGGCTGTGAGTTCAGCCTCTTGTCTGACTGCCAAGGTGACACTAAGTACCCTTGATCACCAGCTATGTCAGGCATGGATGCAAAGAGACGGAAATAAACCTCCTTGCCTGTTTTGTTCCCTTTTCTTTTCTTTTTCTTTTTCTTTATTTTTTTTCCTTCCTTTTTTTTTTCTCTCTTTTTTTTTTTTTTTTTTTTTTTTTTTTTTTTTTCTCTCTCTACAAACAGTAAACAGCTTATTCACTCACGGTGCTTTTCTACTGAACGACAAACTGATTGAAGTCACACTATCAGTTAAACAATCAAAGCTAGCACACAGCCTTCCCTGAAACGCCACAGCCTTCCCAAATCCCTCCACCTTCTCAGACAGAGGTATCCCTCTGCCAATCAGCGGGGGTGTTAAAATCTCTTACGTGTTCCAAAAACACTTACAGAGATTAGTAGCACATTCCAAAATTACACAAACCGAAACGACTATTTCACAAGCTTTCACAAACCGCAACACAAACGGTACAAAATTGATCCACAATCACAAAACCTCGGGATCACCAAACAGACACAGATCTGCCCGCAATACACACACACACATCCAGTGCACGGGACCACGACTCAAGACGGGACCCTTTGCATCTCAAAACTCAGATTATGCATTACCATGCATTATGCACTAGGCCCTCAGATTATGCATTACCAAGGTGCACCTTTGAACTACAAGCCGAAACCGGAGCTAGTACTGCTTTAAAACCAACAAGACCCAAGACCGGCGGCTCTGCTGCCGCCGTTGCTGCCCCTCCACTCGGGATGCAGCCACCAACTACCAGGTTCTTTACCTGGAAACAAAACAACCATCTACAATACTCTGCGGAGTTTTTCCAAAACTCGTTCAGGCCTCTGCTTTGCATAAGACGTCTCTTATGACTTACAAGCTGCCTCTATTCAAAGGTACCTGTCTTCAGTATTTGTTCTTTATTTTATCTTTTTTAAACATACCTTTTTGTCCGTAGTTCCAGCAGGCTCTGGTCTGTCTCCGGGGGTGTCAGGGGGGTCACAGGAGCCCTCTACCCAGAAAATCCTGGGGGGCGCCCAAAAGGGTCCTAGACGCCGATGGCCCCCTCGGCGAGAGAGAGCGTCTCCTGGCTGGCTCGCCAAAATGAATTATTAAAAAAATATGAATATCGCCCTAATGCCGATATCCAAAAGACTCTCTAACAGTTTAAAGTTAGAAAGTGTATGCTTAATTACGACGCCGGGCAGCGTGCGGGATAGCTCCCAAGCACACCGGCACCTACAGAAGATCACAGGGTCTTTTTATGTACAGAAGTATCGAATACCCTAAACACAAATGTGTATTCATGACTTTAGTACATCCCATTCCCCGCTTCGTATGGTAATTAGCCAAAAGCTATTAAGCATGCGTGGTTTGTTCTTTGAAATGGGTCGGTGGTCTTTTTTATGGGGCAGGGTCTCAAAATGATGAAGTAAGTGAGTCTTCTTCGCTTTGACTTTTTAACCTTTTAGTGTTGTGTGACAACTGAATCCTGTTTTCCCAGGAGTATTTGATTTATGAATTCATTGTCCTTCTTGAAGCCTATTGATTAGTCAGAATACACAAACATAAGTTGACAGGCCTCATGATTTATCAGTTCCTTAAATCCGGCTTCTGCTTATCAAAAGGGAAGTCTATCTGTCTTACTATAGCAGTATCTGGTTTAACTAAAATCTTTAATTCTTCAAAATTAATGTTTCAGTGGCCTCAGGCTACAGCGCTGATGACGAGGCCCTTGCCCAGGAGGGCAGCCAGGGAGATGCCCAGGAAGAGGCAGAAGTGCAGGAGCTGCAGCTGCCGCGTGTCTGCCAATGCCAGCAGGAGGAAGTGGCTGATGGAGCGGCTGTTGGACATTTCTTCACCCTGGGCATGGTGGACTGTTGAAAGAAGACATTGAGAAGCTGTGACAGATTTCCTTGATTCAATCCTATTTTATTAGGAATTCCCTAAAAAGTATTTCTGTTGTTTTGCAGAAAATTCAGTAAAGTTTTATTTTTGAGTTCATTTTTGTGCTGCTTAGTTACTGCCACATCTTCAGCATTGCTCTCAGCCTGAACACTGGGGAGCCCAGAGGGAAAACAGAGCCTGTGCCCCAGTGCAATCAGACCAGCTGGTCCTGCACAGGTACCCTTTGCTCATTACACCTCCCTCTACTTCACGGTGATTGGACTTACACCTTTCTTGAAAAATAAAGTGGACTATCTGTAAGCTGCAATTTCAAAATTAATTTCCCTACACTTTTCTCTCCCTTTTTTTTTTTTTTTCTGTGTTGTTGTATAGGAAGGGATATCCAGGGCTTGTCTTGCTCTCTACTACCTGGAGTTGTGCCTACTGGGAGCTGTTTCTCTCTATCCAAGCCTTGTCCCTGCCAGTGCTCCCAGAGCCCAGCCCAGCCCTGGGGGCTGAGCTCTGCCCTGCACACCCCTCCCAGCCCAGGCCACTGCCCAGGGGCATCTCCCTGGCAGCAGGGCCTTAAGGGCAGCTCAGACCAACGAGATGCTGCAAGCCAAGGTGCTGCTGCTGCTGTCTGTAGGTAGAGGAGGGCGAGGAGGCACTTTCTGAGGGAGATCTGAGACAGATCTGCTGATGCCCAGGGTGACAGTGCAGGAGTCTCAGTGACACAGACAAAGCTGGCAGCCCTTTCCCTTTCCTTTAGGACAAAGCTGAGAGCAGTCCTGGCCATGCAGCACCCTTTCCACAGCAGGAGGAGTCTGCCCTGCTGGGGTCACTCCTTCCACCTCCAACTTCACCCCACGGTCCATGAGGATCTCCAGGCAGGCTGAGAGCTGCCCTTGGCAGGTGGGAGATCCCCTGGCCTGGCCAAGAGCCCTCAGGGTTGCAGCACCTGCTCTGCACAACAACCATATTCCTAAGGAACCAGCAGCCCATCCCGATGAATAGGGTGAGTTACACTGATAGTTGTCAATTCCATTTCCTGCCTAGAAATCCTTAAACTGCTTCTGAATTCTGCTCCCCTCAACTCTTGGACACCGAACCTCACAGAGCTGGGAAAAAAATCCCCTGGCCACTGCCTTACAAGTGAGTTATGTCAAAGTTAGAGCTCTGTAGGAAATCTCTATCCATCCCTATCCTTTTAAAATATCTGTATGTGGGGGTGTGCATAGATGTGTCTTGTATGGAAAGGAAGGAGTGCACAAGCAACATGAGTGACACCTTCACTCTGTGTTCATTCCATACCCAAGGGAACAAAGATGTTATGGAAACCCTTGTATAGATAGACCCTTCTGTCCATGGGTACAGAGACATCCCAGAGCCCCTGGCACACACAGACCCTTCTGTCCATGGGTACAGAGACATCCCAGAGCCCCTGGCACACACAGACCCTTCTGTCCATGGGTACAGAGACATCCCAGAGCCCCTGGCACACACAGACCCTTCTGTCCATGGGTACAGAGACATCCCAGAGCCCCTGGCACACACAGACCCTTCTGTCCATGGATACAGAGACATCCCAGAGCCCCTGGCACACACAGACCCTTCTGTCCATGGGTACAGAGACATCCCAGAGCCCCTGGCACACACAGACCCTTCTGTCCATGGATACAGAGACATCCCAGAGCCCCTGGCACACACAGACCCTTCTGTCCATGGGTACAGAGACATCCCAGAGCCCCTGGCACACACAGACCCTTCTGTCCATGGGTACAGAGACATCCCAGAGCCCCTGGCACACACAGACCCTTCTGTCCATGGGTACAGAGACATCCCAGAGCCCCTGGCACACACAGACCCTTCTGTCCATGGATTCAGAGACATCCCAGAGCCCCTGGCACACACAGACCCTTCTGTCCATGGGTACAGAGACATCCCAGAGCCCCTGGCACACACAGACCCTTCTGTCCATGGATACAGAGACATCCCAGAGCCCCCGGCACACACAGACCCTTCTGTCCATGGGTACAGAGACATCCCAGAGCCCCTGGCACACACAGACCCTTCTGTCCATGGGTACAGAGACATCCCAGAGCCCCTGGCACACACAGACCCTTCTGTCCATGGATACAGAGACATCCCAGAGCCCCTGGCACACACAGACCCTTCTGTCCATGGATACAGAGACATCCCAGAGCCCCTGGCACACACAGACCCTTCTGTCCATGGGTACAGAGACATCCCAGAGCCCCTGGCACACACAGACCCTTCTGTCCATGGATTCAGAGACATCCCAGAGCCCCTGGCACACACAGACCCTTCTGTCCATGGGTACAGAGACATCCCAGAGCCCCTGGCACACACAGACCCTTCTGTCCCTGTAGGACGGAGCGCGGCGGGTGGGGGACAGTTGGTGAGCAGCGAGTCCCACACAGCAGGCGAGACCCGGCTCCAGCCCTGCCAGGCCCTGCCAAGGCTCAGTGCCGGCTCCTCTGGAATGGGAAAGCCCTTCAGCCTTGTCCCTGCACAGAGGGGCACTGCTGGCCTGGCAACACTCGTTGTTTTCCCCACGAGCTGCAGGAGATGAGAACACAACACTTGCAAACACTGACTGCAAGCCACAGCTCTGGCTGCTCTCCATGAACCTCAGCTCTGGCACCACTGTCTGCCCCAAGCTCCAGGGGATGCAGTGGGAGCCCGGCTGGGCTCTGCCCTGGGGCCATCCTGCAGGGACAGCTGCAAACAGGGAGCATTTGGCTGCCACAAACAGCCAAGCCAGGGGTGGAGGGCAGCTGGTCCAGCCCGGACTGCACTGCTGTGTGCTGTGCTCTGGGCTCCCCGCAGAGGGGACTGCACTGGTGTGCCAGAGGAGACAAAGAAGCTTCAGCTTCAGCCTAACTGAGGTGGGTGGGTGGGCTGGGAAGAGTGGAGTGGCTCATGGGACTTCACAGAGCTCATCCTGCTGGAAGGATGAGGAAAAGGGAGTGGGAACTCAGCAGTGAGGAGAGCTGAGGGCAAGAGAGCAGCTCTGAATGACACTAAAATGCCACCAGACCTCTGAGGCATTGCTGCCCCTCAGCCAGTGACAGGATGAGTCCCTAAGCCTGGGGCTCGGTCTTCCTCATGGTGACAGGCACCAAGGATGGCAATAGTGTGATGGAGACTGCAATCAGCTGGGCACTCACTGGGGGAAAATAGGGAGCAGTTGTGAAGGAAAATGCAGGTGGGGGACAGAACTGTTCAGAGAAGGGCTGAGCTACAGCTTGAGCAAGCTGAAAAATGTCATTTGGCGTCACCCCAGATTGATTTCATTTCAGAAGGTATTAAACAAGTTTATTTTGGGGAGGTGTCATGTTTTCCCTTGGAGATGCGCCCTCTGCAAACTTGAGCTGCATTGCCGAAATGCTTAAGGCAAGTCTGCTGCAGGTCACACCGTTTCTTCTTTGGCTGATCCCGGCCCGGTGCTGAGCTCCAGCAGAGCCCGGGCAGAGCCCAGAGCAGCCTCAGCATCCGCAGAGCCCGGCTGCAAGGACAGAAACCAGAAACCGCCCGTCAGCTGAAGGCTCCTGTGCCCTTGTCCCAGCCGCCCGCGGTGCCCAGGCCATGCTGGCCGTGCTCAGAGCGGGGCCCAAAGCTGCCCATCATTGCTGCCTTTGGCAGCAGAGCAGGAGGGCAGGACACGTGCCCAGCCTGCAGCCAGCCAGGCCAGATCCACCTCCCCAGCAGCTGCCCAGAGCAGGATGCTCCTGTGCTGGCTGCCATCTCCCAAAAGCTCTTATCCCACCCGTGCCAACCAGACGGGGACACACCTCACGCCATCCGCCGCGAGAAGAAAAGCTGCTCCCAAACCACGTCCTCAGCCTTCTCCTTCATCCACTCCACAGCTGGTCCCAAGCACTTCCCAGTCAAGACTGGACACCACCTAGAAGGCTTCCTTTAGAAAAACAAACATCAAATTAACAAAAAGAGATTACAGACAAGAAAGGGAGAAAAGGGAAAAGGTAAAAGATCCTATCTCTGTCAGAGGTTGAGGAAGCCCCCATGCCCTGCATGCTAGGGAAAAACCCACCCACCACTGAGGGAAGCCCATGCTTTCACTCTTCCCCCCCTACACTGCCCCCCAAACTAATGGTGATCCCAAAGAAAACAAAGGGAGTGGAGCAGCCCAAGTCCTTCCTTGCCGGCAAAGCAAAGCAGCCGAGCACAGGTTCTGGAGTCCCACCTCTGCTCCCACCTTGGGGGTTGCTTTGTGTCGGGCTGGCTGCCCCAGGCCCAGCCCAGGGCATGGTGGGGGGTGGCGGCTGTTGGCAGGGCCAGGAGCCGACTCCCATTTCAGAACCACCCCAGCCTGTGCCCCCAGCCCTGCCAAAAAGCAGCTTGGCAGCCCACTGAACAATCAGTTGCATCAGCCCCAGTAAAGGGGGGAACCTTTGGTTCCTGGCCAGGCTGTGCAATGCCCAAATCTGGGAGCATCCCCCTGTGTGCGAACTCATCTGCAAATTGGCTGTGGAGCCTGACTTTGAAGAAGGTGCCAGAATTGAAGTTCATCACCTTCAATTGCTGGTGGCCAGGTTCAGGAAGAGGTTGTCATCCTTGTTGTCGTCCTCACTGTCTCCAGCAGCAGCAGCCCCACCTGGTCCAGCTTCTCCAGGGGCTCCTTCTCCTTCCCTGGGGGTGAGACCAGGCTGTCAGTGTTCTGCCCAGGGCCCCAGCTGTCACTGAACCAGCACATGCCAAAACAACTCGCACGGCAGCCACCAGTGGTGGGCAGAGCAGCTCAGCTCCAGCACAAGGGCTGCCTGTGCCCACCTGATGACCCCTGTGCAGTGACACAGGCAGCACAAAAAGTCTGGCTTTCTTTGCTTCTGATTGCCAAGGCATGTGTGCAGCTGGAACTTACCAGGGCCCTGCATCAAAATGAGCCTCTGGCTCTCTCCCTTCTTCTACTCCAGATGAATCTCCTGCATCCAAGGATCACCAAAAAGGTCTTCTAATGAAGGCCTTTCCATGTCATCCACGGCTAAACAGCACCTGATGAGATCCTTGCACTCTGGGAAGAGAAACCAGAAACTGCCAGTCAGTTGGAGAAGGCCCCTGGCTGCTTTGCCCCATATTCCCATGCCCAGGCCATGCTGGATGTGCTCAGAGCTGGGCCTAAACTTTCCCATCAATTCCCTGCTTTGGAGGAGAGCAGGAGAGCAGGACATGTGCCACCTCCTCAGCAGCTGCCAGAGCAGGATGCTCACGAGCCAACTGCTGTCTCCCAGCACTGGTATTCCCCCCATGCCCAGAGATGAGGATCCACCTTGAGAGAGCCGTTGTGGCAGCGGGAGCTGGCCCCAGCTGATGTTCCAGCCACTCCTGAAAGGGTGCTGCCCGCAGACCATCTGCTGCAGGAGCATGCCCAGGGACCAGATGGTAGCTGGCTCGCCATAGTACCAGCCAAAGTCAGTCCATTCTGGGGGGCTGTATGCTGGTGTTCCTGTGGAATACAGATGGAGTTCATCAGGGGGATGCTGCTGCTCCCAGAGCCTGGCCCCAGCATCCCTGGGCATGTGGGGACTGCCCCAGTGGCACGTGGTGTGACCCGCTGCCCTCCCACCAGGACCTGGGCCTTGTGTGAAAAATTGCCATTGGAAAAGAAACCACTGGTGTAGGAAAAGGGCGGCAGAAGCCCTGGACAGGCCTGACCAGAACAAGAAAAAACCCACTCAGAGCAGGAGGAAAACCATGCCTTCCTCCTCCCTGCCTGCATTGCCCCAAATAACATTATGAACACAAGACAAAGAAGGCCAGAGGAGCAGTCCAAGCCCTTTCTCACCTGCACACCAAACTGGCTGGTGCACAGGTTCTGACTCCACGCTCTCTGATAGCCCCACCCACAGGTGTTTCTGTCGGGCTGGCTGCCCCAGCCCCAGTCCTGGGCAGAGTGGCTGGCAAAGGCTGCCAGCAGGGCTGGAAGCTGGGCCCCAACCCACCCCTGCTCAAAAGCAACTCAGCTGAAGTGTCAGTGCCATGAGTGGCAGCAAAAGGGAGAATCCCCAGTGCCACACCCAGGTTGGGCTGTGAGATGTTGGGCCATGAGATGTCAGGGGCTGGGAGCACATCCTTGCGTGGGCTCACCTGCAAACTGCGTGTATGCCGTGTCTTGAAGGTAGGTGCCACAGCCAAAATCGATCAATTTGGCCTGCCCGGTGGCCAGGTCAACCAGGATGTTCTCTGGTTTGATGTCTCTGTGCAGGACCCCGCAGCTGGTGCAGTGCCGCACGGCCTCCAGCACCTGGCGGAACAGCTCCCGCGCCACCTCCTCGGACAGGAACCTCCGTGCCCGAATGAAATGCTGGAGGTCCTGACACCGCTGCGGGCGCTCCAGCACCATCACAATTTCACTGGGGAGCTCAAGCCAGTCCAGCAGCTGGACGACACCAGGGAAGCCAGTGGAGACCCTGTCCAGCAGCATGATCTCCTGCGGTGCGCTGGTGCCGTTGGGCTGTGGGAGGACCACGATGCCGTCAGTGGGGCTGAGGCCGTGCCAGGGGTGGGGAAGACCTCACCCAGCCCGGGATGTTCTGCACTCTCCGCTGGCCCCACGCCCGCTCTCCCTCGAGGCGTCCTGGCGCCTTCCACCCTGCCGGGCCTCGGCTCGTCCCCGCCCGGCACGCCCCGGCTTCTCCCGCTGGCCCCCGCTCACTCACCAGCTCTCCCCAGTGCCGGACGCGGTTCCGTGGCACCCTTTTGATGGCCACCTGCAAGCCAAGGGGAGCAGCGGCCTGAGCTCGCTGCCCACGCTGCCCACGCTGCCCAGCCCCATGCTCTTCCTCCTCCGCCCTCCTCCTCCTCCTCCTGCGCCCGCCGCCAGCCCCGCCGCTCACCGGTGCGCCGTCCGAGAGCCGCGTCCCTGCGAAGACTCTTCCGAAGCCGCCGCGCCCCAGCAGCGAACCCAGCCGGTACTGCTCCTGGAGGCCCTGCTGCGCCTTCCCTGCCGGCGAGACGTGGCTGTCAGTGCTTGGCTCGGGGCCAGCAACAGCCCCCGAGTGCCCCTCAACCGCCCCGGGCCGGGAATCTCCAGGCGTTCGCTCCTGGCAAGGCGACAGCGGCAGCTCGGGGCCGGCGGCCACGCTGCCGAGCGGCGGAGCTCGGGCCGGGGAAGCCGCAGCGGAGGTCGCGGGAGCGGCTGTGCTGCCTGTGTCCTCCGCGGGGCCCGGGAGGGGCCGGGGCCGGGGCCGGGGCCGGGCTCGGCACAGGCGGAGGCAAAGGGCGGCGATGCCGCCGCAGCCCCAGGCACTGATCCTCGTCCGCCACCGCCATCGCCAGGACAGCCAGAGCCCGGCGGAGGCGAGACCGCGGCGGGAGGCCCGGGGCCGGGGGCGGGGACAGGGAAGCCCCACCCGGGGCCGGGGGCAAGCCGGGGGCATGGCCCGGCCCTGCAGGGGAGAGGGAGACTGCAAGAGGACGGGGACACTGGGACAGGGAGAACGGGAGAGGGTGCGGGACTAAGGGAGAGGGTGCGGGCCTGCGGGAGAGGAAGAGGAAAAGCAGGAGGAAGTTGCCAAAAGTCGCTTTTTCTGCTGCTGCTGCCACTGCTGCTGCCGCTGCTGCCGCTGCTGCTGTAGCAACTGAAGCCCCGGGGCCGTTTTTCCCCAGGTCCGTTTGTCCGTTGCCCGCTCAGCCCCACGCCGAGCCCCGCGCTCCCCGGGGGCAGCCCCGAGCCTGTCCAAACACGGGAACTTTGCCCACAGGAGCCAAGACCCAGAGTCTTGACTCCTGCACTGTGGCAGAGCATTCCCCTTGGTTGCTGCTCTGCATTGTCCCTGCTGAGGGTCACACACTGTCAGAGCACGTTCCCTGAATGCAGAATTTGTACCTGGCCCAAGCACTGCACTTGTGTCTCCAGCATTGCTTTCCAAGAAAAACGGGGGAAGGCAAATTGTGTGTAGCTCATGGTATTTTACAGCATCTCAAACTTGCCAAATCATGGATCTTAGAGGTGAGATCCATTTGTAGTTCATGGGATGGAGAAGTAGTGCAAGATGGAAAAGGGAAGCATCAAAATCATTTGACAAGGACATCTTTGATTGCTTCTTTACATTTTCATTTCATTTCTTAAAAGATCCTTCAGTTTTCCCTGAATCTTCTCCGCACTCCTGTCTGCTCTTTCCAAGAACACTTCCTGGAGAACGAGGTGCAGCTTCTGTCATGAGACGTGCCACCAACTGCAGTTTTCCCTTGGCTTTACACACCATATGTGCAGTAGGAGTCTTGCAGCAAAGCAGGACAAATATTTGAAGAACTTGACAGCTTGTCTGTTCTTTTCCTTGTGGACTTGGGAGTTGTGCCCTTGGTAAGGTTTTCATTGTTACCGTTGTACCCTAAGAAAATAGGACGGGGTACCAGGGGAACCTGCTGGGAGTCTGTTATCATCCACCCAGCCAGGAAGAAGAGGTGGACAACTTAATCTATAAGCAGCTGGAGAATGTTTCAAGATCACCAGCCCTTGTTCTTGTAGGTGACTTTAAGCTGCCAGATATCTGCTGGGAACTTAATACAGCAGGAAAGAGGCAGTCCAGGAAGGTTTTGGAGTGTATGGAGGACAACTTTTTGTTGCAGCTGGTGAGTGAGCCCCACCAGGGGAGGGCCTATATTCGACCTGTTGTTTGCAAATAGAGAAGGGCTGGTGGGAGATGTGGTGGTTGGAGGCTCCTTGGGACACAGTGATGATGAAATTATAGAGTTCTCGATATTTGGTGAAATCAGGAAGAACATCAAGAAGACTTTTACACTGGACTTCTGATCAGCTGACTTTGGCCTATTTACGAGACTCATTCAGGGAGTTGCTAGGGAAGCAGCCCTTAAAAACAAAGGAGTCCAGGGAAGATGGGCGTGCTTCAAAGCAGAGATCTTGAGGGCAGAGGAACAGGCTTTCCCTGTGTGCCAAAAGATGAGTTGATGAGGCAAACGTACAGCCTGGATGGGCAAAAAGGTTTTGAAGGAACTTAGGAATAAAAAGAGGATGTATCATCTTTGGAAGGAGGGTCAGGTCAAGGAGTATTTAAGGGGATTGCTAGGGTATGTAGAAAAAGTGTTTGGGAGTCCAAAACTCAATTCAAACTTAATTTGGCAATTTTGTACAGGATATTAAAAAAAGTTTTTCAAATATATTAACTGCAATAGGAAGGCCAACCTTTGCTCTGTACTGGATGTGGGAGGGAACTTAGTGTCTAGGAGGAAGCAGTCAGAGAACTGCTGAGCTGCTTGGATGTTCATAGATCAATGGGCCCAGGTGGGATCCACCCCAGGGTGATGAGGGAGCTGGCAGATGAGCTTGTGAAGCCGCTCTCCATCATTTACCAACAGTCCTGGCCCACTGGTGAGATTCCAGATGACTGGAAGCTGGGCAATGTGACACCCATTCACAAGAAGGGTGGGAAGGAGGATCCTGGTAATTATAGGCCAGTTAGCCTGACCTCAGTACATGGTAAAGGTCATGGAGCAGTTTATATTGTTTCATGGACAGGGTATCAGAGCCAGCCAGCACGGGTTTAGGAGGGGTAGGTCATGTTGACCAGTTTTTATGTCTCCTTTTCTGGCCAGGTGACTTGTGTGGTGGATGTGGGAAAGGCTGTGGATGTTGTCTGTTGGGACTTCAGCAAGGCCTTAGGCACTGTCTCCCACAGCACGCTCCTGGAAAAGCTGGCAGCCCACGGCTTGAACAGGAGCACTCTTTGCTGGGTTAACAACTGGCTGCATGGCCGGGCCCAGAGAGTGGTGGGGAAGGGTGCTGCATCCAGCTGGCAGCCAGTCACCAGGGGTGTTCCTCAGGGGTCTGTGCTGGGGCCAGCTCTGGTCAACATTTGTATTGACGACATGGATGGGGCTATTGAATCTCTTATTAGTAAATTTTTAGATGACACTAAGCTGGGAACATTTGTCGATCTGTTGGCAGGTAGGAGGGCTCTGCAGAGAGACCTGGAACAGTTGGATGGGTGGGCAGAGTGCAACAAGGTGAAGTTTATTAAGTCCAAGTGCTGAGTTCCGCATTTTGGCCACAATAACCCCTGCAGTGCTCTAGGCTGGGGACGGTGTGGCTGGACAGTGTCCAGGCAGAAAGGGCCCTGGGGGTTCTGGTCGACAGCCAACTGAACATGAGGCAGCAGTGTGCCCAGGTGGCCAAGAAGGCCAATGGCACCTGGCCCGGATCAGGAATGGTGTGGCCAGCAGAAGCAGGGAGGTCATTCTTCTCCTGTACTCGGCACTGCTGAGGCCACACCTCGAGTGCTGTGTCCAGTTCTGGGCCCTCAGTTAAGAATAACCTTGAGATGCTTAAATGTGTCCGGAGGAGGCAACAAGGCTGGTGAGGGGCTTGGAACACAACTCCTGTGAGGAATGACTGAGGGAGCTGGGGTTGTTTAGCCTGGAGAAAAAAGGAGACTCAGAGGTGACCTTATCACTCTCTACAACTCCCTGAAAGGTGTTTGTAGTCAGGTGGGGCTTGGTCTCTTTCTCCAGGCAGCCACTGACAGAATGAGAGGACAGAGTCTTAAGGCTGCACAAAGGGAAATATAGGTTGGAAATTAGGAAAAAGATTTTTACGGAAAGGGTGATAAAGTTCTGGAATGATCTGACTGGAGAGGTGGTGGCATCACCATCTCTGGATGTGTTTTAAAAAAGACTGGATGTGGCACTAGGTGCCATGGCTTAGGTGAGGTGTTGGGACATGGGTTGAACTCAATGATCTTGGAGGTCTCTTCCAATCTCGTCATTTTGTCATTCTGTAATTCTGTAAAGGTTTCCAGGTCAAATGGGCTAAGTCAATGAAGCTACTGCTATGATAAGAGTTTTATTTTGAGTTGGATATTTTATTAAATGGTTTTCCAAGTTCCTTGATTTTCTCTATTTTGCCAGTAGAGCTGTGTGTTGCTTTGACCTCTTAGCTCAGTTGGTTAAAGTATGGTGCTAATATCACCGAGGTTTAGGGTTCCATCCCTCTATGGGCCATTAACTTCAGAATTGGACTTATGATCCTTGACTGTTCCTTGCAAATAAGAATATTCTGTGCATCTGTTCATCCTGAGACTATCTGGTTGGCATTTCTCCTTGTGCACCAAACTCGAGTAAGAGAACCTTTGGGTACCCCCATTATTTCAGTGTTCTGGGGTGTTACAGCCCCGCAGGCTCATTACGGCCTCTTGTTTCCATGAGGCCCTGCTGTGTCACACTGGCCCGCAGTGCCATGAGGATCGGGAGTGTCACACAGCTTTGTGCCATTTGTCCTCGCTGCCCCTCCCATCCCACTGCCCCACAAGCAGCCCCGAGCCACCCGGGAGGGACAGGCCCTGCTGTGCCAGGCCTGGGCTCAGGGCTTGGCCTTTCTGCTCCCTCCAACCAGCCCAGGCCTTGCTCAGCATTGCAGTTCCCTGCTCACAGCCTGCGGCTCCCTGCAATCCTGGCCTCAAGGATCTGCTCTCAGCAGTCCCTGGGGAGCCTTTGGCACTCCCTGCCCTCAGTGGGGCCCAGGGATGCTCCAAGGGACTTGGAGTTTTGCTTCTGCCTCCTTGAGCAGCTTCTTCAACCTTCTCTCAGTGCCTGGAGCTTCTGGACTCAGCCCCAAATCCAGCATGGGGCTGATTCAAATCCAGAAAGCAGTCACGACCTCCTTTTCTTCCTTCACTTGTCTTCGTCTCCAGGGCTTGTGCAGCTGCTTGGAGCCAGTTTGGAGTTCTCTTATGGAGGAAGATTTCAAAGTGCACCTCCTGAGTTTTTTCTAATCCAGGGTGCATTTTTTTTAATTTTTCAGATCATTGCCGACATGAAAGACGTATTCTACAAGTGATCTTAATGCTGAGTGTCTCCTTAGGAGATCTGGGCATGGAGAATGAGCCCCTTGCAGGCTGACCCTGTTTGGACAACCTGCTCCTCACCCCAACCTCACCGTGTCTGAAATGACCCACCAAGGACTGACATCTGAAATAATTTTTGTAAATTAGCAATTTTTCTTTTTTAAAAAAATTATAAGGAAATTATAATAATACTTATAAATATATAAAATATTATTATATACGTTTTAACCTATGTTTTACATGTATTTAAAAAAATTGATACATTTTTAGCGACCCAAAAAATTATTGGTCATTGGTTTTAAGTAACACAATTCCCTTCATTAATTCATTGACAACATCTGGCTATTGATTCTATCCCGCTTTATGCTAATTAGTTCTATTTTTACTCCTTTTGTAATCTTCTTTATCGTTTTCTCAGACAGGGTAAAAGGGGCCACTTTGGGGTCCACGGAGACATTTCTGGGGCACATTTGCGGCAGTTCTAAACCTGGGGATGGAATCTGAAGAAAATTTGGGGTCTGAAGGACATCTGGGGGAGCCGGGTGGGCACTTGGAGGTCGGGGAGGGGAATCTGGGGCCCTTCGGGGTCCGGGCGGGCACTTGGGGGCCCTGAGGGGACTCTCTGGGGCGCGGGGGATGATGGGAGTTGTAGGCGCGGGTAGAACACGGTGTAACGGGGCCGCGGAGCATCACGGGAGTTCGAGGCGCGGCTCCAATGGCTGTCGGTGGGGCGCGGGGCATGACGGGAGACGGAGTCACGGCTGGGATAGGGCTCTGTGTGCGCCGCGGAGCATGCTGGGAGCTGTAGTCCCGGAAGTGCATAAAGCCGAGCTGTGGCGGGCCCGGGAAGGCGCTTGGCGGACACTTCTGCGTCCGAGTCGCGACTTGAGGCCCTCGGGGGAAACGTGTGCGGTTCGGGAGGAATTGGGGGGAACTTGGGGAGCTCGAACCGGGCGCTTTAGGACACGGGGCACAGCAGGAATTTTCGGCGCGAGACTGTGTTGGGCAGAGCTCTGAGAGCACGGGGGACGATCGGAGATGAATTCCCAGAAGTGGCTCTAACGGGCATCTCTGGGGTTGGGAACATTCAGGGGAGTCGGGGACGATTTTGGGGGGTTCCAAATAAATACTGAGGGGGCACTTAGGGATCCTGGAGGGTCTGGGGGAAACGTAGGGTACACATGGGGGGGAGGGGGGATACGGGGGCGGGGTTCTGTGGAGCGCGGGGCATGACGGGCATTGTAGTCCGGGGTGCAATGGGGCTCAGTTGGGCCGCGGTGCATGACGGGAGTTGAAGGCAAAACCGAAACGTGGCACCGACACCAGGCACCGCCCCGAGGCCCCGGTTTCCTGGCACTGATTGGGTGCTGGCGGTGACGGGCGGGAGCCTCGGCAAATGGGAGTTTGCGGAGGCGGGAACAGCCGATTCAACCCCTCTAGTCCTTCCCAGTACAGCCCAGTTCATCCCCAGTACAGCCCAGTTCATCCCCAGTACAGCCCAGTTGTACCCCAGTGCCCCTTCAGTCCCCCCCTTTACAGCCCATTTCATCACCAATACAGCCCAGTCCCTCCCAATACACCTGAGTTCATTCCCATTCCCTTCCAATTTCCCCCCATATCTTTCATGGAACGCCCCAGTATTCCCCAGTCTTCCCCACAGTGTTGCCATTGTCCCCAGTTTGTCCCAGTATCCCCCAGTATCACTCAAAATATGTCCCAGTGTCTCCCAAAGTGTTCCCAGTGTCCCCCAGTATGTCCCAGTCCTCCCCAGTGTTTCCAAGGACATTTGAACTGCTCCTGGTTGCTGTGGCTCCCAAACCCAGCAGTGGGGTCAGTGCAGTGTCCATGGCCACAGCCCCTTGCAGTGGCCCAGGGCGGGTTGGGATGCTGATCCACCCTCACAGCCGGCCCAGGGCAGGGCTGGAGTGGTTTTGGTGGCCCCTTGGGCTGGCACACACTTGAGGAGTGTGTCTGTTTTCAGTGGGGAAAATTACGAGTTTTACGTTGCTTCAAAAATAGAAAAGCCCTTTTTGCCTGAGTGCAGGCAGCTCTCTGAGCAAAGCAGGTCCCAGGTGAGTGAGGACAGGCAGGATGGGCTTGGGGAATGTGGAACAAGGTTGTCCACACTGGGTCAGACCTCAAGGCACAGCTTCTCTGGCCAGGCCAGGCCTTCTGAGGAGAGGCCCTGGATCAATATCAATCACAGAATGCTGCAATCACCTCTCCTCTAAAGAGAACAGTAATAAAACACACCCTTTATAACAGGAATGTGAATTTCTTAGAAGCTCTTTGAAATCTTTCTCCATAACTGCAGTACAAAACCTTCCTAATGAACTGCACCAGGCCAGAGGGAAATCAAGGCAGAGCCGTGGTTTGTCAGGACTTGCTTGATCCCAAAGAGCCCCGTGGTGCATTTGGTGCTGAGCCCTCAGGGCCTGAGAGGAGATGGCACAAACCTTTCCAGGAGTCCAAGTCAGAGGAAAAACCCAACGTATCTCAAAGCATTCCTGGGTCCCACTGAGGTCCATCCCCAACACAGGCTCCTCATGGACTCCTTGGAGGAGAGAACTGGAGGCCAAGAGTGCCCAGAAACCTCTCAGAGACGGAGTGTGGGAAGGAAAACCCAAAGTACCTTAAAAGACATTGAGTATCTCAGAGCATTAATGAGCCCCACTGAGTGTCAGTACAAAGCCTCTCTAGGGACTAATTACAGCAGATAATTGGAGGCCATGACTGCACAAACCTCTCAGAGTGATTCAGTGTCAAAAAGTAGTACTTTAATGACTCTTGAGTAACTTGAGGCATTAATGAGCCCTACTGAGTGTTGTTAGTGACAAAACATCTCAAGGGACTAATTACAGCAGACAATTGGAGGCCGTGATTGCACAAACCCCTCAGAGACTCCCAGGCAAAAGCAAAACCCAAAGTGCTTTGAAAAACCTGCAGTCCCTGGGAGCACTGAGGAGCCCCCCAGGGCCATTCCTGACCAAGGCTCCCCAGGGACTGGTCCCAGCAGATCCCTGGGGCCACTGGGATGTGGGGGGATGCTGAGGGCAGGACAAGGGGGTGACAGTGCCCAGCCTTGCTGGGGCTGTGCCAGGAGGCCCCAGGGCCTCAGGACAAGGTGTCCCCTCCCAGCCCTTGGTGGCACAGACCCTGCTGTGCCCCAGGGCACCAAGACTTGGCTTCTCCTGGGCACTGCCAGCCCTGCCAGGCCCGTGGCCACGTCCAGCACAGCTTGTCCTGTGCTGTCCCACAGCTGCTGCTGTGTCCCTGCAGGCTGCACACTCCCATCTCGCTGCCCCCCTGGCTCTGCCCTGCATTTCCCTTTCTCTTCTCCCTGATATCCTGGGATGGAACGTGTGAGAATGGTTCAAAGCTGTACCAGGGAGGGTTTAGACTGTACAGGAGAAAGTCTTTCTTTACTGGGAGGGTGACTTTGGGGTTTCAGACTTTGGGGTTTCAAAGCAGGGCTGATGGCTGTCCCAGGAAAGGAGCTGGGACAAGGTGTCCATCGCTCAGGAGCTGTAATTTGGATTGTCACTTGCCACTGTTCCTCTGAGCTCTTCTCTGTTCCAGAGATGGGCTCTTAATGAGCTGGTGGCTCTCCTGAGATGGGCCTGGGAGCAGCCCGGGCAGAGAATGAACTGAGTTTGTCCTGCTGCCATTGTTGGTGCCCTGTCCGGGAGTGCAGATGAGTCTCTTCTCTCTTAACCTGACACAACCCAGCAGGAGCATCAATCTCCTGAGGCAGCCGTGTTTGGAGGCTGCACACACAGGCACTGGTTTTGTGTAACAGATGATACCAGATCCTTGGGATGGCTTTCCAGAAATGCACCATGCTTAGAGGAAAGGCTTTGTTCTTGGCCTGGCAATGGATTTGTTCAGGGCCAGGATCACAGATTTGTTCCCAAGGCTGCAGATGAATGGATTTAGAAATGGGAACAGGACTGTGTTCAGCACAGCTCCAGTTCTGTTGGTCCTCAAGGAAACATCTTCTGCAGGACACGTGCAGAGAGCAATGCAGCTCCCACGGGCAATGGATAAGGTGATGGGATGGGAAGAACACGTGGTCAAAGCTTTCTTCCTCCCAGAGGCTGCTGGAAGATGCAGAACACAGAAAAGGACACAGATGTCAAATGCCAGAGTCAAACATAAGGAGCCCAGCACGACACACGGTAAGAAGACGGAGTCTGTTTCCCAAAGCAGGCTGGTGTCAGAGCAGGACAGTTTGAACAAGGGGAGTTGTCCCAGAGGAAATGGGGGATCTTGGAGCCACAGAAAGACACCTGAGAGAGGAAGAGCAGCGGTAGCTCAGCAGGACAAAGCCGAGGACCCAAGCAGCAACACCCAGGTGGACACAGAGCTGAGGCTTTGTGATGTCAGCATAGAGCAAAGGGTGGCAGATGGCAACACAGTGATCAAAGGACATGACAACCAGGGAAGAACTCTGTGCAGCCCAGGGCAAAATAAAAATAGTTTTGGGCAAAGCAGCTGCCGAGTGAGAGAGTGTTCTGACCAGAACTCAGCATCACAAACCATTTGATGCTTGCGGAGGATGTAAACCAGATTTCTGGGAAGGCCAGGCTGCCGATGAAAACGTCCATGGGGGTTTGCAGGTGGTGATCCACACACAGGAGGAAAAGGATGGTTTCATTCCCCATCACTGTTGTCAGGTACATGAGCAGAAGGACCTGAGATAAAAACATCCGCCGTCTTGGATCATGCTCTGGGAAACCCTCTAGGATGAACTCAGTAACTGCTGTTGCATTTTCTGGTGCAGAATTCCGGTTCTTCGTGCTGGGGCAGGAACATAGCAAAAACAAGGGCGATAATTTCACAGTCTGGACAAACATTTCTATGCTTCCTTCTCTGCTTCTTTCTTTTCCTGCAGTCTTGCCATACAGCACAGTGATTGCACTTCAAACACTTTGTTGCCCAGTACTTCCTAGGGGAGTAGTTTCTTGGTCAGTAGTGTCCTGGGGAGTAGTTTCTTGGAGATTAGTTTCTTGCCCAGTATTATCTTGCCCAGTAGCTTCTTGGGTAGTAGTCCCTCCCTCCCTCCCTCCCTCCCTCCCTCCCTCCCTCCCTCCCTCCCTCCCTCCCTCCCTCCCTCCCTCCCTCCCTCCCAGGGATGCCCAGGCTGCCATTGCCTGAACATTTGTCACAACATTCAGGACCAATTTGGATGTGTTTCATGGGTTCTTGCTAAGACTAATGGAATGTGTCCTGAGCACATGTATTCATATCCCCAAATGTTTTTTCCTTTCCTAGAAATTGCCTTTGTAACCTTCAACATCTGCCCCAAAAACCTACTGGAGTGAAAATCATAGGCTTTTCCTTGACACCTCTATATACCTGTCACATTATATGTGCGTGGTGTTGCCTTAACCCCAGCGGTGGCTATAACGATGGTTGCAAAGGCCACAATTCTCCAAACTATACCTGTTTGATTTTCCATAACAACTACAAATCTTTCTATTCTTCAAAAGTTATTGACCTATTCTAACATTTTACACACACCATTCACTTTCCTGAATAAGCTTCAGTTTTAGTTCATTATCACCTGGTGTGGCTCTCCAGATCACTTCAGGAGCCTTCTTCACTCGAGTGTGATGAATGCAGGCATTTTGCTCTCTGATCTTGATTGCAGTAAAGGTGGTGAGGAGCACCTGGAATGGTCCTTCCCACTGGGGTTCCAGAGTCTTTTCTGCAAAAGACATAACATATACATAATCCCCTGGCTGTATGTTCTGTACTGGCCCATCTAGTTCTCTCCTTTGAGCCCCAGCCACATGTTTCTCAGTTTCTCTGTTTAGGACCACCCGTGTAGGGTTTCTTCCCCTACTTGGGTAGGTGTTGTTCCTTCTTGGACCCCATATGATCTTCTATACAATATTTCAAAAGAACTTCATTTTTCTTCTGTCCTTGGCTTCGTCTGAATTCGTAATAATGCTACTGGAAGAGCTTTAGGCCAAGGTAACTTTGCTTCTTGTCCTGTCTTACAATTTGCTGCTTAATCAGATGGTTCATTTTTTCCACCTGGCCACTTGACTGAGGATGATATGGGATATGAAGTTCCCAGTCTATGCCTAGGTGCCGGCTAATTTGCTGCTCAAGTTTTGAAATAAAATGTGGGCCCGTGTCTGAAGACATTGTGCCTGGGACTCCAAAACACGGTATTATTTCCTGTAACAATGCTTTGGTTACTTCTTGTGCTTTGGCAGTTCTGGTAGGGAAAGCTTCTGGCCACCCTGAAGAGGTTTCTGTAAATGCCAATATCGATACCCTCCCCATCCTGGGTAGTTCTGAAAAATCAATTTGTCATTGCTGCTCAGGCCCATAACCTTTCCCAGTCTGTCCAAGCTTTGGTTTAGGAATAGTTTTGGGATTAGTTTGGAGGCAAAGGCTACATTGGCGAGTCACTGGAATTACTGTTGTTTGCAAAATTCTGGCTATGATTCTGTCCTTCAAATAGTTATACAGAGTGTCTATTCCCCAGTGTGTTTTCTCATGTTCCTCTTTCACCAATGACCATGGCATGTAAGAGGGAATCACAAGTCTTCCTTTCCCTTCATCTGTGATTGCCCGCCCTTCTTGGTTATAACTTCCATTTTCTTTCTCAGTTAGCATCTTGTTCTTTTTTGCTATACCTTGGCTTACCTTCAGTAGAAATATGTCCATCTGGAATTAAGGCTGCCTCAACTGTCTCAATAATCACCTCACCTTTAGCTGCTTCTTTTGCCTTTCTGTCCACCTGCTCATTTCCTTGATGTGCATGATGGCTACTTTTTCAGGTAGCAGGACTGCCGCCAATAGTTTTATTATCTCCTGGGAATGTTTAATACTTTTCCCTGGTGAGTTCAACAGTCCTCTTTCTTTCCAGATGGCTCCATGAGCATGAGCCATCCCAAATGCATACTTTGAGTCTGTATAAATAATAATTTTCTTTCCTTTTGCCTGTCCTAAAGCCCAGGTTAGGGCAATTATTTCAGCGTTCTGTGCAGAGGTGTTGGTTGGTAATGGTCCAGACGCTATTACTTCTCTGCTCGTGGTAACTGCATACCCAGCATGTCTTTTTCCACTGATCACACAGCTGCTTCCATCAGTAAATCAAGTCTCAGGGTCCTCGAGAGGGGTGTCCTCCAGATCTGGGCGACTGGAGTAGGTGGCTTTGATGGTCTCCAGGCAATCATGGATCACTGGTTCTCCCGTATCCCCACTGACAAAGGAAGCTGGGTTCACAAGATTAGTTACCACAATTTCTACATGATCTTGCTCTACCACTATGGCTTGGTATTTCTGGAACCTCTGTGTGGAAAGACAATGTCTGCCTTTTACCTGCAGGACTGCAGACACTGTGTGGGACACTAGTATCTTCTAGATCTGCTAGCATCTTCTAGCATGACTGTGGGACACAGTCATCTTCTGGCCTAGGGTGAACTTGTGTGCTTCCTGAATGTTCATCACCACTGCAGCAGTGGCTCTGAGGCACCCTGGCCATCCCTTGGCTGCTGCATCCAGCTGCCTGGAAAAGTAGGTGACTGCCCTGTGATACAGGCCCAGGTCTTGTGCCAGTATTCCCAAAGCAATCCCCTGCTTTTTGTGAGGAAACAAAAAGAATGGTTTACTCACATCTGGAAGTCCCAGGGCTGGAGCTGACATGCGGGCCTTCTTTAGGTGGTTGAAGGCTCGTGTTGCTTCTTTTGTCCATTGGAGGTCTCTGGTTCCTTCTATAACCAAGGTATATAGGGGATTGTAAATCCACAATTGTAAATCCACAGTCTACACCAGCCTGTCAGGCCCAAAAAGGTTCTCAGTTCCTTTACTGTCTGGGGTTTTGGGGTCTGGCATGTTGCTTCCTTGCCATCCTGCCCTAAGATCCTTTGTCCAGCACTGACTTCGTAGCCCAGGTAGAAAACTCTTTGCCTCACTATCTGAGCTTTCTTCTGGGATACTCGATACCCTTGTAGACCCAAAAAGTTTAGGAGGCTTACTGTCCGATCCACGCATGTCTCTTCAGTTCAAGTAGCTATCCGGAGGTCATCTACATACTGCAACAGCTGTCCTTCTCCTGATGGGCCTTCCCAGGATTCCAAGTATTTTTCAAGCTGTTCTTCAAATATCATGGAAGAGTGTTTGAATCCTTGGGTTAAAACTGTCCATGTGAGCTGGGTTTTGCGCCCATTCTTGGGTCTTTCCCATTCAAATGCAGAAATTGTCTGGCTGGCTTCATGGAGAGGAAGGCAAAAGAAAGCATCTTTCAAATCTAAAATGGTAAACCAAATTAGTTCAGGTGTTAAATGGGTTAACAATGTGTAGGGGTTGGCAATCAGTGGGTACAAATTTTCAATTAGCCTATTAACAGCCTGCAAATCCTGTATACTACTCAGTCTGACCCATCAGGCTTTTTAACAGGCCAAATAGGAGTATTAAAATCAGACTGACACTCTCTTAATAGCCCTATCTGCAAAAAGTTTTCAATTACTGGGCTAATCCCTTCCCTGTCTTCCTTTTTTAAAGGGATACTGTTTAACTCTAACTGGTTGTTTTCCTTCTTTAAGTTCAATTTGCACTTGAGGTGCATTCTTTGCCCTCAATGGTATGTTAGAAGCCCATACCCCAGGAAATACCTGATCCATTCCTTTTCTGCTAGTCTCTTCTTCACTTTTAGTTTTGGTCCCATTGGCTATTGACACTAAGCTTAACCATTCCACATATTGTCAATCCTTAACCTCCAAAATAATCTCTCCATTTTTGAATATTATCTTTGCTTCTAGTTGCTCCAATAAATCTCTACTCAAAAGTGCTGATGGGGCATTGGGCATGTATAAAAACTTACGAATTCCCCATTGTTTCCCAAGTTTATATTTCAGTGGTCTACATAAATGCACTTTCAGGTTGGCCAATTGCCTCCTTCACCATACCATAATCATCTGTTATAGGTATTAAAGCTTTATTTAACAGTGAGTACGTTGTCCCTGTGTCCCCCCAAAATTTCATTTCCTTTCCTTTGTTCCCTATCTTGATTACAACCAGAGGCTCCCCTAGGGAAAAATCCTCTGGTCCTCCTCAGTCTTCTTTGATGTGAGCAACCACCCCCTCCCCTTTTCAGTCTCCTTTAACCATCGCCTTTTCTTTGTTCTGGGCACTGGTTCTTCCAGCTTCCAAATTTCTTACAGAATGCACACTGGTCTTTCCCTAGTCGGGGTGGTCCTTGCTTTGGTGGTCCTTGTCCACATCTCCCTTTTTCTTCTTCCCTTACTACTGCTGTTAATTTTCTTATCTCTTGTTTGTATCCTTCCTCTCAATTGCTAAAAACTCTCCAATCCTCATCTAGCAAAGAAGAAGCCGAAGGCGAGGCAGAACTGATGATAGTAGATTTTCCAGGACTGGATCCTTTTGGCCACAGTGAAACTTTTCCAGCCAGCAACAGCCATTCTCTCTCTCTCCCCGAACTCCGGAAAAAGAAGAGCCCGCAGCTGCCTCAAGCTCTGTCTTTTACCTGCATTATCTCCCCCTTCCACCTTTGTCCACCTCTTTGTTTCAGTTAAGTACTCTCAAGTATCCAACACTTGGTCTCCTTGGTAACTTGTGGGAAAAAATTCTTTAGAGAAAGAAGGAACAAACCTAACCCCCAACAATTATTCTTTGCATTGTTTATCCAGCTAATTTGAACACTGTTACCCTTTCCAAAAGCTGAATCACTGCTTCCTTCTGGTCTTCTGTTGCATTATCCAAATGTTCCAGCCAAACTGAAAGTTCCCTTCCATGTGTACTCAAACACTCCACTGTCACGTAAAACCTGTCCAGGAAACAAAGGGGGAGGTGTGTAAATAAACCTCAAAACACCTCAAATACAAAACTCCAGGAGATGCAGATCTTTTTGTACAGTAACTTCATGATTCCTTCTTTTGGGAAAGAAAAGAGGAAGAGCAGGTCGATGAAAAGAAGTACCTGCCACTCTCCTCACCCCCTCAACTCAAGAGGCCTTTTCTTTCCACTCACTAGTGGGACTTGTCAACTGCACAGTGGACACTAAAAACCTTACCTCTATAATTTCTGGAAAGCAGGTTATACTGCTTTCAGAGGGTTGTACATCTTCATGTCATCACAGGCAGAAAAAAGTGCGCCTTAACAATAGCCTGTAGGACAGTTTAGAAAACTACTGATCTAACAAAGAAAATCATCGCTAAATTAAACCTGAATCAGGTGTCGACCACACAATCATGCAGTAAAGGTATCTGCTGCTTCAAGAAAAAATTTTACCATCCTGGCATTTCAGACCAGTGGGATATAGTGAATATCCCGATATTTCAATTCAAATATGTACCTTGATGATTAATTGTTTGCTGGAAGTTTTCAGATGAGAGTGGGTACTTGTAACAAACATTTTCATCAGTAAATAGAAGACTGATTTTTCACCAGATAGCTTCTCTGTTTCAGAGATGTCCTACAAGAAAAATGTATTAGAATTCCTCTGCTACAGCAACACTGTACAGGACTATGTTGCACTGACAATGATATGTAAGGTAAGCATGTTACTTTACAGACCTGCCCAAAAGTCCCAAGGCCAGAAACCAGTGGGATCATTTACACTACTTTGCAGTCAATGAGCCAGCATCGTTGCATTCATTTGCAAAATGTTTTCCTGAAAAGTGGAAGAAGACCATAGTAACAGAAACCCCCAACTATTGAAAGGGCCCAAGACAAAGCAACTTCCCTCATCAATCATATTTCATTCCCTAATCATTCCATGTCTATCCCTGCTACCTCCTCAAAGCCAGGTCCACTCCTTTCTCCTGACATGACAAGCCAAGTCTTGACAGAGTACTTATTTGACAAACCTGCAGTAAAAAAAAGCTGGGGCCCTAATGGTTTCCACCAATTATGGAGAGCATTAAAAAATGTTGGAATCCTCCTTGGGAAGGGGTGGGACGGCTCCCATCAGTAGCTCATTTCCCTGGTCTGTAGCTCAGGCTTTCCAGACAAGTGGAATCCAGCACACTCTTTCTTGTGAGGGAACATCTCCAGAGACACAAAGAGCTACAGCAACCTTCTCCTCCGTTCATCAGGGAGGCAAAAAATGTATTTCCTGTAAAAAACCTTCCAGCTCAGAAGGGAGTTTTCACTACTGCTAAGACTGTAATTCCTGCTGCTTTACAAAAGGGTCACCCCTAAAATGGCTGGACTAATTTAAAACTAGGCGATGCCAGAGGAAAACATTTGAGGACAACAGAGCAAGCAAACATAACTTTGCACCAGCCTCTTACCTGTCCTCTGAACCAGGCAAACTTGTTGGCAGGAAGTTCCAAAGCCACTTTCAGGATATGGTGCTGCAGAAGAGGAGGGACCTCCTCCCGCAGGCCCTTTCCAGTGACGATACCTGAGGTGTGAACGCAAGAAACAAACTTCACTTCGGTTCCTCTGCCTGAGACTTCAGAACATTCCTGTTTTAGGGTTTAGAACACAACTGTGAGACAAGCCGACAATTCACAGATCTTCATGTCATGGGATCCCCAGACACACTGCAGCGAAGGCTGGCCAACCCAAGGTGGGAATCCAGCCCTCGGAGGGAGATTTCATCAGCTAACCCCAGCACAAAGCACTGGTCGTGCATGGAAATATAAAATCTCTTCTATCAGTCTCAGCAACCTTGAAAAGCTGTGACCTACAGGCAGGACAAAGGATGGACAAACTGGAGAGCAAAATACAGAATTTAACTTAACAAATGCTTATACCACGACAATACTTGCTCCAGACAATGGAACTTCACACTCATGTCTCTCCCTGCATCCCTGCTATCACCAGCTCATGAATAACCTCACTTATTCTTGTGACAGCTCAGGGAGCTGTCGCAGTGCAATCAGAACCTGAGCTGCCCCCATCTGACCTGACATCAGCAGCACAAAGCACTGGTGTCTGAGCCTCTCGGAGCCTGTGTAGGATCTTTGTGGCCCTCATTCGAGAAACAACATCACATTTTAAAAAGTCACCACCAAGGCAATCCAACAGTAAGACCAAACAACAAAAACTTAATAAATAATAAAAACATAACAGAGAAACTAAAATGGGCTACTTTTAGAAAACAGTTCCTTTATCTCCACAGAAAAGCAAACCTTCCTTTCTGCTGTGGACTTTGTAAACAGCCAGAGAAAACACTGAAGGAATTACAAACCCCCATCACATACCTTTTAGCAGCTTGCTAAAATCAAAGTTGCTCTGTGCTACCAAGTGGGGCACAACCTTCTGATGAAGACATGACCTGAAGCAAGTGCAGCTTTCAGAAGCAGCATCTCAGCATCATCTGAACCTAAACAAAATATTTCCATAACTGGCTTCTCCTTCCTTCACAGCAAGAGTGGAGTGTGGCACCTCCATTACCCAGCACAGAAACACTGAGCATTACAAACTTTATTTCCAGCAGACTTGCCTAGGAAATGACCTGCCATCTTCCCAACAGGAATGAGAAAAACACCCACGGAATCCCCAGTTTCCTTCCCCACACATTCCTGTATGAACACTTTCAAAACTAAATCCACTTATTCGGTGCTTAGATCGAGAGCTGCCGTTTCTAATTTGACTCACAAGTGCTCACACATGTAAAACACCACCTGAACATCTGAATACTCACTGTAAGAACCCCACCAGTCCCACTGCTGTTCAGTGCAGGGCTGAACAACAGGAAAAAGCGAAGGAAAGGATATGGTCATGCTGCTGATTTCTGGGCGCGCTACTTTCAGCTAATGTCAGGTAGGTTTGGCTGGGGAAGTGCACAAGACAGTACACTACAGTTTGTGGCAAATTTATTATTTCACTTAAAAATTTCTCTCTTTCCCTTTCCCCTTTCAAAATAAGGCTTCTCAGCGTAAGCTTTTGGCAAGAGGCAGACAACAAATACCTGTCCGAGAGAAACAGCAATAGCACTTAATGCAACTGTTCACTTCCTAGGAAAAGCCATCTCAGGTTTCAGTTGTAACATGAGGAGGCATAAAAGCTACCTGTTATCCAGCCATTAATGAAAGCAAGCAAAGCACATGGACCAAAACAATCAACACCTAACTTTTCCCTGTTAACTTCATCTCCCGCGGGGAGCTAGAAAGAACTGGATGAATGCCATGGATAAACTTTGTTTGCCTGAGTCTCAGCTCCCATTAGAAAGGAATTCTCTAGAGGCCACAATGCAAATAAAGTTGTTAAAGGTGAGCTGGGAGTAAGTGACAGCATCATGACCACAGAAAGCTGAGGAACTACAGCTGCAGTCCTACAGAACCCAGCTGCCCCACTGGTTTCCAAGCCTTGGACTGTCAGTGCTGACATTTTGCTGCCCAATGGGAGGCACAGAAGGACGTCCACTGAAAAACCTTTTGCTCCAGGAAGTGTCTCTGTGGAATATGCCCTCTGAAGGGTGAAACTGGTTTCAGATTTATCTCCAGCCTACAAGGAAAACTTCACAGGCCAGTGGCCAAGATGCAGACAATCCTGAAACTTCCCATCCCCTGCTGCGGGAAGCAGTGGGACTGTGGAAGCAAGCCCTTCTGGAGGGATGCTGAGCTTGAGAGAGGAAAACTGAAGCCTTCACTACATCCCTCTTCCAACGCTCACAATTCCACTCCTGTATTACGTCAAGACAAGCATTTGTGTAGCCACAGTACCTAACTGCTAAAAAACAAATATGACCTCCTGGTAAAATAACCTGGACAAACAAAAACCTCTCAAAAAATTATTTTTCAGGCATATGAGTGTCCCTGCGAGTTTTCCTTTGTGGCTGCGAAACAGCCACCAGCATGGAAAGGTCAAGGGCAGGAGGGCTGGGTTCAACAGGAGGAAGAGCAGAGTCCCGCACCTGAGAAGGAACAGACCCATTCCACAGTGCAAGTGGAGAGCAGGTTGCCAGGGAAGGATCTGAAGGCCCTGGTGTCCTGACGTCAGGGAGCATCTCCTTCCCCTCCTCTCAGCGCTGGGGAGGCCAAACCAGGAGTGCTGTGTTCAGGCCTGGACTCCCCAGAACATGAAGGCACTGGAGGGAATCAGGCAAAGGCTCACAAAAATGCTGAAGGGACTGGAACATCTCTCCTGTGAGAAACGGCTGGGAGAGCCGGGACTGTTCAGGCTGAAGAGAAGGCTCAGGGCCACCTCATCAATATGTATGAACACCTGAAGTGAGGCTGCAAAGCTCCTCCCAGAAGCACCCAGCACAGGAGCAGAGACACTGGGCACAAAGTGAAACACAGGAACACTCTGAGCACCAGGAAACACTCTTTGACTATGAAGGCGATCGAGCACCCACACAAGTTGCCTAAAGAGGTCCTGGGGTCTCCATCTTTGGAGATGTTCAAAAGCTGTGTGAACATGGACCTGGGTAACCACCAGGATTAGGCAGAGGTATCAGGCAAGATGATTTGCAGAGATGCCTTCCAGCCTCAACCATTCTGTGATCCTGGGACAGCAAAGTCAAACTGCTTAACCTTCCAGTAACAGTGGCAGCCTACACATTCAACTGTGTTTTCAGGCAATTCTAATGCCCTGAAGAAATGAACAAAGAAAGGGTGAGCAGTAAATACACAAGTGAGATCTGGATTCTGCTGAAGTGAAGGGTAGAATGAGGATTTCACAACACCCATTCCCACACAGATAGAAAGCTGTAACTCCACCTGCTTTGCCTACCATGCTGCTCAGCAACTTCCGTCTCGGTCATTGCCCTCACAGTGGAGACATCACCTTCCTTTTTTCTCTGCTGGGCTGTCGCTATGTTGTCTCTCTTCCTTCAGAAGAGACTGCCAGACAGCCACGATACTACTCACGTCCGGTAAAACCTAAAAGCAAAACGGGGAAATTGCAACAGCTCTCCTCTGTAAGACAAAGCTCCTGCGACAAATACATCCCCAAACACCCAACAGGAAGATTTGCTGCTCTTCACAAAGGTAAGAATTGACCTTGTGTGCAATCAGGGAATGACCTGAAATCAAGCAGTTCCACTTCTGTAGAACAAAAGTACTGGAAAGAACATTTTACTGAAAAGGTTTCCCGTGAAAATTTTGTTTGGTTCTTCCTTCTCATGGTATATTTCCAACTCAAGTGCTCCTTTGTTTAGTAAGTTCTGAGTAACCTCTGCGGGCTACATTGACTTGAACCAGGAAGAGAACTTGCTTCCTGGCCTTGAAAGGCATTTGCAGCTCAAGAGCCATTAATGTTACAGATCATCTCACCACAGAATTTTATTTGCATTCCTGTCAGACAGATGTGTCAGGAAACGCAAGCTCCTACCTCACCATTTCATCCACAGCCTCCCCCAGGATACCATCTCCTGGCTCCTAGGGTTCAACTACTTGAGGAGAAAGTACAGAGGAAAGCAGTTGTCAGCCGCCTGCAAAATGCCTCCTGTCAGCCCCCAGTTGTCTCTTTCTTTCTACCTTGCTGACAGCTTCTCTGTAGAGCCGCACCAACTCCTGCATTGTTGGCAGCGTGTAGATTTGTGACCTTTGCCAGGTTCCTCCAGACAAACAGTGCTCAGTGTTCCTCAGGGCTCTTCTCGGCACCATGGATTCCAGTGACAGGATGCTGTGCTTCACCACTGTGCTGGGCAAATAAAAGAAGAAGTCAGTTAGAGACATTTCAGTGATTCCTGTTATGCTTTGCACAGAACCTGTACTTTGAATGTGTTAAAACTGGTCAATGAATTAATTATTTTCTAGGTCTTGGCTAGCAGTAAAGAATCCATAGGTTTTCAGATTCCCAGCCTAAACTACCACCGGACAGCGGAAGAACTGGTGCTTGTGAAAGGCACCTGGAATCAATATCAGCGGTTTTCATTCATTTTCCAGTGCTTTCCCAAGCCAGATTTCTGCTGGGGCGGACAATACAAAACACAGGTAATTAACCAACTAAAGAAATTTCTTCAATGATCACACAGCAAAATCAAACAGTACTAACTGGGAGAGAAAAGTCACTGAAATACCACAGACTGCTCTTACATTTAACCCCTGGGTGAACATTATTTTATTGCACACTGCAGGGACTGTTGTTACCATCACCATCGAAAGCAATCTGGGGAGAGGAAGAAATTCTGAAGTCTTAGAAGACTTGGAGATCTCTGGTTGAGCCTCATAGATCTGAAAGAAAAGAAAGAAAAGAAATAAAATTTATGCCTCATTGGTACATTCCCAGAGATGACAGCTTCCTTCTTCTGGGGAGCATTATACAGAAGGATTTTGACTTGTCTGAAGTAACAGCATCATTAAATATCAATTTTTAGGCAAATATGCTAGAGCATCCTCCAGAGTCCTACTCAACTAAATGCACTCTCTGTATGCAACCAGCATCCCTGCTAAAGGCCATCCCTTTTCAAGAGATTCCAGATCCTACTTGATCATTTTCATCTAAACAAATAGGCAGCGGAACACTCGGAAACGACAGAACGTTCTTTTAGCTGAGCTTTGATGCTGCTGCCTCAAAAAATACATCACTGATGTGATGTTTTCCACTGTTTCTTACACCAAAATTCCTTCTTTCTCAGTTCAGTTGAAGTGTTTATAGAGCCTCCTGCTCTGAGCATGGTTTTTTACCATCATCCATACTCTTACCTTCTTGAGTAACTTCATGTTGTCCATCCAAGCAGACATCGCTCTAGGAACGAAGGAATAGTGAGTCTCCTACAATTATCTATGCAGTAAATCTGGGCATACTTTGAAAATATTCACCATGAGGTCAGCAACCATTTCATCTTCTGTAGTCGTTTTTAAACCAAGCAGGAAGTGCAGAAGTACCAGATTTCCTCCCTTGTTGAAGACAAAAACTTTATTTTGAATAAGAAATCCTTATTTTGATACTTTATATGGGATGTGAACTCTGCAGCTTCTCTAACTGTTAATTGAAGGCAAGATCTCTCACCCTCCTGGCATAATTTCTGAGTTTACGCTCAGAGAAGTAAGAAATTAATTTACCTCCACGTTTTCTGCATGACAAACAGTGAATTACTACCACACATTTTAGGGCAAACACGATAACCAGTGAGGTCTCTTCTGCTTCTAGCAAAAATTCCATGCCCACTCCCAGCCGCACAGTGACTTACTTGCCAGAAGTTCCAAGACTCAGATCATAGAAGGTTATGCCACGTTTCAGAGAGTAGCAGAGGTCCATTAGGAAACTATGCACAAGCTCTCATACCATTGCCTTTCCCACTTCCTCAGAACCTTGAGCCACCTTTAAAAACCAAAAAGGAGTAAAAAAGGCATATGATATTTGACATCACAGGTATCAACTGCACTCTACATTTCATACGGCTCCTCTTAGGGAAATACTAAAAGAAAGTTTGGCTTCTGTTCAGATTAAGAAGAGAAGCTTCAGGACCTGAAGGTCCCTTCCAACCCAAACCATTCTGTGATTCTAAATTCCATTAACCTTCTAAATCTGGAACAACTCAAGATGCCTATGGATGAGGAGACTCCTGACAAGTGTGGCTGGGAAATCCCGAATCACATGACGTACAGGGACTGCCAGGAACTGTAACAACTTAATCTTATTCAGAACTGAAATGCATGCTTATGAATGGGGTCAGAGATTTGCACAGCTCCAAGCAGACCCCTACTAGAAACAGATCTCCTCCAAAGGGTGCTTACGGTGTATCAGGATGGGAGTGGCGGGGTCATAAGCATCTAGTAGAGGAATACACGAGAGCAGACACAAGAGTAAAAAGATCTGTAGCCAAAACCCAGCGAGAAGCAGCAGAAATTTGGGAGATTCTTTTTAAATAGGCTCAGTAGATTCCTCTTTTTGAACTCATCAAGCTCAGAGCCATTGGGAGCTGTTCCAAAAGCTGTGGGCTGCAAGAGGCAGGGTAAAAAACAGGCAGCAGAAGGACTAGGAGTAACAAAGAAATAATGACAGACCCTTAAATCCTCAGGGCTGACATCAGTAATCCCATTTCAACAGTACAGTGAAGCGATGTGAAGCAACACTCCCGCAGTGAAAAAAACGCACCTTCCACCTTTTACTGATACTTTTATTATGAACCACCTAAAAATGAGAAAAAAGCAAACTCTTCTAGTTATTGCAAGTTATGACAAAATCATGGCAAAATAACAACACACTTCATTCTTCTAGCACACACAGAGCTGGCTTTCCTCACCAGGGCAGAAGAAAGGGTCTGCCTGTCCTGTCAACACTTCTCTCACATGCTCCTGCTCCACTTGGACCCTACACCAACCTCGGCAAGCCCTGCACACGCTGGACAGGACAGATGTCCACGTTGGGCTGAGGAGCACAGATCATGTTTAGAGCATCACAGCCACAGACTACAACCACGGGAACCTGGGAGCAGACATGGTAAAGGCTACTACAAAGGAAGTTTGAATGAAAGGGAATACACAGCCAAAGAAGTTCCTCAAAAGTTCTTCTACTGTGTTTTACTGCTGGCATTGCTTTAATTCTGATTTTTCTTGCTAGGCTGAAAGAGTCGTACAGTGTGCTAGGGTCCACCAATAACCTAATGGCCCATGATTCCCATACAGGAAAAGCTTCATTTGAAAAACAAAGTTTTTGAGGAGGTTTATTTTACATTTAAATGGTAGCTTTTTTTATTCTCCTTCTTTTTCATGTTATTGCAACAGCAAAATGAAAGAACATTTTTGGCTTTAATTGGTCAGTTGTGAAAAGCCCAAGTCTGAGGCAGGCTCTTGTGGCTACACTCTAAATTGGAAACTATTTCCTCTTCATTCCCTCAAATGTTCACCCAACAGCTTCTGCAACATTGCTACAGCAGTTCAGAACAGGTATTTTAAGAAAACATAGATACTGGAGCAAAAACATCTTTAAAGAAATAAAATACATCTCAGGTGCAGCTGCTCTACAAGCAACAAGTGCATCCCAGGGAATAGGCAGGGCCATGCTCAGAAGGTGACAGAGCACAGGAAAGGCAGCCACCACTAAACCAACTCTCACACCCTTCAGCAATTCCTGCTTCCCTGTTTTCAACCCTGAGACAGTAATATAGCCAAGCTACCAACCCCCAACACATATTGCCAGTCACAGACACTGCAGCGGCACACTGCCAGCAGCCCTAAGAACTGAACACTGAGAGAAATCACTGCAAAACTCTTTCCTGTTGTGAGGAAAATAGAAAACATGAGGCAACACAGTTTCAAGGGTGTATCATACCTTAGTTCTCAGGGTGGAAAGTAACAGATTGACAGTAGAAACTCTGTCTTCCTTTATTTCAGAGCGAAGAATATCTGGAATGAAATCTAAGAGGACATTTCAAACGTTAAGTCAGAATGTGAAAGCTCTTTTCATACTAAAATGCTTCAGGGAATTCACAGCCATTCCTCTTCCTTCTCACATTATTTACCCTGCTGTTACATTCCAGGATGAACCTAAAGGCAGCAAGCAGAGCTCAGAAGGATGATGTGTCTGACTACAGTGATGAGCAACTGAAGCTGCCAAACCTACTCTCATCTTGACTGGCTAATCTGCCCACTTGCTGATTAACACTGCTACAGCATCTATCAACTTTAAACACATTTTGGGCCCTGAAATGCCGTACCTAAATTCATATTCTTCCCAATGAAGCACTTGTAATTGTTTCACTGAGTGATTCTCAAATGTTTGGAGATTCCATCTCCAACCACATGTATCATCCTTTGGCTCACCTGTGCACCCCAAAGTTAGACAACTTCAGTTTAGAGAGAACTCAGGGCTCTCACAGGGGAATGAAAGCCAGCTGTACTGACTGGGCCGGGGTGTGCAATCCCCAGCCTGAAAGAACTGAACAACTGCCAGCACCTAAAGAAAATCAGCAGCCCAGGACAACTGCAGCCAGTTCTCAGTCCCCCGCCTCAGGAGAAATAACCTGCTGCCAGCTAATGGCTGAAGGACCTTTTTTTTAAGCAATATTTCTACATCCCTCCTGAATTCTCCCATAACTTTACCAAGGGTCACAATTCACAGGGCAGAAAGGCAACTGAAGCACACACTTTTCAATAGAAAATTAATGCAATATATCCACTGTTACTGTCTGATGAGCAAGACTGGAGGCCATGATTTGTTTTATGTTTATTGACTCTATGACCTCAAAGTTTTACATTAGATTTACTTTTTTTTTAATCTGCGTCACCAAAGACTTTCTATTTTTGCAAAGTTCTAGCAGTTAGCGTATTGCTCTCCAGCAGGAGACTTATTTATTAAGCTACCAAAGAAGTTTAAAGCTTTTCAGGTAATAAGAAGAAAATATATATATTTTGCTTCTCATCAGTGCTCTCGACCTGGTTTGCATTTTAATTAGGTCATGTAAATGACCGTGCCTTTGAAAACAAAAACCCAAATGCAATTATGAAGTACCTTTTAATACCAGCACCTGTGCCAAGACTGCATTGCCGCCAGCAATGAGAAAGGAGAGCGCAAACTGAATACAGGCCATGCGGGCATCTGTTCTCCCCTGGAAACATAAAAATGTAAATATAAAATTAAAAAAAAAAGTTGTCAGCACACAGGCTGTACCCAACTGCAGAATCAATACTGCAACTGCTGATTACCTGTACCAGTGCCACAAATGGGCAAATGAAACAACTTCTGTAAACATGCTGCATGCAGCCACAGACCCACATTTACATGCAATACATCCACAGTGTATTCAGCTAAAACACTTCTGGCATGAAGCAGATCACTTTTACCTAAAAAGGAAAATGTGCTAGTTCACGTGCTCTTCAATTCCGGAGATATGAGACCAGGCCACAGATCTAAAGAAAAAGGAAACATTAACAGCAGTTTCATGCCAAACCCTGCATCACTGAACTTCCTCCCTTGTGCCCTGCTTGGTCAGGTCACAAAAATGCCCATTAAAAGGGGCAAGTATAAAACTACCAACTCAGGCACACTGGAAGCAGCGACACCCTGACCTGTAACAGCACCACAGGATATGAACAACGGATCACGGAACGGTTCGAGTTGGAAAGGACCCTAAGGATCACCTCATTCACCTCCTGCCATGGGCAGAGATGGCTTCCACTATCCCAGGGTGCTCCAAGCCCTGTCCAACCTGACCTTGGACACTTCCAGGGACAGGGCAGTGACAGCTTCTCTGGGCAACCTGTGCTGGACAGCGTCTCACCACCCTCATGGCCAAGAATCTCCCCCCAATATCCTATGTAAATACACCCTCTTTTAAAAAAACCCTCATCCCTTGCCCAATCACTACACTCCCTGACAGAGTCCCCCCATGATTTACAATTTTTTATAAACCTGCTGTGCAAAATAATCTGCATGTAAAGATGATTCTGAGTAGGCAAAAGATAAGGCAGCAGGGACTCATGAAAAGGCTGAAAGAAGAAATAAAGAGAAACAAACGAAATTTTGCTGGAAGCTTTGGGCCTGGTATTTTTGTGTTAAAAACTCACCTCTGATAACCAGCTGTGACACGATTTCATTGAAAGCTGTACAAGAGTAAGACCTTTGGGATGCTTTTTCCTTGTACCTTACTGGAGTACTTGAGCAGCTTGCAGTCAAAAGACTTCACCCAAGCATTTAAAATTAAGGGTGGAGGTACTCCTGCAGACAACTCCTGCAGTGAGGTCAAAACTTGTGGAATCTGACAGTTCCAGAACTATAAAAGGTGGTTCCAGGGAAAAAGGGATGTTTGGTTTTTTGCCTTCCCTTTGACTGCTTAATAAAGAAAACGTCTGAATTTTCACCTCAGATGGCACAAACCTAACACAAACTTACACATTCACCCTGCAAGTAATCTTTAAAATCTAGAAACAATATACCAAGATTGCAACCAATACTGGATTTATTTTATACTTGCATTTGGAATGACACTTAGATATTCTTGTTCTGGTTTGGATCAATCCTGACTATTTTTAGCAAACAGGGAGGAAACAAGAGATAGTTTCTTCAGGAAAAAAAGGAGTGACTTCTTCCCCTCATTCACATATTCCTCTTAAGGATTTCCAGTTAGAGATAATTTGGATTATTCTGTTTATGCTTTCAAACACAATTACCCTGTATTAGTACTGAGCAATATCCCCTCTCCAGTTTCCATTTATTTCAGTGGGACCAAACTGCAAAATGACTGACTAGTTTTCAGGAGTGTACTATCACTTTCACTCTGTTTAAAACACCAGAAGGACAGTTCACAGAAACTGCACATTTATGTTTCTCCACAGCTCGTTGGCAACACGTACGGCATTTTCATGTGCCCAGTTAGGCACAGTCAAGGACTTCAGCCTGACACAGGACAGGAAGGGAGAGTTAAGTTCTTGCAGATGAAAATACAACAAACATTGGCAACAGCTTTGTTCCCAACAGTTAGCTAAAAATGCTGGTGGAGCCATGGCATAGCATTTCATTGCATGCAGGACCTTAATTTACCTTCTTGCATCTTCTTTCCAACAATCCAGGCAGGTATTTGTCATTGATATCGAAATGACTATATACATCCCTTGCTGAACCCAGGCCCTGAGCCACCATTGCTGACAGCAGTGTAAGGCACCCCTGGCTCACCCTAAAAAGACAAAGCAGAGGGAAAACCTGCAGGTTATTTCCAGGATCATGGTTATACTAATCACCAAACCAACAGATTAAAACTTAGAGAGAAAATAGAAGGGAAGTTAAATAATCAAAGTAATTATTTTAGGCACTAATAACAGCAGCTGGGAAAGAGGGGTGAGGGAAGAAGGGAGAAGGAAATGCCTTTTTATATTCTTCCCCAAAATTAAGCCATAAGGTGAGGCTGGATAATCCCTTTATGAAATAGTTTTAAAGGGTGAAAGTGCCAAAATGACCAACTCTAAGATGACCCGTACATGGCAGTGGGGCTGGACTACGCAAGCCTTAATTATGATTCTATGAACTCCTAAATTCATAGAGGTCTGCCATTTATTTCAACAGGAATATGTAAGAGGACAGCAGACCTCCATCATCTGAACAGCCACTACCATGAACAGATTTGTAACCTGTCCATCGTGCATCTGTCATGGACAATCTGTAAAAAGCCGTGTGGCTCAAGCAGAGATTCTATCTAGACATGCAATAAAGAAAATCCCTCTGCACAGCAAAGAGGTTGCACAGAAAATGCAGAGCATCTCCCACCAGAAATCTGCAGCCCCCTCTGTGCAGGTTCTAGAAGGATTCCTCCAGAACCTGCAATCTTTAAACATTTTATCAGAAGCGCACATCTTGCACAGCCTCAAAATTTGTTTCCCGTATACAGATTTGAGATTCTTTGTCAGGTTAAAAAGCCTGCTGCAATAAGATCAACTGCACAGCTCAGGAAGCACAGCTGTGCCTATGAACTAGGCAAGCAGAGAAAAGGTTTTCCAGTTCTGCTCAAAGACTGAAAGATGAGACATTTGCCTCAGACAAGTCAATTTCAGTCTGTTTTTTTTCTCTACTTCCCTCTTCCTCCCAGGTTTGTACCGAAATGTCTCTGGAATTTGCAACTTTTTTCCCCATCCACAGGAGCACGAGAAATTGTTTGGTCTGGACTAAATAACAACAGTTATTGAACAACCTAAAATGACCTCAGTGTTAAGAGACTGAAAAAATTACAGAAGCAAAGCCAGTCTGAAAGAGAAAAATCCATTATAAACATGGCAACCTGACTCCAAAAAATACAGGGAAACAAAGAACTCAAGAGCAGCTCTTTTTGCTATCACAGGAAGACTGCCCAGCCCTGTTCCACGCAGTACATTCCACCCCACAAATCAAGCAGCAATAAAGAAAGAGGACTCAAGCTACCACCTGTGTTAGCTGTCACTAGGGCAGGCCCAACCGATGAAAACTACACCTTCAGGAAATTATCCTACAGCACTGGATTGTATGATGCATCAGAGCTTTCACTTTGCAAAGACTTCCACAGGCAATTATTTTATGACAAGTGGAAAAGGATTATTAAATAAAGGTGGATTATTAGCAATAACTCAAAATGAATTTTGCAACGTCCAGTACAGTCCCTCCAGATCAACTGACAGAGATTCTCCAGCAGAGCACCAAGAAGACTTACTTGTGATTTTCAGAATACAAAGCAGCATAGACCAGTCTCATATAGGAATGAATCAACTTTCTGACGATGTTCATTCCCACAAATGTGAGCGGTCGCTGGCTGTCCTCAGTAAAATGGCTTCTAGGGCTTGAAAGACTAACAGCATCTGCAGGATAAAAAAGTATGTTAGCATCTGACAATTATCAGGTAAGACTTGAAATTATTAGCTGAGCAAATAGTAATAACCACCATCAATAAAGGGTAACCCCACCCCAAGAGGAAAGCTTCCACACATGAAAGTGACATTAACTTCTAGATTCTCTCCCAAATTAATGCTTCCTCTCTGAAAAGATCACTTGGGAGAGCATGCAGTTTCAAGGAATCAGTGCTTCAAGAGACGGCTGCTCCTAAGTGGACGACGAAAACCAAAATGCGCTGAAGAAAAACACTGGGGCTGTTCCGGTCTTGCAATTATTTCCCTGCAGAGGAATCCGGAAACCACACAGCACTGGGCTGCGCCCATTACAAACACCAGCCCCTGTGAGCAATGGGATATTGAGGGAAGGCTGTCACTGAACACGACACAGATAAAAATGATACTGGAAGACAAAGAATAGCAAGCGATGGTTAAAAAGCCACACAATACAGTACTATGTTGTAAGCAGTCAGCAATGCTGCACCAGCATTCACAGTGAAAAATTACTGAACTCTTTGTTCATTCGTCATATTCTGATGAGGATAAATTGTGTCCAGCTAAAATAAGAAAAATGAGGTCAACTTTACCAGCGGCTTCCTAGAAATACTGATATATCAGGGAGATACCTAAGAACATTTACTTTCACCAGACTATTGTTTTGCTTACTTAACTGCTTTTATTGATCCCCTTATTTCCTAAAAGATCTTTTGATAACATTTAAAGAACTTTAACAGCTTGATTTGGACGGGACTATTGGCTGTGTGTGTCATTAAATCCAGGAACACCTATGAACTGAAAAGAGCATCTCCCACTCGGTAGGTGCTTCTGCCACTGCTACTTCCAGAAAAAAAGAAAAAAACCAAACCAAAGCCATATTCAATTATCAGAGTTATCTACACTGTTACTGATATGTTTGTTCATTAAATCCAGGATGTGGGTGACAAGTTAAGTGATAAAGGTAGTCTCACATAATTTGCGGTTGTAAGCAATATTTTCCAGGAAGTCAGCGATTCTGAGTCTTGAAACGCGGCAGGGGAAGAGCAGACCCCAGCAACAGAGACGCACATGCGCAGAGTACTATTCAAGGAAGTCACGTACGCCGGAAACCGGACTGTATAAGAGGAAGAACTAAAACCCTGACTGGTGCGGCAGTGGCGGGACAATGGTTCCCCTGTCGCCCAGCGCTGCATTACCTTATTGTTACGCTTGCTGTAATTAATAAAATCCTTGATTGGAACAAGCAACGGTGTCAGACTATTCCGTGCAAAATTTCCTCTATAACAATTTGGTGCCGTGACTCGGATAAGAATACGGATCCGACAGAGGGACTAGGGGAGGCGCCCCGCCTGTACAGGCGGCCTCTGGTTCTGAAGTCGGGATCTTGCTCTTACCGACGAACCCAAATTTGTAACAATAAGGTAAGGAAAACCCTATAAGCTCGGTGCACTCGAGGTCCGGACGAAGACGCAGGAGACGCGTAAGTAACTGCCCATTGTGCAGGGGAATCCGTCCGGGCTGGGTTGGGATCCTGGAATACAACGTGTGTACGTGTGAGTGAGAGGAGAACTGGCAGCCAGATTCTCCAAGTGAGTGCGGACCCTTAAGTAGTGCGTTTCCCATCGCCCGCGAGGGACTGGGCCACGAAAAAGGGGAAGTGAGTGAGTACACACACGGCTGAGAGAGGGTATTCCAGAAGATGGGACAGGGGAAAAGCAAGCCCCCTCCACCCATGAGACCCCCTTCGGTTCTTAGGGATTCACCGCTGGGGTTTATGTTAGAGAATTGGAAATATTATCCCACCACGGGGGACAAGGACAAAGTTAAGATGATACACTTTTGTGTAGAAGTCTGGGGAGGACAAATCTCCAAGGCAGTTTGGTGGCCCAGGTTTGGGTCATCAGAATTATGGGTTCAGAGATTTTTGAATCAGTGGGTACGTAGGTAGGTCCCCTTTAATCAGGAAGAGGCTGATTATGCTGCAGTATGGGTCACCCGCCCAGGGGACCAGGGAGTAGCAATATTCAATCTCTCCCAAATGGAGTTTGGGCATAAAGATAAAAAGACTGAAAAATTGCAGGAGGAGGAGGATGCTCCCCTAATACCACCCCCGTATGCACTTCCCCCATTACCACCGGCGCCTCAGATATTACCTCCTCCTACACCCCCTCCCTCCCCTGGAGATGAAGGTATCGGAGCCGCAGTCAGAAGGAGGAGAAGGGAGCAAAGAGAACATAAGTTACACCCCTTAAGGGAAGTGCCAATAGGAGGAGCCCAGCCACAACTAGGATTTGTATCTGTCCCTTTGAACTCAAATACTGTTAAGAAATACAGTCTATTTTGAGGATTTTGTTTACTGCAGAAGAAAGGACACATGAAAAGAGACTGCAGACAGAGGATAAAGGATGAGGCGGCATTCAAAGAAGATTAGGGGGGTCAGGGGCTCTATGTATTGGGGACCCGTACAAACAAAGAGCCCTTGATAAAACTGAAACTAGGTCCCCAGTCACAGGAGGTAGAATTTTTGGTAGACTCAGGAGCTGAGAGGTCTACCCTCCAGCAAATACCCCCTGGGTACAAATTATCTAAAGATACTGCCCATGTGGTTGGAGCAAAGGGAAAACCCTTCAAGGTAGGGATTATACAACAAGTTTTAATAGAAACAGAATCTAAATTAGGTATGGGAAATTTTCTCTTAGTCCCAGAAGCCGATTTTAATCTTTTGGGAAGGGATTTGATGGTAGAATTAGGAATAGGTTTGGAAGTTAAAAAAGGGGAGCTGGGAATTAAAATATGTGCCCTTAGGGTTGAAGATGAACAAGAAATTAATCCCGAAGTCTGGTATACCCCTGAGACCGTGGGCAGACTAAACATCTCGCCATTTAAAGTAACCCTCAAGAACCCGGAGAACCCCGTCCAAATTAAGCAATATTCTATGTCTATAGAAGGGCGGAAGGGGTTGAAACCCGAAGTTGAGAGATTAATATCTCAGGGACTATTAGAACCGTGTATGTCCCCATTTAATACCCCAATTTTACCAGTAAAGAAACCCAATGGCACTTATCGACTAGTGCACGATTTAAGAGAAATCAATAAGCGCACTATGTCCAGATTCCCAGTAGTAGCAAACCCCTATACCCTTTTGAGTAAATTGGGGCCAGAAAATTTGTGGTACAGTGTAATAGACTTAAAGGATGCTTTTTGGGCTTGCCCTTTAGACGAAAGCTGTAGAGACTATTTTGCATTTGAATGGGAAGACCCTGACACAGGGCGCAAACAACAATTGAGGTGGACCGTGCTTCCACAGGGGTTTACAGAAAGCCCTAATTTGTTTGGACAAGCCCTAGAACAGATTCTTCAAGATTTTACCCCAGACCCAGAAATTACTCTGATTCAGTATGTGGATGACCTATTGATAGCAGGAAAAATGAAAAATCAAGTCAGAAAAGAAAGCATAAAACTTTTAAATTTTCTGGGGCTGAAGGGGCTGAAGGTATCAAAATCTAAATTACAATTTGTAGAAGAAAAGGTAAAGTATTTAGGACACTACATTGAGAAGGGAGAGAAGACAATTGACCCGGAACGGGTACAGGGAATTTTATCTTTACCCCCTCCAGCAAGTAAAAAACAGGTTAGACAATGGTTAGGACTATTGGGATATTGCCGCTTATGGATTGAAAACTACAGTAGTAAAGTTAAATTTTTATATGCCAAGCTCACCGAGTCTAATCGTATAAGCTGGGGAAAGACAGATGAAGAGCAACTCTGGGCATTAAGGAGAGAGTTGGCAAATGCACCAGTTTTAAGTTTGCCAGACTTAAATCGACCATTTTATCTATTCGCCAACATAGAGAATGGGACAGCATATGGAGTATTAACCCAAGATTGGGCAGGGAAAAAGAAGCCCATAGGATACTTGTCTAAATTATTAGACCCTGTGAGTAGGGGCTGGCCCACATGCTTACAGGCCATTGTTGGATGTGCCTTAATGACAGAGGAGGCTCGAAAAATAACCTTCAATAGTACCATTAAGGTATTATCCCCCCCACAATGTGAGGAGTGTTTTGCAGCAAAAAGCTGAAAAATGGATCTCTGATTCCAGATTATTAAAATATGAGGGAATCTTGCTGGAGGCCCCGAATTTAACATTAGAAACTACATCTTTACAAAACCCTGCTCAGTTTTTATTTGGGGAACCAAAACCATCAGAAGAACTGGCCCACGATTGCCTCCGAACTATTGAGGAACAGACTAAGATTAGGCCCGATTTAGAGGAGGAGGAGCTCTCAGAGGGAGAAGTAATTTTTGTGGATGGCTCATCCCGGATAGTGGATGGAAGACGTAGATCAGGGTATGCACTAGTAGCAGGGAAGGATTATGAGGTATTAGAAGCAGGACCCTTGAGTCCGTCATGGTCAGCCCAAGCATGTGAATTATACGCCATCTTGCGGGCTCTTAAAAATTTCACTGAACTTCCCAAGGTGGGAAGATATAAGTATGTGTTAGTACTAATAGACCACCTCACCCACTTCGTAGAGGCATTTCCAACCGCAAGGGCCACTGCACACACGGTGGCCAAAGTGTTACTAGAACAAATTGTGCCCAGGTATGGAGTAGCTGAAAGTATAGACTCAGACCAAGGACCACACTTTGTATCAAAAGTTATTAAGGCCTTGTCAGAAGCCCTTGGAATAAGATGGGAAGAACATACCCCGTGGCATCCTCAAAGTTCGGGGTTAGTAGAGAGAGTTAATGGAGAATTAAAGAAACAGCTAACGAAGTTAACTTTAGAAACCAAACTTAATTGGATTAAGTGTCTCCCCTTGGCCTTGTTAAATCTCAGAACTCTGCCCCGATCTGATGTGGGGATATCTCCTTTTGAAATGCTGTATGGGATGCCGTATGATGCAGGTATGCCTCGAGACCATCCCGGAATAATAGATAAGCAAATGAAAGCATTTATAACTGAGATGATGGCCTTTAGGAAGAAGTTATGGGGAAAAGGGCAGATATTGCAGAGACCACCCTTAAATATTACTCTACATCAGGTGCAACCGGGAGACTGGGTCTTAATCCGAACTCGGAAAGAAACTACTCTCCAGCCCCATTGGGATGGTCCATATCTGGTGCTCCTCACAACAAATACAGCAGTACAAACAGCAGAGCGGGGATGGACTCACGCCAGTCGTATAAAAGGACCAGTGCCCGAGCCTAGGTGGAAGGTCATCAGCCCAGCCGGAGACTTAAAGTTGAAACTCACTCGGGGAACTGCAACAGGAAATTAAGAAAGGACATTCTTGATGAATAGAAAATATTGGTATAAAACTTTTAGGATAGAATATCAACTAGAGCTTGAAAGAGATCATAAGGGAAATATATATGCTGATTGTGTTTGTATTAAATGTAATGATTCTTATTGTAATGGGAATTGTTACCCCTTTGTATGTTACCAATGTTTAGTTTGTGAAAACAGGTGGTGGACCCATTGTCACAGAGGCAGGCCCCCGAGAGGTGTTTGCTGCCTCTGTCTAGAAATTCAGTGGGAGCTTACTGATTTGGTATTGGCTCAGAAAGTAGCTCAAGGGGAATTACAAGTAGACTCTAAAGAGTGGTGGGACATATTTGCAGAAGGCATAAATCCCGAACTATATTGTTACCATTCCAATGAACCAGTCCTTTTTGTGGCACAAATAATAGCTGGAGTGTGTCGCCGTCGGGTAAAAGAAGTAAGGTGTGATGCTCCTCAGGTTAAAGACCACAACTGGAACACCTATATCCAGAGATCCTTAAAGAAAGGGCGAAAGTCCCCTCCTGAAGAATATCCCTGCTGCCGAGAAGATGGGTCTCCCCGTGGCTCGCAGCAACCGAGTCGACGGGTGAGGCAGAGGGAGAGAAAACTGTGGAGGAAGTCGCCCTGGGATAGGTGGAACCAGGAGGTCATGGAAAATGAAATGCCCAAGGACTGGGACTAAAATCAGGGAAGAAGAAAATGAGATGGGAACAAGCCACTGTTACAATGAAAAAGCCACCTGTAGACAACTGTTACTGTCACTACTATTATTATCCCTATGGGTAAGGCAGACAGGAGGTCAAACACACCAGCCTTTCAAATGGTCCTTGATTCGTATGAATGACTACAAAATTTTAGACTCCCTTGTGACCAGTCAGACCCCAGCCTTTAAGGCTGGGTTATGCAACATGACAAACATAGAATAGTGCGGGAGAGTTTTGAATTTAACTGGGTTTTATATGTGTCCGGCCTCAAATCCTGGAAAGAGCTACTATAATTACCCAGGGGAGTATTACTGTGGGTATTGGGGCTGTGAGACTATTGCTTCCGATTGGACTCCAGGGGGAGGTGCAGATCAATTTATTAGAGCAGGATTTGGTCCCACAGGGTGTGCACAGCATTGGTTAGGACCATCTGGACAAATTTCTTACTTAGGAACTTGTGAATATGTGTATATAAATGTTACAAATCCAGAGAGCCCTGACTGGGTATTAAGAAAATATTGGGGAATTAGACATTGGGAACCTGGGCGTGATAGAGGGAACCTAATAGTGATAAAGAAAGAACCCGCCCCAGCTGATACCTATGGTATGGGACCGAATAGAGTTTTAGAGGAGGATGAAGAGCTAACACCGGTTACAAATTACCCTGAGGCTACAGGCTCCCCACTAACCATATCCAGTCAGCAGAAAGCACCCTTGCATACCTATAGTACTTTGTGGAAAATTATGCAAGCTAGCTTTGAGATATTAAATAGAACATATCCGAACCTTACCCGGGAATGCTGGCTATGTTATGATATCCGACCACCCTTTTACGAAGCAGTGGGGTCAAGTGCCAAAATCAAAAGGGCCAACGGAACTAACCCTCGAGAATGTAAATGGGTGGAAAGAAACATCACTGAGGAGGCCCCGGGAATCACCATGTCAAAAGTCACTGGAAAGGGGACTTGTGTAGGTAAAGTACCCCCTCCTAAAGAAACACTGTGCAACCGAACGGTTACGGCCAAGGATTCACAGTGGATGATTCCAGCCAAGAATGCTAAATGGGTATGCATGAAATCTGGAGTGACTCCTTGCATTTCGACAAGAGTCTTAAATGATACACATGACTTTTGTGTCCAAGTAATAATAGTTCCACGGGTAATTTATCATCCTAAGGAGTATGTAATTGAACACCAAAATACTGCTGAGCATCACCTAACCAAAAGGGAGCCTTTCACCGCCTTGACTTTAGCAGTCCTATTAACATTAGCCGGTACTGGGGCAGGAACTGGAGCTGCAGCCTTGATCACACAACCTGGTAAATTGAGTTCTTTAAGACATTCTGTTGATGAAGATCTCCGGAAAATTGATGAATCAATTACCGCACTAACTAAGTCAGTACGCTCATTATCAGAAGTAGTTTTACAAAACAGACGGGGCCTGGATTTATTATTTTGGCAACAGGGAGGACTTTGTGTAGCCTTAAAAGAAGAGTGTTGCACCTATATAGATCAAACGGGAATAGTCTTTGACACCCTAGGAGAACTAAGAAAACAACTAGAAAAAAGGGAAAGAGAAAGAGAATCCCATCAGAGTTGGTATGAGAGTTGGTTCAATCATTCCCCATGGTTGACTACCTTACTGTCCACCATAGCTGGACCAATATTTTTACTAGTTCTTGTATTAACTTTTGGTCCCTGTATTTTTAACAAACTTATTACAATAGTAAAAGCGCGACTGGAAGCTGCCCACTTGCTGCTGGTACAGGCAAAATATGAGGACTTAGAAAATAGAAAGGGAGAAACGGGAGATGGATTGGAATGGAGCAGACAAGAGCTTAAGCGATTTAATGCACAACATAAATTAACCTAAAGACAAAGGGGGGATATTGTTACTGATATGTTTGTTCATTAAATCCAGGATGTAGGTGACAAGTTGAGTGATAAAGGTAGTCTTGCATAATTTGCGGTTGTAAGTAATATTTTCCAGGAAGTCAACGATTCTGAGTCTTGAAACGCGGCAGGGGAAGAGCGAGACCCCAGCAACAGTGACGCACATGCGCAGAGTACTATTCAAGGAAGTCACGTACGCCGGAAACCGGACTGTATAAGAGGAAGAACTAAAACCCTGACTGGTGCGGCAGTGGCGGGACAATGGTCCCCCTGTCGCCCAGCGCTGCATTACCTTATTGTTACGCTTGCTGTAATTAATAAAATTCTTGATTGGGACAAGCAACGGTGTCAAACTATTCCATGCAAAATTTTCTCTATAACATTCTCTAGCTGACATTGCCACCCCTCAAGTCTCTTGATACGCATTTACATCACTCCGTAACCGTGTCCTCCTGACCCTTCCCAAACTCAGCCTGATCTCCGGGCCTACAGCCTCTCCCTGCAGATGAGGGACTGTGAGAAGGGCTGCAGACAGACCTTTGCATGACCCCAGCTATACAGCCCATGCTAATCCCAGCCCAAACCTGTCCTGCTGTTGGGATACCCCACTTACAGTTACAGTAACCCCTGTGGTGGTTTCACTTCACTTCATCTGTGAGTTGCAGTCTCCCACCCTTCACTCCTTTGGTAAGAAATGCATTAGTGTCTTAAAATAAATGTTTCATTTTATGTATAAATTAAGTATAGAAAGCATTCAGAGGGAATACATTTAATCCAAAATCACACCTTAAAACTGTAGCTCTCAATGTTCGCTCTCAGTTTACACAACTATTACACAGAAAAGTTTCCTTCAGTTTTTCCCCAAATTTCAAGTGTGATATAGAGCGCTTTGTCAAATCTTCCTGCTTTCCAGCCTTTGGCACCCTGAGGCATGGGATGACAGAAGGAGAGAGGGTGACGCTGCCCAGAGATGGGCTGACAGGACCACCTCCTCGGCACGGCCTCCCAAGAAGGGAATGCTCCCAACACTATCACTTCTTTGTCATCACATGTCCAAATGCCCTGTGCCCTGCACCTCCATGATCCTTGCTGGGATCAGCCCAGTGCCAACTCACACACTTGGACACATTCATTGCAGAGCTTGAATTCCAGGAGTTTGGCATCGAGGAGTCCAGGGTATGTGCAAGGTCCGTGTATGGACCCAGGAGACGAGTGGGCTGGCATGGCTGAGGTAAAACCACAACTTTTTTTATTCTAGATGCTGTAAAACAAAATCATCTCTCCTCCTCTTCTTCCTCCGCCTCCAATCCCGTAGTTATTTCAGCTGGAGTGCAAGGGTGCATTTTAAGCCTGACTAATGGCAATTTATCTTCCTCCCACGAGGAATATTAGAGCCTGTTGATATGGAAGGATCTGCTGACCAGGCATTATGAGCATCAGGGGTTTGAGTCAGAGCATGGGGAGACTCTGGAACTGGGCTGCATGCCCAGGTGCTGAAGATGGGTGGAAAGACCAGAAAAAAAGGGAAGAGGACAGAAAAGTGTCAATGAGCAGGCTGTGCAGAGCCAGAGGAGGCATTTGCTGAGAGCACCTCTGAGTATCTACTGCGATTCTCGGGTATTTCTGTGTACTGAAATCCTTCCCACCTTATACACATGGAATAATCTTCAAGCATCATCCAGTCTGAGTTTGACATAGTCACTGAGTCACAGAATTTACCAGGGAGCCCTTACAGTCTTGATGGGAAAAGCAGGCACTTACAAGCACTGCAATATCATTTTAAATTTTTGTTATATGCTTCTAATTTCACTGTGCTCAGGTCGAATTAGCCTGAGGTCTGGTTCTCAAAACTATTAACTCTCACTGATTAGATATTGATATGGGCTATTCTTTTCTGAAACACCACCAGTTTTGCATGCCTTTGCATACCTAACTTGAGACATCTGGAAGCCCGATTTTTTCAAGGCTCTTGGAAAAGCCACAGTTTTTTCAGTGTTTTGACATTGATTCTGTGACTTTGAAAAGCTTCTGTCTTGAATTTCAAGTACGTAGTCATTGGTCATTTTGGAAAATCTTGTCTTAAATACTTACGGAAGGGGAACAGTGTCATGATAACGACCCATCAGAGGCAGGCTCATAAAACCGTAGTAAAGCACTTTGACAAAGAGGTTGATTTCCCTGACCGTGCTCCACCCAGTAACTGTGGCCTAATGTCCTTCCTAACTGAGGGGCAGGACACACAGTCTTTCCTAGTGTGTCTTTGAAACATCATGTCGGGAAGTGACCAGGGACATTCTCTTGTTTGCAGCGTAAGCTCTCTGAGATGGGACATGCCTCTTACTTCATGTCTATACAAGTGCCAGGTGCACTGCTAGAAAAAATAATCTGCGTACGGGAGAAGTGCCAGCAAGACTGGCAGCATTCAGGGGGGTGAGGCGCGGGGACGTTCTGCTGCCTCTCCTGAGGAAATGGAGTGAGGTTTCATTCCAAATGAAACGTGAGGTGATTGGCTTTGCAAACTTCATGGGTCACATCTTCTGTCTCGTGAAGTGGTGGGGGTCTCTATGGTGTTATGGCTAGTTTGGCCAAGGAGCAGCTCATGATCACCAAACTCAGAACTTGCTTAGCTCAGCTCACTCTCTCTGAAGCAAGTCAAAAAATAGCAGAAAACAGCAAATCATTCCCCTCCTTCTAAACCTGCTGGGTGGAGTACTTCACTCAGAATTCATTCCAATTTCTATTTACACACACAAGAATGTTTCCTTACTCTGGCTCACAGAATTGGTCCTCTCCAGTTCAAATTACAGCACACTTGAAGCTCTTGTTAGATCGTATCATCCATAGCACCTTGTGAGAACTTAACAGCATCCTAAACACATTCAGAATTGGAAAAAAACTAAGGAACAGGTTTCTCTACAACGATTTTCAGCTTGTATCCATAGGAATAGAGGTTGGATTGGGGAAAATGCGCTCTGTTATTTCAAATAATGAAAATGCAGTGATTACTGTAAAGTATGTGCTTTAAGTGGTCTGACACTCATTTCCATAGAAACAGAGAGAGGATAACAGCCCACTTGTTTGAACTGTCCTGTGGATTCTGTCTGTGTCAGAATGCAGGAATATAAAGCTTTTAAAAATGTGGGAAAGGCCTGGAGTTTTGCTCTTAATTTTTGTTTTGTTTTGTTTTGTTTTAATCCTCAAAAGCCAAAAAGAACATTAGGGAACTTCTTGGAAATTTTATTCTGGGAGAATAGAATGAAAATGACAAATATCAGCTCTTAAAAAATTACAGGGGAGAAAGCAGGAAGAAAAAGCAGTAGGATGGGGAGAAGTGTACACACACACAGAAGAGTGAGTGTGTGTGTGTGTGTGTGTGTGTGTGTGTGTGTGTGTGTGTGAAAAAGTATTTCTGAGATATTTTTCTGACAACTCTTGTTATTCTACATTAGATCTAGTGATTTTTTTTTCACTAATAGAAGATTTTAGGCCATCTAACTGAAGTATTTTATTTCAAATTACTATTTTCACATTCACTTTCTTTATTTCACATTGTTTACTTCTTAACTGACACACTAATTTTATCGGAATTTCCATACACTAAGCAATGATATGAGTTTTGAATTGGCAGTTTGGCTGAAATTCAGGGGAAAATGAATAACAAGGAGAAAAAGAAGTTAAGTGCTCAAATTTTGGCTTTGCTTTTTTAAAGCTTCCATGTAACAACACAATTCCTGCATTTCTGGCACAGTAAAATAATTCCTCCCCAAGTTCAAAAGAGAGAAACTCTCTGAAGCAGATGTGATATTTCTCTTGGATTCTATCTTCTGGACTTTCAAGTGATTTTTTTTCTTTGGGGAAAAAATGAATCCAATTCCTTTTGCTCGTGAGGGAAGGACAAGGCTGAGATACTGTAATTCTACATGCTGAACATGTCTGGATTAGTTATATTGTCTTCCAGCAACTGAATGTTGCCAGCTTGTAGAAGCAGCTTTCAAGGCTGTAGCAAAGAGGTGCATTCTGCACATCATGATAAACACTCCCTTCCTGCCTTTGTGTTTTACACTACTGTCTCCAAGTTTTCTATTCACACACTACCCATCACAGGGGATAGCAGAGATTCGCAAAAATACTTTCTATATTTTAGGGTACTTGGTTTTTAGGTTAATGTTGAATAGCAAAGTAGCCCCCATTCAGCGGGAAAAGAAAAAAAAGTGTATATATATATCTCAGTGCCATTCCACTGAAAGCATGTCTTCAGTTCCTGTCAGCCACAGTGTCCGTGAGTTTTCCTTCTCCACAGGAAGGCTTCCCTGGAAGATGTGTACAAGCCGGAGCACCCAGCTGCCTCTTGCGCTGTCGTTCAGCCCTCCCCGCTTCACCTCTCTGGAGGTTACCTACATTTCAAACCTCTCCCAGTTCAGTCATTCCACTTGGAAACTGCCTTGGCCTTTGGGTTATACTTGCACAGTGCCAAAAGCATACCACGCTCATTCCTGCACTTTGGGATGGTCTTTTGCCTACAGCATCACCAGGCTAGAAGAAGTTACGTTATCTCACTGGGAAGATTCACAAATACTCATCAGGCAACAGCCCTGGCAGACCTTCTGATTCAAAGCCTTTCAAGCACAAGTACGGGATACTTCCCAGTTATTTTTGATGCTGTCTACATTCTTCTGCATTGGTTGAGCTTCAATGACCTCCCACAAAATTTGTTTGAATTTTAAAACCCCGCTGTGTTAAGAGATTCTTCCCCTACAAAACTGGGGGACAGACAGTACAAAAGGTTTGACTGTAGCCATTTGCATTAAGTGTCCTTTGCAGGCTTTGACTATTTCCACCCACCCCGGAAAGAGCCTGGGAGACGGGCATTAACGGCCAATCATTAGGCCAATGGCTTTTTGAGATAACAATCAGGCTTGCCTAGTATCAATGAGACCTGTTAAAATTCAGTCTTTGCCTTGCAGAGTCACTTTGTGTTGACATGTGGGATGCTGAGATGCGATACAGCGCATCCTCTTCCCCTAGGCAAGTTTAATCTCATCTTCTCATAATCTCAAAATTCTGCTTGTCCCTGCCATGGCATCCCGGTTATCAAACCAGCTGTGCTAATTAAATGTGTCTTCCTCTCTGTCTTGTGTATTGCCACATCCCAGCATTCATTTCTGCCTTTGGCAGGACTGACCTGAGACAGCAAGTGCAGGAAGTGTCCAACTGAATGATCACCCTGAAGGCAAGGTCAAGGGGAAAAAGAAGGAGAGGAGGGGGAGACTACCACAAGTCTCCTTCCAGCTCCCCAGGTGGAAGGCAGAGGGTAACTGACTGAGTTCAAAGGCAAACACTGTCCTTATCTGAGGCAAGGGTTTCACCTGCAGACCTACTGTTTTCTCTGCCCATCTGTGTTTGCAGTTGCAGATGTTTCAGAGTGATTTTATACTGTTATTTGGGAATCTTTGATCCCATTTGAGTTCAGTAACACTTGATGGAATGTCCCTGACCTCAGACAGGTTCATGTGAAACCTGTTTTGCTCTTATCTGCCCAAGACTAAGGAGGAATAGTCTGATATATGTGATACCCAGTTGTTTTTCTGGGTGTGAAGAGGGACAAGGTGAGGAACAAAAGTGGATTCAGATTCAAACGTGAAGACCAAGTTGGTCAAAGTTCAGTGTAACCTCTGAAAAGAGGTGCCAGACTTTGGAAATTCAAATCTGGATGCATTCCAACTTCAGTTGGAGCAGGAGGAAAGGAATAGTTTTAACACAATTAGTTTGGTTCCATCGTCTTTCACCTACTCACTCATAGGGTTTTGTTTTTGTTTTTTTTTTCAGGAGAAAGATCAGTGTGAACATGCATAGCATAATGTAAACAGTTGGATATTCATGTTTACCCACTGTATACCGCAGCACAGCCCCAGGAAGAAAAGATGCTTTCATTCCCCATTTTCAGAGTTGGTTCTAAGCTCTCTTTCCTGAGGACAGCTCTTACAGGAACTGGGAAATGAGTGTCCTGATTTACCCCCTTGAGTCCCTCATACCTTAAAAGAAGCACCAAATTACATTTGAAGGTAGTTTAGCAGGTAGTAATGACAATTTGTTTGAACTTCACACCGGTTCACTTTTCTGTATCACAAAAGATTACAGGGAACAACTTGAACTCTCTCAAAGTAACTTCAAGATGTTTCCCCACTTTGCAGTGAAGGTTTTAAGCCAAGCCTACACACTTCAAACTCAAGACCCGCTGGAGTTGGAACACTGCGGGGATGAGGTAAGGTGGTGTCACCGGTGTGAGGAAAGAGAGAAGGTCCTTTTGCAGCCTGGAGGAGTCAGTGCTGTTTGCCCACTGAAATCCCTCATCCAGAGATCCTGTCAGGCGTAGGTCCTAGCTGGGTCCCCTCAGAGACCCGTGAGCCGAGGTGTAAGGGCTGCAGCGGCAGACTTGGCAGGGTCTGGCATGAGGGCCGAGGGCATCTGGAGCAGGCAAGGCAGGGAAGTTGGGCTGCGGGGAACAGGGAGTGATGGGGAGCACCTCGCACCTGTCTCGGGAAAAACACAAGCGGGGAAACGCGGTCACGAGTCGCAGTGTGTGTAAGTCTGTGAAAGTCCTCCAACCATTGCCAAGCAAGAATGATGGGGGAGACGGTGAGATCGAGCCTCTAGAGCAGAGGGAGGCGCAAACTTCTCGGAGAGGGGTGGGGAGAGCCGGAGAGGGCAGGCGAGGTGCAGCCAGGTCTGAGTCAGCCCGGCCGCACGATGTGAGCGGAGGGCAGTGCCCGGCACGGCACCGCCAGAAACCCGTGTCCCTTCACGTCTCTTCCCCACCGCCCCCGCGTCGCGGGCGCCCACGCCCGCTGGACCTGCTCCTGCCACGGCCGCTGGCAGGGCTGCTCCGCCCTCGCCCTCCTTCTGCCCCTTCTCCTCCTCCGCCCGCACGGGGCAAGGGCAACCCCGAGGGTGCCCGGAGGCCCAGGGGAGATGCATCGCCAGCCGGGATCGGCAGCACCGTGTGAAGCGGCGGGGCTGCCCCCCGCCCCGAGCCGCCCTCTCCCGCACCATGAGGGACGGGGATGCGGGGCAGCGCCCACGCCGCGCACAGGCAGAGCCCGGGCGGCTCCTTCGCCTCCTGTCCTGCGCGGTCCTTGTGTGCGGGGTGGAGGTCGCGGCTCTTGCCTTCTCAGGTATGGGGCGGGCACCGAGTGACGGGCTCCCGGGTGCGGGGGGCTGCGGGGCTCTGAAGGGATGGACAGAGGTGGACACGGCACGGGCAGGGTCTGGCGGGGGCTGTCAGCCCCCCGCAATGGCCCGGGGGGACCCGCCACATCCAGGGCAGGGGCCGCGGGCTCCCGGCCGGAGCGCTCCGTGTTCCGTCCCCCCTCTGCGGGGCCGTGTCCTGGGCCTGCACCCCGGGGAGCGCGGCTCCAATGCGCCGCAAAGGCAGGAAGGAGGAGAGGGTTAAGGGCTTCCAGAGGGGCCGGGTGGGAAGGGACACGAGGAGCTGAGCGGTCGCTATGCGGTGGGAACGCTGGGCGTGGATCGGCCAGGCCCTGACCAAAAGTGCGTGGAAGTCTCTTGAAAGGTTCCCACTTTCTCCTGGAGACTTGGAGTCGGGCCCTGGGGAGCGGACAAGTGCTGCACTTCTCTCTGCTGGGAGGGAAGCCTCGTAGCACTGGGATGAGGGGAGTCCCTGCCCAGGGAGCTGGGGCACCAGCTCTCGCCCAGAAATCACAGACGTGATCCCTAGGAAGGTGCTGCATCACTGCAAAGTGAAGTGACTGCAGGAACTGGGAAAGTATCCTTGTTTCCATCAGGATGAGGAAGAAATCTCTATTCTTTGTGAAAACTGCACTCTTGTACCTTTTCCAGTGCTCCAGGACATCCCACTGCTGTTAGAAAGTTATTTAGAAGAGCTGTTTCTATGTGTCACAGGGAGCACAGCATATTCCTGGCAGCTGGAAGCTTATGGAACTGCCTCTAGGGCAGAAAGCAAACCTTACCCGTATTGAACAGAGCAGAACTTCCCAAAAGTCAGTCGAGTGCACTGGAAGAAAGTTAATATATAATTAATAGCCAAAATGTGTTGTTATGCACTTTAAAATTGTTTGTGTTGATACAGTTCAAAATGCTGGTCATGGTTCTGTAGAAAATATTTCCTCAGTAAGAGAAAAATACAGTTTGTAATTTCTTAAATTGTGTCCAGCTCCAGAAGCATGAAAATTTCTAAACAAGCAGCCAAAAAATATAAAGACCAGAATTATGTGCTTGGATAAGCTACATTTCTCATCTTAAATTCCTTTCACATGTAAAAGGCTTTTAAATGCTTGCTGTACCATTCTTTGGGTTCTTTTACTTAACTGCTGGTTTGGGATGTTAGTTTTGGAATCACACGGTGGTTCTCCACAATAACATAAAACAAATGTTCAAATTGTCCCTTTCAACTAGCCACTGAGTTAAAAATTATCCCTTTATGTAGGAAAGTTCCTCTCATAAAAGCCCACAGCCTGGAGCTGCCACGCGTGTCCGTGACGGGCAGGGGGACAACTGCAGTACTGCTCTCTGCCCACGGGGTGGCAGCACTGCCGCACGGCGGCGCGGAGCGGAGGCAAAAAAGAACGTGGCCAGAAATGCCCTTCCAAACAGCCTCTGGAATAAATGGCCCAAAAGACCCCCGAGCACAACTGCAACAACCCCGCCATCAAACAAACTGAAACCAAAATAGCCTTCAGTTTAGCCTATATTTCAAAAATCCCCCCCAAAATCTTCCAAAAATCTTGAAAACATACCCCTAAAATCGCCCCCAAATCCCCCAAATCTTCCCCAAAAATCATGCAGAAATTCCAAAAAAATCCGCCAAAATGTCCCCCAAAATCCCCTGAAAATCCCTCAAAATCCCCCCAAAAATCTCCCCAAAATCCCCCCCAAAATCTCCCCAAATACCCTCCAAGAATCCTCCAATAATCCCCTTAAAGTGCCCCAACCTCCCCCAACAATCCCCAAAAAATCCCTCCAAAAATCCCCCTAAAATTCTCCAAAAATTCACCAAAAATCCATTAAAAAATCTCCCAGAAATCCACAAAAAATCCCCAAAAATCCCCCCAAAATCATCCCAAATCCCCCTTAAATCGCCCCAAAAATCTCCTAAATATCATCCAAAAATTGCCCCAGAAATCCCCCCCAAAATCCCCCCAAAATCACGCCAAAAATGCCTCAAATCCACCCAAAAATCCTGCTAAAATCCCCTGAAAAATCTTTCCAAAAATCCTTCCAAACATTCCCCAAATCCCCCCAAATCCCCCCAAAATTCTCAAAAAATCCCTCCAAAATGCCCCAAAATCCTCCCAAAAATCCCCCCAAAATCCACAAAAAATCCCAAAAAATGTTTCCAAAATTCCCAAAATTTCCCCCCAAAATCCCACCAAAATCCCCCCAAAAATCCTCCTAAAAATTCCATCAAAATCGTCCCAAAATTCCCCCCAGAAATTCCACCAAAATCGCCCCAGAAATCCCCCCCAAATCCCCCTGAAATCCCACAAAAATTCTCCCAAAATCCCACCAAAAATCCCCCAATATATCCTTACAAAATCCTCCCAAAATGCAAAAAAAAAAAAAAATCCCCAAAAATCCCCCCCAAAATCCCGAAAAATCTTCCAAAAAATCTCCAAAAAAATTCCCCAAAATCCCCTTAAAATCCCCAAAAATCCCCCGAAATCCCCCCCAAAATCCCCCCAAAATTCCCACAAAATGCCCCCCAAAATCCTTCCAAATTCCTCCCCCAATCCACAAAAAATCCACGAAAAATACCTCCACAATCCCCTAAAAATGCCCTCATAATCCCCCAAAAATCCCCCCCAAAATCTCAAAAAAATCCCCCCAAATATAGTCCCAAAAATTTCCCAAAACTCCCCCAAATTTCCCAAAAATCCCCCCCAAAAACTCTGAAAAATCCCTCAAAAAATCCCCAAAAAATCAACCGAAAAATACCCCCAAAATTCCCACAAAATCCCCCCAAAAATCCTCCCAAAAATTCCACAAAATCCCCAAAAAATCCTCCCAAAATCCACAAAAAGTCCTCCCAAAAATCCCTCCACACTCCCCCCAAAAATTCCCCCCCAAATCCCCTCAAAAATCCTCTGAAAAATTCTCTCCACATCCTACCAAAATCCATAAAAAATCTCTCAAAATTTCCCCCAAATCCCCCCCAAAATCCCCCTAAATTCCTCCCCAAAATACACAAAAAAGTCTCCCCAAAATCCCATCAAAAATCCTACTAAATATTCCCCCAAAATCCCATAAAATTCCCCCAAAAATCCCCCGAAAAATCCCCCAAGTCCCCGAAAACACCCCAAAATCCCCCCAAAAATCCCATCAAAATGCCACAAAAAAATCCAGCCAAAAATCTTCCCAAATCTCCACAAAAGTCCAATAAAAATCCTCCCAAAATCCAAAAAAAATCCCTCCCGAATCCCCCCAAAATTTCCCTACAAATCCCCCCCAAATCCCCCCAGAAATCCCCCCAATCACCCCAAAAATCACATAAAAATCCCCCCCAAATACCCCCGAAAATCACACCAAAAAGCCCCCCCAAAATTTCCTAAAATCCTCCCAAGACACCTCCAAAAATTCCCCAAAAATCCCCCCAAAAATCCCCGCCAAAATCCCCCCGAAAATCCCCCCTAAATTCCACCCCACAAACTCCCCAAAATCCGCAAAAAATCCTCCAAAACACCTCCAAAAATCCCCGCCCAAATCCCACCAAAAATTCCCCCCAAATCTCCCCAAATCTACAAAAAATCCTTCCAAAATCCCCCCGAAAATCCCCCAAAAATCTCCAAAAAGCCTCCCCCCCCAAATTTCCCCAAATCCCCCCAAAAATCCCTAAAAAAATCCCACCAAAATCCTCCAAAAAATCCCACCAAAATCCTCCTAAAATCCACAAAAAATCCCTCCTGAATCCCCCTAAAAATCCCGCCAACTGTAAGTTACTGTACAAAAAGATCTGCATCTCCTGGAGTTTTGTATTTGAGGTGCTTTGAGGTTTATTTACACACCTCCCCCTTTGTTTCCTGGACAGGTTTTACGTGACAGTGGAGTGTTTGAGTACACATGGAAGGGAACTTTCAGTTTGGCTGGAACATTTGGATAATGCAACAGAAGACCAGAAGGAAGCAGTGATTCAGTTTTTGGAAAGGGTAACAGTGTTCAAATTAGCTGGATAAACAATGCAAAGAATAATGTTGGTGGGAACTAGAGATTTTGTTCTGTTGTTGAGAAACCTGTCAAAGACCAGTGAATGGATTCTCAGAAAAGCATTGTTTGGGGTTCTTTATACAGAGGTGGCATCATTCTTGACTCGAATGGGAGGACAGGAAAATTATTTGCAGGAAAATGCAATCCAAAAGGATCAGTTATTATTACAGCATTGTTGGTATAAGTGTAGAGAGCCGTATGTGTGGTATCTTTGATCTCCTCTTTAGGTGCCAAAATTATCAGACCTCAGTGAATTGTGATCTTTTACGAGGAAAGCTGACACTTGCTGTTACTCTTCAGGATGTTGAATGCCCAGTGCTTCATTTCCAGTGCGGTCTCCCCAGGGACTCAGTCTGTGGTAGCAATCTAGATGCCAAATTGCAGTGGACCTTTCTTTTTTCCGCTCCCATGCAGAGCAGGAACCGTAGACAGAATGCTGCAGAAGTGATATGGAAGTTGTCCTTCTGAAACCTGCCCATCTTCCAACACCTTTTTGCACACGGTCTTTCTTAGCAGCATATGCTTCCCCTGCGCTTGACAGCCAGCGCACTTACCTTCCTCTCCACCTTTGCTGGCAGATCCTGCTGAAGCTGGTGCCAGAGCCCTGCCCCTGCACAGACAAGGCAGCAGACCTGGTTCAGGAAGCCAGCATGCTCCAGGTCGCCGTGTTTAATTAAACAGGACTCTGATAAACTCAGCATCCCCGTCTCTCACATTGCTGGTATGTGGTGACGCCTCAAACACAATTCCACGACTCGGGGCTACATTTTCTATCCCCAGTAAGCAAACTAGGGATGGATAACTATAGAGATCCTGTTAAGTAAGGACCTCCAGGACTCAGCCCTCCATGTGAACTTGGTATCAGAAGTAGAAGTTTGAGTTGCAGTTACCACTTTAACCCCCAAAAGCAATTTCTGATGTGGCGGTGCCACTTTAACGGTATTTGAAGTCTCTATTCATGCTCTTGCAGCAGCATTTTTGAACTAAAATGGAAATTTAGTCCTTCTGCCTGGGGCTGTTCATAGAATCATGGAATCCCAGAATGGTTTGGGTGGGGAGGCACCTTAAAGCTTGTCAGTTCCACCCCCTGCTATGGGCAGGGAGACCTTTCGGTAGCCCAGGGTGCTCCAAGCCCCATCCAGCCTGGCTTTGGGCACTGCCGTGGATCCGGGGGCAGCGACAGCTTCTCTGGGCAGCCTGTGCTGGACAGCAGCATTGACAGGCAGAGTGAAGTTCAGCTGTGATTTTTGTGTTGCACTTAACAATGTATTGCGTGACAAATGGGGCTTTCATCCTTTCTTTGACTTTTTTTTTTTTTTTTTTTTGGAAGAATTGAATTTAAAAAAAATGCCTTGTATTCCTGGAGTGTTGCATTCTGCCTCTGTTGTTTTCCCAGTTAGTCTGGATCCTCTGCTTAGATTTTTTTCTTCACTTATTAGATGTCCTGATTATATGGTGGATGTCCTGATCGAGGGCAGTGATGGCTTAGATGAAGAAATCGGGTTCTCTTTAAATGAAGATGTGATTGTCCAAACATTTCCTTTCAGTGCTGTTGTCCCTGCGGTGTTAGAAGCCAAGAATATGCTGTTGCTTCAGTCTGAAACTGGAACAGGTTTTTTGGTTTAATGGGTCATTTCTACCAGTGGAGTGAGAAGTGGCATCATTTTTACCCATTTTTAATAATTTTTTTACCATTTATCGTTTTTTAGCTTAAGACATGACGTTATCTTCCCTGCAAGCAAAAGGAGATTCAAATCCATGGTGTTTCTTGCTCAAGAGAGGCATTGAAGCTCTGTAGGTGCTTCTGCCATTTTTCCCTGACCTGAAGAGAAGAGACACTGTCCCTGCATGGACAGTCTGGATCTGGAGGTAGTTGGCTTCAGTATCACAGTGTTTTAAAGGACTGAGTGTGGAAACCAGGAGAGGAAAGCGGTTTCCATGGCTGTAGGCAGCTCTTCCGAGATCAGGGAGAGAGGACTGCGCTGTTAAACAGGAAATGGATGCATTTTCCAAAGAAAACTATTTCAGAAATGAAGCTCTGGTGGCAAAGTTCTGCCACCTCCTTGAAGAAAGCGCTGGAGTCACAGGGGCATCAGGTGGGCTTGGAGCAGGACTTGCCAACTCCACAGCACCTCACTGCATTCTCAGTGTGTATTTGGCGATCAAGTAGCACCAGGGGTGGACTGAAAGGGGGGTGCACATTGGCAGGCACTCTGTCAGGAAAGTGTAGCAGTGAACAGGAGACCCGGTGATCCATTGCAGGGCGTAACTATGGAGGAACTAATGGGGCTTGGTAATTTTTTGAGAACAGAAGCACAGGCAACTCTTGGTCCTTTTAAGTGTTGTGAAGTGATGCGCCTGGTGTGGCAGGCATTAGACAGAATTAAAGAGCCAGGTGGGATCTCTGCATATATGGGAATAAAGCAAGGAAGGGATGAGGCTTTTGGACCATTTATAGATAAAGTAACTAATGCAATTAACCAAGCAGGAGTTCCTGAGTTTATGAAAGGTACACTATTAAAACAGTGTGCGCTGCAAAATAGCAATCAGGCTACAAAGAATGTACTAAATACTCTAGGGGCCAGTTGGTCTTTAGAGGAAGCTCTGGAGCGAATGTCCAACATGCCCACGGGGAGTCAGGCTTTGGTAGTTGATGCTTTGAGGGAAATTGGAATAGGGTTGAAAAAACAAGCAGAGGCTACAACACAGCAGGTACTTGCCACTCTTGCACCTTTACAAGCAACGGTAACCAGCACGCCGCGTCCAACCACTAGTGGCGGGATGCGTTGCTATCGATGTGGAGGAGTGTCTTGGTTTAGGAAGACAGGTATCTGCTAGGTAAAATTACAATCAGAGGCTCTTTGGCAAAGATTTGGGAAATAGGAATAGCAGTTCTTTACTAGTATGTAATACAAAGCAAACAAATACAAAAAAAACTCCCCCCCCACCAAACAACTACAGCATTAATGACAAACGACAACAGTACCAAGAACCTTGAGGGCTTTGTTTCACAAAACCCAGGGCAGTTTGGTTTCGGTGTCCCTGCAGGATCCTCAGCACCAAGCTGGAACAGTGGAAAAGTCCCGGGCTGGTGGCCGGGATGGCAGGGTGTCCCGGCAGGCAGGGGCAGGATGTCCCGGCAGCGCAGGGAGTGCAGGGTCACGCTGCAGCAAGAGGAGCTGCGCTGAAGGAGCCGAAGGCGAGGCAGAAAAGCGGTCCAGCTTGTGCTCGGCGTGCTTTGCGGCGGCTGAGATCCTCGAGGAGCGGCAGACACGCGTCTCCCGAACGCCGGAAGAAGAAAAGCACGCAGCTGTCTCAAGCCCTGTCCTCTACCTGCGTCATCTCCCCCCTCCACCTTTTGTCCACCTCTTTGTTTCAGCCAAGCACTCTCAAGTATCCAACACCCGGTCCCCTTGGCAACCCGTGGGGAAAAAATTCCCCAGAGAAAGAAGGAACAAACCCAACCCCCAACACCTGTGCAGCCCAGGCTGTGCTACGGTGTCCGTGCCCTGCGCCTCTGTCCCTGCAGGCTGTCGTCATCCCCCGGCTGCCCCACCTGGCTGGGCCCTTCCTTTGCTGACAGCTCTGCGTCCTGCCTGCCTCTGCCTGGCCACACAGAGCCTTGGGCTGCTCTAGACTCTTTCTGGGGGATGTTTTGCACCACAGCCCTGCCCTGGGACGGAAATTCCTCTCTCCCTGTGTCCAGTTTGGAACTCCCCAGGAGATCTGTTTGGCATTATTTCATCCTCAGGCAGTTTCACACAATGAAGAAGAGCTCCACCATCTCTGAAACACCCCTTCAGGCCCTCTCAGGCTACTCACACCACTGAGCCCAGGGCCCTTAGTCTCACGGGCTTTGTGCTTGTGGCCTCCAGATCATATCTTGGGAGATTTTTGTGTCTTTTCAAGGTCTTTTCAGATTAAAACATCGTGGTCATAATCCCAGAAAAATTGGCATGTTTTTACAAGCCTGTATTGGCAGTGGAAAGGGAAAAGCCTTTAAAATTGTCAAGCATAAATTCAGATTTGATATAAGAATGAAATATTTTGTGTTTATGCTGACAGGATAGGAACAGGTTGTCCACAAAAGTGAGTGCCCCATCCCAAAACCTGTTCAAGATCTGGAGCTTTGACCATCTGTTGCAGTGGTAGTTGTGCCTTCTCACAGCAAGGGGGCTGCAGTACATGATATTTTAGGGCCATTCCAATTTTAAAAAAACCAGAAGATAAAAATTTAATTTTAGGGAAGTTCTGACACTTCCTCATGAAAGCCTCACCAAGGGGGTCAATGGCAGAGCTTTCCAGCATGATGTCATCTGAGCATGGGAGGTTCTGCGTTGGGGTCTGAGATTTACGATGGAAATCCACAAAGGGCATTTGGGCAATGTGCAAGATTTCCCATGGGGTATCTAAGAAAGGCCCCCAGGAAGGGAAAGGATGGGGGATCAAGGTGGTTTGCTCAGAGGTGATGGTCAGTGCCCATCCCTGGCCATGCCCTACAGCTGATCCCCACAGTCTGTGACATTTTCCTAAACCCCCTGCTGCCAAGAGCTCTCTGGGACAAGGGAGCTCTCTCTGCTCGTGGTACTGAGGGATGTCCAAGTGCCAGATACTGGCGTGGGGACCACAAACCATCAGGTCCTGTGTCCTTTGGGGCCCAGGCACTGTTGAGACTGGTGTGTGTGCACACAGCACTGGTGTGTGTGGGGCTGGGTGTGACCACCAGGGAACATCAAACCAGAGCAACCAGAGAGCAGCAGAGGCCTGGGAGCCACTGAGTGAGATCAGCTCCTGCAGGGATCCACATGGTCTGGGTGTCTGTGCAGCTCTGCATCTCATCCTGCCATGGCAGAGCACACAGACAACCCCTACCTGTGTCCCTTTCTCCACTGACTGTGCTTTGGCCTGGCCTGGAAACCTCCCGAGGTCCCTCCCAGGGGGAGTCCCTGTGCATTTCCCTCCCCCATGGCTCTGCCCTTCCTGATCCTGTGGTGTTTTAACAGTGGAACATGGTGCCCAAGACGGAGGATGGAAACAAGCTGTCTGTAGCCCTTGTAAATCTCTTCTTTCCCTTTGCTCACAGCTGATGACTCTTGGTTGACAGCGACAAGCTGCAGTCTCTGACTGCTTTGTTCTGTTTGACTCGAGGGGGAAGTGTTGACATCTGGCCAGGCAGCCTGCAAAGGCCTCCTGCAAATGACTGAGGAGGAGGAGCCCCAGGATCGGTGTGAGCCACAGAAACTGTCTCCACCAGAAGTGCTGCCGGTTGAGCATGACCTGAAAGTGGTGGAGGACAAGAGCACTCCGTGGGAGGAGGTAGAACATTTGAACAGGGAGCTGCAAGTGTGTCTGTAGCCCTTGGAGGGGGAAAAGAGGGAGTGGAATATGGTCCTTGGGAGGAGGTGGAATGGTCCTTGTGGCAGTCCTCCTTCAGAAGATCCCTGAAAATGGAAGATGAATCTGGCCATGAACTCCAGTAACACCAGCCTTTGGCTTTGAGCCATCCAGTCAAAGGGAAGTGGACGTGCAAAAAATCCATTTGAAGAGCCCTGCGTGTGGCAGGCTAACAGCATCTTCCTAAGGGCTGGCATTTGGAACGGCATCTCAGGGTCATCTCTGCCAGCCACCTTTCTGAACCAAACTCATTTCTTCTCCCAGATCTACACAGGCTCTTGCACCAAACCAGCTGCAGCAGGAGCATTGTGTCAAGGAGCCTTTGCTCCCCGAGCTGAGACGGTGATCCCGGGCAGTCGGTTCATCTCCTGCACTGACACAGCTGCTGCTCAGCAACTGCAGATCGAGGAGGACTCCCTGGAGCTGCTGAGTACGTCTTGTGTATTTGTTGTCTGGAGGATAGCGTATTGTGTGCACGTGGCAGCGTAGCTGGACCAAATGTTCCTCCTCAGTTTGATATCACAGGGACATTTAGGATTCCCCATAGGAACTTCTGGAGAAAATCAGTCTCTTCTGGCCATTTCTGCTTCAGAGCTGTCTGTCTGGTTGTTTTGTTGTTGTTACCCAGCTGACCACAAAGTTTTCAGAGCCCCAGCCATGGGGCTGCCTTTTGTGCCTCCTGGAAGCTGGGATCTCTGCTTGAAAGTCAGCATCTTGAATTTTGTTTTCCTCAGGGACAATTGTGAGCATGGAAAATCCCATGACAAAATCCATCAAAGTCAAAAATATCGGCAGCGGGTGAGTCCAACCACAAAACCATCGGCCAGGTGTTTTCCTGGTAGAATATCTATCAAGTCTGAAGTCAGGCAAGCTGCAAAAATGTTCAGACACTGAGGATAGATTGTCCCATCTCTCAGTACCAGTCAGAATTTGTAAGCATGGCCAGAAGGCATTGTCAAATTGTCAAATGGTCACACTGCCAAGGTCTTGCCTGGAGCAAGGAAAATGACCTGGTAGATCTCCTGGTCTCTCAAGCGTGGGACATCTCTGTGTTTATTTCCTCTGCATTTTTGTATAGCTATAATCAGCTGGCAACACAAATAGAGGAAGAAGAATCTTGCTTGCCTGAAAGAGAAACCTACCCCCTAGCACAGCTTTCTTTCCAAGAGTTTGCTGAAGGAAATATTCCATGGTCAGGATTAGAACTGCATAATTTAGAGACTGAAACCCGAGAAGAAAGAAGAAACTCTCCTTCTGAGTTGAGGCAGTAATCCTCAATGCTTCAAGCCCAGTGGCCATGCACTTGAGAGCAAAATGCCTCATCTGCCTTCTGACAGAGCCCTTCTGCATCCTGCAGGTTTTAGGCATTTCCAGCAGAGATCTCCAATCTGGACTGGCTTGCACTCCAAGATGTAAACGCTTTCTCCTTTCTTTGTGGCTCTTTTGTTTCTCGGACTTTTGGAGAGGTTTGTAAAGCACTCGACACTGCCACAGGAGGAGAGATAAATGCCAACAGCCCCCGCAGACTCTGCTGCTCTCAGGGGCTTTCCTCTCCGGTGTCAGCTGTGGCTGCAGCTTTGGGTAGAGCTGTGTTGAAAAGACACAAGAAGCACAGACTTGTGGCAGCCTGCAGATTGCATTTGGGACAGTCTTTGTCCTTCTCAGGTGCCAGAAGGAAGGCAAGGGGGGTAGTGGTTCCTTTCACAGAAGGACTCGCTCGCTTGCTGAATTGCTAAAACAAAGGTGGTGCCTCCTCGAGCATCTCCCTGCTCTTTAGGGCTACAGTTTGAGTCCTGAATTTTCATTTCTGCCTGCCAGAAAATACATCTGAATGATATTTGTGGGAGCTCAGTACCTCTGAACGACGGAACCAATAGGATTTCTGCAGAAGCCATTTCATATTTACATTACACTATGATTATAGATTGTAAGACCACTGTTCACACCTTCATGCCTTTCTTGATTGGTTCGTCTGCTTTGTTGGCTCAGCACACGTGCCTTAGGCAATTTGATTGGCTATAATTCTAAGCCTTCATGACCTCTAGCTCATTCTTCTTGTCCTGGTATTCAATTCCCCAGGCTCCTCTTCTTTTTAGACCAGTTTGTGTCTCTGTGGCCTTGATATATTCCCAAAGAGCTGCTACTTGTAACTAATATCTCTAGGTGGTAGTTGGGCTTGAGCAGTTTGTATTCCAAGTTATGCAGATACATTGCTGCAGATACATTGCTACAGTTAGTGGTAGCTCCTCAGCCACCTGCAGTGCTGATGGCTCTCTCTTCTGCTGGAGAAGAGGCCAAAGAGGAGCAAAATGGGCAAAGTTACCACAACCCGACAGCTGTGGTGACAGCAGAGTCAGATTTTCCTGAGATAGTAAATGCCAGTTCTGGAGGGTGCTGTCTTTAGTGCAAGGCAGAGGTGCAAGTTTCTGCCCAGCCAGCACTTGCTGCTGCTGGCTAAAGATCCTGAGTGCTGCAGTCCTGCCAGGACCTAGCATTTGCCCCAGCCAGTGCCAGCTGGGAAATGGGCTTTGATCTGCCATGTTGAGGCACCAAAGGGCTCGTGCTCCAGGTGAGCATCTGGCGCAGTGAAGCTCTATGTCTTGGCTTCTGCAGTGCTCTAGCCCAAGGGTGCATGGGCTCCTTCTGGATGTCACAAGGTTTTGTTTGTTTGTTTTCCCATTTGGGACCTGTGTTTGGCTTGTGGAAGTATTCTGCATTTTTCTCGAGTCCTTCTTCACTTCCACAGAGACATCAGGCTTTTGATAAGTCTCAGCTATTCCTTCTGTTCTCCATAACCAAAGCTGTGCCATACCACAGGTGGTGCCTTCAAAGTGACTCCAGTTCCAGCCTAGACCTCTCCTCTTCCAGACGACTCCTTCCCCAACACGCCCAGCAACACCAACCCCAGCTCAACACCCTGCCAAGACCCGCAGCTGTCCCCATCCCTCCGCAGAGCTTTCCCACCCCCTGCTTCCCTGCACGTGCCGTGGCATGGCACTCAGGAGGATGTGCTCCAAGGCCTTCCCTGGCAGCAAGCTCAGGCTGCCAGGCCTACGATTCCTGGATCATCCTTCCCACCCACCCTTCCCGTGCACGGCTGTTCCATTTGCACTCAGCTCGGACTTGTCCGCTTAAGCAGGACTGCTGGTAAAGGATGGAGAGCAACCTGGCATGCTCCTTCTCCAGCTCCCTCTTTACTCTAGGGGGAGGTAGAGCATGCCACAGGAAAGCAAGCAGTGCCAAAAGACTTGGGCCAGCATCAGGCACATTTAGGAACCAAACAAGGCCTTTGTTTGATGTAAGGAAGCACAGGCAATTGACAGAAGGAAAGAGTACTTAGCACAGATATCCAGAAGTACTAAGCACCAGTTAACATATGAAAAACCTGGAAGCCTAACTTGGCAAGAAAGTGACTTGACAAAAAGCTTTAGACATAGCCTTGGGGAAGACCTAAGGGCGGCTACAGAATCAGCCCTGTGCAGGGAAGGGGTGAGGAAGATGAGCTGCTTTGGTGCGCTGAGACTCCTCCTGGCCAGCAGGTGGACATTAGCTTCAAGTCTAGGATTCTGATGCAATGTGTTTCTTTCTAAGCCCCTGCCTATGGAATCACCTCAGCAGTCTAAAGACGGAAGGTATTTTTGACAGAATTCCTACAGAAACCCACTGCAATTTGGACGTGGCACAGAAGCCTTGTGGTGGGGTGCAGAGCCCTAACCTCCTGCCAATCAAAGAGCTTTTGGTGGACAATGCATTTGTCTGCTGATTTCTTTGAATTCTAGAGACCTCTCAGGACTGCTCTATCCTGAGGGAACGCCCTTGGCCTTGACCTGTAGGCACCCGTGCAAGCTTCAAATCAGCTCCCTCAGCTTCCAGGACCTCTCTTGGCCGGCATCCTGATGGGGATGCAGGACTGCTGCGAGGCACTGCTGGGACCCGGCAGGACAGGACCGGCTGTCTCGTGTCCACGTAGCAGCACCCCCTGACACAGCCGGGGTCATCCCGAAAGCAGACAACGCTCACGTGTCTGCGGAGAGGGGCAAGGAGCGCTGGGCTCCTCTCAGGGTGTCTCAGCTGGGCCTGCTCCACAACACACCCCCATTTGAAGGCCTGCTAATGCCCAGCTGCCAGAAATGCCTGCCTTGTTCCCTCCAAGATGCACAGGGAGAGCCAGTGAGCAGGGCGCCTTGGGAGGCAAACCTTCCAAGCCTTTTCTGAGGCCACGGACACCCCAAGATCAGCCAAGACTCTCCGTGCCGCCTGGCCCACACAGCCCAGCTCGGTGCTGGCCCTCTGGGCCGCAGCAGCTTCCAGCAAGCAAGAGGCAAATGCATATTGCCAAGAGTTGAAACACAGCAGACAGGTAAGATGTGAGAGGTGTGTGCGTGAAGGCCTTTGAATTCACAGCTCTCAAAGACAGCTTTGGGGCTGGCAGCTGGACAGAGATGCTCCTGCTCACACCTGTGTCCAAACGGGGGGGAACACACCCCGGTGCAGGTGCTGGCCTTGGTCTCCGCAGGTCCGGGTGGATTCCAAACCCGCTCTTCACAGCCTTCTCCTCTCCTTTGTCCATCTGCCAAGTGCAACGGGCCTCAAGGACTGAAAGGACCACACAGAGCCAAAGGGGGACAGCTGCTCCTACATCACTGGGAGCTCCTAGGAAAGTGCTTTCCTTCCGCAGCAAGCCCCCTTCCCCCAGAGGCGTTTCCCCAAATGTGTACCTTTCCTGGGGAACACCAACACACTCTTAAGAAACCCTGGCAAGGCTGAATTCCTTCTGGTGCTTTCTGGACAGGCGCTCCAGCTCTAGCTGGGATTTCCCCCAGTGTGATTCCAGGTGGAGGTTCGCACATGCAGCCCCAGGCCCTCTACAAACACAAGCTGCCCGCTGCCTCTTCACCTGCCTCGACGCCTGCCTGCGCTCACAGCAGCAAAACCAGGCTCTTCCCGGCCAGAGACCAGAGCCCTGTTCCCGCAGGACGCTCTTGCCAGCACCTTCCAGGACTCTCCGCTGTGCACGCAGCACTTTTCATGCCCGCTCTCCACAGCCTTTGGAACACAGAGCACAGCCTGGCTGGCGCTGCCATCAGCACACCCCAAACACAGGCAGAGGAAGGAGAAGCAGGGTCTGCTTTGTGGCCATGCCCAGGAGAGACTGGAAGGCTGCCCTCCCTCTGCTCTCACTTGCTTGGCTTTCTGACAGGCTCTGAGGCAGGGGCTGCGATTCCTCAGCTCTGGGGACCAGAACCGCAGCCCGGATCCCAGCACTGCCTGACGGCGCTCGGGCCATTGCCTCGGTCACGCGTCCGAGTCTCAGCCACCATGCTGCTGCTGCTTCACTTGCCCTTAGGCACACCCAAAGCTCCCTGTTAAGGCCTGATGGTCTCTGCTTCTGCCCTCTCCCTGACCCTGCGCAGGGATGGAGCACTGCTGTGCTTTCAGGAAGCTATTCCTGAAAGCTTCCAGCATTCCAAGCTCCTTTGCCCTCTTTAGATGCTTGCCATGGAATCCCTCACAGCTGGGTTCAGAGCATACTCAGGTTGGCTCTTCCAAAATCCAGGAGCTTCAGGCTGCTCAGTTGGACCTTAAACTGCACAGTGTTGTGGAACTGGACCTTCAGCACAGGCACCTTTCCAGCCTGACGCGGCCTCGCTCCTCTGTGTCTCTGCACAAAACACGGCGCGCAAGAGGACGGCAGCAGGGGCCTGTGTGTGCCAGGGCTCAGGTTTTTACGCCGCTTCAGGTCCACAGAGACGCAGGTAAAGTGAAGAAGCCAAAGTGTTTATTAATGAAAGGCGAAGCAAAGGGATGAGCTGGGAGGGAATAAGGGGGGATGGGCAGGGTCTGAGGGCTGGAGGGAGGGAGCTGTCAGCAGGGAGGGAGAAGGCAGGAGCTATGGGAGCTCCCCACAGGCTGAGCTGTGTCTGGCATCAGCCGTGCCTGGAGTGACACTGAGCGATGTTCTCTTCACTGTCTGCTGCTACTGTTCTTGGGACACTGGTTCTCCGAATCCAGCAGAAGACCTTTGTTCTGCAGATCTTTGTCCAAAAATTGCTTGGATTTCCAAGTTAGTGGAGGATGGGGCACCGTCTTTGCGGAGAGGAGGTGCGCTGGGTTGTCGGTTTGATGGTTCCAATACAATATATTTGGGACAGAGCCAATTAGAAATTATTTTAGCCAATTTATCATATGGCAATTTATTCATTACTTCTCGTGGAACTCCCCTTTTCAGTCCTAGCCACCACCGTTGCTGCCAGTTGGAAATTTGTTTTCCCTTTTCTGATTTTTCATTAGGAGAGGCAATGTGCCTGACTCCTCTGCGTTTTTCTTGTTTGTCCTCTGAGTACTTCACTGGTCCATATTTTCTACTGTAACTTATTAACTCCTCTGCTACCTCATTCCATGTCCAAAGTTTATGACTGCTGTTATATTGTGTGCTAGGAGTTGTAAAAGGCGAGGAGTCAGTGGAGTCAGTGGAACCAGTTTGATCTCTTGTATGGCCAAGAAATCTTTCAAGTCTATCTACCAGAGAGATAGATGCTCTTGTTTATTGAAGAAGAATTGCTGTTGGTTTTAGAGACTCTGGCAAACCTCGAATTAGGGGGGTCATGATCTCAGGTTTGACAGGCTGTTGCATTGGTGACTCATAGCCAGAGATCAATTTCCTTTCATGTATCATTTGCAAGCATGCAGCTTTGTGTATGTTTTCTAGGAGTTGGTCTGGAGTGCCGACTATTGCCAGAGGGTCGCCCCTCTCAAGTGGGTTTAACCCCCCTGCCCAGTAAGCTGCACGCTGTGTCAGGGACCATGGAGCACGTGTATTTCCTGTTGTTAAGAAAACTCCATGTCCCCAATAGCCACTTGCTTCTTGTTCACTTAATTGAATTTGGTCACCCCCAGTGAGTGAGACTCTAAAAACATACTCTGTCTCTGATTCACTTGGGAGGCGGGAGTATTCTTTCTTTAATTTAGCTAATTCAGTGGCCATGTATGGTATTTCTTTGGTGGTTATGTGGGGATCATGATTCTCTTCATTTATAGAATTATATTCTGTTTTGATGAGAGGTCTCAAGTTGGAGCAACAGTGTTCTCCACAATTTTACATGTGTTCTAATTCTTTCTGAGGGTAGATTTGTTTAATGTTGTATGTCTCCTTTCTTTCTATTTCTGTGGGTGAATCCGCAGATTTTAAGTTTTTACTTCACCCTTCTGCAAGGGAAGTCTGCAGCAAATAATTCTGATTTCTTTCCTGTTCTAATTGTGTTTGCAAAGCTTCTACCAAATTTAATAGGGATTCTATTACTGCTTTTTCTTCACTTACCCGTTTAAAACGGGGTGCTATGGCTGCCGAGAGACAGGCCCCCAAAACTGAGCAAAGAATGGTTTTATTTCTGCCCAGTTTATATCTAGCATCATGTTGTAAAGAATATATTCTATTTACTATGTTTTCAAAGTTAAACCAATTATTCTGTGCCCACCTTTCTCCATCTGGAGAAGGTCCAGTGCCATGTTTCGCTAACAAAGCATAAAATGCATTCTTATCTTTTTCACTCATTTTGTGAAGGGACTGAAACCACTCTCAGGGAGGTATTCTTAAAGTTACACCAAAAGCACAGCTAAAACTGTGTTTCCCTTTGCTTCCCTGGAATGGGCGAGGAGACCAAAACTGCCTGGGAGGTTCACCTTAGTTACAAATGGTTGTCTCCTCAACTACACCAAGCAGCCCAAAACACAAAAAAACCACAACTAACTACAGTCCCATCTTTTGCACAATGAGATCCTTTTGTGAAATCCTGATGACCGGGAGTGCTACACGCCTGGGTGTATACAGTTTGCGGGAATTTTCCCTCGCCCCCCTTGCTTTCTAACAGCGCTCACCGAAGTGGCGTGCTAGTTGCGGCTGAGACGAGGGTCCTTCTCCTTTTACAAACTGTATAAAACCCGCAACCCCTCTGTCCATCAAGATCCTGTCCGTGACGCCAATTTAATGTCACGATCCGCTCACACAAGCGGGGTTCGTGATGATTCGTTTTAGGGATCTCAGAGCACAAACGACACAGCGGGGGACAAACTCAGTTTATTCAATCACAAATGCACCTTTATTTAGTGCCAACAAATGCGATAGTGGGGAGAGAAAAGAGAATAGTAAGAAAGACAGAAAAAGAGGGGAAGGGGATTATAGCTACCAACATGGAGGGTCGAGTCCTCGAGGCTTTTGAAGATGCCTATAGACGCGAGTTTCTCCAGTGGGGTGATCACAAAAGTGAGCGGGGGTCTCCAGGGTTTTTATAGTCCTCTCCGAAGCGACAGGCAGTTGGCCAAACAGGTGGGGGAAATCATTGCAGTGTGTTCATTTAGAGAACCCAGAACAAGTCGGTCGTCAGCAGGTACAGCGTCAACCAGTACAAGTCAGCAGGTGCTGTGTCAGTAGGCACAGTCACTTCACCGTGACTTGCCCATTGTTTCTGCTCAGATTCTGATGTTCCGATATGGGTGCTGGGTTTTTCCATCGAATACACCTGCAGGAAGCACTTGGCCAACATCCCACCTCAGCCAGGCCAGAACTCCTGTATTGAGAGTTTAAAGTCCCTTTTAGGGGTTTCAGTCTCTGTCCTTGACGATGGTCGTGAGGCAGATGAGGGATCTTCAGATCGTCTCTTACACCCCTGCATTCAGGGTGTTCCCTCCCTCTATTTTTTGTATCCTAGAGGAACACAAGACCAGTAGAGGGATGTCCCAGCTGGCCACGAAGAGTCCTGGCACCTCCTACCACAGGGCACAAACACTGGGGGATGGGGGTTAGGTGGGAACATGGGGAACACACGCAATACTGGCGACACATGGGAGACATGAGGACATTGTGGCATATGTGGAGGGACAGATGGGACATGAGGGACCTTGTGGACATATGTACATGAGGGAGATGAGGGGACATGGGGACACAGGGTGGCAGTACTGTGTCTATGGGGAGGGGCGGTGTTGGAAATTATGTAACTTCTAAAATTTTTAACTACCTTTAGTCAGGGGTTTTGTTCATCTTTGCCCAGGGGAAAGGAACTTTCTTTTCAAAAGACTGTTTGCTGAGCAAGGCCTGATGAGCTTGATGTTTCAATGGACTGGTAGCTGCCAGAGGATGCTCAAGAGATAAATGACCATCAATGCCTGAACATCCTTCCTGGTGTGTCAGAGACACCTGGTCTGGGAAAAGATCGGTAAGAGAACAAAGAACAAGGACCTAATTAGCATTGGAGGCAGAGTGATCAATAACCAATAGGAAACCAAATACAAAGAACTGTGTAACTTGTGGCCAATGAAAATGGCACCAATGAATTTTTCTGGGTTTTGACTGTTTAAGTATGTGAAAAATCTAGTAAACAGCTGTGTGTGATGGAATGGTTTTCTCTGCACAACCCAAGCAATATATGGATGAAATTATTTTCAGAATAAAGTAATGCCTTAATTCTCTAATACTAAAAATGTTGTTGGAGACTCTTTGTTTTTCCCGCAGTTTTGGTGACAGCAGGACAGTGCCTCCATGTTCCTCCATATCTCCCCACATCACCTGTGTGTCCTTTTTCCTCCAGATGGGTTTTATGGACAGCTGCAACCCTCAACTGATCCCCACTGGCCACAAGGAGGCACTGGGAGCTACTGGGACCGTGCTGGGAGCAACTGGAGGATGCTGGAACCATGGTGGGGGTACTGGGATCAGAACTGGCGTAACTAGGATCATACAGGGAATGACTGGAACCGTGCTGGATAGTGACAGGGAGTAAGGAGAATCATACTGGGGGTGAATGGGAGCAACTGGGATCATGCTGGTATCATAGTGGGAATGACTAGGATCATACAGGGAATGACTAGAACCATACTGGAGGTGAAGGGGAGCCACTGAGATCAGGGCCAGAAGGATCCAGCAAACTCCAGGCCTTGGTGCTGGGACAGGCCTGGAACAGATTCCCTGGGGGGAGCCCATGGCACGGACAGGAAAACCAGGGCATTGGGAACCGCCAGGGCTTGGGAAAGGCAGGTCCTGCCTGACTCACCTGATTTGCTGTCCCCACGTGGCCCAAGTGGATGTTGGACATGTATGGGTGTGTCTGCCTGAAGCTCAGCAAAGCCTTTGGCACTGCCTCCACCTCCCTGCCTCCACCTCCCTGCAGCTCCTGGCTGGGACAGGTGCCTCTCACTGGGAACACCTGGCTGGTGGCCAGGCCAAGGAGGGGTGGGAATGGGGCCACAGCCAGCTGGGGCTGGGCACTGCTGGGATTCCCCAGGGCTCAATGTTGGGGCTGGTCCTGTTCAACATCTTCATCTGTGACTTGGACAAGGGGATTGAGGGCACACTCAGGAAGTTCACAGATCACACCAACTTGGGTGGAAGTGTGCATCTGCTGAAGAACAGGAAGCTCTGCAGAGGGATCAGGACAGGCTGCACTGATGGGCCAAGAATAATGGTGTAAGAGTCAAAAAAGCCAAGTGCTGGGTCACAACAAGCCCATGGAATGCTCCAGGCTGGGAAAGGAATGGCTTGAGAGCTGCTCAACAGGAAGGAATTTGGGACTGCTGGTTGGCAGCCAGCTGGATTTGAGCCAGTGTGTGCCCAGGTGGGCAAGAAGGCCAGTGGCATCTGGCCTGGATCAGGAATGGTGTGGCCACCAGGACCAGGGCAGTGATTGGAGGCCCCACCTTGAGTCCTGTGGGCCCAGTTCTGACCCCTCACTGCAAGAGAGACATTGAGCGGCTGGAGCGTGTCCAGGGAAGGGAATGGAGCTGGTGAAGGGCCTGGAGCACCAGGAGCGGCTGAGGGAGCTGTGGGGGCTCAGCCTGGAGAAAAGGAGACTCAGGGGAGACCTTCTGGCTCTGCACAACTCCCTGACAGGAGGCGACAGCCAGGCGAGGTTAGGCTCTGCTTCCAGGAAAAAAGGGACAGGACAAGAGGAAATGGCCTGAAGCTGTGCCAGGGGAGGTTCGGGTTGGACATCAGGAAGAATTTCTTCAAAGAAAAGGTTGTCAGGCATTGGAATGGGCTGCCAAGGGAGGTGGTGGAGGCCCCATCCCTGGAGGAGTTCAAGTAACAACTACACACGGCATTCAGCGTGATGGTCGAGTCATAAGGTAGAAGGTGGTCAGATGTTGGACTCAGTCTTGGAGGGATTTTCCAGCCTCAGTGATTCCGTGAAATGGGTGTGTGGTGGCCCACTGGAAGGACTGGGAGGAACTGTAGGATTTAGGGGGACAACTGGGATGACTAGTGTTAGAAACTGGGAGGTTCAATGGTGTCAACTGGGGATGTGATCGCCTGCTGGGAGAACTGAGGGGCAGCTAGGTGGCCTGGGTGAACAGCTAGGGGCAACTGGAAGGCCTGATGGGGTCAAATGAGGGGTGGGGTGGCCCACTGGGAAAACTGGGGGTAAACCGGCAGGTCTGTGAGGCAATGTCCTGAAGAGACCCCAAAGCCCACATGGGTCACCGTAGCTTCACTAACCCCCCAATCTGCTTCTCCCAGTGGATTTCATGGACAGTTGTAACCCTTGACTGACCCCTACTGGTTACTGGGAGGCACAGGGAGCTACTGGGACCATGTTTGGAGCCAACTGAAGACACACTGGGAGCAAATGGAAGATGCTGGAACCATGTTGGAGGTACTAGGACCACAAGTGGGGCAACTAGAATCATACAGGGAACAACTGGAATCATGCTGGGTTCGTACTGGCAATGTCTGTAACCACACTGGGGGCAACCAGTATCATTCTGGGAGTGACTGGGATCATTCTAGTAGGGACAGGAATTGATTTGGACCATTGGGGATGTGACAGGTATCATACTGAGAGCCGTTCTGTTCATACTGAACTCACACTGGGAGTGACTGGAAGGCACTAGAATCATATGGTGGGGGACTGGCATCACACTGGGATCATTCTGGGAGTAACTGGAACCACGTGGATAACCGGGAGCAACGGGAACTACACTGGGATCACACTGGGACGATAAGCGAGACTCCGCTGGGAGCGCCAAGGCGCGAGGTGCCCGGGGCGGGGCCATGCAGATTTATGCTAATGAGCCCACGGCTGCCGCGGCACCATCGAGTCGCGGCGCCCGGCGGGGCAGAGCGGTGGCGCGCCCCGATTGGCGCGCGGGAGGAAGTGACGTCAGGAGCGGCGCGGCGCGGCGGGAGATTTGAACGGCGCGGCGGATCCCGAGCGTGAGGTCCCGGGCGGGGAGCGGGAGGACTCGGGGGGCCCCGGGGGTGGCGTGGGGGGCCCCGGACACCGGGGTCCGCCCTGACCCCCCCTTCCCCCTCCGCCTGGTCCCCTCCAGCCCTGCCGGACGCCTGGAATCGCCCTGACCCCGCGGTGGACTCGGCTGCACCATGCCCCGCCCCAAGCCCACCCCAAGACGGCGCGGCCGCCCCGCAAGCCCCCCACCGCCCCGGCCGCGGGCACGCAGTGAGTGAGGGGACGAGGACTCCCCTTACAGACACCCCCTCTGGACCTCCCACGTCGAGGCCCCTTTTAGACCCCCCCCCAGAGCTCTTATGGACCCCACTATAGAGCTCCCCTTATAAACCCTCCCCCGCCCCCCACCTGTACCCTATATACCTGTATACCTGTGCCCTATATACCCCTGCCATCACCCATAGTCACCCCACACTCCCTCTCCCCTATAGCTCCCTATACCCTGTGCCCTATAACCCCCGTACTCCCTGCCTCCTGTAGCTCCCCTGTATCGGCCATCGCTGTAGCTCCCTATAGATCCCTCATGCACGCAATGTCCCCCCAGACCTTAGAGATTCCTTATAACCCCCCCAGCTTTCCCCTGTCCCCCCGGCCCTCATAGCCCCCACTCCTTAGATCCCCTATAGGCCCCTGTGTCCTCTCAGGCCCTTTAGATCTCCTATACCCCCCATGTTCCCTCAGAGCCCCCCATCTGTGCCCCCCAGGCCAAATAGATCCCCTAAAGCCCGTACAGACCCCCATCCAATGCTCCCCCAGGGTGCCGCCCGGGTCAGGGAGCACTGCAGGAGATCCGCAGGTACCAGAGCAGCACCCGCCTGCTGCTGCGCCCCGGCCCCTTCGCCCGCCTGGTGAGAACCCCCCACATCCCAAAATGAACACTCCTGCACCCCAAAATCCCCGGACACCCCAATTTCCCTGACGGAACCTCCCCAGCACCCCCCATGGGCTCCCAAACTTCCCTGGGACCACACAGATCATCTCAGATACCCATAAAATCTACTTGGGGACCCCCAAACCCCTCCAGGACCCCCCCAAATCCACCTCAGGACCTCCAGCATTCTCTGGTATCTCTCAAACCACTCTGGATCCCCTCTCCTGGGATCCCCAAATCCATCTCAGGACACCCTAGATCAACCCTCTTGGGCTCTGCAACCTCTCCCAGAACCTTGCAATCCACCCTGGGATCCTTCAGCTCCCCACAGGACTCCCCCAAATACCCACTGGGACCCTTCAAAAAATTTTTAGGACCAAAATCCAAGCCCCAAATCTACCCTGGGACCCCTGAAATCCAACCTGGAACCCTCCAGTCTCCCCTTCGGCCCCATCCCAAACACCCATTGGGACCTTCCAACCCCCTCCAGACCCACCAAGTCACCCCCCAGAAACCCAAATCACTCCCTGGGACTTCTCAGGACCACTCCCTTCCCCCAGGGTCCCCCCTCAACTCTGTTCCAACCCTCCCCATGTCCTTGTCCTCCCCATCCTTGTGACATGGTGGGCCTGTCCTCCCCCAACATCCTTGCATATCTCCCAATGTCCTTCTGTGGTTCTAGACATCCTTGTGTCCCGTAACCTTCAGAGGCTGCATGGGTTGGGTGTTCCCTGTGCCCCGCCCCCTGTGCTGGCACTGTCCCCCCTGTCCCATCGGGGTGTCCCCTCCCCAGGAGAGTGTCCACATGTTCCCGTGGCCAAGGGTATTCCCAAGATGTTCCCAGAGTGGTGTATCCCCCCTGCCTCCCACCTGGGGTCTCTGCAGGGTGTCCCCATCATGATGGGGACATCCCTCCTCCCCCACTCCCCAGTGTATCCCCAGATGTTCCTGTCCCCAGCGTTCCTGCCCCTGGAATGTCCCCAAGACAGTGTCTCCATGTCACCAGGGTGGTGGCCCCAGCCCGGGTTATCCCCAATGCCCCCACATCCCCTCCATATTGTCCTGATGTCCCTCCACTCCCTGTGACCCCGATGCCCCCATGTACCCCCTCCACATCCCCTCCCTGCTGCAGGTGCAGCAGCTCTGCCTAATCTTCACCCGCGGGGTGGATTACCGCTGGCAGCGCATGGCCCTGCTGGCCCTGCAGGAGGTAGGGGTTGGGGGGCCCAGGCGTGCTGGAGGGGGGGGTCACAGAGGGGCTGGAGGGGTTCTATGGTTGCTCTGGGGGTGTCCAGGGGGCTTAGGGGGGTGGGGAAGGGGGCTGAGGGGGATCTCATGGGTGGTGAAAAGGTTTCCATGAGGATTGGGGTTCTGTGGATGCTTGCAGGGGGGTCTGTGGGTGCTGGGGGTTCTCTGGGGGACTGGGGAGGTCCAGGAAGGTCTCTTTGGGTGCTTGGATGGGGCTGAGAGGTTTGTTGGGGGTATCTGATGGGAGCTGAGGGGGAGTCTGTGGGGGTCTCCATGGGCTGGGGGAGGTCAATGGGTTCTGGACAGGATTTCATGGATGTTGAGAGGGTCCCTGGGAGACCTCTGGGTGCTGGGGGGGGGGGTCCCTTATTTTTGGGTTCTGCTGGGGAATGGGGATGGGTCACTTGGTGTTGGTCCCCCATCACACGTTTACAGGCACACATTTACAGGTTTCAGTACCCCCAGTCGCCCGTGGGTGGGTTTGGAAGGACCCTGACCCCTGGGGGTGTGTTTTGAGGGGTTGCTGCCCCCCGGGGTGCTGTGAGGGTTGGGGTATGCTGGGGGGGTTTGCAGACCCCCCCTCAGGTTTTGGGACACAGGCAGCAGAGGCCTTCCTTGTGCGGCTGCTGGAAGACGGATACCTGTGCTCGCTGCACGCCCGCCGAGTCACCCTGTTCCCCAAAGACCTGCAGCTGGCCCGGCGCCTGCGCGGGCTGGAGCAGGGGGGCATCTGAATGGGACCCTCCTGAGCCCCTGCAGAGACCCAACCCCCCACTGCCCTGTACTGGGACCCCCACCCTGGAGCTCCCTCCTGACAATCTCACACCCCAAACTTACTGGGACCTCCTATGGGACCCTCTAAGCCCCCCAAACCTCAGGGACCCCAAATATCCCCCCTAAAATCCCAGCCCCGCCCCCACCCACCTGGTTTGGGATACCCCCTGTTTTCGGGTCCTTTCAGCCCTCTTTTTCCCCAGACATGCTGGTGCTGAGTTTGCTGGGGAATATTTTTGTTACTGAACCTTCAAATAAAGTTAACTCAAATTGTGGACAGGATGGAAAATTGCTTTGACTAAACCCCACTCTCTAATGACCCTATAAGCAGCAGTACATCTGATGATGAGGAAATCACATTACAAACCCTATTTAAAGATAAAACCTTCGATGATAGTCAGGGTCTGTGTGGAAAACACTAAAAGTAAAAAGGATTTTTAGGAGCTGAAAAAGCAGGCCTCAAGCAGAAAAAGCTGAGAACTCAGAATCTGCTGCAACTGAAAAGTTTGAAATTAGAATCTAAGATACAGTAGTAGAGCAAACAAGGACTGGGAAACAAAAGCTGAGTTTCTAGGTTTGGCTTGAATAAATCTTAGCACTGCAGAAAATGTATGCCTGACTAGATAGTAGAAGGTCTTAAGCTTAGTAAGGGTATTGTGAATTTTTAATAGAAAAGCATACAAGCAAGCATTGTTCAAAGCAGGTGTACATGTGCTATAATTGATTGGCTAAACTGTCTGTAAGCTTTAAGATGCTCTGTAACAAAGAAATTAGTGGCTGCTGCAGGCAGGCAGTGAGCTGTTGCTTTTTCCCAATTGTCTCTACCCCTGTAATGAGACTGACGCTTCACTAAAGATTGAGAACAGCTACCCCAGCAGTCCCATCCCATTCCTGCCTTCGCCAACACACATCTGAAAAATGTTACTAAAACAGTGTGGTACAGCAGCCAAGATAGCAACTTTCAGGGAAAGTATAGCAGACTTCCATGGGAATTGGAAACTGGTTATGTTTGGAGAGTACCTCTGACAGGGGTGATTGAATCATTTGTCTGAGGCAGAGGCCCACGGCTTCTGGGGGCCAGAAGTATTTTTAATGGTGGGTGACTAGAGAAAACTGTGGTTTTTAACTCAGAGTACTGCCTATTGGGCAGGAGGTTGGATCCATTAGAGAGGCGTGATTTGCTTAGGATCAAGACCCCAGCCATAGACCACAGGACAGAGAGTGTACAGAAGGCAGCATGTTTGCAACTAATGAAAGACGGATGTTCCAGGACAGCCCTCACCTACATCACTGGTTATCCAAGTGTGTGGCTCCCATGGTTAGAGTTTTGCTGGACATGATAAAACACTGTGGCAGAATTACAGGGTCACTTAAGGCAAGTGTTGACCCCAAGAGAGGAAGACAAAGGGAAAAGACCTTTAATATGGGGAGAGAGATCATAGGGGCTAATTAGCTATGGCAGAAGGATGGGTTTCACTGATTGATTAGTAAACAGAACACAATCAGGAGATTGGAATCACAGCAAGGAAGCAGACTGCCCAAAAGGGAGCAGCAGGGTCCCAGTGCTCGATGGAATGCAGTGTAAGCGAAAGGCTTGCAGAAAGGAATTTCTCAGGAAGTGATAAATTATCCACTGCTTCTCTGGAGAATGTAGTGCCTGGAATGGAGTACGTGGGGAAAAGGAAAGTTGCATTCCTTTGCCACAGGCAGGATAAAGATGTTGATGTGGGAGTTGGAACTTCTGAGAGACCTATCATTACTGTGGCCCCACAGGCCAATGTTAACTGGAGTCTTAAAAACAACTTTCACCACCCTCAGTAAGTGAGCTGGGGGGTGGTGGCTGCAAACATTTAAGGAGGCTCACCAAAAATAAAACTGACACAGAAAATGAGGTATCAAAGTCATCACTGGCTTCTGAGATGGAGACAGGAGAAAAAACTGAGAATCCAAGTTGATAAACTTACAACTGAGAAAGATCATCTTAGGAACCTATTTGCTTCAGCAGAGTGTAAAGAAAGACAATTATTTGAGAATTTGAATAGGGAAAATTATAGAACAGAGAAACAAGATCTGAGAGATGAAATAGTATGAAAGCAGCTGAATTATCTGCTACTGAGAACAGCTGCAGAAACAGTTTCAGGAAGAAAAGATGAAAACTGAAAGAAAAGGCAAATGTGATGCTAAAGCAAGCTACCAATTCATCCTGTATTGTACAGAGTTCGTTCAGGTGGCTGATTTGCAAAAGCATTCCAGGCACAAACCAAGTGAGACTGAAATCCAACAAGTGGAATCCTATCAATACATATGTACTAATGATCCATACATCCAGATTCCGGTTGGTTCTTGTCAACAATTAATTACATTTCTAATAGATACAGGAGCACAACACTCAGTGCTAATGAAGCAGGATGCCAAGAAGCTGGGTGTATGACCCAGATGCCAAGAGTGGTAATCACTGAAGTAAATGGAGCAAATGTTATCTGCCAAGTTGCTAAGGTTAATTTATGGCTCCTGGATGAGAAGTGGATATTGGCTACTTGCTTTCCAATCAAAGATCACAATGACAATACTTGGGGTTTTGATGTTCTGAATGATCAAATCTGTTGTCTGCCTTATGGCAGTGAGTCAATGTTAATGTCTGAACATTGGCCTGAACCCTAAAAGGAGTCCAGAGACTGTGCTGACTCCACGTGGCACCTGCACTCCCTGATCCAAGGACTGCTAGTGTATCCCAGTGCTGGATTTTTGCTGCAGGGAGAAGTGGAATTTCTAAGTTCTGGCCAATTTGGCCTCACTAAAAGCTGAAGTACCCAATACTGCAAACCTGACAGCCACAATATAAGGACCTGTGTGCTTGGACATTGATGGAGTGGTGATAGATTTAGAGAAAAAAGGTACTGTCACTCAGTCACACTCCTATCTCTCCTGTCTGAGAAAGTGGCCAGTGATCATTTTAACACACTCGTCTCATAGATGTTTGCCAGTGTTTAGCCAATGTTTGCTGTTGGCATTGCCATTATGTCACAGATGACAAAATATTCTGAGTTGAAAGGGACCCACAAGGATTATCAAGTCCAGCTGTTAAGTAAATGGGCCATACAGAGACTGAACCAATAACTGTGGTGTTATGAGCACCATGCTCAGACCAACTGAGCCGGTCTCAGGGTCTGGCTCATGAAAGAGCCAAACAGACAGTTGTGGCTTATGGTTTGTTACAGGCGATTGAATGCCAATACCACATCTACAATCACTGCTGTACTAAACTTTGCGGAACTGATAACTCAAATTAGGAGAGCAACCTACCCATGGAGGGCAACTCAAATTGCAGGAGACCCCCCTGAAAACATGGGAAGCAGCAACAGTGGTGGGCAAGCACTTCATAAAGTAGAAGTTGAGATTCCTCCTGAGGAATGTCAAGGCCTAACATCATGAAAGACCAAAGAAATATTCACTATTCAACTCAACTGCATTTAAAGAGATGGAACAGAGATTCTGAGTGGGGAAAAGGACTTTCGTCATTAGTCTGAATGATTAAACAACTTGAGCCACTAAGGTAATCTGTCCAGGGTAACACTGCAGAGATTCATACTGCTTTTTCCTTCCAGGAATGGTATCAGTAATGATTCCAGCACACCCCCACTGAAGATCAAGTTAACCATCGAAGGACAACTTATCCTTCTTGCAGAAGCAATCACTGCCAGCAGGAACCAAATTTGGTTCACACATTAACAAGCTGAACCTACAGGGTGGAGTCACTTCTTTTATTTAAGCTAATAAGTATGATAACTTAGTACATGCATTTTACACCACAAATGCTTTTCAGATGTAAGTGCAATTAATTGAATATGTCCAGGGATTTTACCCATTACCCAAATTAGATAACTCTTCCAATATTATGTCCAAGGATTGCTCCCACCAAAAAGGTGCCATGATAGAGAGTTCTTGGTTGGCCTTTACCTCCCCTGCGCAGCCTCTCATCAGTACTGCAAACACAGGGGCTACATGCTTTCCTTTCTATGGAAAAGAACTCTCATTTTCATCCAGGAGCTTATCCTTCAAATGTGAATACCACCTCTGATATTACATATGCCCAAGGATTAATCTCATACAAAAGCTACCAGGTCAGAAAGCTTTCATTGATCTTTACCACCCTAGGGCAGCCTCTAGCCACTGCACCTAAACCACTGGGGCTACATGCTTTCCTTCCCATGGTAAAGCACTCTCATTTTCTTTCAGGAGCTCTGTCCATTGGAGGTAAAAGCCAGCAAGACCTGTCTGTCCACATTTTGTATGAGAGCAATCCTTGGATATATTTAGTACTGGAGGTGGTATCCAAATTTCAGTGGTGAGCTCCTTAAAGATGATTGAATCACTTTTACAGGGGAAGGAAAACACCTAGACCCAGGGTTCAAAGTGCAGATTACATGCTGCCCCAGCGAGGCAGAGTCCAGCAACAGTTTTCTGGCCTGACACATATTATGTGGGAGCAATCCTTGGATGTATTTAATGTTGGAATGTTGTATCCAAAGTAAGGTGGTAGACTCCTGAGGAGGATTAAAGTGCTTTTCCATGGGAAGGAAAGGACATAACCCACTGTTTCTTGTGCAGATATGCTTCCCAGGGGAGGTAAAGACCACGAAGACATTTCGGCCCTGGATCATTTTGTGTTAGATAATCATTGTATGTATTCCATATTGGAGTGTGGCTCCAAATGCTGCAACTGTGCTCCTGAACATTATGTGTTTGCCTACCTTTCCTTGGGAAGGCAAACACATAATCCTGCTGGTGATGTTCAGATGACTGCAAAGTGAAGGTAAACTACAGCAACAACTTTCTGTTCTCACATTTTTTGTGTGGGAGCAATCCTTACACATTCAGTATTGGAGCTTGAATCCAAATGTCAGAAGTCAGGCCCTGAATGACAGTACCTTCCTTAGAAAAGTGAAACTCCCAGTCCTAATGTTGGTGCTGCAGATGATTATTTGCCCAGCAGACAGACATGCCAGCAAGACCTTTCTGTCGTGGAGCCTTTGTTTGGGAGCAATCCTTGGACATACTCAGTATTGGAGGTGGTACACAAAACTGTGTGTTTGACCCCTGAAATGGAATGACACTTCTTTTACATGGGAAGGAAACCAGCTAGCCACAGATTATAAAGTGGAAAGGGGGGGGAAATGCCAGCAAGACTTTTCTGCCCCAGTCTGTTTGACGTGAGAGCAGTCCCTTGATTGAATACTGAAACTCAGCTCCAAACGCCAGAAGTAGGTTCTTCAGTATGAATCAGTGCCTATTCTTGTGAAGGGAAACACCATGTCTGACTGACAGTACAGTAGATGATCATCTGCCAGGTGGAGGTGAAGGCCAGCAAAATGTTTTTGTCCTGAAACACTGTGACTAGTGATTTATTTTTCAAGGAAAAGCAGTGTCATTCCATTTCAGGAGCACATATGAGAAATTTGGAAACCACCTCTAGTAATGAATATGTCCAAGGATTGCTCCAATAGAATAGGTGCCTGGAGAGGTAAGTCTTGCTTGCCTTTTCCTTTCCTGGGCAGACAATCATCTGCAGCACCAACAGTAGGACTAGGTGTTTCTCCTCCCAAGGAAACGTTCTTTCATTCCCTCTCTGAGCCTAACCTCCTAAATTTGGTGCCAAGCTCAAAATCTGGATCCATCCAAGGACTGCTCCCACACAAAATATTCCAGGACAGAAAGGTCTTTACCTCCCCTGGGCAGCCTTTCATCTGCCCCTGAAACACCGGTTACCTGAGGCATCATGGGCCCACTGAGCCAGAAATAACTCACCTTTGTGTGGCCAGTCCAGACCCGAGACACTTTAATCCTGGCAGCCCCATCCCCCTGTCCATTGTTGTGCTGCCCTTCAGTGCCCGACTCTTGGGTGCTTGAGCATCCACAGGAGGGACTTTCACAGCCAACTCCTCCCATGGCCAGTGATGTCTTGCCCCAGTCCAGCAGCTCAGATGGATTTCCCTGCACTGCCAGTTGTCCTTTTTCCATTGTTCCAGCCACCCCACAGAGCATTTGCCACCATCCATGAGTAAGTACAGAGGCAGAGTGTTGGCCACTTCTCTCATTCAGCCATATCCAAAGCCAGCTAGATGGCTTTAAATGCTTTAGGCTCTGTAACCTGACTGCATCCACCTTGTCCTTCAGTGGCTTCTACAAGTTGTCATGTAGGACTCCATACAGCAGCTTTCCACTTTTGATGCATCCCTACAATATGGCAGGAACCATCAGTAAAGAGAGAGTGACGCTTTTAATTTTCTGGTAGCCGGGGCCTCCTTAGCATGTGCCACCTTCACCTCTTCCTCTGCTAATGACAATTGAAATTTTTGCCTCTGGGCGAGTTTGTAATGACTTCCAAGATCCCTTCTTCAAAATACTACAGTGCCAGGAAAGCCTGTGTTTCCTTCCTGTGGGTCAATGGGGATATGGCTACTATTTTGTTAGCCACATCCACTGGAATCTGACAATGTCCATTTTGCTATTTTACTTCTAAAAACTGAATTTCCTGGGAAGGTCACTTAATGTTACTCTGTTTTATGGCATAACTAGACTTCAGGAGGATCAGGATTATCTTCTCCCCTTTCTCAAAAGCTTCCTCTGCTGTGGTACCACTTTTCTGCCTTGGACTCCCATTCAACTGAAGTTCTAACATGCCCAGCATGGCAGCACTCCGTGATGGTGTGGCTTCATTCACTGTCAGTCCACTGTCAGTGTCCACTGTCCATGGGACTCAGGCAGGGGCCATGCAGGGCTATTGAAGGGTTAGCGAGTCTTGCTGAGCACGCCCAGTTGTCCAGATCATGGATCAGCTCATGAACGGGGTCCTGAAGTCCAGTGTCATGTTGCCAATAGGACACTGTTGTACCTGCTGTTCTTCAACCCTCAGCAGTCCCACAGCAGAAGGGTCCTCTGAAAGACAAAGCAAGGGATTCAGCTATCTGAATTTCTTCTGTCTCCACAGCAGCTCTCCCAAAGCCCAGTGATGTCATTTTGGGTCCCTGAAATACCTCTTCTGAGGTGATCTATGCCAAGGATACACGGAGCCTCAAGGCCACTGACAATGGAGTTTTTCAGCCACTCATGCCCAGTCAGGAGCACTTCAGCTTCCAGTATAGTCCCTGTTGGGATCCCCCTGTCACCCCAGAAACAGAGATGGATTCTGCCCTCGCATGATGGCATCAGGGTACATTGTGCACCAGTGTGGCCTTGTGCTCCTGTGGCTCTGCTGTGCCAGGCCATGGATCCACACAGTCCAATAGACCCCACTGTCCTTCTCCCACACCTGGCTGGAGCCAGGGCCCGTCTGGCTCTGATCACGGTACTCGTTGCTCGCTTCTTGTCAATAGGAGCTGGAGGTCCTTTCCAGAGGGTCAGAAGTAACATCAGCCCTTCAGTTCTGCCTGAGGACTTGCCCAGTGGAAACGGAGCGGCATTTTTCCTTGAAGAGTTTTCTGCCTGGGAGACCCTTGTGAGACCTCTATGAGAGTGACCCTTGTGAGACCTCTGTGAGACCCTTGTGTCAGAGACCTCAGATGCCCTCCAGCTACCGCCCTGGACTCACCACAGGGCATAAGCCCCAGGAAGGGAAGGTAGAAGTAGCAGTACTCAAGGACAATGGTGACTGTGATGGCAATGGCATCACAGAACCAGCTGAATGCCCTGAACTGCAGCACAATGAGCTTGTGCCCAGCAGGAGACTTGTAGGGCTAAACCACCTGACCAGGGTCAAAAAACTGCCACTCTCCCAAAGATAAATCTCACAAAGCCAAACACAATCCAAATACTCCATAACCCTCAAAATACCCCCCATATTCCTCAAATACAGCTGGGCATAGGTGTTGGAGTATGAACCCCCCTGGGCCAAATCCACACAGGCCCAGGAGTGCCCAGAAATAAGAGGACTGAATTAGAACCTTCAGAGAAACTAAAATACATAAATCCACAGAGACACGAAGTAGAAATGCAAGTTTAGTTTTTAATAAATAGAGGATTTTAAGTGCCTGTATTAGCTAGTAAGAGAAGCCCTAAAGCCTAGTTTATAATTCAGTAAGATTGCCTTTTGCAAAGTTAGTTAAATTCTAGTCATAACAAAAATAATGAAGCCTTGCTGAAAATTCCTAGATGGAACAGATAGAATTATATATGTAGAATTTGTGTAAGAATTTGCATTTGCCTTCGCATATCAATCTTAACTTAGGATTGGCCCAACAAGACTATAGAAAATTTGTGTAAGTACCTAATTGGCTAAAAATTTTGGCTAAAAATAGAATAAAAATGCACTACTTTGAGAACCCACACACAAGACGCATGAAAACACCAATGCCACTGTCTTGGTTTGGGAAGACAGGTATCTGCCAGGTAAAATTACAATCAGAGGCTCTTTGGCAAAGATTTGGGAAATAGGAATAGCAGTTCTTTACTAGTATGTAATACAAAGCAAACAAACACAAAAAAAAACCCTCCCCACCCCACCAAACAACTATAGCATTAATGACAAACGACAACAGTACCAAGAACCTTGAGGGCTTTGTTTCACAAAACTCAGGGCAGTTTGGTTTCGGTGTCTCTGCAGGATCCTCAGAGCACCAAGCTGAAACAGTGGAAAAGTCCCGGGCTGGTAGCTGGGATGGCAGGGTGTCCCGGCAGGCAGGGGCAGGATGTCCCGGCAGCGCAGGGGATGCAGGGTCACGCTGTAGCAAGAGGAGCAGCGCCGAAGAAAACCGAAGGAGAGGCAGAGCCTGGACCAGCTCCCCACGGGTGGCCGGGAAAACTCCGGATTCAGGTCGAACCGGTGATAGTAGATTTCCCAGGACTGGATCCCTTTGGCCACAGTGAAACTCCTCCAGCCAGCAACAGCCATTCTCCCCTCGGCGTGCTTTGCAGCGGCTGAGCTCCTCGAGGAGCGGCAGACACGCGTCTCCTCGAACCCGAAAAAAAAAGCACGCAGCTGCCTCAAGCTTTGTCTTTTACCTGCGTTATCTCCCCCTTCCACCTTTGTCCACCTCTTTGTTTCGGTTAAGTACTCTCAAGTATCCAACACTTGGTCTCTTTGGTAACTTGTGGGGAAAAAATTCTTTAGAGAAAGAAGGAACAAACCTAACCCCCAACATTATCCACCCCGAATTTTTTTCCCATACCAACATATTACATTGAGTTTTAACTGTTAAAAATACATATATATATGCAAATATGGATACAGCCACATTGTCATGGGTAGTTCACTCCAAAACAAGGTCCCCTTGAGGTATGCATCGGGTCTCTTTATCTTTTTGCATCACCCACCAGGTGCAACCTGGTCTCTGAGCGAAGACAACCCCACGGATGGGACTGTCTTTGCTGGAGGCAGGATTAATTTAAACAGTTTTTCCTAGCATACCTCTCATGTGTACCACTGGAACTTTATCTCCGTTTGTCTTTTGCAAGGGCTCAGATTGGGCAGGACCTGCTCGGTTGGTGAGGCCTCGAGTGTTCACCAACCAGGTGGCCTTTGCTAAATTAATATTCTAATTCTTGAAGGTTCCCCCACCCAGTGCCTTCAAGGTAGTTTTAAGCAGGCCATTGCACCGTTCAACTTTCCCGGCCGCTGGTGCATGATAAGGAATATGGTACACCCACTCAATGCCATGTTCTCTAGCCTAGGTGCTTATAAGACTATTCTTGAAATGAGTCCCATTGTCCGACTCGATTCTCTCAGGGGTGCCATGTCTCCACAGGACTTGTTGAAGGGTGAGTGGGTTTTGCTGACCACCCCTTGGCTCTCTAGCTCACGGATCATCTTGTGGATGGGGATCACGGCGTCCCGATTTGTCCGATACTGCCGACGGTGCACTGTTGAGGTGGCAACAGGTACTTGTTGTTCTTCTACCTTCAGGAGTCCCACTGCAGATGGGTTCTCTGATAGTCCCGGCAAGGTGTTCAACTGCTTAATGTTCTCTGTCTCCACAGCAGCTATTCCAAAAGCCCATCTGAGTCCTTTAGGGTCTTTATAATATCCATTCCTGAGGAAGTCTATGCCCAGAATACATGGAGCCTCTGGGCCGGTCACAGTCGGAAGTTTCTGCCACTCCTTCCCGGTCAGGCTCACCTCGGCTTCAACCAGAGTCAATTCCTGTGATCCCCCCGTCACCCCGGCAATGGAAATCGGTTCTGCCCCCACATGTCCCGATGGCATTAGAGTACACTGCGACCCAGTATCTACCAAAGCTTCATATTTTTGTGGCTCTGATGTGCCAGGCCATCGAATCCACACAGTCCAAAAAACCCGATTTTCCCGTGCCTCTTCCTGGCTAGAGGCAGGGCCCCTCTAGCACTGGTTATTATTCCCTTCCTGGACGTACATGGTAGAGGTTCCTTCGAGGGAATCTGACACAGCATTCCCACCTCCGTAATACCTGGCAGCTTGCTCATGGGAGGCTGAGGCTACCTTCATTCTAGTGGAACTCCCTCTGTTAGCGTTTCTCTCCTTGAGCTCACATACCCGTGCTGCCAGGACAGAAGTAGGTTTCCCATGCCACGCTCCCATGTCCTCCCCATGGTCCCGCAGATAAAACCACAGGTCAGCTCGAGGGGTGTGCCCTCTCTCTCTCGCTGGGGGATGTTGGGCTCTGATTCTGGGGCCTGTGACTCGCACCGGTGCTACATGGGAACTGTTCCTTCTTATCTCCTCTCTCATTTCTCTCATCTCCTCTTTGAGTTCCTTCACCACCGCAGAGACATGAGCCTGCATTGGGCCACTGATCATACTTTCATAATTTCTGAGCTTGTTGGCAACAGAACCCACTGTCTCTCGGTTATCCTCGGCATTAATTGTTGCGATGAATGTGGCGTATTGAGATGGTCCATGAGTTGCCAGATTCCACAACATGTGCCCTGTGCATTTAACCTTGTCGGGGTCATTATCATGCTGTCCGGTCCTCCCAAAAAGTACTTCCAATACTGCCACTTCTCTCAACTGTTGGATTCCTTCCTCAAGGGTCTTCCATCGCATTCTATTGTTGTGCTCTTGCATTCTGTCTCTGTGGACAAATCTCTCTCTCACACTCATTAGAAGTCGTTCCCAAAGGGGAAGGGGCCTTTGCTCTCTTACAAATACCTGATTTATACCTGAGTCCTGGGTCAAGGGTCCCAAATTCCTTGCTTCAGCACTATCCAGTTGCACACCTGTACCCATAAGGTCCCAGACTCGAAGTAGCCAGGCTGTATAAGCCTCACGTTCTCATCGTGCAATATCTTTTTGCAGATTACGTAGACTTTCATATGTTAGGGACTCAGTGATGATCTCAACCTGTGGCTCTTCTGTGGACTGTGAGGACCCTCCTTTCTTACCCTTAGTATCAGGATCTGACGATTTCACTTTACACTTCCTTGTTTCCACAGGGGCGACTGCTGCTGGCTGTGGCTGCCCTTGTGGTTCAGCTGGAACCTGGACAGTTGTAACATCTGTGGGTTCCACTGCTGCACCATCAGTCTCTGCCTTCTCGGGGCAGGGGGAGGGTTTTTCATGAGCTGGGGAAATGTACTCCTTCAGCATCTGGCCCATCTCTTTTACCAGAACCTCAACCCAATCCGGGTGGGTCCTTTCTGAGGCAGGCTGTGGGGCAGAGTCAGGCTCTGGGGTATCATCCCTGTTCTGTGGGGTAGGTATCAGGGTGGTTATCCAGGTCAATCTTCCCTTATCTCTGAATGCTAAACAGAATACGCATATTAGCAGCACCAGCCATTGTATGATATCATTAGCATTCAGAGAGGATTTAAACCCTTCAAAAACTGGTGGGGCAGACCCAAAGAGATGGGTAAAGGGTTGGGAAAAAGAAACTTCCCCCGGTGTCATTTCCTCACAGTAGGTACCATTGTTAAAGTAACTCCAAAAACACACAGTTAGTGTACGATAGCCCTGAATCCATGTGCCTGCCTTCCAGAGGAAATTAAAAATCCATGAGTTCTTCACCTTATTAAGCCATAAAATAAACTGGATGACAGTCACAGTAGCCTTAGTTATAGGGCCCATGTTTAGATAAGGGCCTGCAAATGGAAGGAATACAGCCACAACCACATGCCACCCAAACCAGGCTAAGTTAGACCACATGATGCAGCCTAATGAGGTTTTTATATCCAACGCACACAAAAGAAAGTACTAGGTTAGTTAAGAACTGCTATTTCTCTTCCCTTTTCTTTTCTCAGTGCCCTCAAGCCCCACACTTGGGCGCCAAAATCTGTCTTGGTTTAGGAAGACAGGTATCTGCTAGGTAAAATTACAATCAGAGGCTCTTTGGCAAAGATTTGGGAAATAGGAATAGCAGTTCTTTACTAGTATGTAATACAAAGCAAACAAACACAAAAAAAACTCCCCCCCCCACCAAACAACTACAGCATTAATGACAAACGAAAACAGTACCAAGAACCTTGAGGGCTTTGTTTCACAAAACCCAGGGCAGTTTGGTTTCGGTGTCCCTGCAGGATCCTCAGAGCACCAAGCTGGAACAGTGGAAAAGTCCCGGGCTGGTCGCTGGGATGGCAGGGTGTCCCGGCAGGCAGGGGCAGGATGTCCCGGCAGCGCAGGGGATGCAGGGTCACGCTGCAGCAAGAGGAGCAGCGCCGAAGGAGCCGAAGGCGAGGCAGAAAAGCGGCCCAGCTTCTGCGAGTGGCAGAGAAAAACTCAGGATTCAGGTCGAACCGGTGATAGTAGATTTCCCAGGACTGGATCCCTTTGGCCACAGTGAAACTCCTCCAGCCAGCAACAGCCGTTCTCTGCTCGGCGTGCTCTGCGGCGGCTGAGATCCTCGAGGAGCGGCAGACACGCGTCTCCCCGAACGCCGGAAGCAGAAAAGCACGCAGCTGCCTCAAGCTTTGTCTTTTACCTGCGTTATCTCCCCCTTCCACCTTTTGTCCACCTCTTTGTTTCAGTTAAGTACTCTCAAGTATCCAACACTTGGTCTCCTTGGTAACTTGTAGGGAAAAAATTCTTTAGAGAAAGAAGGAACAAACCTAACCCCCAACAGCACACGACCCTCAATTTTCAGCTGTGCGTACAGAGCTTGCTTTGCTTGTGAGAAATTAGGGAAGATTGATCCTCCACATGTTCTGACTGAGGAATCAACAGGCATGAGGGAAATCACATCTTCCTGTGCTACCTAGGCTTGCCAGATTGTGCTGGGTAGCTTGCAAGAATCAGCTCTGCTTCCATTCCAGTGAACATAGTTTATATCCTAACAGCCGTGGTTTTAATTTGAATTTAATCTTAAAAAAATACTTCTCATGAAATCCAAATGATAGGATGAGGTGTGAGGATTTTGCACCTGGATTCAACAAGTCAAGCAAACATTATTAAAGATAGCAAAGGAAAGTTGGTGAGGGCAAGAGGAAATGGAGGAAGTGTCAGGGCAAGAGAGTCAGCCTCTAGTAATTCCTGTCTCATTAACTACACTTGTGAAGTGAATCTTCCCCTCACAAGCAACAGCCCTACAAATAAAGCACATTAATCTTTCATTTGGTTACCTCATTGTTATTCTGACTAGAGCCTCAATCTTGTATTAATCATAACCAAGATATGGTCTAAAGCCAAAGCTCCTGTAAAAAGTTCAGCTTCAATAATTACTGTTTTCCACAGAAAGAGAATTCACATGAGAAAAAAAGAAACAAAAACAAAACAAAAACCCAAACAAACATACAGAAAAAAACCCAAACCAAAAAAACCCCCCCAAAAACCCCCAAACCCAAGTCCCCAAACCACCTGCAAACTCATTTTTTGAGCCAAATGAACATGGGTGTGACAGATTGTAGGACAGTACATGGCGCTGACCCTTACTCCTCTACCAGTCCAATTGAATTCATCCTTTATGTTCATGTTTCGCTGATATTTATGGGAAAAAAAAGGTAATTTGCAAAGGCCATATGTTTCTTGGATTAAAATTGTATATTGAGTTTTCAATAAGAGTTTTAACTGTAACTAGTAAAGCATAATGACCACCTAAAATGGATAACCTAAAATCTAGTATATTGATTACAATAGTGGCTAATACAATGTGCTTTATTTAATATTTAATTAACTGCTTCCCATTTGTACTGAACCTTCTTAATTATTAATACATGGTTCATTATTTAACATGGAATATAAATTCAAATTCAAATCAATTAAACAAGGTGAAACTACATAGTGAGAAATGGTTTATCCTCCAGCAATAACCTTCGACCTGGAAACATAGTAAAGAGTGAAATTAGCATTTTTTCCCCCATACCTGCAAAGACTGTGCATTATAAGTGATACATATTAAGCTCTACTACTGATGTAAAATTCTTGTGATAAATACAACATCCTACAAAACTATGCTGGATAAAAAAGGGCTTCAGCTGTCACTTTTCAGAGGAACCATTTATGCAGAATATAACACTATACCTAGTTTTTCAGATTTCAGTTTCAAGTAAAATTACGTGTGTCCCTGAAGGAACGGCAGCTTACTGATTTTACTAAAAATCACTAAATATCTCAAAAGAGTGAGGATTCATAAAGAGAACTAAGAATCACTATGCAATCTACATAAACTCACTTTGCTGTGGAAACAAGAAAATGCATTTCCTAAGTTTAGGCTGTGTAATCAAAAAATCAGATACATCCATCTAAAACTCTGATACATCAGAGCAAAGATCTGGGCTTGGAGATAGGATGAGTGTCAGGAAGGTACAAAGGGAAGAGAATTTCTGGGTAGAACAGGGTCAGAAGCACTAACTTATTGATAAGGGGGCTACATGAACATATCAATATTCCTCTATCCCACTCTCCTACCAGATTCCAACACTTGTGACAAGGAGCAGATTGGGTGAGCCCCCTCAGCAGAGGTCAGGGCTGAGTGAGGAGGATGAGGATGAGAAGAAGTTCCTGCTCAGTCCTGTTCACACACAGCAGTTCCTTCAAGGGTCGGTGTGCGAAAAAGCCCCTCAAATGTCTGTGTTTACACCCTCTATTCATGCAGTCTCTTGGTGTATCTCCATGCCAAATGGTGCTCTGTCTTCCTTAGGATTGGTTTTGCAGTAACAAATAAACAAAAGTTTGATGGAAAGCAAAGAAAAAAAAATCTTTTAAATTAAGTAATTGAACAACTGTGCGCAATTGGTCGTGGTTCAGACACTTTAATGAAATATTAATTTTCAAAAGGGAGTCATAAAATCCCCAAATGCTCAGTGAGCTAGTGAACATATATCTCCTGAGATAACTTAAAAGGTAGACAATAAAAGTTGTTCTGAATTGTGTTTTCATCAGATATACACAAACAAACTTGAAGTCAAAGACCACTAGAGCAGCAACCAAAACAAACCTAAAACAGTCTAAAATATTCTGTACCTTTTGTGTGACTCCAGTTGTATTTCAAGGAAAGAAACCCAAAGAAACTATATTTCTTCATTAGAATATTAATCTTTTTTACTGTTAATACCCTGTTTATTTTTGAATATTTTGAAACATTTTTTACAATAATTACCTATGCAGTTATTTATGTAACACACTATGCTTTTTTGAGTGATGATAGCTATTACATTTGATTGGACCATCAACAATAACAATTCTTTCCAGCTGAATGTATAAATAAAGCTTGCTGTGGATTGACAAAACAATCTTCCCATCAAAAATGTCATTTCAAAATTCAAATGCTTTGTGCCAGTGTTGATTCACATTACATTTGGGGGCATAGTGTGGTAACTGGTAGTTCCCATTTTCTCTATTCAATTCATTTTTACTTATTTCTTTAAAATATGAGGATCCTTAATATTATGAAGAAATGGCATTATTGAATGGAAATGTTCCCATTTCTCCAAAGCTGTCCCTCAGATTTTACATTTCACCATAAATATCAATTCAGGTTATGATGCTAGGAAAGAGCACTGCTTATATTTCATGCCATCTGCAACATGGTCTAACAATAATCACAGCTATTCCCCGTTTCTCAATTCCCTACAACACCCTAGCAACTACTGCAGGAGAATAAAAGTTACGCTCCACCTCAAAACTTAAGAATACATAATTATGAGTAGTTAGGATAAATGTTTCAGGGTAAGAGGCCATGGTTTGTAATTCCCCTAAAGCAGGGTCCTGGGGTGGCTCTTTGGTGTTATATCCCCAGCTGTCCTCTTTATGCTGTATGTTAAGTTCTCTACCTTTAAGACTAGTTCAGAGAGAGAGGAGGGAGAAGGAAGCAGTGTGGAATTTGTTTCAGACAGCGCCTGACTCCTGCACATTGTTTCTCTTGGACAGTGTTGTCTGCAGCGCCTACGGACTGTGGGACAGAGATCTCCTGTGCTTTTAGTTAGTTTTAGCTGCCTGAGGCAGAGAAGTTCCCTGGACTGTTTTTCCTTTGCCTCAGGACTGTTTAAAGCCGCTCTGGACTGAAAAGCCCAGAGGAGCACCGGGAGCTGACCCGCGGCCCGGCGGGGCCTGGGCCCGCAGAGCTGAGCTACCCACAGCAGGGACTGTCTGAATTTGTCATCTCACTTCAGAACAACGAGAGGTTCCATTGTTTCATATTATTCATTCGTTATGCTTGTGGACACTTTGTTTGTTAAATAAATCGTTTTTTCCACTTTTCTCTGGGGAGGTTTTTTTCCTGGACCAGTTGGGGGTGGGCCCGTTTGGGTTTGCTTCCCAGAGGGACCCTTTTTTGGGGATTTTCTCCCAAATTTCCCCTAAACCAGGACAGTGCAGCGCGTGACTCCATTGTGTTTTTTTAAGACCATTTCATGACAACCAACAACCTTGAGGAAGGGCAGGCTGGAAGAGTAAAACTTCAGCGTTCCACCTGTCCGCAGGACACTGGGATTCCCCTCCCGCTTGCCTTGTCCTCCCTGAGAGGACTCTCTCCTCCATATGGCCGCAGCTTTCCTCTTGGAAAACCCTCTCAACCACAGCCTCCTTGATGACTACGCAACGGCTTCCACCCAATTTTTCACAGCAGTTTTCTGTCAAGACCACTTTGTCAATCTGCCGCCGGCTACCCTCAGCGGGCCCACGAAGCTGCTCATCCCTTTGACAAAGGCTCCGAAAAGTGTGAACACATGGAAAGGGCCATGTTTGATTAACAGCCCTGTGATTGCTGTAAAAATGAAATTTGAAAGGTAATAATTACATTTGTAATTACTTAGGTCTAAATCTCTTATGTTTCCTACTCCCTGTATTTCTGGGCAGCTGGAGCAATGACTCATTAATAATAATAAAGTCATTTAACCCTGCAGGCACGTTACAAGGAGAAAGATGTCATTTGTCACCAATGTAAATAGAACAATCACTGAAGGATACAGCAAGACCACTATTTCATATTTATTGCAAATGATAAAAGGGACATTTTGCACTCATTCTCACCATGACATCCCAATCTGCTTGTTAATTATCAGCAAACATAAGGGGACAGCATACAACATATGAGGGCCTACTAATAATGCATTGTCCTGCGGTGACATTTCCATAATCACTTTAAATCTACCCTACACATCTGCACTAGTTAGAGCTTTCAGCTCTTGAAATCATACCCCCTAGTAAGGAATGAATTATCCTTTGCAGATTGAGCACACAAAAACAGCTCTTTCTCAGAGTTTGAGGGTCTGATAGCTGACATGTGCCTCGCTATTACTTTAAGTGATAAGGTTTGGCATTCTGTTGCACTTGTGCTGGAGCACAGTGTGACTTAAAAATAAATGCAATTGTATTTTTAGGCCAGGAACTTTGCAGTTGTAAATCTCACTGGCAATATTTTAAACAAGGACTTCTGCAAGTCACTTAATTTTCCAGTGGTTTTCAGCACTGTTCTGTTCTTTGCTTCCTCAAGAACTCTGGAAGGACAACTCTGTCTTAGATGACACAAGTGCCCTTTTTCATAGGCAGCTCAAGTAAGTTACTCAGAATTTACTGGATTTTTAAAAAGTATTACTGATAATACTCCCTGTCTATGAAATAAACTTCTGAAGAAAGACAATTCTTTCCCTATATGATTATATTAAGAGCCATGAAACTTTGCGGAAAATTCTTGCAGAGAAATTTCGCCTGTGGCATCAATATGAAAACAAATGAAAGGATGTTTCAGGTAAATTATCTGAGTTTCAACTCCATCAACCTAGAACTTAAATTTCTTCCTTGGTTTGCTTATTCATCAGCACTTATCTAACCATCAGACATGTAGGAAGAACAGAGAACAAACTTAACAATACGGAGCTATAAACTGTTATTGTGTGGGTTAGAAAGGAGGAAAGAAAACTTCCTAAATCTGCTTATATTTTCCCCAGGTATTACAACAAAAGAAAGACATGCTTTCAAAAACTTAAATAAGTAGTGTTAAGAAATAAGACACATCAGGAAAGAGTAAAGTGCACAGAGTAAAATTCATATTTTCACTGTTAAGATAGTGACAACACAGAAAGGCTCGTATGTGGAGTGAAATGTTTTGTCAAATTGAAAAATGGAAATAATATGAACACTACAATTTTCACATCAATGGGAGGTAAAATGTTTTGAATTACAGTCATTTTAATCTTGTTTTATAAAGAAAATGACTTCAAATGGGTGATAATTTAAAACAGCATAATCCAAACTTCATTGTGCTCCAGTCAGGCATTGGAGCGTGGCTCCAAGTGATTTGGAGCAATCTTTGCACATCAGCTCAGAGCCTCATTCTCAGCAGACATTTGAACAGCAACAACAAAAAGATTCCTGAAAACTACAGTTCCCATCATTTACCTGAGAGTTCAAAATCACTGACTGAGATGGCTCCAACTTCCTAATTGGGCCATTATAGGCATTGCTGGCACCTTCAGAAATTTGGGCAGCATCCTACTGAGGGAACGCTGTCACAGCTGCCAGCTCTTTAACAGTCCCTTGTGTACCAGCTTCTCCACTGAAATTTTTCTGTTTGATTGGAAGTTCCTCATCTCACTCACATGAGCCTTCTCCAACTATTAAGAAGTTTTTTGGGCATCAAGGAGTTTTGCTGACAGGATATATATAAAAAAATAATTATTTATTTATATATTTATTTATATATTTATATATTTATATATTTATATATTTATATATTTATATATTTATATATTTATATATTTATATATTTATATATTTATATATTTATATATTTATGTTCTCCAGAGTAAATTTCAATTAAAAATATAAAAACAGTGGAATTTTAGCTAGCAGCATTACTAAACTTATGTGGTTCTCTATAAAACATATGATTTTATCCGCCCCTAGACAATTGACAAATGATGGGAATAATTTAGGCCAGATCAACACTTGACACAATCCTTTACAGAACATTTTCTCCTAGCATGGATAATTTTAAAAGGACATTGTTAGGAAACAGTGATAGCTGTGATTGTTCTGGAAGATTTTAGTGTCAGTAAGATCAGCCAAAGGAATGGAAGTGAGCAGCTGCTGACAGCATCTTGTCAGCCCATTGCAACAGCTGTCAGGAGTGGTTCTGTGACCTGCAGCCATGAGGACTATGATTCTTGAAAACAGGGTAGTGGTTATTGTTGTTGTTACTATTATTATTATTATTATTACTACTACTACTACTACTACTACTATTACTACTACAACAATTAATTACGCAGAGCATAACGAATAGAAAACTGTGGGGGTATGAAGTTAAACTTCATGAGGTATCCAATTGTTCGTGAAATTAAACTTCATTACTTGGAAATATTTTTAAATGGAAATAAACACACTGGTTGATCTTTAAATTCTGCTTTTATAAGCTCAATTATATAAACATCTTCTTACAACCACACACTGTCTGTGTGTCTGTGTAAGGATTCTGAGGAGAGATATAAATTTATTGACCTTCAAATTTCAGAGAGTAGGTGTCAAGTTTTGACTCAGACCTCCTTATATTCATATTTTTATACATTGAACCATAGCTGTCTTTTCAAAAAAATTTAACGTTCACTCCTGTTTGATAAGCTTTGGCATGAATATGCCTAGGCTAATAAAAGCCTAAGATATATTATTTAACAAGGTTAAAAACTAGCAATCAGACTTGTCAGGGAACTTATCACCTCCTTTAGAATATAAGCCTCAATCAGCCATTTCTCTACTGCATGGGACAGGGGCTCTCTTAGGTTTAGATTTAAGAAAATCAGTTCTCACAAAGTCACTAAACTTCAGCATCCAGCTCTTTTGAAAGTCCGAGTTTCAAATTAGTTTTGAAATCCTGGTCAGGGCAGACACACACTGGAGGTAACCAAATAAATCCCAGCAGTTCTTGCTGGGTGTGAAAATTCTTGAACTAACCTAATCTCTAGTTCATAAACCCACAAAATCCCATAATTTATTTTTTCTGAAGTCCTACAGAAAGGATATTTTAAGTCTGGGTTAAGTGCTGCTCTGGCAGATGCCATATAGAAAGCTGTCAACACTTTTGGCACAGATTTCTTTTTGAGAGGGTTCAAACCTGAATTTCTGAAGGTGATGTTCCTTGAGCTTCATCAAACTGCATTTCACAAGCACCTTTCCTACAGTTCCTGTGGATGGCAGGAGAAGTTTTGACTCAGTCTGTGTTCCAAAGGGCTGCTTTAAATCTTTCTATGTTTTTTAATTAACCATAGGATATAAAAGGACCTAAATGAAAAGCTACCAGTCAATTGCTGACTAAGTGTTCACCAGCCTGTTATTGAACCTATTTCATCTATTTGTTCCTTAATTCACCCATAGTCTAGAGATGTCATTAATATGCTCAAAGTTAATTTATTATCCTCTATTGCTTCTATTCAGGCCCATGTTAACAGAATAAATTCATCACAAATGATCAGACTTGAAAAGGCAGATTTGGATTCTGACAGAGAATAATTGATCATGGCTGGGAAAAAGCCTCCCACAGACTGGGCTGTTGGAATGCTGGAAGATGAAACTGGAATGACTGCAGAACTCCTGCAGAAAAGGACATGAAAGTCTTGGGGGGCAAAACAAACAAATAATAAATCCCCAACTCCATCTCCCCAAATAGGGAGGTTCCTGACACTGAGTATTTTTCTTTTTCACACTCACAGGTCCTTTTTCTTACCTTCTACCCTGAGGCAGAAATAATCATTAGGGCTCTGCTGGTCCTCATTTCCATACCCAGAGCTGGGGACAGATGGGCACAGGGAGTGCCAGGGACATTCAGAGCTCTGCAGAAATTCAGAATTCAGAGCTCTGGGGCCACAGACTGCTTATCAGTACATCCATGCAGCACATGGCCCTGCTGTAGTGCTGCACAGCGCAACACTAATTTATTTAATTTGCTATTTTTTGTCACCATCCCCGTGATAACAGCAGGTTTGGGGTGATCTACTGCTCTGTTACACCACGCTTGCTACCTATCTGTATATTATCTGAAATACAAAAGCAACTGGATATAACAGCATTTATGACGTGTTTCAGGTGCTGTTACAATAGAAAAAAACCAAATCCATTTTGTAGTTATAAGTCCATTATCCAGTGGAAATGGAAAGCACAAAGATACTGTCATGAATGTGGCACCACTGTGATTGTAACAGGGGTTTGGAGATTTATTGTAAAGCCCAGAAACACTTGAAATTAAACAACTGATCGTAGCATCATAGTCAATACTCTAACTATTATTATTTCGGCAAGTTATTGTTTTGTCCCCAGCTTCAGCACGGGGAGAATTCTCCTTCCTCCACAGCAGTGGCTGCTGTGGACTGGACATGGCCCCTTTTCTGTCAGACTGTGACTCCATTTATCCATCCCTTCATGTACTTGTCTCCTAATTCTGTACACACCAGAGCCCTTTCCCTGCTCCTGCTCTTGTTACACTGAGTAAATATGCAGTGTCAGGACTTGAGTTACCAAATTTCCCCAGGGAAAAAGAGGGGGAAAAAACCAGTGAGTAGCCCAGACCTGTCCAGGAAATAAAAAAACTCGCTCGGCTCAGCCTAGATATTTTACAGAGGATCTTATATACTGATATAGCAATGAATATCAGTACCCAAGTGTTTGTAAATATGTAGATTTATCTGGATGATTCCTTCAGAACATCCCACCTCCCTTTACCCTCTTTCTATCATATTCCGGAACCCACCTGAATTGTGCTTCTAAATGTGCTGCTATCAATATCTGGGTGGGTGGGGGTTTGTTGTTGTTGTTGGTTTTTTTGTTGGTTTTGGTGGTGGTTTTTTTTTGTTGGTTTTGTGGGTTTTTTGTTTGTTTGTTTGTTTGTTTGTTTTCCCCCAGATTCAAATGCTTATTTATTCTATGAATGCCTTGGAACTAAGACCTTCAGTGAGGTGAATGTACCAAAGGTCTGATCAGTACCGGATGTCCCAATGAAGAACCTCTGTACCAAAAGGGATCCAGTATTTCCCAGGGAAGCAATGGAGAGTTAGAAAGTGCAAACTCTGCAATATTAATTCAGGACCCTTGTGTAAATGTATTTTGATGCAAACTTTAATTAAATTATCATATACTATTTTTCTCATTGGACCCTTGGGCCCAATTCAGAGAGTAAGTAGTTATTCAATATTTATCTACTCTAATCAGCATGTGGCCATACACCTTTTTAATTAATATTTTCAAAGCCTTGTGTTGAATGCAGATTTATTCATTTCCTCATGTACTCTGTTGTTTTCACAACACAATTAAAAGCTTCATGAACAAGAATAATATCCCACCTGAATTATTTGCTTTATTGAGGCCATTTGCATCTGGGAAACTGAGGATTTAAAAAAATTGAGTAAAATTATGCAGCCTCCATTATTTCATTATTTCTGGGTGCCCAACATGAGATAACTTAAACCAGATTGTTATACTCTTGAGCACTGGATACTATATTAGATGTAGTTTTCAAAGCTTCCCTGTTGGAGAAGGGGATGATGTCCTTGGCACTCAAAGAAACTCAAAGAAACCCAAATGATGAAACATGATAGCAAAAACTCAGTTTTCCCCCACCACCAAAGAGCTGTGCTGCCCATTTCAAAATGTACAACAAAAATACAGGAATGTTGAAGAGCTGTCTTTCATTGTCCTTACTAAATCTAACCAAACAGAACATCAAAAAAACCCATGAATGTACTTTGAATAGTCTTACAGTGATGAAGAGCTCATTATTTTAATAAACCACTAAAAATCTGAGAATTTTATGAGCTTTGATGATTTCTTACAGTGCCAAAACTTTCCAGAAGATATATCTTAAAAATTAGCACTAACTGTAATGTAATAAAATGCAATGATTTCATAAAATTTGACATGGTAAACCAATTCTAGAAATTCCTCAAAGTGCTTCTCGGAATCAAATTTTAGTTCATTTTTAAAATGGACTGGACTATAGTTACAACTGTTCCCACTGTAAAATCTCATTATTTTTATGTAAGTTAAAATAGATTGGCCCTTTTGCAGTGAGAAATGCACAACTACATGAGTGTTTCTCAGAACTGTGCTGCTGTTACCCCTGGCTGATGAGTGACTTGTTTTGCAGCCTTTTTTCCCTGTCTGTTTCTGCCGTGGGTTGTACCTGTGGGGAATATTAAAGGTAAGGTGGCTTTCAGAAAGCTGTGAAAGCAGGCCCCAGAAACAGAAGGAGCAGAAAAACTTGGAATTAGCTGCAGCTGTCAAGCCTGAAAGTAGGAAAAGTTACAACAGTACAGCAAGCAAGGACATGAAACAATAGTCTGAGACTTAGGTTTGGCCAGGATAGACCTTAAGGCTGCAGAAAAATCTGCTTAGCAATATAGTAGAAGGTTTTAAGTTTAATAATGGAGTATTATGTATTATAAACAGAAAGCATCCAAGCAAGCATTGTTTGAAGCAGGTGTGTGTGTGTTTTAAGTGACTGGCTAGAACAATTGTCTGTGAGCTTTAGCAACATGCTATTGGCTGGAAAACTTTTAAAATGCCCTGTGACAGAGAGATCTTTGGCTGCTGCTGGCAGACGAGCTGTTGCCATCTTTCAATTGTCTCAAACCCTGTTATGAGGCTGATGCTGCAATAAAGACTCGAGGAACATCGTAAACTTTGTTCTGAGGTTGATTTGTAATAAAGATTTGAGAAGTGTATTTAGTAGTCCTGTCCCATTCATGCACAAACTTCCAACACGGTACCCTTTTCTCCCTAAGCTCTGCAGACAGGCTGCAGTTTCCATGCCAAACCCTCCTGTCCTTGGGGAATGAGCCAAGTGCAGAGACTGACAATGAAGAGAAGGGAACGGGACACACGCAGAAGAATGCAGGAAACACTTTTGAGAGCAGCAACTCTGCTCTCCCTTTCTAGTTCCAACACCATCATCACCTGTGGGAAAGTGACTTTACAAATGGTTATCATGGAGATGGCAGAAAGCTCAGAATTCCCTGGGCTCCTCAGCAGCAGGGAGCTCAGGGCAGTGACTCTGCAGCTGGGCTGGTGAGCTGTGTGATCACTGAAGCCACAGCCATCAAATCCCCCTGGATGAGCTCACACCCCTTTTCACAAGAAAGACTCTTCAGGGGAACTAAGGAGCACAGAAAAAATGGGTTAGAGCTTGGCATTTCATGAAAGCAGAGATTAGATCAATATAATTATGTAGCAGAGTGTGTAAATGGGCTTGAGGACAGCTCCAAAGCAGGAGGAGAAGAAGGGGTATCCAACTCCCAACAAAAGAGCTTGGCACTTGGCCCCTGGACTTGTGACAACTTGAAAAATAAGAGCTCTGAAGTGAATGGTCATATTTCTCTCATTCCAGAGAAAAGAAAAGGGGAAAAAAAGCAGATATTAATATCTATCCTTTCATGAAAGAGAAAAAGGAAGTGGGGAAAGCAAGATGCACTCCCAAGGAGTTCTGGTCCATCAGATTTTAACGCCAGGCTTTTAATTGCAAAGTTCCATCTTCACAAGTAACAAGGTGCTGGCCACCTCAGAGGAAGTTCAGCAAACTGCATTTTCTAATTTGGACTCTAAGTACCCACTAGAAAGGCCATTTGTCCAAAGATTTTTAGACACAACTGCTTCAGAAGTTCCACAGGCTCACAGTAAGCAGCCGGAATGAAGGCTTCTCTCTCCAACTCACAAAAAAAAAAAAAAAAAAAAACCCACAACAAAAAACAAACAAACAAACAAACAAAAACCTGTTAAAAAATGTTCACAACTAAACACAACTAAAGTTTGAGCTCGTAACTTTTGCCGGCCTGCATGAAATGGTAACTAAGAACTGCCAAAAAATTAAAATAGGTATAGAAAATAAGTATTAAAAAAAATATTGGCCAGAGCACACAGATTCAAGCACATAGTCAAATCAAAACTGGTAATTGCTGTATTCCAGTCAATTAATAGGGTGTTACAAGAAACTCTCAAAAAACCTCATAAGTATCTGATATAGTTTAAGAGAACAAGCGACTGTGAAATGATGCATTAAAGGAAAAGAGGCTGTTCTAATAATTACCTTTCAGTCCATCCAGTGGCTCTGTACGATTCCAGAATGTGACATTCCTGTACTGCTGACTCTGGGATTCAGTACTTTCTCCTCTGACATATATGGCAAATTCTGTCACTCACCCGACATATCATGTTCATCACAGATACACTTTTTTCTGACTTATTTTGTGCACAGCTTATCATATTACCAAAAATGGGTAAAACAACTGGAGGAAAAACAACTGGGCTCCCTGTGAAGGGGCAGCACAGAAAAAAAATTTATCAATTCAGATTTTTAAATAGCTGTGATACTTTGAATGGAGTGTGTGAGCTCTCAAGAATTTGTTACTTCTTGTAAATTATTGGTCCAGGGTTCTTTACCTTCTGAAGATTTTTTTTTTAATTATTAATATTTTAGTTACTGCTTTAGATTGTCCATCAAAAAGAAATAAAGAAAGGAGCAAAAAAGCCACAGGGCACCTAAAATGCCATGAGGCAACAAGCTTCATCAACATCTTTAAATCAAAGACTTTATCTTCATATTTTCTCCACTTCATAACAAAACTGGATAATACATGGAGAAATGTTCATTATATTCTCAAAACACAAGCTTTTATGAACCTGATAATACTAAAATTTTACCTTGCCAAATGGTTCACCATGACCACCTTAAATGCATTACATTGGCTTGTTATTTCCATGCTAAATGACCAATATAAAATTACTGCACAAGTTCTATGGCTGGTGAAATAAATCTGCTCAGAGGACACTCTTGATTTCCAGTCAGCCAAATCTGGCTGCCATCTGACATATTAGACAAAAAAGAAAAAGTCATCTTTATATATATATATATATGGATAGATAGATAGATAGATAGATAGATAGATAGATAAGTAGATATTAATAACAATCCAAACTACCCATGCTTTTCTAAAATTGGGTCAAAATCTCAGATCCTGAAACATATTTCATTTCTGCTTCTGTACATGAATCCCAGTGACATATCATGCCAATCACTGTGTGGATTTTCTGTCCTGAAACTTGGTGGATAAGTCACAAATTATGCTGGGGTGGAAGAAATAGGTGAAATGAAAATATCCCTTGAAATCAGTGTTTTTAGTATGATATGTGGAGGGTCTTTTTGCACAGAAAAAATGAGATGATTAACAAAAAGTTGTCTTAGTTATGTTAATTATCAATTTATCATAATTTTGAGAAGATCTGTGAGGATTGCTGGAGATGTGCTGACAAGATGTAAGAAGAATGGATAAAGGAATAAAAATAAACCCATGGAGGGTGATTGGGATGTTTCCTTAGCTACAATTAACTGAGATTTTTATGGAAAATGTTAAAAAATCTATTGCAATATGGAAAAGGATATTTTTTGAGTATTTAGGAGTCCGTTTAAAGGTAAGACTTTTCAGGCTACTTTTTGTAAACCCATCAGCTCTGCTAAAGCACTGTTTTTACTTCTAAGGAAGACAAAATGTCACTTCCCAAGGAAATTGATTCCAGAATAAAAAAAAAAATAAAAAAAGCTGTATACAGGTCACAAAATCTACTTGTCTAATTCATTTCTTGCTTCTTCTTCTTTGCCTTTTTCCCCTCCCAAACACCCAGTGCAGCGCTGGGCCCTTCTGTTTAGTCAGTGGCCAATTACAACTTCTCTGGCGCAGTTTTTCATCCCAAGGCAATTTGGTAGTCTTACACTGATTAATTAAACCCGGGTCTCTAAACAAACTGCTCCAATTCCTGTATCCAGAGCTTGCATATCTAATCCAGATAACAGGATAAGCAACGTGACTGTCAAAGTTCACCAAGAAATGAAAACAAGAGCCCTGTGTTCATTCTTCTTTGTGGAGTTTCTAAACAAAGAGTAAGTTGTACTTCTAGGTAGAAAATCTAATCTGCATTTAAACAGAATTTCTCCAAATAATAAACAAAAGCCTGAAGCAATAGTTTTACAGCAAGTCTCGCTGCTAGTGCAGAGCCTAATCCTTCTATCTCTATCTGTAATCCCTTCTACCCTTGTATATTAATTTCCTTGCCGGTTTATCAAGTCATCTTGGCAGAGTTCACAGGAACAGCAGCCTCTCCTCACTTCCTCAACTCTCTGCAAAGCTGAGCCTAAAGCTGCTCCAGCTTTGGGTGGTCAGCAACTCAAGGCAAACTCAGATTTATGAGAACAAAGGGAAGTTATTAACCCCAAGAGCGAGAAGGATGGCCAGTAGCAGCATAAATCTCCCCCCAAAAGAGGCTTAGGCTTAAAACAGCAAGATGCTAAATGCTGCAGATTAGTTTTCAAAATCTTCTGGGACAGAGAAGTTTTCAGATGCTACCTTGCCACTCAGTATTTTATTTTTATGTTTGAAGGCAACAGATCTGATACCACCTGAAGACCTCACCTCTCCTACTGCTTTCCCTCAAAAGAACTATTTACATATTTCAGTAAAGAAATTTAAAAAAAAAATTACCCCCCTTCCCAAAAAGGGGCTCTGTTCTAAATTTAAAAACAATGAAGGAACTCATTATTAAATGAAAAAGATACCTCAGAGGAAAAGACAGAAGGATAGAATTAGCATTCTAGATGAGATTTGCCAGATTCTCAGATATAAAGAAAGTTAGTACCAGATGAGCAATAACTAATTTAATTCAGGCAGCTCTGCTTTAATACAGGTCACTGCTAATTAGACAAATACCCACTAGATTTGTCTACCTGATTCCCACTCCACTCCTAATATTGACAGACCATCAGCACATCAGCCTTTAAAATATTTTCTCACTGTAAGCCCAACAAATTTGACCTATAACTCTATTGAATTATTAGATGTTGTTCCAGGCTGACTTGTTCTCTAAAGGGCCAAGGGGACCCAGCTGCCTTTGAACCAACACAGTTTGCAGTCACAGGGATCATCTTGTTTACAGGACTCAACAATATAGAATTTTTTTTTTCCCCTGAAAACAGAGTTGTAACTCCCATTTTGTGAAAGGCATTTTTTGATTTCAAGAAAGAGAGATAAGTTAGGAGTCAGTTTTCCTCCAGACTGTACCACTTATTCACATTCAAGGAAGAAAAACAACAATATTAAGGATTCTGTAAAAGAACTTGATAAGCTCCTTTGGTAAGCAGAAAAAAAGAAAATCCCAAACCAATTACTCTCTCAAGGAAACATTCTCTTTATGAATCAAAGCTATGTGCCAATAAGTATTTCTTATTAAGTAGAAGATTCTTGCTCTGCAGGGTAGGAGATGGACACTGCGTAAATTGAGTAAGTGTTAAACTGAATGAGAAAATGGTTGTAGGCAGAGAAGAAATTGAATAAAAGGGAAAAAAAAAAAAAACAACCCCAACCAAGCTTTCTACTTCACTACTAAAGATAGCAAGTTAAAATTAGAAAAGGATATACAGTAATCTTGTATTATTGATGGATTAATGATATATTTATTAAGAGAGAAAATACACTTTGCATCATTATAATGCCATAGGGACAATAAACTGCTTTGCTAAGTGTATAGGGGATATTTTAGCTACGGCCAGAGGCTTAAATATTTCACCATTCCACTGGAAAACATGTAGGAATTCAGATGGAAAACAAAATCCTATGTAAAAGACAATCAACTCACAGCAAGAATAATTAAACCAGCATTTTATGTTCCTGTACAGTCAAGTATGGAGATGATTATTTGAAGTGTTCTTACAGGAGGTCAGGTTTCCTGGCCTGGCTGGCAGACACAGGGAACTGCACAGAACTTACTCCAGCTGTTGGTGCAACCAGTTTAAAAGTGAAATACAGCACCAACCTTGCCTCTTTTGATGGATGACAAAACACAATGAAGAGAAGGAGAGGAAAAACTTTGGGTATTCCCTCATTTCTCAGATGGCAGGAGAGGTTCACATCTGCCCCACTCTCTTTGTTTTGCTGGGAAGTGCATTTTTACACCACATTTGCCCATCTTTGGCACCAAAGATAAGCAATGGCACATGAGAATTGGCATGGCTTAAAACCCTGAGCAAACAGAGGACTTGCAGAAAGTGAAATCCAAAGATCAAGCATGATGTCACACTTAGGGAACATTTTATAGAGCTGCATTCACCTCTGCCTTCATGGTTTTTGGATCTTTAGGATTCATGTTTTGAGGCTTTTTATCTCAGTCCTCACAGGTAGAAGCCTCTTTTCAAAATCAAAGTCTTCCCAGATGATCAGAAAACAGAACATGGTCAAATAGCATGAAAACAAAGGGAAAACAACTAACTAGAACTGAGAAGCAGCAACTCAGGGAAATGGGAAAATTTTGAGTACAAAAGCCTTTGGCCTACATACAATTTTTTTTAAGTCCTCCATATTATAATCTCTTAGAAAACAAATTTAGCCACATAATAGCAAAGTTTTCTGTAGGTGTTTTGGAATTTTTACTGAAAAATCCCCAATATTACCAGTTTCACTTTAAAGAGTCACACAATACAAATAAAAGCGCTCATAAAGTCAATTAGAAGTCAAAAGAAAATAAGCGTTGAACCAAAGTAATTAAACTATGCAATAAGAACGATTAATCTGTGAGAGTTCACGGCAAAGGTAAGGCACGGATCTGGCATGTACAGTGGAGAATGGATCTAAAAAATTCCCTAATTAGTTGGAATTAAGTGGTCACCTCCCTTAATTGGAAGGAAGAATGAATGCAAACTTCAAGAGGAAAGGTTTTCTTTTTTTAAAGCAGGGAAGAGGCTTCCTGCTCCCTCTGGCTGTGCCCCTGCCCGGGGCAGTCCCTGACCCTGGATTTGGGTTTCATCTCTCCCTGCTGGCACATCCCAGGCTGGCCCATCCCAGCCTCCTCCTTCCAGCAGGGAATGCCACAGCTGGGAGCATTTCCAGCTGCATCCTCTCAGCCCCAGGGAGGGCAAAGCTGAGGATGAAGTGCTGGCTCTGCCCATTCTTCTCCAGGAAATGAACCCTGACTCTTCCCAAACCACTCGGGTTCAGCCGTGGAGACAAGAAGGAAATCAGAAGTGTAATTTGTAGCTGCTGGGCCAGGGGCCACACCAATAAAAAGGATATTTTGTGAATTTTAGAGGAGAGCTATTAGCAGTCTTCATTTATCCCTCCTCCAAGTAAGTTTTACCAGGAGTGACAGTGGCGTTGGCACTCTGTGAGGATGTTCTGGAGCCTGGGAGCAGGAAACAGCAGGGGTGCTAAAGCTCCACCTCAGACCCATGCCCAAGCCATTACATCTCCACATCAGCTTTTTTTTTTTTTTTTTGGCATGGAGCATCACAACTTTGGCCTCACAGCAAAAAGAAAAAACATCCAAAAAAAATTATTTCAGCTTAAAATGTACCATTCACTTCTGATCACTTTCTTTTTTTTTTTTTTTTTTAATTCAGTTTGTTGTGAACATAAATCACCCTTTCCCAACAATCTTCCTGGCACACATGTGGGTGCCATGGCAACTGTCACAATCTCCAAATCCTGTGCTTGTGAAACACACAACTGGGTGATGAAAGGATTGCTATCTGTGAATCCATAGATCTGCAATCACCCCCTAGCCGTGGCTAAATAGTATAAATAATTGTAGCATGGGTCTGTGTTTTTTTTTTTTTTAATGGGGAGAAATCCAGCAATAAGAACAGAAATTCAAATATTGCTTTTCCAGTCCAGATGTATCAAGATATCCAGCATTACAAGTCTCTTAAGAAACTGAGTAATTAATTACGTTGCATTCAATGTAGTGAATAACTGCCAGGAAGCAGACTTAAAACTCGGATTCTGTTTTAATTTATTTTATTTATGGGCACAAGTGAGGCCTTCAGGTAACTGAATACAAAATAAATTGGACTGTGACTGCTAAAAGAAAAGTAGATTTAAGGTAGATTTAAGTAGAACAGGTACTTAAAACTAAAGAATTGCTTAAAAACCAAGCAAAAACAAGACGGGAAGAGGAAAACAGGGTCATTCTAACCTTGGTAGTCCACATCCCGATGCCTGAGGTAGGAGGAACGAACCACATACTAAAATATCCCTTCATATAACTTTTCAGACTCATCTCATGTCCTTTTCAAACCATCTGAGTCCCAAAACACCCCATACTTTAGAAGATTCTGAAATTAATATAAGCTTATTTTCAAAATCTGCTTCTGCTTTAAGTCAGGTGAAAGGAAACACAGAACAAGTTCTGCTGAGAACTATTCTTGTTTTGCCTGAATTGGCTTTTCCCCCCTTCATCCAAACTAATTAAAAAATGTTCAAAACAATGAGATTTCCTTAGCTTTCTTACCATGGGCAGGGATTTATTCCTGAGTTACAGGATTGCAGAGGTATTATTCAGATAATAAAAAAGAAGGCCAGAGATTTGTAAACAATGGCAGAACAGCTTAACCATTTGATCCGCACTTTTCTAATAGTCATCATTATAAGAGCTTATTTTGTTATTATATTCCATTCTTCCTGAAATATCCAGTAAAAAACCACAGTTCAACTTACCCTTGAAGTATTTCCCTTTTCCATTTTAACAAAACTTGGGAGTTTCTGAATATTTCTATGCCTCTATCTGTATTCCATGAGGCTGCCCATTTCCTGAGCAGCTGAAGCCCTGAAGGAGAATCCTTTGGCCATATATTCCCTTTATAAATCCCCAGCTGATGCAGTTTACAATACTCCACTGAACTCCTGACTTTTATTTACAAAGCTCAGAAGAGAACTCATACCAGTGCCAGGCTGTTACGTACACCAAAGGATGTATCCATTTGATTAAGTCTCCTCCTTTATTCTCCACATTGGAACAGAGAGAGCAGGAGTAGCTTTTTCTTCTTTTTCTCCTCAGTGTTGCAGTTTTTTGTTTTCAGTGCAAGCTACTGGCATAAAATATTTAGCAAGACGTGAACCAGAAAAAAAAAAAAAACACAAAAAAACCAAAAAAACCCCACCAACTAATATTTTCATAGTGAGAATGTATAGATTACACATGGAATAGATGGAAAGGCACAAAATTAATTCTCAAAGGGCTGGTAAAATTACATCTGAACTGTCTGAAAGCACAGATCTGGTGTGTATTTAACCACCACTGTGATTGGTGCTTTCAAAAAAAAGAGGAGTCCCTTAAAGTTACCTATTTCTGTTGGAAATTTTAAAACTTTTTTTGCATGTGTTACAGTTTACTTGTTTCACCCAGCTCCTGTAACCCCTGCCACTGCTTGCAAATGCACATGTGCAGTAAATCCACTGTGGACTCACCTGGAAGCCAGGGGCAATTAAGGAGAAATAACTAAGGTAGCAGTATTTTATCATTGCAGGCCCAGAGTCATGAAAATTACCAAGAATTTAATTAATGTGTTCGCTACCCTGTGCATGACAACTCCATTCATTAAGATATAATCAGCAGCAATATATAAGCAGAGGGTAGATCCCAAATGATTGGAGGGTTGAGATGAGCCCTGAGTTGCTGCCAGGCAGAGCTGCTGTGCCCTGGCCCACTCCTCTTTCCTGATCAGAGCCAGATCTTCCCTCTGCTGCCCAGTGGCACAGAAAAGAGCAGAGAGCACCAGCACAGGGAGCTGTGAGCATACAAATAGGAGACTATCCCTCACCAGGAGCTCCAAGGGATCCACCTGGCATGGCAGGGATGGCTCCTGTGGTGCTGTTTTGGGGCTACCTAAAAACAGAGGCCAAACAGAGTTAAGGGAATAAAAATATATTTATTTTTGTTCTTTAATTTTATAATAAATATATTTTTTGGAGGGGCTTCAGGTACAGTTTGGGCAGACAAAGCCCCCCAAGGGCTGCACCCAAAAATGACCACAGGTCATGGGTTTTCACACTTGTATAAGTTTGGTCCATTTGCATATTGGGGGTTAATCTTGCAATTACAGCTTCAGCTAATGAAGCAATTTACCTCAAGTTTGCTCCTCCCAACTCACTTTTGTTTCCATCTCTCAGTCCTGAGGCAGTGAGGTGCCCTTGATCCCCAGGCCTGGGGAGGAATTGTTGTGTCAGAGCAAAATGGGGAAGCAGCAGCTCACCCTGTGTGTGGAGTTTAGAGTTATACACTAAAGAACTGCAGGATTGCAAAAAAATGAAAAATATAAAAGCTGAAATCTTAAGGCATCACCTGCAGCCACCAGCACTGCCCTGAGCCCTGGTGCTGGCTGCACCACAGGAGAGCACACCTGTGTTCCCTGTCAGGGAAGCACTCACAGCCGTGGACAAATTGATACTGGGATTGGGAATGCTGGCTCACAAGTCTCTGGCATGATCTAACCATAAAAAAAATAAGATACTGTTGTTTTGTTGGATATTTTTTCCCCTTATGTGTTGGAGAATGGCAAACCCATCTATGCCCTTGATCTTGAAAACATTCTTCCTTTTGGCCAAGGCAGAATATGTCTTTGCAGCATTTCATTTGCTCTGTGATTCTAGGAACCTTAATTTAAAAAAAACAAACAAACAAAAAAAAAAAACAAACAAACAAAACCCCGCACAACATTTGAAATCAATTCTTCCTGTACTGTTTCAGCCTGAAGAGAATCAAATTATTTCAAACCAACTTATTTGAGAACTACCATGAATACTGGATGTAAGTGAAAAGAGATTCCAAAAGCATTGTGGGCACAGGTATGTTCTTTCGCTGTTACCCAACTTGAAATTTCAGGGACCCTGAGAAAGTTGGCAGCCTCTGATGAACAATTTTTGGATAGACCAAGAATATACTGAGGCAATCTTGAACCATGCTTGGCAAAAACTGAGCAAGACATGGTTCAAAATTATGTTGATCTGTCACTGAGGAAAAACTTTTTGTGATGAAGTGCTCAAAGATAACCAAGTTATGAAAAGAAAAATCACTGGTTCCCATGATGAACAGGTTATCTGAGCAAATATAATCAGATGGACGTCCAGAGAACAGACACATTAGCAAATTAAAGAAAGAAACCAAACCAAATCAGAAAGCCCTTGTGGAGATTAACCCAGCACAGGAATCACTCGAGTGCAATGTGGGGAATCAAAGTTGATCATAACTTATGGCACAGGTGGAATCACATCTAAATTGCCCAAGTAATGCTGCAACAAACCTTAGTGAGCTGTGCTTGATCCCCCATCCTTCAGAGCTGGGTGAAACAGGATTAATAATTTCATTAAGTGCTTCTTTATGCATAAATTATCATCTCATTATCCTGAAAAGGAACTGGATCTCGGGATCTCGTTTAAGTTTACTTGTGTTGGATTTGGTTGGTCTGGTTATCTCTGAGTCGAGGTTGCAACACAGCACAGGGAGAACAGAGGTGAAAATATGAGTAGCTTTCATTCAGTAACACCTTATTATTTATTAAAAAGCATTTGGCTATGTCAGAGTTTGCCAAATGTAATAATTAGGTGTCATGCCCTCATAAAAATGTAAGCAATATGACAGCCACTAATGGAGAAAGAATTGAAGGCTAAGTAAAAAAATAATGAATCAATGGAACAGCCAGAGATTCATCAGAGGAATCCCAATGTCTGGTCTAAATACACTTCTGGTGGAATTTGTCTAAGGTCTCAGATCACTTGTAGATGAGACTTTCGGTTTTCTGAATTGTAGATTGTGGACATTTGGAAAAGAGCTAAGTTAGTGCTAATTAATCCTACAGCACGAACAGCAAATGCCCGTGTTTGGCCTGAACTTTAAGACACTCGTTGCCATCTCCTTGCAGACATGACATTATGAGAACCCCTCACTAAGTAGCTTACATAACAGAAAATAAAAAGGAGTTTACCCTTTAGAAAGACAGAGTTCACCATCTTCAGGTGCTGGAAGTAAAGACTGGAGCTGAAAAGAGGCCAAATTGCTCTAACATTTAACCAATTTGGATCAGACGGGCTGAAGTCTATGGTCACAATGGACAAAGTGAAACAGAAAGGAAACTTAATTCTCCCGTTTTGTTCTACTGAAAAATGGGTTTCTGGTAAAGCACAGTTAAATCACAGTGAGGAAATGACATGTCATAGTCATGGCACAATTGTGACAGCACCGCTGCTGCTAACTTATGAAGTCTGTGACCATTTGTGATTCTCTCCTTTGTACTAAATCAAAGGTTGAAGGCCAGAGTACTCCAGGTTTGTATGTGATTTTGCTTTGACAGGCACCTCATACAGAATATCCTTATAAAATGAAGATATCTATTATACTTTTATCATTTTCTAAGTTTGGGAACAAAAATGTTAGGATAATTGAACAAGGTATTATTGCACGGCTAAGATTTGGTGGGGATCCTTTTCCTTTTCCTTTTCCTTTTCCTTTTCCTTTTCCTTTTCCTTTTCCTTTTCCTTTTCCTTTTCCTTTTCCTTTTCCTTTTCCTTTTCCTTTTCCGAAGTGCCTTTTCTAGCAAAAACCACATCAAGAAATACCACCTAGATGACAAAGAATAATTTTTGATTGATCCAGGACACACTTTGCTTCAATAATGTTTTTCTTTTACTTTCTAGGAAGCTGCTTATTGAAGAAAGGAAAGGGACACTTAAATAAAAAAGTTTCTTGCGAAGTTATTTCACACAGATGAATCAGTGCAATGGAGACCTTTTTGCTACTTCATCTACTGTCTAATGAGAAAAAGACATCCCAGCTTTTAAATCCAATTGCACTTTAGCTGACCTACAGTTCTATTCATACAGAGGTAGATGGGAAAAGGTAACAATTCTAACAATTCCCACCTGACCCAAAATTTCAGGACAGTAATAAATTTCAAAGCATTTTCCTTCTGCAGGCTGAGTAGTATTTCCATGAAAGTGAGCAATAAATGCATTTCTGCTGATCTCTGCACTTCATTCTGATGAAAACAAGTGCAGGAATACACATGACCTGGGAATTCTGTGGTCTGGGAACCACGGGATCCAAAATGCTAAATTTCATTGTTACTGAGCTGGTGAAGTTCCCCACTCAGGAGCTCATGTTCCAACCAGAACCATCCCACCTTCTGCTTGAAAAAAACAAAACCCATCCCACAACCTGTTGATGAAAAAAAAAATCACTCCAACAGAAAAGGTGTAGCAATGATCACATAAAAATACGTCTGGCCTACAGTGGGCATGCTGTGACTTAGATGGGGTCTTAAAGAGGAGGAGGAAGAATAATCGTGTTTGTTGAAGATGTAACATAATTCTGAAGAAATTGAAATTGTTACCTCTGTATGTGGTAGGCTTAAACAATATTTAACTGGCTGTTATTTCACTTTGGAAATCTGTTCTGCTGTGTGTTCTGTTGAATTAGATCAAGAATAAATTTGGATGAAGATAAAGTGCCAGCTCCACCAGTGAGAGTGGATCAGAGATCACACTCGAGTCAGAGGAATAAAAAGAATGATTAAATGAGGTCTACGTGCGTTTTGTAGGATGTACGGCTGGAGGCTCTTTTATGTGAAACGACTTCAAAGCTACCTTGTAAGAGTACATTAAAAATAAAATAGCACCCAGAAAAGATATGAGAGGGCAGAATTTTAACCCTGAAAATTTCTGCTTTTCTTGGTAAATTACAGATAACACTCATCAGCAGTACTTAAGCCACTTCTCCTCCACGAGCTTGACAGTGGCAGGCAGGAGTGTTGCGACAGTCCAACTCCTTTTAGCGGCACAGAGACAGCCTAGAAACAGTCAAGTGACAGGAAGATTGTCTAAAAGGCACAATGATTGTAGGGACAAATGTCTACATGCAGCAGCCCCCTACCACCCACACTGTAATAACGATAACCCTCAACACAGAGAAGACACCAAATTGTACTTTCTCATCTGCAACACTGACATTACAGACTGATATTTGTACATTTAAATGGTCCAGTGCCTCCTGTTGCTGCATCCAAGCTGGTATTACATGTGTGCATTGCTGGGAGAGAAGGTACTCTATCCTTTATAAAGCAAACACATCTGGTGTGCAAGCCTTCTTTTTATGGTGTCTGACTTTATCATGATGGCTGCACATTCATGAAACAAACAAAAAACACCAGTTAGGCTTTAGACTTGCAATGGGAGCCCTTGCTGAGATTTTTCAGCCAAGATGCTACGTCATTAACAGACATTTAATATTGATTTCATGCCAAACTATTTGCTACACACCATATTTGTGGTTCCTTGGATGTTTCAAATCTTAGCTGTCTCAAATCTTTTCTCTCTTCACAACCTGCTCTTCCTTTACAGAGCTATAACCTCTTCAGGGATGTATCTGGAACAACTCTGGGTGAGGGGAGCAATGAGACCTTCTTTGCTCCCATCTCAGTGGGATGGAGCACTGCAAGCACCCTCTTCCCTTCCACCCTCCCGTGCCAACCTCCCCTGCACCATGCCCTTAGGGTTCCTTGGCTCTGTGCCCCGCTGATGGGGAAAGGAAGGTGCCAGAGTGTCTTAGGTTGCAATATGTAACCAAAAATGATGTATAGGGAACACGGCCAGAGGTGGGGAGTCTGCAGCCTCTCTGGGTAACCTGTGCCAGGGCCTCACCATCCTCACTGGGAAGAATTTCTTCCCAATATACTATCTAAACCTGCCCTCCTTCCCCTTATGGCCATTCCCTGTTGTCCTGTCACTCTGAAGGCCATTCCCTCTTTTCCTGTCACTTTGTTCAAAGTCCCTCTCCAGCTCTCTCAAAGCCCCTTTAGGTGCTGGAATGGACTCCAATGTCTCCCTGGAGCCTTCTCACACCCAGGCTGAACAGCTCCAGCTCTCTCAGCCTGGCTCCAGAGCAGTTCCAGCCTTGCAAATGTCCATTGTGACACTGCAGGGCTTCCTGTAACCAAGGGTGCATTGTCACACTGTGGAACCAAGGAGACCCTTATGACACTGGGGTCCCCATGGAAACAAGGGGCCACTGTGACACTTTGGGGCCTCAAGGAACCATAAGTGTCCTTTGCGATACTGCGGAACCAAGGGGCCATTGTGACACTCTGGGGCCCCATAGAAGCAATGGGACATTGTGACACTTCAGGCCCTCATGGAACCAAGGAGAGCAGTGTGGCACTACAAGGGCTCATGGAATAAAGGAACCCTTGTGACACAGGGGAGGCCAAGGAAACCAAGTGGTCCATTGTGACATTGAGGGGCCTCCGAGAACCAAGGGGCCATTATGACACTTTTGGGTGTTATGAAAGCAAAGGGGATCCTTGTGGCACTGTGGGGTCTTGTGTAACCAAGGGTCTGTGTGGCACAGCAGGGCCTCATGGAACCAAGGCCATTTCAAAACTGCTGAGCCAAGTAGACCATTGGGACACTGTGGGGCCTGATTGAACTGATGAGAATATGGTGACACAGTGAGACTTTATGGAAACAAGGATCCATTGTGACACTTTGGGGTCTCCTTTAACCAGGAGTCCAATTGTGACACTGCAGAGCCAAGGAGATCATTGTGATCCTACAAGGTCTCATGAAACCAAGTGACCATTGTGTCACTTTGGGGCCCCATTGGACCAAGGCCACCGTTGTGACACTGTAGGGCATCGTGGAAGCAAAGGGCCCTTGTGACACTGCAGGGCCCCATGTGTAAGAGACAGTCCAAAGATCCCTCATCTGCCTCACGACCATCGTCAAGGACAGAGACTGAAACCCCTAAAAGGGACTTTAAAATCTCAGCACAGGAGTTCTGGCCTGGCTGAGGTGGGATGTTGACCAAGTGCTGCCTGCCGGTGTGTTTGATGGAAAAAACCCAGCACGCATATCTATCGGAACATCAGAACCTGAGCAGAAACAATGGGCAAGTCACGGTGAAGAGACTGCGCCTGCTGACTTGTACTGGTTGACACTCTACCTGCTGACGGCTGACCTGTTCTGAGTTCTCAAAACGAGCACACTGTAATGATTTCCCCCACCTGTCTGGCCAATTGCCTGTCGCTTCAGAGAGGACTATAAGGACCCCTGAGTTAACCACAGACTTTGAGATCTCCCCACAGAAGAAGACGGATCTATTGGCCAGACCACGAGGATTTCGTCTCTCCGTTGGTAGCTATAACCCACCTCCTCTTTCTCTTTTCTCGCTATCCTTTATTTCCCTTGAAATCCCCACTATCGCATTTGTTGGCACTAAGTAAAGGTGCATTTTTGATTGAGTAAACTGAGTTGTCCCCTGCTGTGTCTTTTGCGCCTTGAGATCCTTAAAACAAACCATCAGCTTCCCCGCATATATTTGCGGACCCTGACATTAAATTGGCGTCACGGACAGGATCTTGATGGACAGAGGGGTTGCGGGTTTTATACAGTTTGTAAAAGGAGAAGGACCCTCGTCTCAGCCGCACCTAGCACACCACTTCGGTGAGCGCTGTTAGAAAGCAAGGGGGGCGAGGGAAAATTCCCACAAACTCTATAGACCCAGGCAAATAGCACTCCCTGTCATCAGGATTTCACAAAAAGATCTCATTGTGCAAAAGATGGGACTGTAGTTAGGTTTTTTTGTGTGTTTTGGGCTGCTTGGTGTAGTTGAGGAGACAACTATTTGTAACTAAGGTGAACCTCCCAGGCAGTTTTGGTCTCCTCGCCCATTCCAGGGAAGCGAAGGGAAACACAGTTTTAGCTGTGCTTTTGGTGTAACTTTAAGAATACCTCCCTGAGAGTGGTTTTGGTCCCTTCACAAAATGAGTGAAAAAGATAAGAATGCATTTTATGCTTTGTTAGCGAAACATGGCACTGGACCTTCTCCAGACGGAGAAAGGTGGGCACAGAATAATTGGTTTAAATTTGAAAACATAGTAACTAGAATATATTCTTTACAACATGATGCTAGATATAAACTGGGCAGAAATAAAACCATTCTTTGCTCAGTTTTGGGAGCCTGTCTCTCGGCAGCCATAGCAACCCGTTTTAAACGGGTAAGTGAAGAAAAAGCAGTAATAGAATCCCTATTAAATTTGGTAGAAGCTTTGCAAACACAATTAGAACAGGAAAAAAAGAATTATTTGCTGCAGACTTCCCTTGCAGAAGGGCGAAGTAAAAACTTAAAATCTGCAGATTCACCCACAGAAACAGAAAGAAAGGAGACATACAACATTAAACAAATATACTCTCAGAAAGAATTAGAACACATGCAAAATTGTGGGGAACACTGTTGCTCCAACTTGAGACCTCTCATCAAAACAGAATATAATTCTATAAATGAAGAGGATCATGATCCCCACATAACCACCAAAGAAATACCATACATGGCCACTGAATTAGCTAAATTAAAGAAAGAATACTCCCGCCTCCCAAGTGAATCAGAGACAGAGTATGTTTTTAGAGTCTCACTCACTGGGGGTGACCAAATTCAATTAAGTGAACAAGAAGCAAGTGGCTATTGGGGACATGGAGTTTTCTTAACAACAGGAAATACACGTGCTCCATGGTCCCTGACACAGCGTGCAGCTTACTGGGCAGGGGGGTTAAACCCCCTTGAGAGGGACAACCCTCTGGCAATAGTCGGCACTCCAGACCAACTCCTAGAAAACATACACAAAGCTGCATGCTTGCAAATGATACATGAAAGGAAATTAATCTCTGGCTATGAGTCACCAATGCAACAGCCTGTCAAACCTGAGATCATGACCCCCCCAATTCGAGGTTTGCCAGAGTCTCTAAAACCAACAGCAATTCTTCTTCAATAAACAAGAGCATCTATCTCTCTGGTAGATAGACTTGAAAGATTTCTTGGCCATACAAGAGATCAAACTGGTTCCACTGACTCCACTGACTCCTCACCTTTTACAACTCCTAGCACACAATATAACAGCAGTCATAAACTTTGGACATGGAGTGAGGTAGCAGAGGAGTTAATAAGTTACAGTAGAAAATATGGACCAGTGAACTACTCAGAGGACAAACAAGAAAAACCCAGAGGAGTCAGGCACATTGCCTTTCCTAATGAAAAATCAGAAAAGGGAAAACAAATTTCCAACTGGCAGCAACGGTGGTGGCTAGGACTGAAAAGGGGAGTTCCACGAGAAGTAATGAATAAATTGCCATATGATAAATTGGCTAAAATAATTTCTAATTGGCTCTGTCCCAAACATATTGTATTGGAACCATCAAACCGACAACCCAGCGCACCTCCTGTCCGCAAAGACGACAGCCCATACTCCACTAACTTGGAAATCCAAGCAATTTTTGGACAAAGATCTGCAGAACTAAGGCCATCTGCAGGATTCAGAGAACCAGTGTCCCAAGAACAGCAGCAGGAGCCAGTGAAGAGAACATCGCTCAGTGTCACTCCAGGCACGGCTGATGCCGGGCACAGCTCAGCCTGTGGGGAGCTCCCATAGCTCCTGCCTTCTCCCTCCCTGCTGACAGCTCCCTCCCTCCAGCCCTCAGACCATGCCCATCCCCCCTTATTCCCTCCCAGCTCATCCCTTTGCTTCGCCTTCCATTAATAAACACTTTGGCTTCTTCACTTTACCTGCGTCTCTGTGGAGCTGAAGCGGCGTAAAAACCTGAGCCCTGGCACACACAGGCCCCTGCTGCCATCCTCTTCCGCGCTGTGTTTTGTGCAGAGACACAGAGGAGCAAGGCCGCGTCAGGCTGGAAAGGTGCCTGTGCTGAAGGTCCAGTTCCACAACACTGTGGAGTTTAAGGTCCAACTGAGCAGCCTGAAGCTCCTGGATTTTGGAAGAGCCAACCTGAGTATGCTCTGAACCCAGCTGTGAGGGATTCCATGGCAAGCATCTACAGAGGGCAAAGGAGCTTGGAATGCTGGAAGCTTTCAAGAATGCCTTCCTGAAAGCACAGCAGTGCTCCATGCTTGCACAGGGTCAGGGAGAGGGCAGAAGCAGAGACCATCAGGCCTTAACAGGGAGCTTTGGGTGTGCCTAAGGGCAAGTGAAGCAGCAGCAGCACGGTGGCCGAGACTCGGACGCGTGACCGAGCCAATGACCCGAGCGCCGTCAGGCAGTGCCGGGATCCCGGCTGCGGTTCTGGTGCCCAGAGCTGAGGAATCGCAGCCCCTGCCTCAGAGCCTGTCAGAAAGCCAAGCAAGTGAGAGCAGAGGGAGGGCAGCCTTCCAGTCTCTCCTGGGCATGGCCACAAAGCAGCCCCTGCTTCTCCTTCCTCCGCCTGTGTTTGGGGTGTGCTGATGGCAGCGCCAGCCAGGCTGTGCTCTGTGTTCCAAAGGCTGTGGAGACTGGGCATGAAAAGTGCTGCGTGCACAGCGGAGAGTCCTGGAAGGTGCTGGCAGGAGCGTCCTGCGGGAACAGGGCTCTGGTCTCTGGCCGGGAAGAGCCTGGTTTTGCTGCTGTGAGCGCAGGCAGGCGTCGAGGCAGGTGAAGAGGCAGCGGGCAGCTTGTGTTTGTAGAGGGCCTGGGGCTGCATGTGCGAACCTCCACCTGGAATCACACTGGGGGAAATCCCAGCTAGAGCTGGAGCGCCTGTCCAAAAAGGACCAGAAGGAATTCAGCCTTGCCAGGGTTTCTTAAGAGTGTGTTGGTGTTCCCCAGGAAAGGTACACATTTGGGGAAACGCCTCTGGGGGAAGGGGGCTTGCTGCGGAAGGAAAGCGCTTTCCTAGGAACTCCCAGTGATGTAGGAGCAGCTGTCATCCTTTGGCTCTGTGTGGTCCTTTCAGTCCTTGAGGCCCGTTGCACTTGGCAGATGGACAAGGGAAAGGAGAAGGCTGTGAAGAGCAGGTTTGGAATCCACCTGGACCTGCGGAGACCAAGGCCAGCACCTGCAGCAGGGTGTGTTCCCCCCCGTTTGGACACAGGTGTGAGCAGGAGCATCTCTGTCCAGCTGCCAGCCCCAAAGCTGTCTTTGATAGCTGTGAAGTCAAAGGCCTTCACGCACACACCTCTCACATCTTACCTGTCTGCTGTGTTTCAACTCTTGGCAATATGCATTTGCCTCTTGCTTGCTGGAAGCTGCTGCGGCCCAGAGGGTCCGCACCGAGCTGGGCTGTGTGGGCCAGGCGGCACGGAGAGTCTTGGCTGATCTTGGGGTGTCTGTGGCCTCAGAAAAGGCTTGGAAGGTTTGCCTCCCAAGGTGCCTTGCTCACTGGCTCTCCCTGTGCATCTTGGAGAGAACAAGGCAGGCATTTCTGGCAGCTGGGCATTAGCAGGCCTTCAAACGGGGGCGTGTTGTGGAGCAGGCCCAGCTGAGACACCCTGAGAGGAGCCCAGCGCTCCTTGCCCCTCTCCGCACACACGTGAGCCTTGTCTGCTGTCGGGATGACCCCGGCTGTGTCAGGGGGTGCTGCTACGTGGACACGAGACAGCCGGTCCTGTCCTGCCGGGTCCCAGCAGTGCCTCGCAGCAGTCCTGCATCCCCGTCAGGATGCCGGCCAAGAGAGGTCCTGGAAGCTGAGGGAGCTGATTTGAAGCTTGCGCGGGTGCCTACAGGTCAAGGCCAAGGACGTTCTCTCAGGATAGAGCAGTCCTGAGAGGTCTCTAGAATTCAAAGAAATCAGCAGACAAATGCATTGTCCACCAAAAGCTCTTTGATTGGCAGGAGGTTAGGGCTCTGCACCCCACCACAAGGCTTCTTTGCCACATCCAAATTGCAGTGGCTTTCTGTAGGAATTCTATCAAAAATACCTTCCGTCTTTAGACTGCTGAGGTGATTCCATAGGCAGGGGCTTAGAAAGAAACACATTGCGCCAGAATCCTAGACTTGAAGCTAATGTCCACCTGCTGGCCAGGAGGAGTCTCAGCGCACCAAAGCAGCTCATCTTCCTCACCCCTTCCCTGCACAGGGCTGATTCTGTAGCCACCCTTAGGTCTTCCCCAAGGCTATGTCTAAAGCTTTTTGTCAAGTCACTCTCTTGCCAAGTTAGGCTTCCAGGTTTTTCTTATGTAAACTGGTGCTAAGTACTTCTGGATATCTGTGCTAAGTACTCTTTCCTTCTGTCAATTGCCTGTGCTTCCTTACATCAAACAAAGGCCTTGTTTGGTTCCTAAATGTGCCTGATGCTGGCCCAAGTCTTTTGGCACTGCTTGCTTTCCTGTGGCATGTTCTACCTCCCCAGACAGTAAAGAGGGAGCTGGAGAAGGAGCTTGCCAGGCTGCTCTCCATCCTTGACCAGCAGTCCTGCTTAAGCGGACAAGTCCGAGTTGAGCGCAAATGGAACAGCCGAGCACGGGAAGGGTGGGTGGGAAGGATGATCCAGGAACCGTAGGCCTGGCAGCCTGAGCTTGCTGCCGGGGAAGGCCTTGGAGCACATCCTCCTGAGTGCCATGCCACGGCACGTGCAGGGAAGCAGGGGGTGGGAAAGCTCTGCGGAGGGATGGGGACAGCTGCGGGTCTTGGCAGGGCGTTGAGCTGGGGTTGGTGTTGCTGGGCGTGTTGGGGAAGGAGTCGTCTGGAAGAGGAGAGGTCTAGGCTGGAACTGGAGTCACTTTGAAGGCACCACCTGTGGTATGGCACAGCTTTGGTTATGGAGGACAGAAGGAATAGTTGGGACTTTTTCTCTTAGTCATCCTGCTTCTCCTGCAGAGAAGCAGAAGGGGAGAGCTGTGCTTTCTTGGCCACTTAGATATCTGTAGCAGGGGCAGGATTAGCCCTTTTGCAATCTACTCCTTTGTTTGGGCTGCTTTTGTAACACTGAGTGGACTTTCATTCGTGGAGAGCTTTTATTCTTTAAGAGAATTAGGTTCTTATCATGCCTTCCTAGAAAAATGTTTGAAACCAAAGCAAGGCCTTTATTTTGCCTCTGTGTGGTCTCATGCTTTGTAAAGCGACATTCAGTGGATGACCTTAAGGCAAATGTGTTACTGCTTTGAGGTGGGAAGGAAACTTCCAAATCTATCAGGTTCTCAGGCCATTGCTATGAATTTAGGAAGTTTGCAACTTTTTGGAACTACTTGAGTTATGGGAAGAAAAGCTTTCCTGAATTGAGGATTCTTAAATGCCAGATCCTTCTATGCCTTTGCTGCCAGGTTGATTTTTTGCTTCAGGAAATCACTCCATGTAGAAAACAATTTCAGCATGGAGTAACAGCTTCTGACAGAGAGCAAGTGTTGCCAGCACTTGCTCCAGGTGCTCCTGCCAACATGCCCTGTAGGAAGGAGCACGGCCTCCAGCGCACATTGGCTTTGGCTGCCCTGTGGCAGAGAAGCGCCCCGGGCCACAGGTCTCTGTGGCAGGAGATGACACCAGCACTGCCAGGGCTCGGGGGGCAGCAGCTCTGCTTGGGCGGGGGCTCCGTCACACCTGCCGGTTTCAGCGCTCCCCTGGCCCCAGGGCTCAGAGCAGCATCCGTGCCCTGGCCCACACGTTCCTCGTCTGCGTCACACCCGCGGGTTTAGGACGGCCAGCGGATGGGGACGTGTCCCAGGGAGGCCGTGCCAGCTTCTGTGCAAGGCCCCGTGGCCTTCCCGCTACGGCTGCGTCGGCAGCCCTGGGGGCTCCTTCTGCTGCCCTGGGCCCGCAGAGCCGGGCAGCGTTTGCCCACGGTTTGAGCCGCTCCGAAAGATGCTGTCTCAGGGCTGTCTTCGACACTTGGGGTGAGGGATTCCTTCCAACCTGGGCCACCTTGGCTGGGCTGGGGGCAGCCCCAGGGCAGGTGGCAGTGTGTGCATTGGCCCTTTGTGACACAGTGCAGCAGCGGGGTCACCATGGCATGGAACGGGACGGGGTGTCAAAGGACCCTTTGTGACCCGTGGTGACATAGGTGCTGGTGGTGACACAGCCAGGCCACAGTGCTCGGAGCAGGCGACGGGACAGGACGGGATAGAGCGGTGTCGTGAGGAGCCCCCCCAAGGCACACTCATTCCCGTCTGATCCGGAGCTTTTCCGAGGCGTTATTCCTACAGGTGACCTCGAGGCCAGACCACAGGACTTGGTGACCTGTGGCCTACCCGAGGCTTCTCTTTTGCAGGTACCATCGAGGACTTGTTGACTCGGAGCTCTTCTGAGCCACCTCTCTAGAAGGCGCCCTCAACACCACACTCTGGCATGGCGGGCAGATTTCTTGGCCTCTTCAAAGTCTTCAGGGGGGAAAGAAAGCAAGGCCGTGGAGCACAACAGCCTGAAGAGCCAGAGCAGCTCCAGCCAGTGCAGGATGGTGAGTGGCAGAACTGGGCCACAGGGCTGATGGCTGCAGCCAGCTTGGCTCCGTCCTCTCCCACCTGCTGTGGACATGCCCAGGAACAGGACGGAAGAGGGGCTGGGGCTGAACCTGGCAGCACCCATGCTCCATCCCCTGGGGCATCCTGGGGCAGTCCCAGCCCAGGGAGGACAGGGCTGGGCTGTGTTCTCCAGCCTCTCCCGCAGCCCCTCAGCTCTGCCTGCTCTCGCTCTTTGCCAGATGCAGCCACGGACGGCACACAAGAGCACAGGCCTGCCAGTGGCCGCTTCCGCAGGACACTGAAGGTACCTGCAGCCCTCCCCACCTGGGCTGGGCCTGCTGTCACTGCTCGGCCGAGCACCGCGCTTGGAGCGCTCCATGGAACATCCCTGGCTTTGTTCCCCTGCAGATGTTCCCGAAATTCCTGCGCATTCGGCGTAGGAACACCAGCAGCACTGCAACTGCAGGTACAGCCAAGCTTAACTCCAGGCTGACCAGCTGCCAGGCAGAGCCTGATGTCAGCACAAATTTGACTGCACGCTCAGAAAATTTTGTCACTGCAGTGAATGATCTCCGGGCGAAGGCTGCTGTCATGGAAATGACCGAGGGCACGAGCATCACAAACCCTGCCACCAGAATGACTCAAGGCCTCCCAAATACTGACAGCACCCCCACTCCCACCATGACTCATGCTCCCACCGTGCATTTTTACAAGGAGAGTCCTGTTCCTCTTCAGCAGCGGGTAAGCAGCCTGGGGCCAGGGCTGGAGGCCTCCCAGGATTGTGTGTCCCCTCAAGCCGTTGGATCCTCTCAGCCTTTGAAGCCATTAGAGTACTGTGGGAAGGGAAGCTGGAGAAGTTGCTGCCTTGGACAGTGCTCCAAGTCTTCCCCATGCCTCCTCCAGGTACCAGCGATTGTTAGGAATGTTCACCAGAGACTAGCATCCCATGTCACTGTGGATGCCGGAATGGAAACTGACATTGTGAGGCTGGCTGAAGAACACCCAGCGGACGTGGTGCTGACCCTCCTGCGCTGTGCCCCAACCTGTGACAGGTATGGGCTCACCTGCCTTGAGAGCTCAGGGCTCACCCGCCTTTAGGGCCGTGGCCCTGCATAACCTGTGCAATGGGCTCTGCCAGACAGGCAGACAGGTCCAGGACCCTCAAGCCCCTCTGTTTCCCGAGCCTGCTGCCATGGTCCCTCCCTGCCCTTCAGGGCACCGGGGCTCTGTCCCCTGGCCCCCAGACCCGCACAGGGCATGGTAGTGTGGCTGAGACGTCCCTGACACAGAGCTCTGATCCCACAGAGCTGCTGCCATGATGTGGAGAACCATAGGTTCATCGAGTTCCACGGTGGAGAAGGTGCTGCCAACACTCCTCAGTGTGATGGAGGACTGGCCTTTGTCTCGGATGTTCACCTCTGATGGGGACAAGGAGGACGTCTTTGCCCTGGCTGTGAGTTCCTGGGCATTTGCTCACCCCCAGGTCGCCTCTCCAGCAGCTCTCCATCCTCTCCCTGCCTCAGGCCCTGGGCTGAAACCTGGGCCAAGGGCAGGCTCAGGGGGCACCAGGCCTGCTGCTCCCCCTGCGTCTCCCCTGGGGCCCTGCCACATGGACACCTGGGCACTGAGCGCTCTCCTCGGCAACTTCTTTTGCAGGCAACTCTGGTGGTGTGGGTGATTGTCCAGGTGCCTGAGTGCCACGAGGCACTGATCCTTCATTCCTCCCGCCTGTTTGTGGCTCTGCTTTTCCATGTTGTCATCACCACACAGCAGATGCCACCACAGGAAGTCGATCGCTTCTGGAGAGCATGCCGAGAGGAACACCGCCTTCCCAGCGACCCCAACAGGTCTCCATCCTCCTGTCCTTCCCACGTCCTTGTGGCCAGTGCCAGTGCTCCCAGTGTGACCCGGGCTTTGCTCTGCACACAGGTTTGCAGTGCAGGCCGTGAGGTCCCTGCTCTGCCGGCTGGAGTGCGACAATGAGGTGATCGCTGTGGAGTCCAAGCATGGCTGGAACACGCTGCCCTGTGCTGACACCCAGCACTATGCTGTGTCTCTGCTGGCCAGGTGAGATCCCCTTCTCCCTGCTGTCCCTGGAATTTGTGCCCTGTGCCCGGGCTGCCCCACACAGTCCCTGTGGTCATGGGCCAGAGGGCCTCGTCACTTTAGGGATGGCCGAGCAGACTGGAAAAGGCTGGGAGAGGAGGGTGCAAAGGAGTGGCCGCCTCCCAAAGCACCCACGTCCCCTGCAGGGATGCTGGGGAAAGACTGCACCTCTATGAGTCAGTCCTGAGAAAAGTGTGCCCCCCCACCTCAGGCTCTTTGTTCCTTTTTGCCCCTGACAGGGAGATGCGCCATGTCTCAATCCCTTTGGCTTCCTGCATCGCAATCCATTTGCTCCGGCTGCTCAGCACTGAGAAGCCAGGCTGTGATCTGCCTCTCCTGGCATTCCTAGTGGAGGTGAGCCTGAAGGCCAGCGCGGCCTCGCTGAGCTGCCTCCCAGCTCTCTGCCCTCTCGCAGCCGCATCCCTGGCCTGGGATGGCACCAGCGCCCTGTGCTGCTGCCTGGGGCTGGCCCTGTGCACTTCTGGGCTCCTGCCAGTCGGGCCCGGTGCCACTGCCCTCTGCCTTTCAGGTCCTGGAGTGCCTGGACTTTACTAAATGTGGTGGCTGGGTCCTGAGGGTCGTTTCGAGTTACCTGCGGATCGAGTGCAGGCAGATGTGTCGCCTGGCGCTCAGAGGCCTCCTGGTGCTCAGCAAGGATCCCCTGATGGTGAGAAGGGGACAGCAGCTGAAGCTGCACTGGGGAGAGCAGCCCCATGGGCTGGCTGGGCTTCAGGAGCTGAGGCAGCTGCTCCCAGCTCTCCTGCCTCAGCTGCCCGAGTGCTTTGGGATGGGCCTTTGGTCTCTGGGCCCTGCGGCAGCAGGCTGGGCTTGCAGTGCCAGGGCGCTGTCGCTGGTGCAGCTGCTGACGGCTTCACAGCGCAGCCTTGTGTTCCACATAGGCCAGAAAAATGTGCTGTCTGTCTGAAAGCTTTGTGGATCTGCTGGGCGATGAAGATGGAGTGGTGGTTGCCCTGACCCTCCGTGTGCTTACTGATATACTGAAGAATGAAGACATCCTGATATCCAGCACCACCGCCCCAAAGCTGGCTGAGGCACTCCTGGCGCTCTTTAACAATGTAAGGTTCTGCAACCCGAGCCACAGGCATTGGGTGCTGCCCAGAAACTTTGTGCTGTCTGCATTTTCAGGCCTTTGCCTAGGTGGGCCTGGGGTAATTGGTGTAATCGGTGCTTAGGTTTTTTCCTTTCCTCTAGGAAAATAGCTTCATGCAACTGCTCTCCATTGACCTCTTCCGTAAGGTGATGGAGTTGGTAGTGGATGAGGGAAAAAAGCCCCTGAAGACAATTGTCAACAAGAGCCTGCAGCTACTTTTAATCTACTGCCGTGATGAGAACCGGCGTGTGGCAAATGTGAGGTTTTGGGCATCCCTGGGAAGGGGGCTGAGCCGCCTCCTGCCCTGGTGCCACACAGGCTGCGTCCTCCTCCAGGCCTTGGCACAGGGATGCGGGTCCTTGTGCCCTGGGCTGTGGTGCCATCTCTGCATCTCTGCTGCTCTTCAGGCCTCTCGGGAAACCCTGCATTGTGCGGCCAAGTTCCTGAAGTGTAGGGATCTGGAGGAGCTACCGACCAAGGAAGATCCCTTGAATATCGATGAGTGTAAGGTAAGGATGGCTTGGAGAAGTGCCAGCCTCAGCCTGGAGAAGATCCGTGGCCGCGGGGCTGGCAGCTGTGGCCCCTGCCCAGCGCTGCACCCAGGGGCTCCGGCCTGCGCCCCACACGCCGCTCCCTTCCCTGGGCCCCGCGGGCTCTTCTCCAGGCTCCTGCGGCCCCGAGCCGGGTGCCCGTGGAGTCCCGGCCCAGCGGGGCTGCGGGGCGGGGCGGCAGCGCCGCTCCCCGGGCAGCAGCCGGCCCTCTGCCCCCTCCAGAGCCCGGCACCAGCGGCTGCTGGCCGGGCCTCAGGGCCGTGCGGGCAGGGGAGGCCGGGGCTGGGCGCGGCCAGAGCCCGGCCCAGGGGCTGAGCCCGCGCCAACCCTTCCCTCCTGCCGCTCTCTCCAGCTGGCAGACGACAGGAGCCGAGCAGCCGAGCACCTGCAGAACCCACAGCAGTCCCTGCTGGAGGCGGCCTTGCGGTTCATCGGTAAGCCACGAACCCGGGCTCCCTCCCCGGCCCGCCGCAGCTTGGCCCCGGCCCCGGCTGCTGCCCCGGCTGCAGCGGCATCCGGGCCCGGCGCCGTGGAGCCCCGCCTGCCCTCGGGGCTGCTGCCGCCCTCTGGCAGCCGTGCCCTGGGGCGGCAGCAGGCGGCAAGGGCCCGGGCTGAGCCCTGCCGGGGCAGGAGGCCGTGTGGCCACAGGGCTGGCAGCGGCGCTGGCAGGGAGCCGTGCCTCTGGGGCCGTGACACGCTCTGTCTTCACAGGCATGGCCGTGCGGTAGATGAGGGTGTAGCAGGGAGAGCTCCAGCTTATTGACAGGGGTGAGTGAGGGCAGCGGGTTGTCAGCGGCTCTGTCTGGCGGGGGAAGCTGCACTGCCTGGGCCGAGAGCTGCAGTCCCCGGCTGGGGAGGGCTTTGCTCCTTGTGTGGACGAGGGCTGGAGAGGGCACAACACACAGAGATTTCAGGGGCACGTGGGGGATTCGTGGCAAGCACCTTCTGGCTGATCCCAATGTCTCCTGCTTTCTTCTGGGTGGGATGGCCCTGGCAGGAAGATCTCCTAGGATTCCCACAGATCCCGGCTCTGACCATGGCTCTGTTCTTCTCTCTTCCAGCCCTTCAAACCCAGAGGCATGACAGCAGCCCGTCATGCTCTAACCTGCAAAATGAAGCCCGGTTTCCGCAAAAAGCTCAACAACTGGGGATGTCTTCTGAATCCAGTGAACCAATGTCCCAAGAACACACCAAAAGACACTGAAGAGGACACCATCTCTCAGTGCTGCTGGAGCTCCACGCACAGCTGAGGCTGAGCACAATTCCCATGGCTTCAGGCCTCTCCCTGTTTGTAGTTAGCTCCCTCCCTCCAGCCCTCAGACCCTGCCCATGCCCTTTTTTTCCCTCCACTCTCCAACCCTTTTGACAGCTCTTTCCATCCCAGCCCTCAAACCCTGTCCATCCCCCCTTATTCCCTCCCAGCTCATCCCTTTCCTTCGACTTTCATTAATAAACACTTTGGCTTCTTCACTTCACCTGCATCTCTGTGGAGCTGAACCGGCGTAAAAACCTGAGCCCTGGCACACACAGGCCCCTGCTGCCGTCCTCTTCCGCGCCGTCTTTTGTGCAGAGACACAGAGGAGCGAGGCCGCGTCAGGCTGGAAAGGTGCCTGTGCTGAAGGTCCAGTTCCACAACACTGTGCAGTTTAAGGTCCTATTGAGAAGCCTGAAGCTCCTGGATTTTGGAAGAGCCAACCTGAGTATGCTCTGAACCCAGCTGTGAGGGATTCCATGGCAAGCATCTACAGAGAGCAAAGGAGCTTGGAATGCTGGAAGCTTTCAAGAATAGCTTCCTGAAAGCACAGCAGTGCTCCATCCTTGCACAGGGTCAGGGAGAGGGCAGAAGCAGAGGCCATCAGGCCTTAACAGGGAGCTTTGGGTGTGCCTTAGGGCAAGTGAAGCGGCAGCAGCACGGTGGCCGAGACTCGGACGCGTGACCGAGCCAATGGCCCGAGCGCCGTCAGGCAGTGCCGGGATCCCGGCTGCGGTTCTGGTGCCCAGAGCTGAGGAATCGCAGCCCCTGCCTCAGAGCCTGTCAGAAAGCCAAGCAAGTGAGAGCAGAGGGAGGGCAGCCTTCCAGTCTCTCCTGGGCATGGCCACAAAGCAGCCCCTGCTTCTCCTTCCTCCGCCTGTGTTTGGGGTGTGCTGATGGCAGCGCCAGCCAGGCTGTGCTCTGTGTTCCAAAGGCTGTGGAGACTGGGCATGAAAAGTGCTGCGTGCACAGCGGAGAGTCCTGGAAGGTGCTGGCAGGAGCGTCCTGCGGGAACAGGGCTCTGGTCTCTGGCCGGGAAGAGCCTGGTTTTGCTGCTGTGAGCGCAGGCAGGCGTCGAGGCAGGTGAAGAGGCAGCGGGCAGCTTGTGTTTGTAGAGGGCCTGGGGCTGCATGTGCGAACCTCCACCTGGAATCACACTGGGGGAAATCCCAGCTAGAGCTGGAGCGCCTGTCCAAAAAGGACCAGAAGGAATTCAGCCTTGCCAGGGTTTCTTAAGAGTGTGTTGGTGTTCCCCAGGAAAGGTACACATTTGGGGAAACGCCTCTGGGGGAAGGGGGCTTGCTGCGGAAGGAAAGCGCTTTCCTAGGAACTCCCAGTGATGTAGGAGCAGCTGTCATCCTTTGGCTCTGTGTGGTCCTTTCAGTCCTTGAGGCCCGTTGCACTTGGCAGATGGACAAGGGAAAGGAGAAGGCTGTGAAGAGCAGGTTTGGAATCCACCTGGACCTGCGGAGACCAAGGCCAGCACCTGCAGCAGGGTGTGTTCCCCCCCGTTTGGACACAGGTGTGAGCAGGAGCATCTCTGTCCAGCTGCCAGCCCCAAAGCTGTCTTTGATAGCTGTGAAGTCAAAGGCCTTCACGCACACACCTCTCACATCTTACCTGTCTGCTGTGTTTCAACTCTTGGCAATATGCATTTGCCTCTTGCTTGCTGGAAGCTGCTGCGGCCCAGAGGGTCCGCACCGAGCTGGGCTGTGTGGGCCAGGCGGCACGGAGAGTCTTGGCTGATCTTGGGGTGTCTGTGGCCTCAGAAAAGGCTTGGAAGGTTTGCCTCCCAAGGCGCCTTGCTCACTGGCTCTCCCTGTGCATCTTGGAGAGAACAAGGCAGGCATTTCTGGCAGCTGGGCATTAGCAGGCCTTCAAACGGGGGCGTGTTGTGGAGCAGGCCCAGCTGAGACACCCTGAGAGGAGCCCAGCGCTCCTTGCCCCTCTCCGCACACACGTGAGCCTTGTCTGCTGTCGGGATGACCCCGGCTGTGTCAGGGGGTGCTGCTACGTGGACACGAGACAGCTGGTCCTGTCCTGCCGGGTCCCAGCAGTGCCTCGCAGCAGTCCTGCATCCCCGTCAGGATGCCGGCCAAGAGAGGTCCTGGAAGCTGAGGGAGCTGATTTGAAGCTTGCGCGGGTGCCTACAGGTCAAGGCCAAGGACGTTCTCTCAGGATAGAGCAGTCCTGAGAGGTCTCTAGAATTCAAAGAAATCAGCAGACAAATGCATTGTCCACCAAAAGCTCTTTGATTGGCAGGAGGTTAGGGCTCTGCACCCCACCACAAGGCTTCTTTGCCACATCCAAATTGCAGTGGCTTTCTGTAGGAATTCTATCAAAAATACCTTCCGTCTTTAGACTGCTGAGGTGATTCCATAGGCAGGGGCTTAGAAAGAAACACATTGCGCCAGAATCCTAGACTTGAAGCTAATGTCCACCTGCTGGCCAGGAGGAGTCTCAGCGCACCAAAGCAGCTCATCTTCCTCACCCCTTCCCTGCACAGGGCTGATTCTGTAGCCACCCTTAGGTCTTCCCCAAGGCTATGTCTAAAGCTTTTTGTCAAGTCACTCTCTTGCCAAGTTAGGCTTCCAGGTTTTTCTTATGTAAACTGGTGCTAAGTACTTCTGGATATCTGTGCTAAGTACTCTTTCCTTCTGTCAATTGCCTGTGCTTCCTTACATCAAACAAAGGCCTTGTTTGGTTCCTAAATGTGCCTGATGCTGGCCCAAGTCTTTTGGCACTGCTTGCTTTCCTGTGGCATGTTCTACCTCCCCAGACAGTAAAGAGGGAGCTGGAGAAGGAGCTTGCCAGGCTGCTCTCCATCCTTGACCAGCAGTCCTGCTTAAGCGGACAAGTCCGAGTTGAGCGCAAATGGAACAGCCGAGCACGGGAAGGGTGGGTGGGAAGGATGATCCAGGAACCGTAGGCGTGGCAGCCTGAGCTTGCTGCCGGGGAAGGCCTTGGAGCACATCCTCCTGAGTGCCATGCCACGGCACGTGCAGGGAAGCAGGGGGTGGGAAAGCTCTGCGGAGGGATGGGGACAGCTGCGGGTCTTGGCAGGGCGTTGAGCTGGGGTTGGTGTTGCTGGGCGTGTTGGGGAAGGAGTCGTCTGGAAGAGGAGAGGTCTAGGCTGGAACTGGAGTCACTTTGAAGGCACCACCTGTGGTATGGCACAGCTTTGGTTATGGAGGACAGAAGGAATAGCTGGGACTTTTTCTCTTAGTCATCCTGCTTCTCCTGCAGAGAAGCAGAAGGGGAGAGCTGTGCTTTCTTGGCCACTTAGATATCTGTAGCAGGGGCAGGATTAGCCCTTTTGCAATCTACTCCTTTGTTTGGGCTGCTTTTGTAACACTGAGTGGACTTTCATTCGTGGAGAGCTTTTATTCTTTAAGAGAATTAGGTTCTTATCATGCCTTCCTAGAAAAATGTTTGAAACCAAAGCAAGGCCTTTATTTTGCCTCTGTGTGGTCTCATGCTTTGTAAAGCGACATTCAGTGGATGACCTTAAGGCAAATGTGTTACTGCTTTGAGGTGGGAAGGAAACTTCCAAATCTATCAGGTTCTCAGGCCATTGCTATGAATTTAGGAAGTTTGCAACTTTTTGGAACTACTTGAGTTATGGGAAGAAAAGCTTTCCTGAATTGAGGATTCTTAAATGCCAGATCCTTCTATGCCTTTGCTGCCAGGTTGATTTTTTGCTTCAGGAAATCACTCCATGTAGAAAACAATTTCAGCATGGAGTAACAGCTTCTGACAGAGAGCAAGTGTTGCCAGCACTTGCTCCAGGTGCTCCTGCCAACATGCCCTGTAGGAAGGAGCACGGCCTCCAGCGCACATTGGCTTTGGCTGCCCTGTGGCAGAGAAGCGCCCCGGGCCACAGGTCTCTGAGGCAGGAGATGACACCAGCACTGCCAGGGCTCGGGGGGCAGCAGCTCTGCTTGGGCGGGGGCTCCGTCACACCTGCCGGTTTCAGCGCTCCCCTGGCCCCAGGGCTCAGAGCAGCATCCGTGCCCTGGCCCACACGTTCCTCGTCTGCGTCACACCCGCGGGTTTAGGACAGCCAGCGGATGGGGACGTGTCCCAGGGAGGCCGTGCCAGCTTCTGTGCAAGGCCCCGTGGCCTTCCCGCTACGGCTGCGTCGGCAGCCCTGGGGGCTCCTTCTGCTGCCCTGGGCCCGCAGAGCCGGGCAGCGTTTGCCCACGGTTTGAGCCGCTCCGAAAGATGCTGTCTCAGGGCTGTCTTCGACACTTGGGGTGAGGGATTCCTTCCAACCTGGGCCACCTTGGCTGGGCTGGGGGCAGCCCCAGGGCAGGTGGCAGTGTGTGCATTGGCCCTTTGTGACACGGTGCAGCAGCGGGGTCACCGTGGCATGGAACGGGACGGGGTGTCAAAGGACCCTTTGTGACCCGTGGTGACATAGGTGCTGGTGGTGACACAGCCAGGCCACAGTGCTCGGAGCAGGCGACGGGACAGGACGGGATAGAGCGGTGTCGTGAGGAGCCCCCCCAAGGCACACTCATTCCCGTCTGATCCGGAGCTTTTCCGAGGCGTTATTCCTACAGGTGACCTCGAGGCCAGACCACAGGACTTGGTGACCTGTGGCCTACCCGAGGCTTCTCTTTTGCAGGTACCATCGAGGACTTGTTGACTCGGAGCTCTTCTGAGCCACCTCTCTAGAAGGCGCCCTCAACACCACACTCTGGCATGGCGGGCAGATTTCTTGGCCTCTTCAAAGTCTTCAGGGGGGAAAGAAAGCAAGGCCGTGGAGCACAACAGCCTGAAGAGCCAGAGCAGCTCCAGCCAGTGCAGGATGGTGAGTGGCAGAACTGGGCCACAGGGCTGATGGCTGCAGCCAGCTTGGCTCCGTCCTCTCCCACCTGCTGTGGACATGCCCAGGAACAGGACGGAAGAGGGGCTGGGGCTGAACCTGGCAGCACCCATGCTCCATCCCCTGGGGCATCCTGGGGCAGTCCCAGCCCAGGGAGGACAGGGCTGGGCTGTGTTCTCCAGCCTCTCCCGCAGCCCCTCAGCTCTGCCTGCTCTCGCTCTTTGCCAGATGCAGCCACGGACGGCACACAAGAGCACAGGCCTGCCAGTGGCCGCTTCCGCAGGACACTGAAGGTACCTGCAGCCCTCCCCACCTGGGCTGGGCCTGCTGTCACTGCTCGGCCGAGCACCGCGCTTGGAGCGCTCCATGGAACATCCCTGGCTTTGTTCCCCTGCAGATGTTCCCGAAATTCCTGCGCATTCGGCGTAGGAACACCAGCAGCACTGCAACTGCAGGTACAGCCAAGCTTAACTCCAGGCTGACCAGCTGCCAGGCAGAGCCTGATGTCAGCACAAATTTGACTGCACGCTCAGAAAATTTTGTCACTGCAGTGAATGATCTCCGGGCGAAGGCTGCTGTCATGGAAATGACCGAGGGCACGAGCATCACAAACCCTGCCACCAGAATGACTCAAGGCCTCCCAAATACTGACAGCACCCCCACTCCCACCATGACTCATGCTCCCACCGTGCATTTTTACAAGGAGAGTCCTGTTCCTCTTCAGCAGCGGGTAAGCAGCCTGGGGCCAGGGCTGGAGGCCTCCCAGGATTGTGTGTCCCCTCAAGCCGTTGGATCCTCTCAGCCTTTGAAGCCATTAGAGTACTGTGGGAAGGGAAGCTGGAGAAGTTGCTGCCTTGGACAGTGCTCCAAGTCTTCCCCATGCCTCCTCCAGGTACCAGCGATTGTTAGGAATGTTCACCAGAGACTAGCATCCCATGTCACTGTGGATGCCGGAATGGAAACTGACATTGTGAGGCTGGCTGAAGAACACCCAGCGGACGTGGTGCTGACCCTCCTGCGCTGTGCCCCAACCTGTGACAGGTATGGGCTCACCTGCCTTGAGAGCTCAGGGCTCACCCGCCTTTAGGGCCGTGGCCCTGCATAACCTGTGCAATGGGCTCTGCCAGACAGGCAGACAGGTCCAGGACCCTCAGGCCCCTCTGTTTCCCGAGCCTGCTGCCATGGTCCCTCCCTGCCCTTCAGGGCACCGGGGCTCTGTCCCCTGGCCCCCAGACCCGCACAGGGCATGGTAGTGTGGCTGAGACGTCCCTGACACAGAGCTCTGATCCCACAGAGCTGCTGCCATGATGTGGAGAACCATAGGTTCATCGAGTTCCACGGTGGAGAAGGTGCTGCCAACACTCCTCAGTGTGATGGAGGACTGGCCTTTGTCTCGGATGTTCACCTCTGATGGGGACAAGGAGGACGTCTTTGCCCTGGCTGTGAGTTCCTGGGCATTTGCTCACCCCCAGGTCGCCTCTCCAGCAGCTCTCCATCCTCTCCCTGCCTCAGGCCCTGGGCTGAAACCTGGGCCAAGGGCAGGCTCAGGGGGCACCAGGCCTGCTGCTCCCCCTGCGTCTCCCCTGGGGCCCTGCCACATGGACACCTGGGCACTGAGCGCTCTCCTCGGCAACTTCTTTTGCAGGCAACTCTGGTGGTGTGGGTGATTGTCCAGGTGCCTGAGTGCCACGAGGCACTGATCCTTCATTCCTCCCGCCTGTTTGTGGCTCTGCTTTTCCATGTTGTCATCACCACACAGCAGATGCCACCACAGGAAGTCGATCGCTTCTGGAGAGCATGCCGAGAGGAACACCGCCTTCCCAGCGACCCCAACAGGTCTCCATCCTCCTGTCCTTCCCACGTCCTTGTGGCCAGTGCCAGTGCTCCCAGTGTGACCCGGGCTTTGCTCTGCACACAGGTTTGCAGTGCAGGCCGTGAGGTCCCTGCTCTGCCGGCTGGAGTGCGACAATGAGGTGATCGCTGTGGAGTCCAAGCATGGCTGGAACACGCTGCCCTGTGCTGACACCCAGCACTATGCTGTGTCTCTGCTGGCCAGGTGAGATCCCCTTCTCCCTGCTGTCCCTGGAATTTGTGCCCTGTGCCCGGGCTGCCCCACACAGTCCCTGTGGTCATGGGCCAGAGGGCCTCGTCACTTTAGGGATGGCCGAGCAGACTGGAAAAGGCTGGGAGAGGAGGGTGCAAAGGAGTGGCCGCCTCCCAAAGCACCCACGTCCCCTGCAGGGATGCTGGGGAAAGACTGCACCTCTATGAGTCAGTCCTGAGAAAAGTGTGCCCCCCCACCTCAGGCTCTTTGTTCCTTTTTGCCCCTGACAGGGAGATGCGCCATGTCTCAATCCCTTTGGCTTCCTGCATCGCAATCCATTTGCTCCGGCTGCTCAGCACTGAGAAGCCAGGCTGTGATCTGCCTCTCCTGGCATTCCTAGTGGAGGTGAGCCTGAAGGCCAGCGCGGCCTCGCTGAGCTGCCTCCCAGCTCTCTGCCCTCTCGCAGCCGCATCCCTGGCCTGGGATGGCACCAGCGCCCTGTGCTGCTGCCTGGGGCTGGCCCTGTGCACTTCTGGGCTCCTGCCAGTCGGGCCCGGTGCCACTGCCCTCTGCCTTTCAGGTCCTGGAGTGCCTGGACTTTACTAAATGTGGTGGCTGGGTCCTGAGGGTCGTTTCGAGTTACCTGCGGATCGAGTGCAGGCAGATGTGTCGCCTGGCGCTCAGAGGCCTCCTGGTGCTCAGCAAGGATCCCCTGATGGTGAGAAGGGGACAGCAGCTGAAGCTGCACTGGGGAGAGCAGCCCCATGGGCTGGCTGGGCTTCAGGAGCTGAGGCAGCTGCTCCCAGCTCTCCTGCCTCAGCTGCCCGAGTGCTTTGGGATGGGCCTTTGGTCTCTGGGCCCTGCGGCAGCAGGCTGGGCTTGCAGTGCCAGGGCGCTGTCGCTGGTGCAGCTGCTGACGGCTTCACAGCGCAGCCTTGTGTTCCACATAGGCCAGAAAAATGTGCTGTCTGTCTGAAAGCTTTGTGGATCTGCTGGGCGATGAAGATGGAGTGGTGGTTGCCCTGACCCTCCGTGTGCTTACTGATATACTGAAGAATGAAGACATCCTGATATCCAGCACCACCGCCCCAAAGCTGGCTGAGGCACTCCTGGCGCTCTTTAACAATGTAAGGTTCTGCAACCCGAGCCACAGGCATTGGGTGCTGCCCAGAAACTTTGTGCTGTCTGCATTTTCAGGCCTTTGCCTAGGTGGGCCTGGGGTAATTGGTGTAATCGGTGCTTAGGTTTTTTCCTTTCCTCTAGGAAAATAGCTTCATGCAACTGCTCTCCATTGACCTCTTCCGTAAGGTGATGGAGTTGGTAGTGGATGAGGGAAAAAAGCCCCTGAAGACAATTGTCAACAAGAGCCTGCAGCTACTTTTAATCTACTGCCGTGATGAGAACCGGCGTGTGGCAAATGTGAGGTTTTGGGCATCCCTGGGAAGGGGGCTGAGCCGCCTCCTGCCCTGGTGCCACACAGGCTGCGTCCTCCTCCAGGCCTTGGCACAGGGATGCGGGTCCTTGTGCCCTGGGCTGTGGTGCCATCTCTGCATCTCTGCTGCTCTTCAGGCCTCTCGGGAAACCCTGCATTGTGCGGCCAAGTTCCTGAAGTGTAGGGATCTGGAGGAGCTACCGACCAAGGAAGATCCCTTGAATATCGATGAGTGTAAGGTAAGGATGGCTTGGAGAAGTGCCAGCCTCAGCCTGGAGAAGATCCGTGGCCGCGGGGCTGGCAGCTGTGGCCCCTGCCCAGCGCTGCACCCAGGGGCTCCGGCCTGCGCCCCACACGCCGCTCCCTTCCCTGGGCCCCGCGGGCTCTTCTCCAGGCTCCTGCGGCCCCGAGCCGGGTGCCCGTGGAGTCCCGGCCCAGCGGGGCTGCGGGGCGGGGCGGCAGCGCCGCTCCCCGGGCAGCAGCCGGCCCTCTGCCCCCTCCAGAGCCCGGCACCAGCGGCTGCTGGCCGGGCCTCAGGGCCGTGCGGGCAGGGGAGGCCGGGGCTGGGCGCGGCCAGAGCCCGGCCCAGGGGCTGAGCCCGCGCCAACCCTTCCCTCCTGCCGCTCTCTCCAGCTGGCAGACGACAGGAGCCGAGCGGCCGAGCACCTGCAGAACCCACAGCAGTCCCTGCTGGAGGCGGCCTTGCGGTTCATCGGTAAGCCACGAACCCGGGCTCCCTCCCCGGCCCGCCGCAGCTCGGCCCCGGCCCCGGCTGCTGCCCCGGCTGCAGCGGCATCCGGGCCCGGCGCCGTGGAGCCCCGCCTGCCCTCGGGGCTGCTGCCGCCCTCTGGCAGCCGTGCCCTGGGGCGGCAGCAGGCGGCAAGGGCCCGGGCTGAGCCCTGCCGGGGCAGGAGGCCGTGTGGCCACAGGGCTGGCAGCGGCGCTGGCAGGGAGCCGTGCCTCTGGGGCCGTGACACGCTCTGTCTTCACAGGCATGGCCGTGCGGTAGATGAGGGTGTAGCAGGGAGAGCTCCAGCTTATTGACAGGGGTGAGTGAGGGCAGCGGGTTGTCAGCGGCTCTGTCTGGCGGGGGAAGCTGCACTGCCTGGGCCGAGAGCTGCAGTCCCCGGCTGGGGAGGGCTTTGCTCCTTGTGTGGACGAGGGCTGGAGAGGGCACAACACACAGAGATTTCAGGGGCACGTGGGGGATTCGTGGCAAGCACCTTCTGGCTGATCCCAATGTCTCCTGCTTTCTTCTGGGTGGGATGGCCCTGGCAGGAAGATCTCCTAGGATTCCCACAGATCCCGGCTCTGACCATGGCTCTGTTCTTCTCTCTTCCAGCCCTTCAAACCCAGAGGCATGACAGCAGCCCGTCATGCTCTAACCTGCAAAATGAAGCCCGGTTTCCCCAAAAAGCTCAACAGCTGGGGATGTCTTCTGAATCCAGTGAACCAATGTCCCAAGAACACACCAAAAGACACTGAAGAGGACACCATCTCTCAGTGCTGCTGGAGCTCCACGCACAGCTGAGGCTGAGCACAATTCCCATGGCTTCAGGCCTCTCCCTGTTTGTAGTTAGCTCCCTCCCTCCAGCCCTCAGACCCTGCCCATGCCCTTTTTTTCCCTCCACTCTCCAACCCTTTTGACAGCTCTTTCCATCCCAGCCCTCAAACCCTGTCCATCCCCCCTTATTCCCTCCCAGCTCATCCCTTTCCTTCGACTTTCATTAATAAACACTTTGGCTTCTTCACTTCACCTGCATCTCTGTGGAGCTGAACCGGCGTAAAAACCTGAGCCCTGGCACACACAGGCCCCTGCTGCCGTCCTCTTGCGCGCCGTCTTTTGTGCAGAGACACAGAGGAGCGAGGCCGCGTCAGGCTGGAAAGGTGCCTGTGCTGAAGGTCCAGTTCCACAACACTGTGCAGTTTAAGGTCCTATTGAGAAGCCTGAAGCTCCTGGATTTTGGAAGAGCCAACCTGAGTATGCTCTGAACCCAGCTGTGAGGGATTCCATGGCAAGCATCTACAGAGAGCAAAGGAGCTTGGAATGCTGGAAGCTTTCAAGAATAGCTTCCTGAAAGCACAGCAGTGCTCCATCCTTGCACAGGGTCAGGGAGAGGGCAGAAGCAGAGGCCATCAGGCCTTAACAGGGAGCTTTGGGTGTGCCTTAGGGCAAGTGAAGCGGCAGCAGCACGGTGGCCGAGACTCGGACGCGTGACCGAGCCAATGGCCCGAGCGCCGTCAGGCAGTGCCGGGATCCCGGCTGCGGTTCTGGTGCCCAGAGCTGAGGAATCGCAGCCCCTGCCTCAGAGCCTGTCAGAAAGCCAAGCAAGTGAGAGCAGAGGGAGGGCAGCCTTCCAGTCTCTCCTGGGCATGGCCACAAAGCAGCCCCTGCTTCTCCTTCCTCCGCCTGTGTTTGGGGTGTGCTGATGGCAGCGCCAGCCAGGCTGTGCTCTGTGTTCCAAAGGCTGTGGAGACTGGGCATGAAAAGTGCTGCGTGCACAGCGGAGAGTCCTGGAAGGTGCTGGCAGGAGCGTCCTGCGGGAACAGGGCTCTGGTCTCTGGCCGGGAAGAGCCTGGTTTTGCTGCTGTGAGCGCAGGCAGGCGTCGAGGCAGGTGAAGAGGCGGCGGGCAGCTTGTGTTTGTAGAGGGCCTGGGGCTGCATGTGCGAACCTCCACCTGGAATCACACTGGGGGAAATCCCAGCTAGAGCTGGAGCGCCTGTCCAAAAAGGACCAGAAGGAATTCAGCCTTGCCAGGGTTTCTTAAGAGTGTGTTGGTGTTCCCCAGGAAAGGTACACATTTGGGGAAACGCCTCTGGGGGAAGGGGGCTTGCTGCGGAAGGAAAGCGCTTTCCTAGGAACTCCCAGTGATGTAGGAGCAGCTGTCATCCTTTGGCTCTGTGTGGTCCTTTCAGTCCTTGAGGCCCGTTGCACTTGGCAGATGGACAAGGGAAAGGAGAAGGCTGTGAAGAGCAGGTTTGGAATCCACCTGGACCTGCGGAGACCAAGGCCAGCACCTGCAGCAGGGTGTGTTCCCCCCCGTTTGGACACAGGTGTGAGCAGGAGCATCTCTGTCCAGCTGCCAGCCCCAAAGCTGTCTTTGATAGCTGTGAAGTCAAAGGCCTTCACGCACACACCTCTCACATCTTACCTGTCTGCTGTGTTTCAACTCTTGGCAATATGCATTTGCCTCTTGCTTGCTGGAAGCTGCTGCGGCCCAGAGGGTCCGCACCGAGCTGGGCTGTGTGGGCCAGGTGGCACGGAGAGTCTTGGCTGATCTTGGGGTGTCTGTGGTCTCAGAAAAGGCTTGGAAGGTTTGCCTCCCAAGGCGCCTTGCTCACTGGCTCTCCCTGTGCATCTTGGAGAGAACAAGGCAGGCATTTCTGGCAGCTGGGCATTAGCAGGCCTTCAAACGGGGGCGTGTTGTGGAGCAGGCCCAGCTGAGACACCCTGAGAGGAGCCCAGCGCTCCTTGCCCCTCTCCGCACACACGTGAGCCTTGTCTGCTGTCGGGATGACCCCGGCTGTGTCAGGGGGTGCTGCTACGTGGACACGAGACAGCCGGTCCTGTCCTGCCGGGTCCCAGCAGTGCCTCGCAGCAGTCCTGCATCCCCGTCAGGATGCCGGCCAAGAGAGGTCCTGGAAGGTGAGGGAGCTGATTTGAAGCTTGCGCGGGTGCCTACAGGTCAAGGCCAAGGACGTTCTCTCAGGATAGAGCAGTCCTGAGAGGTCTCTAGAATTCAAAGAAATCAGCAGACAAATGCATTGTCCACCAAAAGCTCTTTGATTGGCAGGAGGTTAGGGCTCTGCACCCCACCACAAGGCTTCTTTGCCACATCCAAATTGCAGTGGCTTTCTGTAGGAATTCTATCAAAAATACCTTCCGTCTTTAGACTGCTGAGGTGATTCCATAGGCAGGGGCTTAGAAAGAAACACATTGCGCCAGAATCCTAGACTTGAAGCTAATGTCCACCTGCTGGCCAGGAGGAGTCTCAGCGCACCAAAGCAGCTCATCTTCCTCACCCCTTCCCTGCACAGGGCTGATTCTGTAGCCGCCCTTAGGTCTTCCCCAAGGCTATGTCTAAAGCTTTTTGTCAAGTCACTCTCTTGCCAAGTTAGGCTTCCAGGTTTTTCTTATGTAAACTGGTGCTAAGTACTTCTGGATATCTGTGCTAAGTACTCTTCCCTTCTGTCAATTGCCTGTGCTTCCTTACATCAAACAAAGGCCTTGTTTGGTTCCTAAATGTGCCTGATGCTGGCCCAAGTCTTTTGGCACTGCTTGCTTTCCTGTGGCATGTTCTACCTCCCCAGACAGTAAAGAGGGAGCTGGAGAAGGAGCTTGCCAGGCTGCTCTCCATCCTTGACCAGCAGTCCTGCTTAAGCGGACAAGTCCGAGTTGAGCGCAAATGGAACAGCCGAGCACGGGAAGGGTGGGTGGGAAGGATGATCCAGGAACCGTAGGCCTGGCAGCCTGAGCTTGCTGCCGGGGAAGGCCTTGGAGCACATCCTCCTGAGTGCCATGCCACGGCACGTGCAGGGAAGCAGGGGGTGGGAAAGCTCTGCGGAGGGATGGGGACAGCTGCGGGTCTTGGCAGGGCGTTGAGCTGGGGTTGGTGTTGCTGGGCGTGTTGGGGAAGGAGTCGTCTGGAAGAGGAGAGGTCTAGGCTGGAACTGGAGTCACTTTGAAGGCACCACCTGTGGTATGGCACAGCTTTGGTTATGGAGGACAGAAGGAATAGCTGGGACTTTTTCTCTTAGTCATCCTGCTTCTCCTGCAGAGAAGCAGAAGGGGAGAGCTGTGCTTTCTTGGCCACTTAGATATCTGTAGCAGGGGCAGGATTAGCCCTTTTGCAATCTACTCCTTTGTTTGGGCTGCTTTTGTAACACTGAGTGGACTTTCATTCGTGGAGAGCTTTTATTCTTTAAGAGAATTAGGTTCTTATCATGCCTTCCTAGAAAAATGTTTGAAACCAAAGCAAGGCCTTTATTTTGCCTCTGTGTGGTCTCATGCTTTGTAAAGCGACATTCAGTGGATGACCTTAAGGCAAATGTGTTACTGCTTTGAGGTGGGAAGGAAACTTCCAAATCTATCAGGTTCTCAGGCCATTGCTATGAATTTAGGAAGTTTGCAACTTTTTGGAACTACTTGAGTTATGGGAAGAAAAGCTTTCCTGAATTGAGGATTCTTAAATGCCAGATCCTTCTATGCCTTTGCTGCCAGGTTGATTTTTTGCTTCAGGAAATCACTCCATGTAGAAAACAATTTCAGCATGGAGTAACAGCTTCTGACAGAGAGCAAGTGTTGCCAGCACTTGCTCCAGGTGCTCCTGCCAACATGCCCTGTAGGAAGGAGCACGGCCTCCAGCGCACATTGGCTTTGGCTGCCCTGTGGCAGAGAAGCGCCCCGGGCCACAGGTCTCTGGGGCAGGAGATGACACCAGCACTGCCAGGGCTCAGGGGGCAGCAGCTCTGCTTGGGCGGGGGCTCCGTCACACCTGCCGGTTTCAGCGCTCCCCTGGCCCCAGGGCTCAGAGCAGCATCCGTGCCCTGGCCCACACGTTCCTCGTCTGCGTCACACCCGCGGGTTTAGGACGGCCAGCGGATGGGGACGTGTCCCAGGGAGGCCGTGCCAGCTTCTGTGCAAGGCCCCGTGGCCTTCCCGCTACGGCTGCGTCGGCAGCCCTGGGGGCTCCTTCTGCTGCCCTGGGCCCGCAGAGCCGGGCAGCGTTTGCCCACGGTTTGAGCCGCTCCGAAAGATGCTGTCTCAGGGCTGTCTTCGACACTTGGGGTGAGGGATTCCTTCCAACCTGGGCCACCTTGGCTGGGCTGGGGGCAGCCCCAGGGCAGGTGGCAGTGTGTGCATTGGCCCTTTGTGACACGGTGCAGCAGCGGGGTCACCGTGGCATGGAACGGGACGGGGTGTCAAAGGACCCTTTGTGACCCGTGGTGACATAGGTGCTGGTGGTGACACAGCCAGGCCACAGTGCTCGGAGCAGGCGACGGGACAGGACGGGATAGAGCGGTGTCGTGAGGAGCCCCCCCAAGGCACACTCATTCCCGTCTGATCCGGAGCTTTTCCGAGGCGTTATTCCTACAGGTGACCTCGAGGCCAGACCACAGGACTTGGTGACCTGTGGCCTACCCGAGGCTTCTCTTTTGCAGGTACCATCGAGGACTTGTTGACTCGGAGCTCTTCTGAGCCACCTCTCTAGAAGGCGCCCTCAACACCACACTCTGGCATGGCAGGCAGATTTCTTGGCCTCTTCAAAGTCTTCAGGGGGGAAAGAAAGCAAGGCCGTGGAGCACAACAGCCTGAAGAGCCAGAGCAGCTCCAGCCAGTGCAGGATGGTGAGTGGCAGAACTGGGCCACAGGGCTGATGGCTGCAGCCAGCTTGGCTCCGTCCTCTCCCACCTGCTGTGGACATGCCCAGGAACAGGACGGAAGAGGGGCTGGGGCTGAACCTGGCAGCACCCATGCTCCATCCCCTGGGGCATCCTGGGGCAGTCCCAGCCCAGGGAGGACAGGGCTGGGCTGTGTTCTCCAGCCTCTCCCGCAGCCCCTCAGCTCTGCCTGCTCTCGCTCTTTGCCAGATGCAGCCACGGACGGCACACAAGAGCACAGGCCTGCCAGTGGCCGCTTCCGCAGGACACTGAAGGTACCTGCAGCCCTCCCCACCTGGGCTGGGCCTGCTGTCACTGCTCGGCCGAGCACCGCGCTTGGAGCGCTCCATGGAACATCCCTGGCTTTGTTCCCCTGCAGATGTTCCCGAAATTCCTGCGCATTCGGCGTAGGAACACCAGCAGCACTGCAACTGCAGGTACAGCCAAGCTTAACTCCAGGCTGACCAGCTGCCAGGCAGAGCCTGATGTCAGCACAAATTTGACTGCACGCTCAGAAAATTTTGTCACTGCAGTGAATGATCTCCGGGCGAAGGCTGCTGTCATGGAAATGACCGAGGGCACGAGCATCACAAACCCTGCCACCAGAATGACTCAAGGCCTCCCAAATACTGACAGCACCCCCACTCCCACCATGACTCATGCTCCCACCGTGCATTTTTACAAGGAGAGTCCTGTTCCTCTTCAGCAGCGGGTAAGCAGCCTGGGGCCAGGGCTGGAGGCCTCCCAGGATTGTGTGTCCCCTCAAGCCGTTGGATCCTCTCAGCCTTTGAAGCCATTAGAGTACTGTGGGAAGGGAAGCTGGAGAAGTTGCTGCCTTGGACAGTGCTCCAAGTCTTCCCCATGCCTCCTCCAGGTACCAGCGATTGTTAGGAATGTTCACCAGAGACTAGCATCCCATGTCACTGTGGATGCCGGAATGGAAACTGACATTGTGAGGCTGGCTGAAGAACACCCAGCGGACGTGGTGCTGACCCTCCTGCGCTGTGCCCCAACCTGTGACAGGTATGGGCTCACCTGCCTTGAGAGCTCAGGGCTCACCCGCCTTTAGGGCCGTGGCCCTGCATAACTTGTGCAATGGGCTCTGCCAGACAGGCAGACAGGTCCAGGACCCTCAGGCCCCTCTGTTTCCCGAGCCTGCTGCCATGGTCCCTCCCTGCCCTTCAGGGCACCGGGGCTCTGTCCCCTGGCCCCCAGACCCGCACAGGGCATGGTAGTGTGGCTGAGACGTCCCTGACACAGAGCTCTGATCCCACAGAGCTGCTGCCATGATGTGGAGAACCATAGGTTCATCGAGTTCCACGGTGGAGAAGGTGCTGCCAACACTCCTCAGTGTGATGGAGGACTGGCCTTTGTCTCGGATGTTCACCTCTGATGGGGACAAGGAGGACGTCTTTGCCCTGGCTGTGAGTTCCTGGGCATTTGCTCACCCCCAGGTCGCCTCTCCAGCAGCTCTCCATCCTCTCCCTGCCTCAGGCCCTGGGCTGAAACCTGGGCCAAGGGCAGGCTCAGGGGGCACCAGGCCTGCTGCTCCCCCTGCGTCTCCCCTGGGGCCCTGCCACATGGACACCTGGGCACTGAGCGCTCTCCTCGGCAACTTCTTTTGCAGGCAACTCTGGTGGTGTGGGTGATTGTCCAGGTGCCTGAGTGCCACGAGGCACTGATCCTTCATTCCTCCCGCCTGTTTGTGGCTCTGCTTTTCCATGTTGTCATCACCACACAGCAGATGCCACCACAGGAAGTCGATCGCTTCTGGAGAGCATGCCGAGAGGAACACCGCCTTCCCAGCGACCCCAACAGGTCTCCATCCTCCTGTCCTTCCCACGTCCTTGTGGCCAGTGCCAGTGCTCCCAGTGTGACCCGGGCTTTGCTCTGCACACAGGTTTGCAGTGCAGGCCGTGAGGTCCCTGCTCTGCCGGCTGGAGTGCGACAATGAGGTGATCGCTGTGGAGTCCAAGCATGGCTGGAACACGCTGCCCTGTGCTGACACCCAGCACTATGCTGTGTCTCTGCTGGCCAGGTGAGATCCCCTTCTCCCTGCTGTCCCTGGAATTTGTGCCCTGTGCCCGGGCTGCCCCACACAGTCCCTGTGGTCATGGGCCAGAGGGCCTCGTCACTTTAGGGATGGCCGAGCAGACTGGAAAAGGCTGGGAGAGGAGGGTGCAAAGGAGTGGCCGCCTCCCAAAGCACCCACGTCCCCTGCAGGGATGCTGGGGAAAGACTGCACCTCTATGAGTCAGTCCTGAGAAAAGTGTGCCCCCCCACCTCAGGCTCTTTGTTCCTTTTTGCCCCTGACAGGGAGATGCGCCATGTCTCAATCCCTTTGGCTTCCTGCATCGCAATCCATTTGCTCCGGCTGCTCAGCACTGAGAAGCCAGGCTGTGATCTGCCTCTCCTGGCATTCCTAGTGGAGGTGAGCCTGAAGGCCAGCGCGGCCTCGCTGAGCTGCCTCCCAGCTCCCTCTCGCAGCCGCATCCCTGGCCTGGGATGGCACCAGCGCCCTGTGCTGCTGCCTGGGGCTGGCCCTGTGCACTTCTGGGCTCCTGCCAGTCGGGCCCTGTGCCACTGCCCTCTGCCTTTCAGGTCCTGGAGTGCCTGGACTTTACTAAATGTGGTGGCTGGGTCCTGAGGGTCGTTTCGAGTTACCTGCGGATCGAGTGCAGGCAGATGTGTCGCCTGGCGCTCAGAGGCCTCCTGGTGCTCAGCAAGGATCCCCTGATGGTGAGAAAGGGGACAGCAGCTGAAGCTGCACTGGGGAGAGCAGCCCCATGGGCTGGCTGGGCTTCAGGAGCTGAGGCAGCTGCTCCCAGCTCTCCTGCCTCAGCTGCCCAAGTGCTTTGGGATGGGCCTTTGGTCTCTGGGCCCTGCGGCAGCAGGCTGGGCTTGCAGTGCCAGGGCGCTGTCGCTGGTGCAGCTGCTGACAGCTTCACAGCGCAGCCTTGTGTTCCACATAGGCCAGAAAAATGTGCTGTCTGTCTGAAAGCTTTGTGGATCTGCTGGGCGATGAAGATGGAGTGGTGGTTGCCCTGACCCTCCGTGTGCTTACTGATATACTGAAGAACGAAGACATCCTGATATCCAGCACCACCGCCCCAAAGCTGGCTGAGGCACTCCTGGCGCTCTTTAACAATGTAAGGTTCTGCAACCCGAGCCACAGGCACTGGGTGCTGCCCAGAAACTTTGTGCTGTCTGCATTTTCAGGCCTTTGCCTAGGTGGGCCTGGAGTAATCGGTGCTTAGGTTTTTTCCTTTCCTCTAGGAAAATAGCTTCATGCAACTGCTCTCCATTGACCTCTTCCGTAAGGTGATGGAGTTGGTAGTGGATGAGGGAAGAAAGCCCCTGAAGACAATTGTCAACAAGAGCCTGCAGCTACTTTTAATCTACTGCCGTGATGAGAACCGGCGTGTGGCAAATGTGAGGTTTTGGGCATCCCTGGGAAGGGGGCTGAGCCGCCTCCTGCCCTGGTGCCACACAGACTGCGTCCTCCTCCAGGCCTTGGCACAGGGATGCGGGTCCTTGTGCCCCGGGCTGTGGTGCCATCTCTGCATCTCTGCTGCTCTTCAGGCCTCTCGGGAAACCCTGCATTGTGCGGCCAAGTTCCTGAAGTGTAGGGATCTGGAGGAGCTACCGACCAAGGAAGATCCCTTGAATATCGATGAGTGTAAGGTAAGGATGGCTTGGAGAAGTGCCAGCCTCAGCCTGGAGAAGATCCGTGGCCGCGGGGCTGGCAGCTGTGGCCCCTGCCCAGCGCTGCACCCAGGGGCTCCGGCCTGCGCCCCACACGCCGCTCCCTTCCCTGGGCCCCGCGGGCTCTTCTCCAGGCTCCTGCGGCCCCGAGCCGGTTGCCCGTGGAGTCCCGGCCCAGCGGGGCTGCGGGGCGGGGCGGCAGCGCCGCTCCCCGGGCAGCAGCCGGCCCTCTGCCCCCTCCAGAGCCCGGCACCAGCGGCTGCTGGCCGGGCCTCAGGGCCGTGCGGGCAGGGGAGGCCGGGGCTGGGCGCGGCCAGAGCCCGACCCAGGGGCTGAGCCCGCGCCAACCCTTCCCTCCTGTCGCTCTCTCCAGCTGGCAGACGACAGGAGCCGAGCGGCCGAGCACCTGCAGAACCTACAGCAGTCCCTGCTGGAGGCGGCCTTGCGGTTCATCGGTAAGCCACGAACCCGGGCTCCCTCCCCGGCCCGCCGCAGCTCGGCCCCGGCCCCGGCTGCTGCCCCGGCTGCAGCGGCATCCGGGCCCGGCGCCGTGGAGCCCCGCCTGCCCTCGGGGCTGCTGCTGCCCTCTGGCAGCCGTGCCCTGGGGCGGCAGCAGGCGGCAAGGGCCCGGGCTGAGCCCTGCCGGGGCAGGAGGCCGTGTGGCCACAGGGCTGGCAGCGGCGCTGGCAGGGAGCCGCGCCGCTGGGGCCGTGACACGCTCTGTCTTCACAGGCATGGCCGTGCGGTAGATGAGGGTGTAGCAGGGAGAGCTCCAGCTTATTGACAGGGGTGAGTGAGGGCAGCGGGTTGTCAGCGGCTCTGTCTGGCGGGGGAAGCTGCACTGCCTGGGCCGAGAGCTGCAGTCCCCAGCTGGGGAGGGCTTTGCTCCTTGCGTGGACGAGGGCTGGAGAGGGCACAACACACAGAGATTTCAGGGGCACGTGGGGGATTCGTGGCAAGCACCTTCTGGCTGATCCCAATGTCTCCTGCTTTCTTCTGGGTGGGATGGCCCTGGCAGGAAGATCTCCTAGGATTCCCACAGATCCCGGCTCTGACCATGGCTCTGTTCTTCTCTCTTCCAGCCCTTCAAACCCAGAGGCATGACAGCAGCCCGTCATGCTCTAACCTGCAAAATGAAGCCCGGTTTCCCCAAAAAGCTCAACAGCTGGGGATGTCTTCTGAATCCAGTGAACCAATGTCCCAAGAACACACCAAAAGACACTGAAGAGGACACCATCTCTCAGTGCTGCTGGAGCTCCACGCACAGCTGAGGCTGAGCACAATTCCCATGGCTTCAGGCCTCTCCCTGTTTGTAGTTAGCTCCCTCCCTCCAGCCCTCAGACCCTGCCCATGCCCTTTTTTTCCCTCCACTCTCCAACCCTTTTGACAGCTCTTTCCATCCCAGCCCTCAAACCCTGTCCATCCCCCCTTATTCCCTCCCAGCTCATCCCTTTCCTTCGACTTTCATTAATAAACACTTTGGCTTCTTCACTTCACCTGCATCTCTGTGGAGCTGAACCGGCGTAAAAACCTGAGCCCTGGCACACACAGGCCCCTGCTGCCGTCCTCTTCCGCGCCGTCTTTTGTGCAGAGACACAGAGGAGCGAGGCCGCGTCAGGCTGGAAAGGTGCCTGTGCTGAAGGTCCAGTTCCACAACACTGTGCAGTTTAAGGTCCTATTGAGAAGCCTGAAGCTCCTGGATTTTGGAAGAGCCAACCTGAGTATGCTCTGAACCCAGCTGTGAGGGATTCCATGGCAAGCATCTACAGAGAGCAAAGGAGCTTGGAATGCTGGAAGCTTTCAAGAATAGCTTCCTGAAAGCACAGCAGTGCTCCATCCTTGCACAGGGTCAGGGAGAGGGCAGAAGCAGAGGCCATCAGGCCTTAACAGGGAGCTTTGGGTGTGCCTAAGGGCAAGTGAAGCAGCAGCAGCACGGTGGCCGAGACTCGGACGCGTGACCGAGCCAATGGCCCGAGCGCCGTCAGGCAGTGCCGGGATCCCGGCTGCGGTTCTGGTGCCCAGAGCTGAGGAATCGCAGCCCCTGCCTCAGAGCCTGTCAGAAAGCCAAGCAAGTGAGAGCAGAGGGAGGGCAGCCTTCCAGTCTCTCCTGGGCATGGCCACAAAGCAGCCCCTGCTTCTCCTTCCTCCGCCTGTGTTTGGGGTGTGCTGATGGCAGCGCCAGCCAGGTTGTGCTCTGTGTTCCAAAGGCTGTGGAGACTGGGCATGAAAAGTGCTGCGTGCACAGCGGAGAGTCCTGGAAGGTGCTGGCAGGAGCGTCCTGCGGGAACAGGGCTCTGGTCTCTGGCCGGGAAGAGCCTGGTTTTGCTGCTGTGAGTGCAGGCAGGCGTCGAGGCAGGTGAAGAGGCGGCGGGCAGCTTGTGTTTGTAGAGGGCCTGGGGCTGCATGTGCGAACCTCCACCTGGAATCACACTGGGGGAAATCCCAGCTAGAGCTGGAGCGCCTGTCCAAAAAGGACCAGAAGGAATTCAGCCTTGCCAGGGTTTCTTAAGAGTGTGTTGGTGTTCCCCAGGAAAGGTACACATTTGGGGAAACGCCTCTGGGGGAAGGGGGCTTGCTGCGGAAGGAAAGCGCTTTCCTAGGAACTCCCAGTGATGTAGGAGCAGCTGTCATCCTTTGGCTCTGTGTGGTCCTTTCAGTCCTTGAGGTCCGTTGCACTTGGCAGATGGACAAGGGAAAGGAGAAGGCTGTGAAGAGCAGGTTTGGAATCCACCTGGACCTGCGGAGACCAAGGCCAGCACCTGCAGCAGGGTGTGTTCCCCCCCGTTTGGACACAGGTGTGAGCAGGAGCATCTCTGTCCAGCTGCCAGCCCCAAAGCTGTCTTTGATAGCTGTGAAGTCAAAGGCCTTCACGCACACACCTCTCACATCTTACCTGTCTGCTGTGTTTCAACTCTTGGCAATATGCATTTGCCTCTTGCTTGCTGGAAGCTGCTGCGGCCCAGAGGGTCCGCACCGAGCTGGGCTGTGTGGGCCAGGCGGCATGGAGAGTCTTGGCTGATCTTGGGGTGTCTGTGGCCTCAGAAAAGGCTTGGAAGGTTTGCCTCCCAAGGTGCCTTGCTCACTGGCTCTCCCTGTGCATCTTGGAGAGAACAAGGCAGGCATTTCTGGCAGCTGGGCATTAGCAGGCCTTCAAATGGGGGCGTGTTGTGGAGCAGGCCCAGCTGAGACACCCTGAGAGGAGCCCAGCGCTCCTTGCCCCTCTCCGCACACACGTGAGCCTTGTCTGCTGTCGGGATGACCCCGGCTGTGTCAGGGGGTGCTGCTACGTGGACACGAGACAGCCGGTCCTGTCCTGCCGGGTCCCAGCAGTGCCTCGCAGCAGTCCTGCATCCCCGTCAGGATGCCGGCCAAGAGAGGTCCTGGAAGCTGAGGGAGCTGATTTGAAGCTTGCGCGGGTGCCTACAGGTCAAGGCCAAGGACGTTCTCTCAGGATAGAGCAGTCCTGAGAGGTCTCTAGAATTCAAAGAAATCAGCAGACAAATGCATTGTCCACCAAAAGCTCTTTGATTGGCAGGAGGTTAGGGCTCTGCACCCCACCACAAGGCTTCTTTGCCACGTCCAAATTGCAGTGGCTTTCTGTAGGAATTCTATCAAAAATACCTTCCGTCTTTAGACTGCTGAGGTGATTCCATAGGCAGGGCCATAGAAAGAAACACATTGCGTCAGAATCCTAGACTTGAAGCTAATGTCCACCTGCTGGCCAGGAGGAGTCTCAGCGCACCAAAGCAGCTCATCTTCCTCACCCCTTCCCTGCACAGGGCTGATTCAAATCCAGAAAGCAGTCACGACCTCCTTTTCTTCCTTCACTTGTCTTCATCTCCAGGGCTTGTGCAGCTGCTTAGAGCCAGTTTGGAGTTCTCTTATGGAGGAAAATTTCAAAGTGCATCTCCTGATTTGTTTTTCTAATCAAGGCTGCATTTTTTTCTTTATTTTTCAGTCCATTGAAGAGGTGAAAGAAACATTCCGCAAGTGATCTTAATGCTGAGTGTCTCCTGAGGAGGTCTGGGCATGGAGAATGAGCCCCTTGCAGGCTGACCCTGTTTGGACAACCTGCTCCTCACCCCAACCTCACCCTGTCTGAAATCATCCACCAAGGACTGACATCTGAAATAATTTTTGTAAATTATGAATTTTACTTTTTAAAAAAAGAATTATAAGGAAATTATAATAATACTTTTAAATATATAAAATATTATTATATATGTTTTTACCGAAGTTTTACGTTTATTTTAAAAAATCGATACATTTTTAGCAACCAAAAAAATTATTGGTCATTGGTTTTAAGTAACACAATTCCCTTCATTAATTCATTGACAACATCTGGCTATTGATTCTATCCCGCTTTATGCTAATTAGTTCTATTTTTACTCCTTTTGTCATCTTCTTTATCGTTTTCTCAGACAGGGTAAAAGGGGCCACTTTGGGGTCCACGGAGACATTTCTGGGGCACATTTGGGGCAGTTCTAAACCTGGGGATGGAATCTGAAGAAAATTTGGGGTCTGAAGGACATCTGGGGGAGCCGGGTGGGCACTTGGAGGTCAGGGAGGGGAATCTGGGGCCCTTCGGGGTCCGGGCGGGCACTTGGGGGCCCTGAGGGGACTCTCTGGGGCGCGGGGGATGATGGGAGTTGTAGGCGCGGGTAGAACACGGTGTAACGGGGCCGCGGAGCATCACGGGAGTTCGAGGCGCGGCTCCAATGGCTGTCGGTGGAGCGCGGGGCATGACGGGAGATGGAGTCACGGCTGGAATAGGGCTCTGTGCGCGCCGCGGAGCATGCTGGGAGCTGTAGTCCCGGAAGTGCATAAAGCCGAGCTGTGGCGGGGCCGGGAAGGCGCTTGGCGGACACTTCTGCGTCCGAGTCGCGACTTGAGGCCCTCGGGGGAAACGTGTGCGGTTCGGGAGGAATTGGGGGGAACTTGGGGAGCTCGAACCGGGCGCTTTAGGACACGGGGCACAGCAGGAATTTTCGGCGCGAGACTGTGTTGGGCAGAGCTCTGAGAGCACGGGGGATGATCGGAGATGAATTCCCAGAAGTGGCTCTAACGGGCATCTCTGGGGTTGGGAGCATTCAGGGGAGTCGGGGACGATTTTGGGGGGTTCCAAATAAATACTGAGGGGGCACTTCGGGATCCTGGAGGGTCTGGGGGAAACGTAGGGTACACATGGGGGGGAGGGGAGATACGGGGGCGGGGTTCTGTGGAGCGCGGGGCATGCCGGGCATTGTAGTCCGGGGTGCAATGGGGCTCAATTGGGCCGCGGTGCATGACGGGAGTTGAAGGCAAAACCGACACGTGGCACCGACACCAGGCACCGCCCCGAGGCCCCGGTTTCCTGGCACTGATTGGGTGCTGGCGGTGACGGGCGGGAGCCTCGGCAAATGGGAGTTTGCGGAGGCGGGAACAGCCAATTCAACCCCTCTAGTCCTTCCCAGTACAGCCCAGTTCATCCCCAGTACAGCCCAGTTCATCCCCAGTACAGCCCAGTTCTACCCCTGTGGCCCTTCAGTCCCCCCCTTTACAGCCCATTTCATCACCAGTACAGCCCAGTCCCTCCCAATACACCTGAGTTCATTCCCATTCCCTTCCAGTTCCCCCCAGTATCTTCCATAGCATGCCCCAGTATTCCCCAGTCTTCCCCACAGTGTTGCCATTGTCCCCAGTTTGTCCCAGTGTGTCCGTGGCCACAGCCCCTTGCAGTGGCCCAGGGCAGGTTGGGATGCTGATCCACCCTCACAGCCGGCCCAGGGCAGGGCTGGAGTGGTTTTGGTGGCCCCTTGGGCTGGCACACACTTGAGGAGTGTGTCTGTTTTCAGTGGGGAAAATTACGAGTTTTACATTGCTTCAAAAATAGAAAAGCCCTTTTTGTCTGAGTGCAGGCAGCTCTCTGAGCAAAGCAGGTCCCAGGTGAGTGAGGACAGGCAGGATGGGCTTGGGGAATGTGGAACAAGGTTGTCCACACTGGGTCAGACCTCAAGGCACAGCTTCTCTGCGCAGGCCAGACCTAAGGAGGGACCATGGATCGACATCAATCACAGAATGCTGCAATCACCTCTGCTCCAAAGAGAACAGTAATAAAACACACCCTTTATAACAGGAATGTGTATTTCTTAGAAGTTCTTTGAAATCTTTCTCCATAACTGCAGTACAAAACCTTCCTAATGAACTGCACCAGAGCAGAGGGAAATCAAGGCAGAGCCGTGGTTTGTCAGGACTTGCTTGATCCCAAAGAGCCCCGTGGTGCATTTGGTGCTGAGCCCTCAGGGCCTGAGAGGAGATGGCACAAACCTTTCCAGGAGTCCAAGTCAGAGGAAAAACCCAACGTGTCTCAAAGCATTCCTGGGTCCCACTGAGGTCCATCCCCAACACAGGCTCCTCATGGACTCCTTGGAGGAGAGAACTGGAGGCCAAGAGTGCCCAGAAACCTCTCAGAGACGGAGTGTGGGAAGGAAAACCCAAAGTACCTTAAAAGACATTGAGTATCTCAGAGCATTAATGAGCCCCACTGAGTGTCAGTACAAAGCCTCTCTAGGGACTAATTACAGCAGATAATTGGAGGCCATGACTGCAGAAACCTCTCAGAGTGATTCAGTGTCAAAAAGTAGTACTTTAATGACTCTTGAGTAACTTGAGGCATTAATGAGCCCCACTGAGTGTTGTTAGTGACAAAACATCTCAAGGGACTAATTACAGCAGACAATTGGAGGCCGTGATTGCACAAACCCCTCAGAGACTCCCAGGCAAAAGCAAAACCCAAAGTGCTTTGAAAAACCTGCAGTCCCTGGGAGCACTGAGGAGCCCCCCCTGGGCCATTCCTGACCAAGGCTCCCCAGGGACTGGTCCCAGCAGATCCCTGGGGCCACTGGGATGTGGGGGGATGCTGAGGGCAGGACAAGGGGGTGACAGTGCCCAGCCTTGCTGGGGCTGTGCCAGGAGGCCCCAGGGCCTCAGGACAAGGTGTCCCCTCCCAGCCCTTGGTGGCACAGACCCTGCTGTGCCCCAGGGCACCAAGACTTGGCTTCTCCTGGGCACTGCCAGCCCTGCCGGGCCCTTGGCCACGTCCAGCACAGCTTGTCCTGCGCTGTCCCACAGCTGCTGCTGTGTCCCTGCAGGCTGCACACTCCCATCTCGCTGCCCCCCTGGCTCTGCCCTGCATTTCCCTTTCTCTTCTCCCTGATATCCTGGGATGGAACGTGTGAGAATGGTTCAAAGCTGTACCAGGGAGGGTTTAGACTGCACAGGAGAAAGTCTTTCTTTACTGGGAGGGTGACTTTGGGGTTTCAAACTTTGGGGTTTCAAAGCAGGGCTGATGGCTGTCCCAGGAAAGGAGCTGGGACAAGGTGTCCATCGCTCAGGAGCTGTAATTTGGATTGTCACTTGCCACTGTTCCTCTGAGCTCTTCTCTGTTCCAGAGATGGGCTCTTAATGAGCTGGTGGCTCTCCTGAGATGGGCCCGGGAGCAGCCCGGGCAGAGAATGAACTGAGTTTGTCCTGCTGCCATTGTTGGTGCCCTGTCTGGGAGTGCAGATGAGTCTCTTCTCTCTTAACCTGACACAACCCAGCAGGAGCATCAATCTCCTGAGGCAGCCGTGTTTGGAGGCTGCACACACAGGCACTGGTTTTGTGTAACATGATACCAGATCCTTGGGATGGCTTTCCAGAAATGCATCATGCTTAGAGGAAAGGCTTTGTTCTTGGCCTGGCAATGGATTTGTTCAGGGCCAGGATCACAGATTTGTTCCCAAGGCTGCAGATGAATGGATTTAGGAATGGGAACAGGACTGTGTTCAGCAGAGCTCCAGTTCTGTTGGTCCTCAAGGAAACATCTTCTGCAGGACACGTGCAGAGAGCAATGCAGCTCCCACGGGCAATGGATAAGGTGACGGGATGGGTAGAACACGTGGTCAAAGCTTTCTTCCTCCCAGAGGCTGCTGGAAGATGCAGAACACAGAAAAGGACGCAGATGTCAAATGCCAGAGTCAAACATAAGGAGCCCAGCACGACACACGGTAAGAAGACAGAGTCTGTTTCCCAAAGCAGGCTGGTGTCAGAGCAGGACAGTTTGAACAAGGGGGAGTTGTCCCAGAGGAAATGGGGGATCTTGGAGCCACAGAAAGACAGCTCAGAGAGGAAGAGCAGCGGTAGCTCAGCAGGACAAAGCCGAGGACCCAAAGAACCAACACCCAGGTGGACACAGAGCTGAGGCTTTGTGATGTCAGCGTAGAGCAAAGGGTGGCAGATGGCAACACAGTGGTCAAAGGACATGACAACCAGGGAAAAACTCTGTGCAGCCCAGGGCAAAATAAAAATAGTTTTGGGCAAAGCAGCTGCCTAGTGAGAGAGTGTTCTGACCAGAACTCAGCATCACAAGCCATTTGATGCTTGTGGAGGATGTAAACCAGATTTCCAGGAAGGCCAGGCTGCAGATGAAAACGTCCATGGGGGTTTGCAGGTGGTGATCCACACACAGGAGGAAAAGGATGGTTTCACTCCCCATCACTGTTGTCAGGTACATGAGCAGAAGGGCCTGAGATAAAAACATCCGCAGTCTTGGATCATGCTCTGGGAAACCCTCTAGGATGAACTCAGTAACTGCTGTTGCATTTTCTGGTGCAGAATTCCAGCTCTTTGTGCTGAGACAGGATCATGGCAAAAACAAGGGCGATAATTTCACAGTCTGGACAAACATTTCTATCCTTCCTTCTCTGCTTCTTTCTTTTCCTGCAGTCTTGCCATAAAGCACAGTGATTGCACTTCAAACACTTTGTTGCCCAGTACTTTTTAGAGGAGTAGTTTCCTGCCCAATAGTTTCTTGGGGATTAGTTTCTTGCCCAATATTATCTTACCCAGTAGTTTCTTAGGGAGTAGTCCCGCCGTCCCTTTTATTTAATCTTCCTTTCTTTCATTTCTTTCTTTCTCTCTCTCTCTCTCTCTCTCTCCTCCTTCCTTCCTTTCTTCCTTCCTTCCTTCCTTCCTTCCTTCCTTCCTTCCTTCCTTCCATCCTTCCATCCTTCCATCCTTCCATCCTTCCATCCTCCCTTTCTGTAATGTGGTGCCCTTATCCTCCCCAAATCACTGCCACGTAACCTCAGCCCTGCACAGCTTGGGACCTTTACCTCTGCCTTCCCAATTTCACTGTGATCTCCCAGAATGCACTTCTAGGCCCCAAAATTGCTACAAGCAACAGGAGCCTCCAAAAAGTGCCTCTTGCTTTCCCTTCCTCTAGACCCACTACTCCAAGAGCAAAAATTACCCAATACCTCATTGCAATCCCTACACCTGCCAAGTTCCTTACCACCCCCACAGTGCAATCCCCACATTTCACCGCTCCACACCACCCTACCCCACGGTACCCTACACCATCCCATCCCATCCCATCCCATCCCATCCCATCCCATCCCATCCCATGACTTCGGGGCAGGAAATCCCTTCCAACCAGGACTTAAAACCTCCCAGGGATTCAGGGGCAGCCGCAGCCTCTCGGGCCAACCTGGGCCACGGCCCGACCGCCCTCCCAGGGTACAAGTCCATGCCCACATCCCATCTCGGCCTGGCCCCAGCAGCACAAAGCCCTTCCCTGTGGCCTCTCCTTGCAGACCCTTGGCAAGAGTCTCTCTCAGCCAGCAATTACTGCTCCTCCCTGCTGTGGGTCACAAGCTGCAAGTTGATTTTCTCCCCGTGGCCCCGGCCCAGCCCAGAGCCAGGGCCAGGACCTTTCCCCGCAGCTCTGCGGCCGCTGCCTCCCTTCGGCCGCAGCCCAGCAGACGCAGCTCGGAGCTCCCCGGGGGCTGCGGCTCCTTGCCAGGGCCGGCGCTGGGGCAGCTCCACCTGGGCCCCGGGGGAGCAGGGACAGCAGCCCAGGGAACGGCTGGGGCTGGGCCAGGCTGGCTCCGGGCCAGAGAGCAGCAAAAGCTCCTTCCCCTACAGGGGGCTGGGACACTGACCAGGCTCCCAGGGAATGATCACAGCCCCGAGGCTGCCGCAGCTCCAGGAGCCTTTGGACAGCCCTCCCAGTGATGCCCAGGCTGCCATTGCCTGCACTCCATCATTCCTCTGGGTCCCTCTCGGCTCAGCCTCTTCTGCCATTCTCACCTCTGGCTCAGCCTGTGTGTCCACTCCAGGGGCTGACAGAGCCCTTCAGAAGCTGGTGGGGTAGGCACAAAGAACTGGTTGAAGGGCTGGGAGAAAACTTCCCCTGCTGTCATTTCCTCACAGAAAGTACCATTCTTAAAGTAACCCCAAAAACATACACTTAGAGTGTGATAGCCGTGTATCTATGTGCTTTAACTTCAAGCAGAAGTTAAATATCCATGAATTCCTCACCTTATCTGTTGGGTTTGGTCTCCTCACCTGAGCTTGAAGATGGTAAAAAGCCTTTTTTCCCTCTGAAAGCCCCGAGCCAGGTCGCAAGAAAGAAGCGGAGTCCTCAAGGTCTTGTTCTCTTGATATTTCGTGTTGTTTATTGTTTCATATCTTAAAATGTTCACCGTGCCAAGTGGAGATCTGAACAGCAGCTGGGACACGAGGCGACTCCCCCCACAGTGGGACGTCGCAGTCCCTTTATACAGAAAGTAACGTATCACCTGTTTACACTTATATTCCAATACCTAGCACCTATAGTAAAATGGTCAACTTTACTCTAATCCAATCTCCTTAAACTACTTTGTGCCACCGTCACCAAAAGATGGAGGCCAGGGGAGAAGAAGGAAGAACTAAGGGCAACACCCTAAGCCCTCCATCTTGTCCCCCATGTACCTATATTCTAAAAACTCAAAACTACATCATTTCTCATCCTATACCAAACTAAACTACTTTTTTCACATCTTTGTGGTTTGTTATTCTTCCCTCAATGTTGGAAGCCGTTCCCATGGACTGAAGTCAAAGACAGTGTCTTCCTGAGCTCCGTGCCAGGGTCTCCAACCTCCCTGTAGAGCTCCAAAACCCCCCTGTACAGATCTCAAACCCTCATGCTCAGGTCTGTGGCCTCCCAGGGCATCCAGAAAAATGCCCTGGACTCCGACATTATCAACCCATAAAACAAACTAGATAACAGACCCAGTAGCCTTAGTTATAGGGCCCCTGTTTTGATAAGGGCCTGCAAATGGGAGGAATACAGCCACAACCATGTGCCATCCAAACCAGGGTAAGCTAGACAACATGGTGTTACCTAATGAGGTTTCTATATCCAGCTCACAGAAAATTACAAGCTGGCCAGAAGGTGAAAACTTTGGTCTCACTGATGAAGAGGAGCAGAAACAAGTGACAAAGGCTGAAGAAGCTCCTCTGTCCAACCAACTGCCAGCAGAAGAAACACTCTACGCTCTTTTCACTGACAGCTCCTGTCGCATCGTAGGGACGAACTGGAGGTGGAAGGCAGCTGTGTGGAGCCCCAGGCAGGGGAGTATGGAGACAGGCCGCTGAAGCTCCTGAAGGAGAAGGTGGATCGAGTCAACTTGCTGAACTCAAAGCTGTTCAATTGGCCCTGGACATTGCTGAAAGAGAGAAGCTCTACCTCTACACTGATTTGTGGATGGCAGCCAATGCTCTGTGGGGCTGGCTGGAAAGGTGGAAAAAGGCCAGCTGGCAGCAGAGGGGAAAACCAGTCTGGGCTGCTGATGAATGGAAAGACATTGCCACTAGAGAACAGTGAGATGTTACTTGGGTAGAGAAGCTACCTATGAAAGTCCGCCATGTAGATGCCCATGTCCCCAAGAGTCGGGCTAATGAGGAGCAGGGAGATCAGGCTGCAAAGACAGAGGTGTCAAAGATAGATTTAGATTGGCAACACAATGGAGAGTTGTTCCTAGCTCGATGGGCCCATGATGCCTCAGGTCCTCAGGGGAGAGATGCCGCCTGTAAGTGGGCACGAGACTGAGGGGTGAATTTAACCATGGACAGTATTTCTCAGGTTATCCGTGACTGTGAGACATGTGCTGCAGTCAAACAAGCCATGCGGGTGAAGCCCCTATGGTATGGTGGGCGGTGGTCCAAATATAAGCATGGAGAGGCCTGGCAGATTGACTACATCACCCTTCCCCAAACCCTCCAAGGAAAGTGCTATGTGCTGGCCATGGTGGAAGGCACCACTGGCTGGTTGGAGACCCACCCTGTGCCTCACGCTACTGCCCAGAACACCATCCTGGGCCTGGAAAAACAAGTCCTGTGGAGACATGGCACCCCTGAGAGAATCGAGTCTGACAATGGGACTCATTTCAAGAACAGCCTTACCAACACCTGGGCTAGAGAACATGGCATGGAGTGGGTGTACCATATTCCTTATCATGCACCAGCGGCCGGGAAAGTTGAACGGTGCAATGGCCTGCTTAAAACTACCTTGAAGGCACTGGGTGGGGGAACCTTCAAGAATTGGGATATTAATTTTGCAAAGGCCACCTGGTTGGTGAACTCTTCAGGTTCCACGAACAGAGCAGCCCTGCCCAATCTGAGCCCCTGAGAACAATAGATGGAGATAAGGTTCCAGTGGCACACATGAGAGATATGCTGGGAAAAACTGGATTAATTCTGCCTTCAGCAAAGACAATCCCATCCGTGGGGTTGTCTTTGCTCAGGGATGAAGTTGCACCTGGTGGGTGATGCAAAAGGATGGAGAGATCCGATGCATACCTCAAGGGACCCTTGTTTTAGGGAGAACTACCCGTGACACTGTATCTGTATCCATGTTTGCATGTATATATGTATATAATTAAGGAAGTGAATGTATGTATATTCTTTAAAGGTTTAAATTCAATGTAATATGTTGGTATGGGGAAAAAAATTGGGGTGGATATTGTTGGGGGTTAGATTTGTTTCTTTTTTGCTTACAGAATTTTGTCCGATAGGTTGCTAGGAGACTAACTGCTGGGTACTTGTGGGTGCTTGACTAAAACAAAGCAGTAGCCAAAAGTCAGGAGAGTAAGTGTAGCATTGGACTACACTTCTTTTGTCTCTGGGAGTTTCCCTCGGAGGGGGAAGATAATCTGAGTTTTGGAGGCAGGTAGAGGATGGGGCTGGGGGCAGCTACGCTGTCTCTTGCCCTCGTATTTAGGAGAGAGGACGGCCAGGCTGCTGCATGCTGTGGGAGGAATCCACTGACACTACCAAGTCCGGTCCTGGGAAATCTACCCTCTGCTCGTGTTCCCAGGAATTCAGGGCTGCCTCCTCCTGCCCTGCTGGAGCTGGGCCGGCCCTGTCTCACCACTGCCCCTTCTTCGGCACAGCCCTTTTTGCTACTCTGTGGGCCTGCACTCCCCTGTCCTGCCGGGACGTCCCTGCCAATGCAGCTACCACCGTGGAGCTTCTGATATACCTTACCCACCAGCCCAGGATTTTTCACTGTTCCAGCTTGGTGCTCTCATAGTCCCGCAGGGGCACCAAAATCAGACTGCCCCAAGCTTTCTGAAACAAAGACGCTCAAGGTTCCTGGTTCTGTTTTGTTGTTAATGCTGTTGTTCTTGTTGTTTGTTTGCCTTGTTATACATACTAGAAAAGAACTGTTTTTCCTATCCCCATATCTTTGCCTAAGAGCCCCCTCAAAATTCAAAATTATAATAATTTGGAGGGAGGGGGTTTGAGTTCTCCCTGCCCCTCCCTAGTAAACACTTGTCTTTTCCAAACCAAGACACCCTTATAACCTGGAAACCGTTAAACAATAAAGATGTTAAATTTCCCAAAAATGTTTCAGGTAAAGAGGATTAGTAGGAGAAGAAAAAGAGAGATTGAGAAAGACAGAAGATCTATATCCAAAGACACACATATAGCTAGCAACTGCTTGGGTTCCAGTGTGGGTGAGACACAAACCCCAGGAGAAGGAGGGTCCACACCATGGGCTGAGCTTGTGATCCGTCTTTTAAGCTCCTGGGCCTTTGTGTGGCCACTGTGACACTGCAGAGCCAAGGAGACCATTGCTGACAGTACAGAACCCTACAGAACCGAGGGGCCATGGGGACACTGTGGTGCCTCATGGAATCAAGGGGACCATTGTGAAACTCAGGGGCCCCATGGAAGCAAGGGAACGTGGAATAGGCCTGGCTGGTTTGGCCTCCCGGGGGCTGCTGGACAGGTCTGGCTGACCTTGGCATGTTGAGGGCTGCTGCTCATCTGCCCCGGAAGCTCTGGGGCTCTGTGTTCTCCTTCTGTGGAAAAGAGCTGTCCTTCTCCTCCAAGGGCCTGTGGCTAAATTTGCAATTCCTCCTCCAAATTTCCTTAAATGGAAAGATTGTTTCCAGATGACATCTGCCAGGAGAGACTGATCTAGCTGGCCTGGAAACCTGGGGTCCATCTCACATTGTAGTAGTTTGAAGACAAAACAAATGAGAGGCTCCAAGTCAGAGATACAATTTAATAGGAAAAAAAAAAAAGAAAGAAAGTAAAATAAAATAGATGCAATAATACAAAAGACCACTGACAGAGTCAGAATACAACCTGAGCGTAGTGATGGAAGCAGTCCAGATGAGGTGGTCTTCCTGAAGCAGTGATCCTGTAGAAAGGTCTGGTAGCTCGGGTCCTCTGGGAATCCAGTGGGTAAGCGCCCCTCTGGTGTTCAGAGTCTCAGCTTATATCCAGGCTGGAATGCTTGGTTTCTCCCTCTGGACGGAGCATCCCACAATGGGATGGTGAGTCATGTGATAAGGCCTGATGGGCCCATTAACAGGAGGTAGTCCAGGAGGGGGTTATCTGTGAGCTGTGTAGCAAAGGTGCTGATGGCCCATTAACAGAAGATAAGCCAGAGTGGAGGAGGCAGGGAGCACTGCCTCACCTGGTTTCAACAGTTCTTGAAGATGGTGATAGAATATACTTCAACCCAGGACATTATCCACCCCTTATTCTATTACCATCTACATCATCCCAAATCAATACCTTCCTTAAACTACACACACACACACATATATATATAATGAAATCCTACACACAGTTCTCACTTAAAATAAGGTCTCCTTGTGGTACACAGTGGGTGTCCCCATCCTTTTGCATCACCCACCAAGTGTAACCAGGTCCTTGTGCAAAGACAGCCCCTCGGATGGGTTTGCCCTTGCCCGAGGTGGGATTAATCCAAACAGTCTTTCCTAACATACCTCTCATGTGTACCACAGGGACCCTATCTCCATCCACTGTATGCAAGGATTCAGACTGGGCAGGACCAGCTCGATTGATGGACCCTCGGGTATTGACCATCCAGGTGGCCTTCGCTAAGTTCAGTTCCCAATTTTTGAAGGTCCCTCCACCAAGTGCCTTAAGGGTAGTTTTAAGCAGTCCATTGCAGCGTTCCACCTTCCCGGCAGCTGGTGCATGGTATGGGATATGGTATATCCATTCGATTCCGTGTTCTCTGGCCCAAGTGCTTATGAGGCCATTCTTGAAATGAGTCCCGTTGTCTGACTCAATTCTCTCAGGGGTGCCATGTCTCCACAGGACCTGCTTTTCCAGACCCAAGATGGTGTTCCGGGCAGTAGCATGAGGCACAGGGTAGGTCTCCAGCCATCCAGTGGTTGCTTCCACCATGGTGAGCACGTAGCGCTTGCCTTGGCGGGTTTGGGGAAGGGTGATGTAGTCAATTTGCCAGGCTTCCCCATACCTATACTTTGACCATCGTCTGCCATACCACAGAGGCTTCACTCATTTGGCCTGTTTGATCGCAGCACAGGTCTCGCAGTCATGGATAGCCTGGGAGATGCTGTCCATAGTAATGTCCACCCCTCGGTCACGAGCCCATCGATATGTTGCATCTCTCCCTTGATGACCAGAGGCATCATGAGCCCAACGAGCTAGGAATAATTCTCCTTTGTGCTGCCAGTCTAGATCAACCTGAGATACTTTCACCTTGGCAGCTCGATCCACCTGCTCGTTGTTATGATGTTCTTCATTAGCCCGACTCTTGGGTACGTGCGCATCCACGTGTCGAACCTTCATGGTCAGCCTTTCTACTCGGGTGGCGATGTCCTGCCAAATCTCAGCAGCCCAGATGGGTTTCCCTCTGCGCTGCCAGTTGGCCTTTCTCCAGCGGTCCAGCCATCCCCACAGAGCATTAGCTACCATCCATGAGTCAGTGTAGAGATAGAGCCTTGGCCACTTCTCTCGTTCAGCAATATCCAAAGCCAGCTGGACAGCTTTAAGCTCTGCGACCTGACTTGATCCACCTTCTCCCTCGGTAGCTTGTGCAACTCGTCGTGTGGGGCTCCATACAGCAGCTTTCCATTTCCGGTTAGCACCTACAATTCGGCAGGAACCGTTGGTGAAAAGGGCATATCGTCTCTCACTCTCTGGTAGCTCATTATATGGTGGGGCTTCCTCGGCCCGTGTCACTTGCTCCTCCTCTTCTTCAGAGGATAATCCAAAGGTCTCACCTTCAGGCCAGTTTGTTATAATTTCCAGAATCCCAGGGCGATTCAGGTTTCCAATACGGGCGCGCTGCGTGATCAGGGCGATCCATTTGCTCCACGTGGTGTCGGTGGCGTGATGTGTGGTAGGAACCTTTCCCTTGAACATCCACCCCAGCACTGGTAGTCGAGGTGCCAGAAGCAGCTGTACTTCAGTACCAATCACCTCTGAGGCAGCTTGGACTCCTTCATAGGCGGCTAAGATTTCCTTCTCTGTGGGAGTGTAGTTGGCTTCGGATCCTCTGTAGCTTCGGCTCCAGAATCCCAGTGGTCGTCCCCGAGTCTCACCCGGCACCTTCTGCCAAAGGCTCCATGACAGACCATGGCTCCCGGCTGCAGAGTAAAGCACATTCTTCACCTCTGATCCCGTCCTGACTGGGCCAAGGGCTACCGCATGAGCGATTTCCTGCTTGATCTGGGCGAAAGCTTGCTGCTGTTCTGGGCCCCAGTGGAAATCGTTCTTCTTGCGGGTAACCAGGTAGAGAGGGCTCACGATTTGGCTATACTCGGGAATGTGCATCCTCCAGAAGCCTATGGCACCTAGGAAAGCTTGTGTTTCCTTCTTGTTGGTCGGTGGAGACATTGCAGTGATCTTATTGATGACTTCAGTGGGAATCTGACGCCGTCCATTTTGCCACTTCACTCCCAGAAACTGGATCTCTCGAGCAGGTCCCTTGACTTTGCTCCTTTTGATGGCGAAGCCGGCCTTCAGGAGAATCTGAATGATCTTCTCTCCCTTCTCAAAGACTTCTGTTGCAGTGTTTCCCTACACGATAATGTCGTCAATGTATTGCAGGTGTTCTGGAGCCTCACCCTTTTCCAGTGCAGCCTGGATCAGTCCATGGCAAATGGTGGGACTGTGCTTCCACCCCTGGGGCAGTCGGTTCCAGGTGTACTGTACGCCCCTCCAGGTGAAGGCAAACTGAGGCTTGCATTCTGCTGCCAGAGGAATGGAGAAAAAGGCATTTGCAATATCAATGGTCGCATACCATTTTGCTGCCTTGGATTCCAGCTCATACTGAAGCTCCAACATGTCTGGTACGGCAGCGCTCAGGGGTGGTGTGACTTCATTCAGGCCACGGTAATCCACTGTCAGTCTTCATTCTCCGCTGGACTTACGCACGGGCCATATAGGGCTATTAAAGGGTGAACGAGTCTTGCTTACCACCCCTTGGCTTTCCAGCTCACGAATCATCTTATGGATGGGGACCACAGAGTCTCTGTCGGTGCGATATTGCCTACGGTGCACTGTTGCTCGGGCGATTGGCACCTGTTGTTCTTCAACTTTCAGTAGTCCCACAGCAGAGGGGTCGTCTGAGAGTCCAGGCAAGGTACTCAGTTGTCTGATGCCTTCTGTCTCTAGAGCAGTTATGCCAAAAACCCAGCGGTATCCTCTTGGGTCTTTGAAATACCCATTTCTGAGATAGTCTATGCCCAAAATGCATGGGGCCTCTGGACCAGTCACAATGGGGTGTTTCTGCCATTCTTTCCCAGTTAGACTTACTTCAGCTTCTAGTACAGTCAGCTCCTGGGATCCTCCTGTCACCCCAGAAATGGAAATGGGTTCTGCTCCCACGTACCTTGATGGCATCAGCGTACACTGAGCACCGGTATCAACCAGAGCCGTATATCTTTGTGGGTCAGATGTTCCAGGCCATCGGATCCACACAGTCCAGTAGATCCGATTGTCCCTTTCCTCTACCTGGCTAGAGGCAGGGCCCCCCTATTCCTGGTCATGGCATACATTGCTCTCTTCTTGTAAATATGTTTCTGAGGTTCCTTCAAGAGGATCAGTCATATCATCATTCCTGTACCGTCTGGAGTTCTGTGCACGAGAGACCGGAGCAACATTGATTCTAGATGGGCTCTTTGTGGTAGGTGTTTCTCTTTTCAGTTCACGTACCCGGGCTGCTAAGGAGGAGGTGGGTTTTCCATCCCACTTCCTCATGTCTTCTCCATGCTCCCGAAGAAAAGACCAGAGGTTACCTCGGGGTGTGTATCCTCTCTCCCTGGCTGGGGAGCGCCTGCTCCTAATGGCAGAGACTCTCATTGGCTCTGGCTGGATATGGTAAATTTCTTCCTTAAGTTTTTTTTTCAGTTTTTGATGGCCTTCTTCAATCAAGTTCCGGACTTGCTCAGCTAGTCTTGTTTCCACAGACGAGACATGGGTACGAACTGGGGCAGTGACAGTGTCCTCGTAAATTCTTAGTTTATTAGCCAAGACACCTACCCTGTCCTCACCTTCCCTCCATTGCAGTGTTGCCAGGTAACGTGAGTACATCTCGGGTCCAAGCCGTGCAAATCTCAACCACATCCGTGATGTGCACTGGACACCATCTGGGTTTTTAGGAAATCTCTCATCTTCTGAAAAAAGGATTTCCAACACAGCCAATTCCCTCAGGCATCGGATACCTTGTTCTATTGTGTTCCATTTTCTTTGGTGCACTTGGAGGTCTTCTTTACAAAGGTACCTATCCTTCACACTTGTTAGCAGTCGCTGCCAGAGGCTGAGAGGTTCTTGGCTTTTCCCAATCCCCTGGTCAATGACCACATCCCGGGACAACGATCCCAGTTGCCTGGCCTCACTTCCATCCAGAATGGTGTCATTGGCTGCAGCGTCCCAGATGCGGAGCAGCCAGGTCAGGATGGACTCGTTGGTCTGGCGGGTGAATTCCCTTCGCAGGTCACGCAGCTCACCCAGAGATAGAGAGCGAGTGATGATTTCTGGCTCTGTCTCTTCTGCTGATTGTGAAGGTCCTGCTGCACTCTCATCAGTCACTATGCGGACTGATTTGGTCCTTGATTTCTTCTTCTGAACGGGGGCAACTGCTACTGGTTTAGGCTGTTCCGGTTCAGTGATGGTTTGTGTGGAGATGCTGATGGCACCCTTAGTCTCTTTCTCTTCTGTGACAGTCTGCGTAGATGTGGACACTGTTGCTTCACTTTTGGCTTCTTTCTCCTCTGTGACGGTCTGTGTAGATGAGGACACTGTTGCCTTGCCTTTGGTTCCTTTCACCTCTGTGACACTCTGTGTAGACACTGATATCGTTGCTCTGCTACTTTTTCCCTCTTCCTCTTCCTTCAGAACACGCTGTATCACACCATGTAGTGTTTTGATTCTAAGCATGGTGCGGGCCGTGCAGAGAAGACAAAGCAGGACTAACAACAACATCATGCTGTCCTTGGCATCCAGAGGGTATTCCATATTTTCAAAAACTGCTGTGTCATGCCTGAAAAGCTGGAAAAAATCATTCTTCACCCCTCCCCACAGGGGCTGGGTGAGATTGTTGAGGCCCCAGATGTAGCATCCTAGACCAGAACAAGAAAACAAAAGTGGGTGTATATTCTGAATAATGTTCATTGCCTCAGAGTTTATAAAGCAATGGACATAATAGACTACTAAAGCAATTTTAGTACCATACCCTGGTCTATGCAGGAGCATTAAGACTGGCAGATAGTACCCCAGTTGTGGAAAAATATAGAGAGATAGATATAAGACACATGTAAGCATGTTGAGCATCATAGCGAACAGGTGTCTTCTTCAATACAAAATTGTAATTCTGACTTTTCTCAGTGCCTTGTGCCCCACGTTGGGCGCCAAAAATGTAGTAGTTTGAAGGCAAAACAGATGAGAGGCTCCAAGTCAGAGATACAATTTAATAGGAAAAAAGAAAAAAGGAAAGAAAGTAAAATAAAATCGATGCAATAATACAAAAGACCACTGACAGAGTCAGAATACAACCTGAGCGTAGTGATGGAAGCAGTCTAGATGAGGTGGTCTTCCTGAAGCAGTGATCCTGTAGAAAGGTCTGGTAGCTTGGGTCCTCTGGGAATCCAGTGGGTAAGCGCCCCTCTGGTGTTCAGAGTCTCAGCTTATATCCAGGCTGGAATGCTTGGTTTCTCCCTCTGGGCGGAGCATCCCACAATGGGATGGTGAGTCATGTGATAAGGCCTGATGGGCCCATTAACAGGAGGTAGTCCAGGAGGGGGTTATCTGTGAGCTGTGTAGCAAAGGTGCTGATGGCCCATTAACAGAAGATAAGCCAGAGTGGAGGAGGCAGGGAGCACTGCCTCACCTGGTTTCAACAGTTCATGAAGATGGTGATAGAATATACTTCAACCCAGGACAGGCATGTATAAAAACTTACGAATTCCCCATTGTTTCCCAAGTTTATATTTCAGTGGTCTACATAAATACACTTTCAGGTTGGCCAATTGCCTCCTTCACCATACCATAATCATCTGTTATAGGTATTAAAGCTTTATTTAACACTGAGTACGTTGTCCCTGTGTCCCCCCAAAATTTCATTTCCTTTCCTTTGTTCCCTATCTTGATTACAACCAGAGGCTCCCCTAGGGTAAAATCCTCTAGTCCTCCTCAGTCTTCTTTGATGTGAGCAACCACCCCCTCCGCTTTTCAGTCTCCTTTAATCATCGCCTTTTCTTTGTTCTGGGCACTGGTTCTTCCAGCTTCCAAATTTCTTACAGAATGCACACTGGTCTTTCCCTAGTCGGGGTGGTCCTTGCTTTGGTGGTCCTTGTCCACATCTCCCTTTTTCTTCTTCCCTTACTACTGCTGTTAATTTTCTTATCTCTTGTTTGTATCCTTCCTCTCAATTGCTAAAAACTCTCCAATCCTCATCTAGCAAAGAAGAAGCCGAAGGCGAGGCAGAACTGATGATAGTAGATTTTCCAGGACTGGATCCTTTTGGCCACAGTGAAACTTTTCCAGCCAGCAACAGCCATTCTCTCTCTCTCCCCGAACGCAGGAAAAAGAAGAGCCCACCTGCGTTATCTCCCCCTTCCACCTTTGTCCACCTCTTTGTTTCAGTTAAGTACTCTCAAGTATCCAACACTTGGTCTCCTTGGTAACTTGTGGGAAAAAATTCTTTAGAGAAAGAAGGAACAAACCTAACCCCCAACAATTATTCTTTGCATTGTTTATCCAGCTAATTTGAACACTGTTACCCTTTCCAAAAGCTGAATCACTGCTTCCTTCTGGTCTTCTGTTGCATTATCCAAATGTTCCAGCCAAACTGAAAGTTCCCTTCCATGTGTACTCAAACACTCCACTGTCACGTAAAACCTGTCCAGGAAACAAAGGGGGAGGTGTGTAAATAAACCTCAAAACACCTCAAATACAAAACTCCAGGAGATGCAGATCTTTTTGTACAGTAACTTCATGATTCCTTCTTTTGGGAAAGAAAAGAGGAAGAGCAGGTCGATGAAAAGAAGTACCTGCCACTCTCCTCACCCCCTCAACTCAAGAGGCCTTTTCTTTCCACTCACTAGTGGGACTTGTCAACTGCACAGTGGACACTAAAAACCTTACCTCTATAATTTCTGGAAAGCAGGTTATACTGCTTTCAGAGGGTTGTACATCTTCATGTCATCACAGGCAGAAAAAAAGTGCGCCTTAACAACAGCCTGTAGGACAGTTTAGAAAACTACTGATCTAACAAAGAAAATCATCGCTAAATTAAACCTGAATCAGGTGTCGACCACACAATCATGCAGTAAAGGTATCTGCTGCTTCAAGAAAAAAATTTACCATCCTGGCATTTCAGACCAGTGGGATATAGTGAATATCCCAATATTTCAATTCAAATATGTATGTTGATGATTAATTGTTTGCTGGAAGTTTTCAGATGAGAGTGGGTACTTGTAACAAACATTTTCATCAGTAAATAGAAGACTGATTTTTCACCAGATAGCTTCTCTGTTTCAGAGATGTCCGACAAGAAAAATGTATTAGAATTCCTCTGCTACAGCAACACTGTATAGGACTATGTTGCACTGACAATGATACGCAAGGTAAGCGTGTTACTTTACAGACCTGCCCAAAAGTCCCAAGGCCAGAAACCAGTGGGATCATTTACACTACTTTGCAGTCAATGAGCCAGCATCGTTGCATTCATTTGCAAAATGTTTTCCTGAAAAGTGGAAGAAGACCGTAGTAACGGAAACCCCCAACTATTGAAAGGGCCCAAGACAAAGCAACTTCCCTCATCAATCATATTTCATTCCCTAATCATTCCATGTCAATCCCTGCTACCTCCTCAAAGCCAGGTCCACTCCTTTCTCCTGACATGACAAGCCAAGTCTTGACAGAGTACTTATTTGACAAGCCTGCAGTAAAATAGAGCTGGGGCCCTGATGGTTTCCACCAATTATGGAGAGCATTAAAAAATGTTGGAATCCTCCTTGGGAAGGGGTGGGACGGCTCCCATCAGTAGCTCATTTCCCTGGTCTGCAGCTCAGGCTTTCCAGACAAGTGGAAACCAGCACACTCTTTCTTGTGAGGGAACATCTCCAGAGACACAAAGAGCTACAGCAACCTTCTCCTCCGTTCATCAGGGAGGCAAAAAATGTTTTCCTTGTAAAAAACCTTCCAGCTCAGAAGGGAGTTTTCACTACTGCTAAGACTGTAATTCCTGCTGCTTTACAAAAGGGTCACCCCTAAAATGGCTGGACTAATTTAAAACTAGGCGATGCCAGAGGAAAACATTTGAGGACAACAGAGCAAGCAAACATAACTTTGCACCAGCCTCTTACCTGTCCTCTGAACCAGGCAAACTTGTTGGCAGGAAGTTCTAAAGCCACTTTCAGGATATGGTGCTGCAGAAGAGGAGGGACCTCCTCCTGCAGGCCCTTTCCAGTGACGATACCTGAGGTGTGAACGCAAGAAACAAACTTCACTTCGGTTCCTCTGCCTGAGACTTCAGAACACTCCTGTTTTAGGGTTTAGAACACAACTGTGAGACAAGCTGGCAATTCACAGATCTTCATGTCATGGGATCCCCAGACACACTGCAGCGAAGGCTGGCCAACCCAAGGTGGGAATCCAGCCCTCGGAGGGAGATTTCATCAGCTAACCCCAGCACAAAGCACTGGTCGTGCATGGAAATATAAAATCTCTTCTATCAGTCTCAGCAACCTTGAAAAGCTGTGACCTACAGGCAGGACAAAGGATGGACAAACTGGAGAGCAAAATACAGAATTTAACTCAACAAATGCTTGTACCACGACAATACTTGCTCCAGACAATGGAACTTCACACTCATGTCTCTCCCTGCATCACTGCTATCACCAGCTCATGAATAACATCACTTATTCTTGTGACAGCTCAGGGAGCTGTCGCAGTGCAATCAGAACCTGAGCTGCCCCCATCTGACCTGACATCAGCAGCACAAAGCACTGGTGTCTGAGCCTCTCGGAGCCTGTGTAGGATCTTTGTGGCCCTCATTCGAGAAACAACACCACATTTTAAAAAGTCACCACCAAGGCAATCCAACAGTAAGACCAAACAACAAAAACTTAATAAATAATAAAAACATAACAGAGAAACTAAAATGGGCTACTTTTAGAAAACAGTTCCTTTATCTCCACAGAAAAGCAAACCTTCCTTTTTGCTGTGGACTTTATAAACAGCCAGAGAAAACACTGGAGGAAATACAAACCCCCATCACATACCTTTTAGCAGCTTGCTAAAATCAAAGTTGCTCTGTGCTACCAAGTGGGGCACAACCTTCTGATAAAGACATGACCTGAAGCAATGCAGCTTTCAGAAGCAGCATCTCAGCATCATCTGAACCTAAACAAAATATTACCATAATTGGCTTCTCCTTCCTTCACAGCAAGAGTGAAGTGTCACACCTCCATTACCCTGCACGAGCATTACCAACTTTATTTCCAGCAGACTTGCCTAGGAAATGACCTGCCATCTTCCCAACAGGAATGAGAAAAACACCCACGGAATCCCCAGTTTCCTTCCCCACACATTCCTGTATGAACACTTTCAAAACTAAATCCACTTATTCGGTGCTTAGATCGAGAGCTGCCGTTTCTAATTTGACTCACAAGTGCTCACACATGTAAAACACAACCTGAACATCTGAATACTCACTGTAAGAACCCCACCAGTCCCACTGCTGTTCAGTGCAGGGCTGAACAACAGGAAAAAGCGAAGGAAAGGATATGGTCATGCTGCTGATTTCTGGGCGCGCTACTTTTAGCTAATGTCAGGTAGGTTTGGCTGGGGAAGTGCACGAGACAGTACACTACAGTTTGTGGCAAATTTATTATTTCACTTAAAAATTTCTCTCTTTCCCTTTCCCCTTTCAAAATAAGGCTTGTCAGCGTAAGCTTTTGGCAAGAGGCAGACAACAAATACCTGTCCGAGAGAAACAGCAATAGCACTTAATGCAACTGCTCACTTCCTAGGAAAAGCCATCTCAGGTTTCAGTTGTAACATGAGGAGGCATAAAAGCTACCTGTTATCCAGCCATTAATGAAAGCAAGCAAAGCACATGGACCAAAACAATCAACACCTAACTTTTCCCTGTTAACTTCATCTCCCTCGGGGAGCTAGAAAGAACTGGATGAATGCCATGGATAAACTTTGTTTGCCTGAGTCTCAGCTCCCATTAGAAAGGAATTCTCTAGAGGCCACAATGCAAATAAAGCTGTTAAAGGTGAACTGGGAGTAAGTGACAGCATCATGACCACAGAATGCTGAGGAACTACAGCTGCAGTCCTACAGAACCCAGCTGCCCCACTGGTTTCCAAGCCTTGGACTGTCAGTGCTGACATTTTGCTGCCCAATGGGAGGCACAGAAGGACGTCCACTGAAAAACCTTTTGCTCCAGGAAGTGTCTCTGTGGAATATGCCCTCTGAAGGGTGAAACTGGTTTCAGATTTATCTCCAGCCTACAAGGAAAACTTCACAGGCCAGTGGCCAAGATGCAGACAATCCTGAAACTTCCCATCCCCTGCTGTGGGAAGCAGTGGGACTGTGGAAGCAAGCCCTTCCGGAGGGATGCTGAGCTTGAGAGAGGAAAACTGAAGCCTTCACCACGTCCCTCTTCCAACGCTCACAATTCCACTCCTGTATTACGTCAAGACAAGCATTGGTGTAGCCACAGTACCTAACTGCTAAAAAACAAATATGACCTCCTGGTAAAATAACCTGGACAAACAAAAACCTCTCAAAAAATTATTTTTCAGGCATATGAGTGTCCCTGCGAGTTTTCCTTTGTGGCTGTGAAACAGCCACCAGCATGGAAAGGTCAAGGGCAGGAGGGCTGGGTTCAACAGGAGGAAGAGCAGAGCCCTGCACCTGAGAAGGAACAGACCCATTCCACAGTGCAAGTGGAGAGCAGGTTGCCAGGGAAGGATCTGAAGGCCCTGGTGTCCTGACGTCAGGGAGCATCTCCTTCCCCTCCTCTCAGCGCTGGGGAGGCCAAACCAGGAGTGCTGTGTTCAGGCCTGGACTCCCCAGAACATGAAGACACTGGAGGGAGTCAGGCAAAGGCTCACAAAAATGCTGAAGGGACTGGAACATCTCTCCTGTGAGAAACGGCTGGGAGAGCCGGGACTGTTCAGGCTGAAGAGAAGGCTCAGGGCCACCTCATCAATATGTATGAACACCTGAAGTGAGGCTGCAAAGCTCCTCCCAGAAGCACCCAGCGCAGGAGCAGAGACACTGGGCACAAAGTGAAACACAGGAACACTCTGAGCACCAGGAAACACTCTCTGACTATGGAGGCGATCGAGCACCCACACAAGTTGCCTAAAGAGGTCCTGGGGTCTCCGTCTTTGGAGATGTTCAAAAGCTGTGTGAACATGGACCTGGGTAACCACCAGGATTAGGCAGAGGTATCAGGCAAGATGATTTGCAGAGATGCCTTCCAGCCTCAACCATTCTGTGATCCTGGGACAGCAAAGTCAAACTGCTTAACCTTCCAGTAACAGTGGCAGCCTACACATTCAACTGTGTTTTCAGGCAATTCTAATGCCCTGAAGAAATGAACAAAGAAACGGTGAGCAGTAAATACACAAGTGAGATCTGGATTCTGCTGAAGTGAAGGGTGGGATGAGGATTTCACAACACCCATTCCCACACAGATAGGAAGCTGTAACTCCACCTGCTTTGCCTACCATGCTGCTCAGCAACTTCCATCTCGGTCATTGCCCTCACAGTGGAGACATCACCTTCCTTTTTTCTCTGCTGGGCTGTCGCTGTGTTGTCTCTCTTCCTTCAGAAGAGACTGCCAGACAGCCACGATACTACTCACGTCCGGTAAAACCTAAAAGCAAAACGGGTAAATTGCAACAGCTCTCCTTTGTAAGACAAAGCTCCTACGACAAATACATCCCCAAACCCAACAGGAAGATTTGCTGCTCTTCACAAAGGTAAGAATTGACCTTGTGTGCAATCAGGGAATGACCTGAAATCAAGCAGTTCCACTTCTGTAGAACAAAAGTACTGGAAAGAACATTTTACTGAAAAGGTTTCCTGTGAAAATTTTGTTTGGTTCTTCCTTCTCATGGTATATTTCCAACTCAAGTGCTCCTTTGTTTAGTAAGTTCTGAGTAACCTCTGCGGGCTACATTGACTTGAACCAGGACGAGAACTTGCTTCCTGGCCTTGAAAGGCATTTGCAGCTCAAGAGCCATTAATGTTACAGATCATCTCACCACAGAATTTTATTTGCATTCCTGTCAGACAGATGTGTCAGGAAACGCAAGCTCCTACCTCACCATTTCATCCACAGCCTCCCCCAGGATACCATCTCCTGGCTCCTAGGGTTCAACTACATGAGGAGAAAGTACAGAGGAAAGCAGTTGTCAGCCGCCTGCAAAATGCCTCCTGTCAGCCCCCAGTTGTCTCTTTCTTTCTACCTTGCGGACAGCTTCTCTGTAGAGCCGCACCAACTCCTGCATTGTTGGCAGCGTGTAGATTTGTGACCTTTGCCAGGTTCCTCCAGACAAACAGTGCTCAGTGTTCCTCAGGGCTCTTCTCAGCACCATGGATTCCAGTGACAGGATGCTGTGCTTCACCACTGTGCTGGGCAAATAAAAGAAGAAGTCAGTTAGAGACACTTCAGTGATTCCTGTTATGCGTTGCACAGAACCTATACTTTGAATGTGTTAAAACTGGTCAATGAATTAATTATTTTCTAGGTCTTGGCTAGCAGTAAAGAATCCATAGGTTTTCAGATTCCCAGCCTAAACTACCACCGGACAGCGGAAGAACTGGTGCTTGTGAAAGGCACCTGGAATCAATATCAGCGGTTTTCATTCATTTCCCAGTGCTTTCCCAAGCCAGATTTCTGCTGGGGCGGACAATACAAAACACAGGTAATTAACCAACTAAAGAAATTTCTTCAATGATCACACAGCAAAATCAAACAGTACTAACTGGGAGAGAAAAGTCACTGAAATACCACAGACTGCCCTTACATTTAACCCCTGGGTGAACATTATTTTATTGCACACTGCAGGGACTGTTGTTACCATCACCATCAAAAGCAATCTGGGGAGAGGAAGAAATTCTGAAGTCTTAGAAGACTTGGAGATCTCTGGTTGAGCCTCATAGATCTGAAAGAAATGAAAGAAAAGAAAGAAACTTTATGCCCCATTGGTACATTCCCAGAGATGACAGCTTCCTTCTTCTGGGGAGCATTATACAGAAGGATTTTGACTTGTCTGAAGTAACAGCATCATTAAATATCAATTTTTAGGCAAATATGCTAGAGCATCCGCCAGAGTCCTACTCAACTAAATGCACTCTCTGTATGCAACCAGCATCCCTGCTAAAGGCCATCCCTTTTCAAGAGATTCCAGATCCTACTTGATCATTTTCATCTAAACAAATAGGCAGTGGAACACTCGGAAACGACAGAACGTTCTTTTAGCTGAGCTTTGATGCTGCTGCCTCAAAAAATACATCACTGATGTGATGTTTTCCACTGTTTCTTACACCAAAATTCCTTCTTTCTCAGTTCAGTTGAAGTGTTTATAGAGCCTCCTGCTCTGAGCATGGTTTTTTACCATCATCCATACTCTTACCTTCTTGAGTAACTTCATGTTGTCCATCCAAGCAGACATCGCTCTAGGAACGAAGGAATAGTGGGTCTCCTACAAGTATCTATTCAGTAAATCTGGGCATACTTTGAAAATATTCACCATGAGGTCAGCAACCATTTCATCTTCTGTAGTCGTTTTTAAACCAAGCAGGAAGTGCAGAAGTACCAGATTTCCTCCCTTGTTGAAGACAAAAACTTTATTTTGAATAAGAAATCCTTATTTTGATACTTTATATGGGATGTGAACTCTGCAGCTTCTCTAACTGTTAATTGAAGGCAAGATCTCTCACCCTCCTGGCATAATTTCTGAGTTTACGCTCAGAGAAGTAAGAAATTAATTTACCTCCACGTTTTCTGCATGACAAACAGTGAATTACTACCACACATTTTAGGGCAAACACGATAACCAGTGAGGTCTCTTCTGCTTCTAGCAAAAATTCCATGCCCACTCCCAGCCGCACAGTGACTTACTTGCCAGAAGTTCCAAGACTCGGATCATAGAAGGTTATGCCACGTTTCAGAGAGTAGCAGAGGTCCATTAGGAAACTATGCACAAGCTCTCATACCATTGCCTTTCCCACTTCCTCAGAACCTTGAGCCACCTTTAAAAACCAAAAAGGAGTAAAAAAGGCATATGAGATTTGACATCACAGGTATCAACTGCACTCTACATTTCATATGGCTCCTCTTAGGGAAATACTAAAAGAAAGTTTGGCTTCTGTTCAGATTAAGAAGAGAAGCTTCAGGACCTGAAGGTCCCTTCCAACCCAAACCATTCTGTGATTCTAAATTCCATTAACCTTCTAAATCTGGAGCAACTCAAGATGCCTATGGATGAGGAGACTCCTGACAAGTGTGGCTGGGAAATCCCGAATCACATGACGTACAGGGACTGCCAGGAACTGTAACAACTTAATCTTATTCAGAACTGAAATGCATGCTTATGAATGGGGTCAGAGATTTGCACAGCTCCAAGCAGACCCCTACTAGAAACAGATCTCCTCCAAAGGGTGTTTACGGTGTATCAGGATGGGAGTGGCGGGGTCATAAGCATCTAGTAGAGGAATACACGAGAGCAGACACAAGAGTAAAAAGATCTGTAGCCAAAACCCAGCGAGAAGCAGCAGAAATTTGGGAGATTCTTTTTAAATAGGCTCAGTAGATTCCTCTTTTTGAACTCATCAAGCTCAGAGCCATTGGGAGCTGTTCCAAAAGCTGTGGGCTGCAAGAGGCAGGGTAAAAAACAGGCAGCAGAAGGACTAGGAGTAACAAAGAAATAATGACAGACCCTTAAATCCTCAGGGCTGACATCAGTAATCCCATTTCAACAGTACAGTGAAGCGATGTGAAGCAACACTCCCGCAGTGAAAAAAACGCACCTTCCGCCTTTTACTGATACTTTTATTATGAACCACCTAAAAATGAGAAAAAAGCAAACTCTTCTAGTTATTGCAAGTTATGACAAAATCATGGCAAAATAACAACACACTTCATTCTTCTAGCACACACAGAGCTGGCTTTCCTCACCAGGGCAGAAGAAAGGGTCTGCCTGTCCTGTCAACACTTCTCTCACATGCCCCTGCTCCACTTGGACCCTACACCAACCTCGGCAAGCCCTGCACACGCTGGACAGGACAGATGTCCACGTTCGGCTGAGGAGCACAGATCATGTTTAGAGCATCACAGCCACAGACTACAACCACGGGAACCTGGGAGCAGACATGGTAAAGGCTACTACAAAGGAAGTTTGAATGAAAGGGAATACACAGCCAAAGAAGTTCCTCAAAAGTTCTTCTACTGTGTTTTACTGCTGGCATTGCTTTAATTCTGATTTTTCTTGCTAGGCTGAAAGAGTCATACAGTGTGCTAGGGTCCACCAATAACGTAATGGCCCATGATTCCCATACAGGAAAAGCCTCATTTGAAAAACAAAGTTTTCGAGGAGGTTTATTTTACATTTAAATGGTAGCTTTTTTTATTCTCCTTCTTTTTCATGTTATTGCAACAGCAAAATGAAAGAACATTTTTGGCTTTAATTGGTCAGTTGTGAAAAGCCCAAGTCTGAGGCAGGCTCTTGTGACTACACTCTAAATTTGAAACTATTTCCTCTTCATTCCCTCAAATGTTCACCCAACAGCTTCTGCAACATTGCTACAGCAGTTCAGAACAGGTATTTTAAGAAAACATAGATACTGGAGCTAAAAACGTCTTTAAAGAAACAAAATGCATCTCAGGTGCAGCTGCTCTACAAGCAACAAGTGCATCCCAGGGAATAGGCAGGGCCACGCTCAGAAGGTGACAGAGCACAGGAAAGGCAGCCACCACTAAACCAACTCTCACACCCTTCAGCAATTCCTGCTTCCCTGTTTTCAACCCTGAGACAGTAATATAGCCAAGCTACCAACCCCCAACACATATTGCCAGTCACAGACACTGCAGCGGCACACTGCCAGCAGCCCTAAGAACTGAACACTGAGAGAAATCACTGCAAAACTGTTTCCTGTTGTGAGGAAAATAGAAAACATGAGGCAACACAGTTTCAAGGGTGTATCATACCTTAGTTCTCAGGGTGGAAAGTAACAGATTGACAGTAGAAACTCTGTCTTCCTTTATTTCAGAGCGAAGAATATCTGGAATGAAATCTAAGAGGACATTTCAAATGTTAAGTCAGAATGTGAAAGCTCTTTTCATACTAAAATGCTTCAGGGAATTCACAGCCATTCCTCTTCCTTCTCACATTATTTACCCTGCTGTTACATTCCAGGATGAACCTAAAGGCAGCAAGCAGAGCTCAGAAGGATGATGTGTCTGACTACGGTGATGAGCAACTGAAGCTGCCAAACCTACTCTCATCTTGACTGGCTAATTTGCCCACTTGCTGATTAACACTGCTACAGCATCTGTCAACTTCAAACACATTTTGGGCCCTGAAATGCCGTACCTAAATTCATATTCTTCCCAATGAAGCACTTGTAATTGTTTCACTGAGTGATTCTCAAATGTTTGGAGATTCCATCTCCAACCACATGTATCATCCTTTGGCTCACCTGTGCACCCCAAAGTTAGACAACTTCAGTTTAGAGAGAACTCAGGGCTCTCACAGGGGAATGAAAGCCAGCTGTACTGACTGGGCCGGGGTGTGCAATCCCCAGCCTGAAAGAACTGAACAATTGCCAGCACCTAAAGAAAATCAGCAGCCCAGGACAACTGCAGCCAGTTCTCAGTCCCCCGCCTGAGGAGAAATAACCTGCTGCCAGCTAATGGCTTAAGGACCTGTTTTTAAGCAATATTTCTACATCCCTCCTGAATTCTCCCATAACTTTACCAAGGGTCACAATTCACAGGGCAGAAAGGCAACTGAAGCACACACTTTTCAATAGAAAATTAATGCAATATATCCACTGTTACTGTCTGATGAGCAAGACTGGAGGCCATGATTTGTTTTATGTTTATTGACTCTATGACCTCAAAGTTTTACGTTAGATTTACTTTTTTTTTAATCTGCGTCACCAAAGACTTTCTATTTTTGCAAAGTTCTAGCAGTTAGCGTATTGCTCTCCAGCAGGAGACTTATTTATTAAACTACCAAAGAAGTTTAAAGCTTTTCAGGTAATAAGAAGAAAATATATATATTTTGCTTCTCATCAGTGCTCTCGACCTGGTTTGCATTTTAATTAGGTCATGTAAATGACCGTGCCTTAGAAAACAAAAACCCAAATGCAATTATGAAGTACCTTTTAATTCCAGCACCTGTGCCAAGACTGCATTGCCGCCAGCAATGAGAAAGGAGAGCGCAAACTGAATACAGGCCATGCGGGCATCTGTTCTCCCCTGGAAACATAAAAATGTAAATATAAAATTAAAAAAAAAAAGTTGTCAGCACACAGGCTGTACCCAACTGCAGAATCAATACTGCAACTGCTGATTACCTGTACCAGTGCCACAAATGGGCAAATGGAACAACTTCTGTAAACATGCTGCATACAGCCACAGACCCACATTTACATGCAATACATCCACAGTGTATTCAGCTAAAACACTTCTGGCATGAAGCAGATCACTTTTACCTAAAAAGGAAAATGTGCTAGTTCACGTGCTCTTCAATTCCGGAGATATGAGACCAGGCCACAGATCTAAAGAAAAAGGAAACATTAACAGCAGTTTCATGCCAAACCCTGCATCACTGAACTTCCTCCCTTGTGCCCTGCTTGGTCAGGTCACAAAAATGCCCATTAAAAGGGGCAAGTATAAAACTACCAACTCAGGCACACTGGAAGCAGCGACACCCTGACCTGTAACAGCACCACAGGATATGAACAACGGATCATGGAACGGTTCGAGTTGGAAAGGACCCTAAGGATCACCTCATTCACCTCCTGCCATGGGCAGAGATGGCTTCCACTATCCCAGGGTGCTCCAAGCCCTGTCCAACCTGACCTTGGACACTTCCAGGGAGAGGGCAGTGACAGCTTCTCTGGGCAACCTGTGCTGGACAGCGTCTCACCACCCTCATGGCCAAGAATCTCCCCCCAATATCCTATGTAAATACACCCTCTTTTAAAAAAACCCTCATCCCTCGCCCAATCACTACACTCCCTGACAGAGTCCCCCCATGATTTACAATTTTTTATAAACCTGCTGTGCAAAATAATCTGCATGTAAAGATGATTCTGAGTAGGCAAAAGATAAGGCAGCAGGGACTCATGAAAAGGCTGAAAGAAGAAATAAAGAGAAACAAACAAAATTTTGCTGGAAGCTTTGGGCCTGGTATTTTTGTGTTAAAAACTCACCTCTGATAACCAGCTGTGACACGATTTCATTGAAAGCTGTACAAGAGTAAGACCTTTGGGATGCTTTTTCCTTGTACCTTACTGGAGTACTTGAGCAGCTTGCAGTCAAAAGACTGCACCCAAGCATTTAAAATTAAGGGTGGAGGTACTCCTGCAGACAACTCCTGCAGTGAGGTCAAAACTTGTGGAATCTGACAGCTCCAGAACTATAAAAGGTGGTTCCAGGGAAAAAGGGATGTTTGGTTTTTTGCCTTCCCTTTGACTGCTTAATAAAGAAAACGTCTGAATTTTCACCTCAGATGGCACAAACCTAACACAAACTTACACATTCACTCTGCAAGTAATCTTTAAAATCTAGAAACAATATGTCAAGATTGCAACCAATACTGGATTTATTTTATACTTGCATTTGGAATGACACTTAGATATTCTTGTTCTGGTTTGGATCAATCCTGACTATTTTGAGCAAACAGGGAGGAAACAAGAGATAGTTTCTTCAGGAAAAAAGGAGTGACTTCTTCCCCTCATTCACATATTCCTCTTAAGGATTTCCAGTTAGAGATAATTTGGATTATTCTGTTTATGCTTTCAAACACAATTACCCTGGATTAGTACTGAGCAATATCCCCTCTTCAGTTTCCATTTATTTCAGTGGGACCAAACTGCAAAATGACTGACTAGTTTTCAGGAGTGTACTATCACTTTCACTCTGTTTAAAACACCAGAAGGACAGTTGACAGAAACTGCACATTTATGTTTCTCCACAGCTCGTTGGCAACACGTACGGCATTTTCATGTGCCCAGTTAGGCACAGTCAAGGACTTCAGCCTGACACAGGACAGGAAGGGAGAGTTAAGTTCTTGCAGATGAAAATACAACAAACATTGGCAACAGCTTTGTTCCCAACAGTTAGCTAAAAATGCTGGTGGAGCCATGGCATAGCATTTCATTGCATGCAGGACCTTAATTTACCTTCTTGCATCTTCTTTCCAACAATCCAGGCAGGTATTTGTCATTGAAATCCAAATGACTATATACATCCCTTGCTGAACCCGGGCCCTGAGCCACCATTGCTGACAGCAGTGTAAGGCACCCCTGGCTCACCCTAAAAAGACAAAGCAGAGGGAAAACCTGCAGGTTATTTCCAGGATCATGGTTATACTAATCACTAAACCAACAGATTAAAACTTCAAGAGAAAATAGAAGGGAAGTTAAATAATCAAAGTAATTATTTTAGGTAGTAATAACAGCAGCTGGGAAAGAGGGGTGAGGGAAGAAGGGAGAAGGAAATGCCTTTTCATATTCTTCCCCAAAATTAAGCCATAAGGTGAGGCTGGATAATCCCTTTATAAAATAGTTTTAAAGGGTGAAAGTGCCAAAATGACCAACTCTAAGATGACCTGTACATGGCAGTGGGGCAGGACTACACAAGCCTTAATTATGATTCTATGAACTCCTAAATTCATAGAGGTCTGCCATTTATTTCAACAGGAATACGTAAGAGGACAGCAGACCTCCATCATCTGAACAGCCACTACCATGAACAGATTTGTAACCTGTCCATCGTGCATCTGTCATGGACAATCTGTAAAAAGCCGTGTGGTTCAAGCAGAGATTCTATCTAGACATGCAATAAAGAAAATCCCTCTGCACAGCAAAGAGGTTGCACAGAAAATGCAGAGCATCTCCCACCAGAAATCTGCAGCCCCCTCTGTGCAAGTTCTAGAAGGATTCCTCCAGAACCTGCAATCTTTAAACATTTTATCAGAAGCGCACATCTTGCACAGCCTCAAAATTTGTTTCCCGTATACAGATTTGAGATGCTTTGTCAGGTTAAAAAGCCTGCTGCAATAAGATCAACTGCACAGCTCAGGAAGCACAGCTGTGCCTATGAACTAGGCAAGCAGAGAAAAGGTTTTCCAGTTCTGCTCAAAGACTGAAAGATGAGACATTTGCCTCAGACAAGTCAATTTCAGTCTGTTTTTTTTCTCTACTTCCCTCTTCCTCCCAGGTTTGTACCGAAATGTCTCTGGAATTTGCAACTTTTTTCCCCATCCACAGGAGCACGAGAAATTGTTTGGTCTGGACTAAATAACAACAGTTATTGAACAACCTAAAATGACCTCAGTGTTAAGAGACTGAAAAAATTACAGAAGCAAAGCCAGTCTGAAAGAGAAAAATCCATTATAAACATGGCAACCTGACTCCAAAAAATACAGGGAAACAAAGAACTCAAGAGCAGCTCTTTTTGCTATCACAGGAAGACTGCCCAGCCCTGTTCCACGCAGTACATTCCACCCCACAAATCAAGCAGCAATAAAGAAAGAGGACTCAAGCTACCACCTGTGTTAGCTGTCACTAGGGCAGGCCCAACCAATGAAAACTACACCTTCAGGAAATTATCCTACAGCACTGGATTGTATGATGCATCAGAGCTTTCACTTTGCAAAGACTTCCACAGGCAATTATTTTATGACAAGTGGAAAAGGATTATTAAATAAAGGTGGATTATTAGCAATAACTCAAAATGAATTTTGCAACGTCCAGTACAGTCCCTCCAGATCAACTGACAGAGATTCTCCAGCAGAGCACCAAGAAGACTTACTTGTGATTTTCAGAATACAAAGCAGCATAGACCAGTCTCATATAGGAATGAATCAACTTTCTGACGATGTTCATTCCCACAAATGTGAGCGGTCGCTGGCTGTCCTCAGTAAAATGGCTTCTAGGGCTTGAAAGACTAACAGCATCTGCAGGATAAAAAAGTATGTTAGCATCTGACAATGATCAGGTAAGACTTGAAATTATTAGCTGAGCAAATAGTAATAACCACCATCAATAAAGGGTAACCCCACCCCAAGAGGAAAGCTTCCACACATGAAAGTGACATTAACTTCTAGATTCTCTCCCAAATTAATGCTTCCTCTCTGAAAAGATCACTTGGGAGAGCATGCAGTTTCAAGGAATCAGTGCTTCAAGAGACGGCTGCTCCTAAGTGGACGACGAAAACCAAAATGCGCTGGAGAAAAACACTGGGGCTATTCCGGTCTTGCAATTATTTCCCTGCAGAGGAATCCGGAAACCACACAGCACTGGGCTGCGCCCATTACAAACACCAGCCCCTGTGAGCAATGGGATATTGAGGGAAGGCTGTCACTGAACACGACACAGATAAAAATGATACTGGAAGACAAAGAATAGCAAGCGATGGTTAAAAAGCCACACAATACAGTACTATGTTGTAAGCAGTCAGCAATGCTGCACCAGCATTCACAGTGAAAAATTACTGAACTCTTTGTTCATTCGTCATATTCTGATGAGGATAAATTGTGTCCAGCTAAAATAAGAAAAATGAGGTCAACTTTACCAGCGGCTTCCTAGAAATACTGATATATCAGGGAGATACCTAAGAACATTTACTTTCACCAGACTATTGTTTTGCTTACTTAACTGCTTTTATTGATCCCCTTATTTCCTAAAAGATCTTTTGATAACATTTAAAGAACTTTAACAGCTTGATTTGGACGGGACTATTGGCTGTGTGTGTCATTAAATCCAGGAACACCTATGAACTGAAAAGAGCATCTCCCACTCGGTAGGTGCTTCTGCCACTGCTACTTCCAGAAAAAAAGAAAAAAACCAAACCAAAGCCATATTCAATTATCAGAGTTATCTACACCACAAAGCATTTAGTCACAGAACCACAGAATATCTTGAGCTGGACCCACAAGGATCATCCAGTCCAACTCCTGGTCCTGCACAGCCACCCCAACAGTCCCACGCCTGACAGCGCTGCCCAAACCTTCCTGGAGCTCTGGCAGCCTTGGCCACTGTGACCATTTTCTGGAAACCTTTTGTCGCTTCTTCTCCAGGGTGGGATTGTTGGGACTGCAGTCGCCAGTCCCTGAATTACAAGCCCCCTGTCCAACTTACTTCACTTTCAGGCTTCCTTTCTCCATCGAGAAGCTTGAATATCTCAGCACAGTCCATGGAAATTTTCACGTATCTCTCCACGACATCGTACACTTGGGCCGATGGCAGCGTCCTGGCGACGGACACGAACGTCTCCAGCCCTGCAAAGGCGCAGCGTCAACCCGGGGCACCGGCGCCCCGTGCAGGGCCCGCTCCGGCCCGGCCGCGACCCTGAGGGGCCGAGCGGTGCCATGTGCGCCAGCCCCGCCAGCAGCAGCGCCGGTGCCACCCACCCCCTGCGACGTGCCCCGGGACAGCCGCCTCAGCCCGATGCGCCCGGGACGGCGCGGCCGCCTCAGCCCGGGACGGGACGGCCGCCTCAGCCCGGGACGGGACGGCCGCCTCAGCCCGGGACGGCGCGGCCGCCTCAGCCCGGGACGGCGCGGCCGCCTCAGCCCGGGACGGCGCGGCCGCCTCAGCCCGGGACGGCGCGGCCGCCTTTGTCCAGCGCGGCCGCCTCAGGGCGCGCCTCTCCCGCCACGCAGAGCCCCTCACCTTTGGCGGCGGCCGCGGGGTCCCGCAGCAGCGCCGTGAGGCGGGCGCCATCGAACTCCTCGTCCCGCGGGCCGCAGGCTCCCCGCTCCGCTTCCCGGCCATGCCCGGTTCGGAGCCGGCACGGCGGCACCCCGGAATCGCCGCTGCTCCCGCAGGCAGGGGCGGGCGGAGCGGGAGCGGCAGCGGCCCGGGGATATCGCGGCCCGGGCAGGGTGCTGCTCCTGCGAGTTGTCGGGCCTGCCCAGCGACCGGTGCTCAGGTGAGCAACAAGAGTTAAAAATAATTACCATGGAACGGCACAGAATCCCCCTCTGGTTCACAAATTCAGAGTGTGCAGAGCCCGTTTTTATACAGTTTTTGGGCTTGGGCAACCGATTACGTCATGGGTTCTTTGTGTGTATGATTCTTGATTCATATTCATCTAGGGTCTTTTACGATTGCAAGTCAGGTGAATAGTTTTTTCCGGGGAGACAGAAGCTTTTGTCCGGGTTTGCCGGAACCAGGTATTGAGATGTATGTCCTTGTGAGAGTCGGGATGATGGCTGTGGGGCGCTGAGCACTCGGCTGACGGTGGCTGATGGCGGTGCTCAGCTCCATCAGCCAGGGGTCACACCCTCCTTTCTCTCCGCGATGGATGATGATCTTCCCTCTCGGCAGAGGAATGTCTTCCGGGAACCCCGCATTCCTTTAGGCTTAAGAAAGTGATGTTATCCAGTAAAACACAAACTAACTCTAAAATATCTACTACACAGGCTTATAAAGTATATTATTAAATCCCACGAATTAATCTCAAAACATTCACCTCAATCTCGTTCCACCATCCCTTCCCACCCCCTGCCGTGGGCAGGACACCCAGGCGGCTTTACCTCTAGTTCAGTCAGGCCACAGGGATCCGGGGCAGCCACAGCTTCTCTGGGCCCTGTGCCAGGGCCTCAGCACCCTCACAGACGAGAATTCCTTCCCAATATCCCATCTGCAGCAGTCTCTCTCTTTTGTTTCAGCCTTACAGTTTTCTTGAAACTTAAATTTATGCAGGTATCCAAATACATTGGCAATTCCAGAAATTGGTAAGCACATAATATGGAAAGTAAATAACATTCTCAAGAGGGAGTTGCTCTGCTTTTGAGGGGGTGAAAAGAAAGGCTAGTGCTAGCAGAACTAGGGGGAAAAAAAATTGATTTAACTCTGTTTTAAAAGGCTTAAAGTACCCATACTGAAATCTTCAAGGTAAAAGTCCTAGTTACCAGGCTTACAAGCCTGATAGTTATCATCACACCATATTTCATGGTTCTAGTATTTTAAAAGTACTGCAGAATGCTACTGAAAATTATTTTTATTTCAACTTGAAGTTCAATTATTCTCTCCCCTCACTGCCTGTGGAGCTGTTAGAGGCTTCCAGGAGGCTGGGGAAGCAGACTACGGGTTTCATTTCCAGCCAGGTCACTTCCATGTTCTGCTGGAGTGGACTTTGAAGCCTGTGTCCTTTTCTTTCTCTATTATATCTGACAACTTTCCTCCCCCAAGTCTGCTTTTTGGCAAGACGCATTTATGGAGGGTCAGTCGAAGACCTCAGGCTCAGAAAAAAATCATCTGTTCTGCTGTGCTTATGTGTGCAACAGATGGGAGCAGCAATGAGTCAAGTAGTAACTTCTGAGCTGCCCGGTCTTTCAGTAAATCAAAATATTCTGTGATTCTTGCCAGATGAACTTATCATCATATCCAAGTTACACACACCCCTCTGGCATTTTCAAGGCTAAAAAACAATTCCTGGTCCCTTGCATGAACCTCAGCTCCCCCCCTTGTTCAAGGAACAGTTCTAGATACAAGACTAACTGAGCCAAGCGACCCTTTCCTGCCTCAGTTACGACCCCTGAGGCCTTTACTGTCCTGAACAGAATGTAAACAGCCAAGCCCCAGCCCCGCAGTCCTGCCCAACTTGCCTTTGCTCCCAAACCTGAACCTTTTTCTTTGCTGTGGGATTCCTTACTCGTGCAATCCTGAAGACAAGTATCTGATTGGGCAGATGAGACCATTTCTAACACAAAAGCTTCACCGAGGTTTCTCTTCTGATTTCAGCCTTAAGCACTCCTGTCCTTCTCAGGCAGCCCCTATCTCCAGCCGTTAGCCATGGATCCTTGCTGTTCTCTAGCTGACATTGCCACCCCTCAAGTCTCTTGATACGCATTTACATCACTCCGTAACGGCGTCCTCCTGACCCTTCCCAAACTCAGCCTGATCTCCAGGCCTACAGCCTCTCCCTGCAGATGAGGGACTATGAGAAGGGCTGCAGACAGACCTTTGCATGACCCCAGCTATACAGCCCATGCTAATCCCAGCCCAAACCTGTCCTGCTGTTGGGATACCCCACTTACAGTTACAGTAACCCCTGTGGTGGTTTCACTTCACTTCATCTGTGAGTTGCAATCTCCCACCCTTCACTCCTTTGGTAAGAAATGCATTAGTGTCTTAAAATAAATGTTTCATTTTATGTATAAATTAAGTATAGAAAGCATTCAGAGGGAATACATTTAATCCAAAATCACACCTTAAAACTGTAGCTCTCAGTGTTCGCTCTCAGTTTACACAACTATTACACAGAAAAGTTTCCTTCAGTTTTTCCCCAAATTTCAAGTGTGATATAGAGCGCTTTGTCAAATCTTCCTGCTTTCCAGCCTTTGGCACCCTGAGGCATGGGATGACAGAAGGAGAGAGGGTGACGCTGCCCAGAGATGGGCTGACAGGACCACCTCCTCGGCACGGCCTCCCAAGAAGGGAATGCTCCCAACACTATCACTTCTTTGTCATCACATGTCCAAATGCCCTGTGCCCCGCACCTCCATGATCCTTGCTGGGATCAGCCCAGTGCCAGCTCACACACTTGGACACATTCATTGCAGAGCTTGAATTCCAGGAGTTTGGCATCGAGGAGTCCAGGGTATGTGCAAGGTCCGTGTATGGACCCAGGAGATGAGTGGGCTGGCATGGCTGAGGTAAAACCACAACTTTTTTTATTCTAGATGCTGTAAAACAAAATCATCTCTCCTCCTCTTCTTCCTCCTCCGCCAATCCCGTAGTTATTTCAGCTGGAGTGCAAGGAGTGCATTTTAAGCCTGACTAATGGCAATTTATCTTCCTCCCACGAGGAATATTGGAGCCTGTCGATATGGAAGGATCTGCCGACCAGGCATTATGAGCATCAGGGGTTTGAGTCAGAGCATGGTGAGACTCTGGAACTGGGCTGCATGCCCAGCTGCCGAAGATGGGTGGAAAGACCAGAAAAAAAGGGAAGAGGACAGAAAAGTGTCAATGAGCAGGCTGTGCAGAGCCAGAGGAGGCATTTGCTGAGAGCACCTCTGAGTATCTACTGCGATTCTCGGGTATTTCTGTGTACTGAAATCCTTCCCACCTTATACACATGGAATAATCTTCAAGCATCATCCAGTCTGAGTTTGACATAGTCACTGAGTCACAGAATTTACCAGGGAGCCCTTACAGTCTTGACGGGAAAAGCAGGCACTTACAAGCACTGCAATATCATTTTAAATTTTTGTTATATGCTTCTAATTTCACTGTGCTCAGGTCGAATTAGCCTGAGGTCTGGTTCTCAAAACTATTAACTCTCACTGATTAGATATTGATATGGGCTATTCTTTTCTGAAACACCACCAGTTTTGCATGCCTTTGCATACCTAACTTGAGAGATCGGGAAGCCCGATTTTTTCAAGGCTCTTGGAAAAGCCACAGTTTTTTCAGTGTTTTGACATTGATTCTGTGGCTTTAAAAAGCTTCTGTCTTGAATTTCAAGTACGTAGTCATTGGTCATTTTGGAAAATCTTGTCTTAAATACTTACGGAAGGGGAACAGTGTCATGATAACGACCCATCAGAGGCAGGCTCATAAAACCGTAGTAAAGCACTTTGACAAAGAGGGTGATTTCCCTGACCGTGCTCCACCCAGTAACTGTGGCCTAATGTCCTTCCTAACTGAGGGGCAGGACACACAGTCTTTCCCAGTGTGTCTTTGAAACATCATGTCGGGAAGTGACCAGGGACATTCTCTTGTTTGCAGCGTAAGCTCTCTGAGATGGGACTTGCCTCTTACTTCATGTCTATACAAGTGCCAGGTGCACTGCTAGAAAAAATAATCTGCGTACAGGAGAAGTGCCAGCAAGACTGGCAGCATTCAGGGGGGTGGGGAGCGGGGACGTTCTGCTGCCTCTCCTGAGGAAATGGAGTGAGGTTTCATTCCAAATGAAACGTGAGGTGATTGGCTTTGCAAACTTCATGGGTCACATCTTCTGTCTCGTGAAGTGGTGGGGGTCTCTATGGTGTTATGGCTAGTTTGGCCAAGGAGCAGCTCATGATCACCAAACTCAGAACTTGCTTAGCTCAGCTCACTCTCTCTGAAGCAAGTCAAAAAATAGCAGAAAGCAGCAAATCATTCCCCTCCTTCTAAACCTGCTGGGTGGAGTACTTCACTCAGAATTCATTCCAATTTCTATTTATACACACAAGAATGTTTCCTTACTCTGGCTCACAGAATTGGTCCTCTCCAGTTCAAATTACAGCACACTTGAAGCTCTTGTTAGATCGTATCATCCATAGCACCTTGTGAGAACTTAACAGCATCCTAAACACATTCAGAATTGGAAAAAACTATGGAACAGGCTTCTCTACAACGATTTTCAGCTTGTATCCATAGGAATAGAGATTGGATTGGGGAAAATGCGCTCTATTATTTCAAATAATGAAAATGCAGTGATTACTGTAAAGTATGTGCTTTGTTTTAAGTGGTCTGACACTCATTTCCATAGAAACAGAGAGAGGATAACAGCCCCCTTGTTTGAACTGTCCTGTGGATTCTGTCTGTGTCAGAATGCAGGAATATAAAGCTTTTAAAAATGTGGGAAATGCCTGGGGTTTTGCTCTTAATTTTTTTTTGTTTTGTTTTGTTTTGTTTTAATCCTCAAAAGCCAAAAAGAACATTAGGGAACTTCTTGGAAATTTTATTCTGGGAGAATAGAATGAAAATGACAAATATCAGCTCTTAAAAAATTACAGGGGAGAAAGCAGGAAGAAAAAGCAGTAGGATGGGGAGAAGTGTACACACACACAGAAGAGTGAGAGAGAGTGTGTGTGTGTGTGAAAAAGTATTTCTGAGATATTTTTCTGACAACTCTTGTTATTCTACATTAGATCTAGTGATTTTTTTCACTAATAGAAGATTTTAGGCCATCTAACTGAAGTATTTTATTTCAAATTACTATTTTCACATTCACTTTCTTTATTTCACATTGTTTACTTCTTAACTGACACACTAATTTTATCGGAATTTCCATACACTAAGCAATGATACGAGTTTTGAATTGGCAGTTTGGCTGAAATTCAGGGGAAAATGAATAACAAGGAGAAAAAGAAGTTAAGTGCTCAAATTTTGGCTTTGCTTTTTTAAAGCTTCCATGTAACAACACAATTCCTGCATTTCTGGCACAGTAAAATAATTCCTCCCCAAGTTCAAGAGAGACAAACTCTCTGAAGCAGATGTGATATTTCTCTTGGATTCTAACTTCTGGACTTTCAAGTGATTTTTTTCTTTGGGGAAAAAATGAATCCAATTCCTGTTGCTCGTGAGGGAAGGACAAGGCTGAGATACTGTAATTCTACATGCTGAACATGTCTGGATTAGTTATATTGTCTTCCAGCAACTGAATGTTGCCAGCTTGTAGAAGCAGCTTTCAAGGCTGTAGCAAAGAGGTGCATTCTGCACATCATGATAAACACTTGCTCCCTTCCTGCCTTTGTGTTTTACACTACTGTCTCCAAGTTTTCTATTCACACACTACCCATCACAGGGGATAGCAGAGATTCGCAAAAATACTTTCTATATTTTAGGGTAGTTGGTTTTTAGGTTAATGTTGAATAGCAAAGTAGCCCCCATTCAGCGGGAAAAGAAAAAAAAAGTGTATATATATATCTCTGTGCCATTCCACTGAAAGCATGTCTTCAGTTCCTGTCAGCCACAGTGTCCGTGAGTTTTCCTTCTCCACAGGAAGGCTTCCCTGGAAGATGTGTACAAGCCGGAGCACCCAGCTGCCTCTTGCGCTGTCGTTCAGCCCTCCCCGCTTCACCTCTCTGGAGGTTACCTACATTTCAAACCTCTCCCAGTTCAGTCATTCCACTTGGAAACTGCCTTGGCCTTTGGGTTATACTTGCACAGTGCCAAAAGCATACCAGGCTCATTCCTGCACTTTGGGATGGTCTTTTGCCTACAGCATCACCAGGCTAGAAGAAGTTACGTTATCTCACTGGGAAGATTCACAAATACTCATCAGGCAACAGCCCTGGCAGACCTTCTGATTCAAAGCCTTTCAAGTACAAGTATGGGATACTTCCCAGTTATTTTTGATGCTGTCTACATTCTTCTGCATTGGTTGAGCTTCAATGACCTCCTACAAAATTTGTTTGAATTTTAAAACCCCACTGTGTTAAGAGATTCTTCCCCTACAAAACTGGGGGGCAGACAGTACAAAAGGTTTGACTGTAGCCATTTGCATTAAGTGTCCTTTGCAGGCTTTGACTATTTCCACCCACCCCTGAAAGAGCCTGGGAGACGGGCATTAACGGCCAATCATTAGGCAATGGCTTTTTGAGATAACAATCAGGCTTGCCTAGTATCAATGAGACCTGTTAAAATTCAGTCTTTGCCTTGCAGAGTCACTTTGTGTTGACATGTGGGATGCTGAGATGCGATACAGCGCATCCTCTTCCCCTAGGCAAGTTTAATCTCATCTTCTCATAATCTCAAAATTCTGCTTGTCCCTGCCATGGCATCCCGGTTATCAAACCAGCTGTGCTAATTAAATGTGTCTTCCTCTCTGTCTTGTGTATTGCCACATCCCAGCATTCATTTCTGCCTTTGGCAGGACTGACCTGAGACAGCAAGTGCAGGAAGTGTCCAACTGAATGATCACCCTGAAGGCAAGGTCAAGGGGAAAAAGAAGGAGAGTAGGGGGAGACTACCACAAGTCTCCTTCCAGCTCCCCAGGTGGAAGGCAGAGGGTAACTGACTGAGTTCAAAGGCAAACACTGTCCTTATCTGAGGCAAGGGTTTCACCTGCAGACCTACTGTTTTCTCTGCCCATCTGTGTTTGCAGTTGCAGATGTTTCAGAGTGATTTTATACTGTTATTTGGGAATCTTTGATCCCATTTGAGTTCAGTAACACTTGATGGAATGTCCCTGACCTCAGACAGGTTCATGTGAAACCTGTTTTGCTCTTATCTGCCCAAGACTAAGGAGGAATAGTCTGATATATGTGATACCCAGTTGTTTTTCTGGGTGTGAAGAGGGACAAGGTGAGGAACAAAAGTGGATTCAGATTCAAATGTGAAGACCAAGTTGGTCAAAGTTCAGTGTAACCTCTGAAAAGAGGTGCCAGACTTTGGAAATTCAAATCTGGATGCATTCCAACTTCAGTTGGAACAGGAGGAGAGGAATAGTTTTAACACAATTAGTTTGGTTCCATCGTCTTTCACCTACTCACTCATGGGGTTTTGGTTTTTTTTTGTTTTTTTTTTTTTTTTTTCAGGAGAAAGATCAGTGTGAACATGCATAGCATAATGTAAACAGTTGGATATTCATGTTTACCCACTGTATACCACAGCACAGCCCCAGGAAGAAAAGATGCTTTCATTCCCCATTTTCAGAGTTGGTTCTAAGCTCTCTTTCCTGAGGACAGCTCTTACAGGAACTGGGAAATGAGTGTCCTGATTTATCCCCTTGAGTCCCTCATACCTTAAAAGAAGCACCAAATTACATTTGAAGGTAGTTTCACAGGTAGTAATGACAATTTGTTTGAACTTCTCACCGGTTCACTTTTCTGTATCACAAAAGATTACAGGGAACAACTTGAACTCTCTCAAAGTAACTTCAAGATGTTTCCCCACTTTGCAGTGAAGGTTTTAAGCCAAGCCTACACACTTCAAACTCAAGACCCGCTGGAGTCGGAACGCTGTGGGGATGAGGTAAGGTGGTGTCACCGGTGTGAGGAAAGAGAGAAGGTCCTTTTGCAGCCTGGAAGAGTCAGTGCTGTTTGCCCACTGAAATCCCTCATCCAGAGATCCTGCCAGGCGTAGGTCCCAGCTGGGTCCCCTCAGAGACCCGTGAGCCGAGGTGTAAGGGCTGCAGCGGCAGACTTGGCAGGGTCTGGCATGAGGGCCGAGGGCATCTGGAGCAGGCAAGGCAGGGAAGTTGGGCTGCGGGGGACGGGGAGTGATGGGGAGCACCTTGCACCTGTCTCGGGAAAAACACAAGCAGGGAAACGTGGTCACGAGTCGCAGTGTGTGTAAGTCCGTGAAAGTCCTCCAACCATTGCCAAGCAAGAATGATGGGGGAGACGGTGAGATCGAGCCTCTAGAGCAGAGGGAGGCGCAAACTTCTCGGAGAGGGGTGGGGAGAGCCGGAGAGGGCAGGCGAGGTGCAGCCAGGTCTGAGTCAGCCCGGCCGCACGATGTGAGCGGAGGGCAGTGCCCGGCACGGCACCGCCAGAAACCCGTGTCCCTTCACGTCTCTTCCCCACCGCCCCCGCGTCGCGGGCGCCCACGCCCGCTGGACCTGCTCCTGCCACGGCCGCTGGCAGGGCTGCTCCGCCCTCGCCCTCCTTCTGCCCCTTCTCCTCCTCCGCCCGCACGGGGCAAGGGCAACCCCGAGGGTTCCCGGAGGCCCAGGGGAGATGCATCGCCAGCCGGGATCGGCAGCACCGTGTGAAGCGGCGGGGCTGCCCCCCGCCCCGAGCCGCCCTCTCCCGCACCATGAGGGACGGGGATGCGGGGCAGCGCCCACGCCGCGCACAGGCAGAGCCCGGGCGGCTCCTCCGCCTCCTGTCCTGCGCGGTCCTTGTGTGCGGGGTGGAGGTCGCGGCTCTTGCCTTCTCAGGTATGGGGCGGGCACCGAGTGACGGGCTCCCGGGTGCGGGGGGCTGCGGGGCTCTGAAGGGATGGGCAGAGGTGGACACGGCACGGGCAGGGTCTGGCGGGGGCTGTCAGCCCCCCGCAATGCCCCGGGGGGACCCGCCACATCCAGGGCAGGGGCCGCGGGCTCCCGGCCGGAGCGCTCCGTGTTCGTCCCCCCTCTGCGGGGCCGTGTCCCTGGCCTGCACCCCGGGGAGCGCGGCTCCAATGCGCCGCAAAGGCAGGAAGGAGGAGAGGGTTAAGGGCTTCCAGAGGGGCCGGGTGGGAAGGGACACGAGGAGCTGAGCGGTCGCTGTGCGGTGGGAACGCTGGGCGTGGATCGGCCAGGCCCTGACCAAAAGTGCGTGGAAGTCCCTTGAAAGGTTCCCACTTTCTCCTGGAGACTTGGAGTCGGGCCCTGGGGAGCGGACAAGTGCTGCACTTCTCTCTGCTGGGAGGGAAGCCTCGTAGCACCGGGATGAGGGGAGTCCCTGCCCAGGGAGCTGAGGCACCAGCTGTCGCCCAGAAATCACAGACGTGATCCCTAGGAAGGTGCTGCATCACTGCAAAGTGAAGTGACTGCAGGAACTGGGAAAGTATCCTTGTTTCCATCAGGATGAGGAAGAAATCTGTATTCTTTGTGAAAACTGCACTCTTGTACCTTTTCCAGTGCTCCAGGACATCCCACTGCTGTTAGAAAGTTATTTAGAAGAGCTGTTTCTATGTGTCACAGGGAGCACAGCATATTCCTGGCAGCTGGAAGCTTATGGAACTGCCTCTAGGGCAGAAAGCAAACCTGACCCGTATTGAACAGAGCAGAACTTCCCAAAAGTCAGTCGAGTGCACTGGAAGAAAGTTAATATATAATTAATAGCCAAAATGTGTTGTTATGCACTTTAAAATTGTTTGTGTTGATACAGTTCAAAATGCTGGTCATGGTTCTGTAGAAAATATTTCCTCAGTAAGAGAAAAATACAGTTTGTAATTTCTTAAATTGTGTCTGGCTCCAGAAGCATGAAAATTTCTAATCAAGCAGCCAAAAAATATAAAGACCAGAATTATGTGCTTGGATAAGCTACATTTCTCATCTTAAATTCCTTTCACATGTAAAAGGCTTTTAAATGCTTGCTGTACCATTCTTTGGGTTTTTTTTACTTAACTGCTGGTTTGGGATGTTAGTTTTGGAATCACACGGTGGTTCTCCACAATAACATAAAACAAATGTTCAAATTGTCCCTTTCAACTAGCCACTGAGTTAAAAATTATCCCTTTATGTAGGAAAGTTCCTCTCATAAAAGCCCACAGCCTGGAGCTGCCACGCGTGTCCGTGACGGGCAGGGGGACAACTGCAGTACTGCTCTCTGCCCACGGGGTGGCAGCACTGCCGCACGGCGGCGCGGAGCGGAGGCAAAAAAGAACGTGGCCAGAAATGCCCTTCCAAACAGCCTCTGGAATAAATGGCCCAAAAGACCCCCGAGCACAACTGCAACAACCCCGCCATCAAACAAACTGAAACCAAAATAGCCTTAAGTTTAGCCTATATTTCAAAAATCCCCCCCAAAATCTTCCCAAAATCTTGAAAACATACCCCTAAAATCGCCCCCAAAATCCCCCCAAGTCTTCCCCAAAAATCATGCAGAAATTCCCAAAAAATCCGCCAAAAAGTCCCCCAAAATCCCCCGAAAATCCCTCAAAATCCCCCCCAAAAATCTCCCCAAATACCCTCCAAGAATCCTCCAATAATCCCCTTAAAGTCCCCCAACCTCCCCCAACAATCCCCAAAAAATCCCTCCAAAAATCCCCCTAAAATTCTCCAAAAATTCACAAAAAATCCATAAAAAAATCTCCCAGAAATCCACAAAAATCCCCAAAAATCCCCCCAAAATCATCCCAAATCCCCTTAAATCGCCCCAAAAATCTCCTAAATATCATCAAAAAATTGCCCCAGAAATCCCCTCCAAAAATCCCCCCAAAATCACGCCAAAAAATGCCTCAGATCCACCCAAAAATCCTGCTAAAATCCCCCGAAAAATCTTTCCAAAAATCCTTCCAAACATTCCCCAAATCCCCCCAAATCCCCCCAAAATTCTCAAAAAATCCCTCCAAAATGCCCCCAAATCCTCCCAAAAATCCCCCCCAAAATCCACAAAAAAATCCCAAAAAATGTTTCCAAAATTCCCAAAATTTCCCCCCAAAATCCCACCAAAATCCCCCCAAAAATCCTCCTAAAAATTCCATCAAAATCGTCCCAAAATTCCCCCCAGAAATTCCGCCAAAAATCGCCCCAAAAATCCCCCCCCCAAATCCCCCTGAAATCCCACAAAAATTCTCCCAAAATCCCACCAAAAATCCCCCAATATATCCTTACAAAATCCTCCCAAAATGCAAAAAAAAAATCCCCAAAAATACCCCCCAAAATCCCGAAAAATCTTCCGAAAAATCTCCAAAAAAATCCCCCAAAATCCCCTTAAAATCCCCAAAAATCCCCCGAAATCCCCCCCAAAATCCCCTCAAAATTCCCACAAAATGCCCCCCAAAATCCTTCCAAATTCCTCCCCAAATCCACAAAAAATCCACAAAAAATACCTCCACAATCCCCTAAAAATATAGTCCCAAAAATTTCCCAAAACTTCCCCCAAATTTCCCAAAAATCCCCCCAAAAAACTCTGAAAAATCCCTCAAAAAATCCCCAAAAAATCAACCGAAAAATACCCCCAAAATTCCCACAAAATCCCCCCAAAAATTCTCCCAAAAATTCCACAACATCCCCAAAAAATCCTCCCAAAATCCACAAAAAGTCCTCCCAAAAATCCCTCCACACTCCCCCCAAAAATTCCCCCCAAAATCCCCTCAAAAATCCTCTGAAAAATTCAATCAAAATCCTACCAAAATCCATAAAAAATCTCTCAAAATTTCCCCCAAATCCCCCCCAAAATCCCCCTAAATTCCTCCCCAAAATACACAAAAAAGTCTCCCCAAAATCCCCCCAAAATCCCACCAAAAATCCTACTAAATATTCCCCCAAAATCCCATAAAATTCCCCCAAAAATCCCCCGAAAAATCCCCCAAGTCCCCGAAAACACCCCAAAATCCCCCCAAAAATCCCATCAAAATGCCACAAAAAAATCCAGCCAAAAATCTTCCCAAATCTCCACAAAAATCCAATAAAAATCGTCCCAAAATCCAAAAAAATCCCTCCCGAATCCCCCCAAAACTTCCCTACAAATGCCCCCAAAATCCCCCCAGAAATCCTCCCAATCACCCCAAAAATCACATAAAAATCCCCCCAAAATCCCCCCGAAAATCACACAAAAAAGCCCCCCAAAAATTTCCTAAAATCCCCCCAAGACACCTCCAAAAATTCCCCAAAAATCCCCGCCAAAATCCCCCCGAAAATCCCCCCTAAATTCCTCCCCACAAGCTCCCCAAAATACACAAAAAATCCCCCAAAATACCTCCAAAAATCCCCGCCCAAATCCCCCCAAAAATTCCCCCCAAATCTCCCCAAATCTACAAAAAATCCTTCCAAAATCCCCCCCAAAATCCCCCAAAAATCTCCAAAAAGCCCCCCCCCCAAATTTCCCCAAATCCCCCCAAAAATCCCTAAAAAAATCCCACCAAAATCCTCCAAAAAATCCCACCAAAATCCTCCTAAAATCCACAAAAAATCCCTCCTGAACCCCCCTAAAAATCCCGCCAACTGTAAGTTACTGTACAAAAAGATCTGCATCTCCTGGAGTTTTGTATTTGAGGTGCTTTGAGGTTTATTTACGCACCTCCCCCTTTGTTTCCTGGACAGGTTTTACGTGACAGTGGAGTGTTTGAGTACACATGGAAGGGAACTTTCAGTTTGGCTGGAACATTTGGATAATGCAACAGAAGACCAGAAGGAAGCAGTGATTCAGCTTTTGGAAAGGGTAACAGTGTTCAGATTAGCTGGATAAACAATGCAAAGAATAATGTTGGTGGGAACTAGAGATTTTGTTCTGTTGTTGAGAAACCTGTCAAAGACCAGTGAATGGATTCTCAGAAAAGCATTGTTTGGGGTTCTTTATACAGAGGTGGCATCATTCTTGACTCGAATGGGAGGACAGGAAAATTATTTGCAGGAAAATGCAATCCAAAAGGATCAGTTATTATTACAGCATTGTTGGTATAAGTGTAGAGAGCCGTATGTGTGGTATCTTTGATCTCCTCTTTAGGTGCCAAAATTATCAGACCTCAGTGAATTGTGATCTTTTACGAGGAAAGCTGACACTTGCTGTTACTCTTCAGGATGTTGAATGCCCAGTGCTTCATTTCCAGTGCGGTCTCCCCAGGGACTCAGTCTGTGGTAGCAATCTAGATGCCAAATTGCAGTGGACCTTTCTTTTTTCCGCTCCCATGCAGAGCAGGAACCGTAGACAGAATGCTGCAGAAGTGATATGGAAGTTGTCCTTCTAAAACCTGCCCATCTTCCAACACCTTTTCGCACACGGTCTTTCTTAGCAGCATATGCTTCCCCTGCGCTTGACAGCCAGCGCACTTACCTTCCTCTCCACCTTTGCTGGCAGATCCTGCTGAAGCTGGTGCCAGAGCCCTGCCCCTGCACAGACAAGGCAGCAGACCTGGTTCAGGAAGCCAGCATGCTCCAGGTCGCCGTGTTTAATTAAACAGGACTCTGATAACATCAGCATCCCCGTCTCTCACATTGCTGGTATGTGGTGACGCCTCAAACACAATTCCACGACTTGGGGCTACATTTTCTAGCCCCAGTAAGCAAACTGGGGACGGATAACTATAGAGATCCTGTTAAGTAAGGACCTCCAGGACTCAGCCCTCCATGTGAACTTGGTATCAGAAGTAGAAGTTGGAGTTGCAGTTACCACTTTAACCCCCAAAAGTAATTTCTGATGTGGCGGTGCCACTTTAACAGTATTTGAAGTCTCTATTCATGCTCTTGCAGCAGCATTTTTGAACTAAAATGGAAATTTAGTCCTTCTGCCTGGGGCTGTTCATAGAATCGTGGAATCCCAGAATGGTTTGGATGGGGAGGCACCTTAAGGTTGTCAGTTCCACCCCCTGCTATGGGCAGGGAGACCTTTCGGTAGCCCAGGGTGCTCCAAGCCCCATCCAGCCTGGCTTTGGGCACTGCCGGGGATCCGGGGGCAGCGACAGCTTCTCTGGGCAGCCTGTGCTGGACAGCAGCATTGACAGGCAGAGTGAAGTTCAGCTGTGATTTTTGTGTTGCACTTAACAATGTATTGCGTGACAAATGGGGCTTTCATCCTTTCTTTGACTTTTTTTTTTTTTTTTTTTTTTTTGGAGGAATTGAATTTAAAAAAAATGCCTTGTATTCCTGGAGTGTTGCATTCTGCCTCTGTTGTTTTCCCAGTTAGTCTAGATCCTCTGCTTAGATTTTTTCTTCACTTATTAGATGTCCTGATTATATGGTGGATGTCCTGATCGAGGGCAGTGATGGCTTAGATGAAGAAATCGGGTTCTCTTTAAATGAAGATGTGATTGTCCAAACATTTCCTTTCAGTGCTGTTGTCCCTGCGGTGTTAGAAGCCAGGAATATGCTGTTGCTTCAGTCTGAAACTGGAACAGGTACAGATTTTTTGGTTTAGTGGGTCATTTCTACCAGTGGAGTGAGAAGTGGCATCATTTTTACCCATTTTTAATAATTTTTTGCCATTTATCGTTTTTTAGCTTAAGACATGACATTATCTTCCCTGCAAGCAGAAGGAGATTCAAATCCATGGTGTTTCTTGCTCAAGAGAGGCATTGAAGCTCTGTAGGTGCTTCTGCCATTTTTCCCTGACCTTGAAGAGAAGAGACACTGTCCCTGCATGGACAGTCTGGATCTGGAGGTAGTTGGCTTCAGTAACACAGTGTTTTAAAGGACTGAGTGTGGAGACCAGGAGAGGAAAGTGGTTTCCATGGCTGTAGGCAGCTCTTCCGAGATCAGGGAGAGAGGACTGCGCTGTTAAATAGGAAATGGATGCATTTTCCAAAGAAAACTATTTCAGAAATGAAGCTCTGGTGGCAAAGTTCTGCCACCTCCTTGAAGAAAGCGCTGGAGTCACAGGGGCATCAGGTGGGCTGGGAGCAGGACTTGCCAACTCCACAGCACCTCACTGCGTTCTCAGTGTGTATTTGGCGATCGAGTAGCACCGGGGGTGGACTGAAAGGGGGGTGCACATTGGCAGGCACTCTGTCAGGAAAGTGTAGCAGTGAACAGGAGACCCGGTGATCCATTGCAGGGCGTAACTATGGAGGAACTAATGGGGCTTGGTAATTTTTTGAGAACAGAAGCACAGGCAACTCTTGGTCCTTTTAAGTGTTGTGAAGTGATGCGCCTGGTGCGGCAGGCATTAGACAGAATTAAAGAGCCAGGTGGGATCTCTGCATATATGGGAATAAAGCAAGGAAGGGATGAGGCTTTTGGACCATTTATAGATAAAGTAGCTAATGCAATTAACCAAGCAGGAGTTCCTGAGTTTATGAAAGGTACACTATTAAAACAGTGTGCACTGCAAAATAGCAATCAGGCTACAAAGAATGTACTAAATACTCTAGGGGCCAATTGGTCTATCGAGGAAGCTCTGGAGCGAATGTCCAACATGCCCGCGGGGAGTCAGGCTTTGGTAGTTGATGCTTTGAGGGAAATTGGAATAGGGTTGAAAAAACAAGCAGAGGCTACAACACAGCAGGTACTTGCCGCTCTTGCACCTTTACAAGCAACGGTAACCAGCACGCCGCGTCCAACCACTAGTGGCGGGATGCGGTGCTATCGATGTGGAGGAGCTGGTCACATACGGCGAAACTGCCCGGCAAACAATGTCTGGTGCCAAAACTGCCGATCGGACACACACAGTCTCAGAGTCTGACGACGTCACTCGGGAAACGGGAAGACCGGCACACCCCCCAGCCGCCACGCTCCGACACAAGTAGCTGCTGTGACCAACAACATGCAACAACCCTCCGGCCAGTCACCCCAGGAAGCCTCGGCTTGGACCTGGCAGCCGCAGTAAGGATAACTTTACTGACTACCCAACCGGCAAAAATACCAACGGGAATAAAAGGACCTATAGTAAAAAAAGGACAAGCCATGGGAGCCCTGTTATTGGGTCGCTCATCTGCTACAATGATGGGACTGTTCGTTCTACCTGGAGTAATAGACGCTGATTATACAGGGGAAATCTGTATCATGGACACACTAATACTCCCCCAATTCAAATTGAGAAGGGGCAACGTATAGCTCAGCTGGTACCTTTGCCACAACTTACTAAGGCTTTACCTCCACACCATGCTCAATCAAGAGGTGACCAAGGCTTTGGCTCCTCTGGAGGACTTACCCTGCTGACTATGGGCCTACACGATCGGCCAAGGCGTACGGTATCCATAGAATACCAAGGGGAGCAGAAAAGACTTGAAGGTCTTTTGGATACCGGTGCAGACACTAGCATAATTGCTCCAGAATACTGGCCGCAACATTGGCCACTGCAGTCGAGTACATCCAGTTACAGGGGTCGGTGGATTGACATTGGCACAAAAATTGCCATTACTATTGGTAAAGCTAGATAAAAAATTGGTGCAAACTGTGTTCTCAATTGTTGCTTTGCCTCCCACTGTGCAGTGTCTTATTGCCATGATGTCCTAGCCCAGCTGGGAGTGGTGTTGACTAACGAGTACAAACAGGGTTAAGTTTGGATAGCTAGCTAAAATTATTGGGTTTGAGTGCATGGCTATGTTCTATTGTCAAATTTGCTATAATAGTTAGTATAGTGATTTTTTTTTTAGCTGTATTGATTTTACCATGTTGTTGTTTGTGCTTACAAAAAAATGATGCAAAAAATGGTGGATACTGCATTTAATACCACCCTTCTTGTCCAACAGAAAAACGGGGGAAGTGTGGAGAGTGTGATTGATAACTAGCTAGCTGCAAAAGGTCACGCAGACATGAGAGAGCTTTGCTGAGCACACAGGCACTCTCATGAGAACCAGCAAGGCAGTAAGCTTCGCATGCCCTTGAGCACAGCTGGGATACGATAACAAGACCTTGTAGCTGAATGATATGAGGGAGAAGCACGGTAAAACTAAAACTTACTCAAACTATGTAACCACAAAGAAATGTAGAAAGAGGCGTAGCTGACTTTTAGTCTGAGCACCAATCCTGAGCTTAACTTTTGCAATATGTATGAGCTTATTAGTGTTATTATAAAAGCATTGTGTGAATTAACAATAAACGAGCTTGGTTGACGACCACCTGGTGTCTGCCTCTCCCTTCTCCAACACAAGCTCTGCTGCCCAGGAGGGTCCCGTAGTGCAGGGGTTTGCAGATGGACACGTAGCGGTCGTAGCACATGATGGTCAGGAGGGAAACCTCTGCTGAAATGAAAAACACAAACAGAAAGAGCTGTGCAGCACATCCTTCATAGGAGATGGTCCTGGTGTCCCAGAGGGAATCGTGCATGGCTTTGGGGACAGTGGTGAGGATGGAGCCCAGGTCGGTGAGGGCCAGGTTGAGCAGGAAGAAGAACATGGGGCTGTGCAGGTGGTGGCCGCAGGCTACGGCGCTGGTGACGAGGCCGTTGCCCAGGAGGGCAGCCAGGGAGATGCCCAGGAAGAGGCAGAAGTGCAGGAGCTGCAGCTGCCGCGTGTCTGCCAATGCCAGCAGGAGGAAGTGGCTGATGGAGCTGCTGTTGGACATTTGCTGACTCTGGCCATGGGGGCCTGTTCAAGGAGAAAAGATCAGTGACAGGTTAGGAGAAAGTTCTTTCAGTAAAATCAAAGCCTTTTCCCACAGACCATTCTTCTGTATCACACTGACAGCCTTTTGATTTTCTAGCAGATTTTCCTTAAACTCCAACTGGGGAGCCCTGGTTGGTGCTGGCTGAGTGGGTCTTCAGGTTCAGGGCAATTACATGCAGGGTTTTTACAATTCAGCCTTGCCGTGCAGACGTGAGAGGGGGACAGGGAACCTTGTCCTCGTGTTCCACTTTGAAACCCTGTTGATACAGAAGTCTCTGTCAGCTTGTACTCCCACTGCCAGTGACCAGGAATGGTAAAGTCTGTTTAAATGTTCTAGAGTTTTTTCAACAGCTTTTCTTCATCTCCACTTGACTATTTTTGATGTCAGAAACTCTCAGCATTTCTGCTGCTGCGCTCAGGGAGAACAGAGCAAGTTCTCTGAGGCAAGGTGGTGCATGGAGAATGAGGGGAGGAGGTCTGTCACCCTGTCCTGTTCCAGGATTCTCTGGGCTTTCACCTGTCCCCTACACAGGATGATCACCCTCCCATGTTTCCTTTAAAAACCATCCTGACACTGCTGAGAGCTGATGGATCCACCACAGTCCACCCAATGTCCATCCTCTTCTCAAGGGCTCAGCCCCACATTTGTACCCAAGGACACACGGGACTCATTCCACCAACCCAACAGCATTTTCTCCATCACAGAACTTGTGTGTCTCCCCGTGGGGCTTTCAGATAACACAAAGATGCTACAGGGCAGGTTTGCATTGCGGAGGGAAGCTGGAAGCTTGGAAGGAAATCTCAGGGAGACTTTCAAGTGTCCTAATGATGGCACTGGATTAAATGAGATGGAGCTCCTTCCCTGGCTGCACTGACAGCATTGCCCACAGCCGGGCACTGGGGACAGGGTCACCCTGAGCCAGCTGTGCCCCCTCCCAGAGCCCCCCAGTGCCAGGCAGCTGCTCCCAGCCCTGTGCTCTGCAGAGGGAACTGGGCCCGGGGCTGCAGAGCTGCCCCACGGCTCTGCTGCAGCTCTGCCTGCACAGAAGGGGCTTTACGCCTTGGACCCTCTCTTGGTTTGGGAAGACAGGTATCTGCTAGGTAATAAAAAAAAAAACAACTGCAGTTTCTTTTGGGATGGAGAGTCTAAACACCCCCCCCCTTCACTCTCTTTTTTTTCTTTTTTAATTATAAATTACAATCAGAGGCTCTTAGGCAAAGATTTGGGAAATAGGAATAGCAGTTTTTTATTAGTATGTATTACAAAGTAAACAAACACAAAAAAACCCTCACCAAACAACTACAGCATTAATAATAAACGAAAACAGTACCAAGATCCTTGAGGGTTTTGTTTCACAAAACCCAGGGCAGTTTGGTTTCGGTGTCTCTGCAGGATCCTCAGAGCACCAAGCTGAAACAGTGGAAAAGTCCCGGGCTGGTAGCTGGGATGGCAGGGTGTCCCGGCAGGCAGGGGCAGGATGTCCCGGCAGCGCAGGGGGTGCAGGGTCACGCTGTAGCAAGAGGAGCAGCGCCGAAGAAGCCGAAGGAGAGGCAGAACTGATGATAGTAGATTTTCCAGGACTGGATCCTTTTGGCCACAGTGAAACTTTTCCAGCCAGCAACAGCCATTCTCTCTCTCCCCGAACACCGGAAAAAGAAGAGCCTGCAGCTGCCTCAAGCTTTGTCTTTTACCTGCATTATCTCCCCCTTCCACCTTTGTCCACCTCTTTGTTTCGGTTAAGTACTCTCAAGTATCCAACACTTGGTCTCCTTGGTAACTTGTGGGAAAAAATTCTTTAGAGAAAGAAGGAACAAACCTAACCCCCAACAATTATTCTTTGCATTGTTTATCCAGCTAATTTGAACACTGTTACCCTTTCCAAAAGCTGAATCACTGCTTCCTTCTGGTCTTCTGTGGCATTATCCAAATGTTCCAGCCAAACTGAAAGTTCCCTTCCATGTGTACTCAAACACTCCACTGTCACGTAAAACCTGTCAGGAAACAAAGGGGGAGGTGTGTAAATAAACCTCAAAGCACCTCAAATACAAAACTCCAGGAGATGCAGATCTTTTTGTACAGTAACTTCATGATTCCTTCTTTGGGGAAAGAAAAGAGGAAGAGCAGGTCGATGAAAAGAAGTACCTGCCACTCTCCTCACCCCCTCAACTCAAGAGGCCTTTTCTTTCCACTCACTAGTGGGACTTGTCAACTGCACAGTGGACACTAAAAACCTTACCTCTATAATTTCTGGAAAGCAGGTTATACTGCTTTCAGAGGGTTGTACATCTTCATGTCATCACAGGCAGAAAAAAAGTGCGCCTTAACAACAGCCTGTAGGACAGTTTAGAAAACTACTGATCTAACAAAGAAAATCATCGCTAAATTAAACCTGAATCAGGTGTTGACCACACAATCATGCAGTAAAGGTATCTGCTGCTTCAAGAAAAAATTTTACCATCCTGGCATTTCAGACCAGTGGGATATAGTGAATATCTCGATATTTCAATTCAAATATGTACCTTGATGATTAATTGTTTGCTGGAAGTTTTCAGATGAGAGTGGGTACTTGTAACAAACATTTTCATCAGTAAATAGAAGACTGATTTTTCACCAGATAGCTTCTCTGTTTCAGAGATGTCCTGCAAGAAAAATGTATTAGAATTCCTCTGCTACAGCAACACTGTATAGGACTATGTTGCACTGACAATGATATGTAAGGTAAGCGTGTTACTTTACAGACCTGCCCAAAAGTCCCAAGGCCAGAAACCAGTGGGATCATTTACACTACTTTGCAGTCAATGAGCCAGCATCGTTGCATTCATTTGCAAAATGTTTTCCTGAAAAGTGGAAGAAGACCATAGTAACAGAAACCCCCAACTACTGAAAGGGCCCAAGACAAAGCAACTTCCCTCATCAATCATATTTCATTCCCTAATCATTCCATGTCTATCCCTGCTACCTCCTCAAAGCCAGGTCCACTCCTTTCTCCTGACATGACAAGCCAAGTCTTGTCAGAGTACTTATTTGACAAACCTGCAGTAAAATAGAGCTGGGGCCCTGATGGTTTCCACCAATTATGGAGAGCATTAAAAAATGCTGGAATCCTCCTTGGGAAGGGGTGGGACGGCTCCCATCAGTAGCTCATTTCCCTGGTCTGCAGCTCAGGCTTTCCAGACAAGTGGAAACCAGCACACTCTTTCTTGTGAGGGAACATCTCCAGAGACACAAAGAGCTACAGCAACATTCTCCTTCGTTCATCAGGGAGGCAAAAAATGTTTTCCTTGTAAAAAACCTTCCAGCTCAGAAGGGAGTTTTCACTACTGCTAAGACTGTAATTCCTGCTGCTTTACAAAAGGGTCACCCCTAAAATGGCTGGACTAATTTAAAACTAGGCGATGCCAGAGGAAAACATTTGAGGACAACAGAGCAAGCAAACATAACTTTGCACCAGCCTCTTACCTGTCCTCTGAACCAGGCAAACTTGTTGGCAGGAAGTTCTAAAGCCACTTTCAGGATATGGTGCTGCAGAAGAGGAGGGACCTCCTCCCGCAGGCCCTTTCCAGTGACGATACCTGAGGTGTGAACGCAAGAAACAAACTTCACTTCGGTTCCTCTGCCTGAGACTTCAGAACACTCCTGTTTTAGGGTTTAGAACACAACTGTGAGACAAGCTGGCAATTCAGAGATCTTCATGTCATGGGATCCCCAGACACACTGCAGCGAAGGCTGGCCAACCCAAGGTGGGAATCCAGCCCTCGGAGGGAGATTTCATCAGCTAACCCCAGCACAAAGCACTGGTCGTGCATGGAAATATAAAATCTCTTCTATCAGTCTCAGCAACCTTGAAAAGCTGTGACCTACAGGCAGGACAAAGGATGGACAAACTGGAGAGCAAAATACAGAATTTAACTCAACAAATGCTTGTACCACGACAATACTTGCTCCAGACAATGGAACTTCACACTCATGTCTCTCCCTGCATCCCTGCTATCACCAGCTCATGAATAACCTCACTTATTCTTGTGACAAGTCAGGGAGCTGTCGCAGTGCAATCAGAACCGGAGCTGCCCCCATCTGACCTGACATCAGCAGCACAAAGCACTGGTGTCTGAGCCTCTCGGAGCCTGTGTAGGATCTTTGTGGCCCTCATTCGAGAAACAACACCACATTTTAAAAAGTCACCACCAAGGCAATCCAACAGTAAGACCAAACAACAAAAACTTAAAAAATAATAAAAACATAACAGAGAAACTAAAATGGGCTACTTTTAGAAAACAGTTCCTTTATCTCCACAGAAAAGCAAACCTTCCTTTCTGCTGTGGACTTTGTAAACAGCCAGAGAAAACACTGGAGGAAATACAAACCCCCATCACATACCTTTTAGCAGCTTGCTAAAATCAAAGTTGCTCTGTGCTACCAAGTGGGGCACTACCTTCTGATAAAGACATGACCTGAAGCAGTGCAGCTTTCAGAAGCAGCATCTCAGCATCATCTGAACCTAAACAAAATATTACCATAATTGGCTTCTCCTTCCTTCACAGCAAGAGTGGAGTGTCACACCTCCATTACCCAGCACAGAAACACTGAGCATTACCAACTTTATTTCCAGCAGACTTGCCTAGGAAATGACCTGCCATCTTCCCAACAGGAATGAGAAAAACACCCACGGAATCCCCAGTTTCCTTCCCCACACATTCCTGTATGAACACTTTCAAAACTAAATCCACTTATTCAGTGCTTAGATCGAGAGCTGTCGTTTCTAATTTGACTCACAAGTGCTCACACAGGTAAAACACCACCTGAACATCTGAATACTCACTGTAAGAACCCCACCAGTCCCACTGCTGTTCAGTGCAGGGCTGAACAACAGGAAAAAGCGAAGGAAAGGATATGATCATGCTGCTGATTTCTGGGCGCGCTACTTTTAGCTAATGTCAGGTAGGTTTGGCTGGGGAAGTGCACGAGACAGTACACTACAGTTTGTGGCAAATTTATTATTTCACTTAAAAATTTCTCTCTTTCCCTTTCCCCTTTCAAAATAAGGCTTCTCAGCGTAAGCTTTTGGCAAGAGGCAGACAACAAATACCTGTCCGAGAGAAACAGCAATAGCACTTAATGCAACTGTTCACTTCCTAGGAAAAGCCATCTCAGGTTTCAGTTGTAACATGAGGAGGCATAAAAGCTACCTGTTATCCAGCCATTAATGAAAGCAAGCAAAGCACATGGACCAGAACAATCAACACCTAACTTTTCCCTGTTAACTTCATCTCCCTCGGGGAGCTAGAAAGAACTGGATGAATGCCATGGATAAACTTTGTTTGCCTGAGTCTCAGCTCCCATTAGAAAGGAATTCTCTAGAGGCCACAATGCAAATAAAGCTGTTAAAGGTGAACTGGGAGTAAGTGACAGCATCATGACCACAGAATGCTGAGGAACTACAGCTGCAGTCCTACAGAACCCAGCTGGCCCACTGGTTTCCAAGCCTTGGACTGTCAGTGCTGACATTTTGCTGCCCAATGGGAGGCACAGAAGGACGTCCACTGAAAAACCTTTTGCTCCAGGAAGTGTCTCTGTGGAATATGCCCTCTGAAGGGTGAAACTGGTTTCAGATTTATCTCCAGCCTACAAGGAAAACTTCACAGGCCAGTGGCCAAGATGCAGACAATCCTGAAACTTCCCATCCCCTGCTGTGGGAAGCAGTGGGACTGTGGAAGCAAGCCCTTCTGGAGGGATGCTGAGCTTGAGAGAGGAAAACTGAAGCCTTCACTACATCCCTCTTCCAACGCTCACAATTCCACTCCTGTATTACGTCAAGACAAGCATTTGTGTAGCCACAGTGCCTAACTGCTAAAAAACAAATATGACCTCCTGGTAAAATAACCTGGACAAACAAAATCCTCTCAAAAAATTATTTTTCAGGCATATGAGTGTCCCTGCGAGTTTTCCTTTGTGGCTGTGAAACAGCCACCAGCATGGAAAGGTCAAGGGCAGGAGGGCTGGGTTCAACAGGAGGAAGAGCAGAGCCCTGCACCTGAGAAGGAACAGACCCATTCCACAGTGCAAGTGGAGAGCAGGTTGCCAGGGAAGGATCTGAAGGCCCTGGTGTCCTGACGTCAGGGAGCATCTCCTTCCCCTCCTCTCAGCGCTGGGGAGGCCAAACCAGGAGTGCTGTGTTCAGGCCTGGACTCCCCAGAACATGAAGGCACTGGAGGGAGTCAGGCAAAGGCTCACAAAAATGCTGAAGGGACTGGAACATCTCTCCTGTGAGAAACGGCTGGGAGAGCCGGGACTGTTCAGGCTGAAGAGAAGGCTCAGGGCCACCTCATCAATATGTATGAACACCTGAAGTGAGGCTGCAAAGCTCCTCCCAGAAGCACCCAGCGCAGGAGCAGAGACACTGGGCACAAAGTGAAACACAGGAACACACTGAGCACCAGGAAAGACTCTCTGACTATGAAGGCGATCGAGCACCCACACAAGTTGTCTAAAGAGGTCCTGGGGTCTCCATCTTTGGAGATGTTCAAAAGCTGTGTGAACATGGACCTGGGTAACCACCAGGATTAGGCAGAGGTATCAGGCAAGATGATTTGCAGAGATGCCTTCCAGCCTCAACCATTCTGTGATCCTGGGACAGCAAAGTCAAACTGCTTAACCTTCCAGTAACAGTGGCAGCCTACACATTCAACTGTGTTTTCAGGCAATTCTAATGCCCTGAAGAAATGAACAAAGAAAGGGTGAGCAGTAAATACACAAGTGAGATCTGGATTCTGCTGAAGTGAAGGGTGGGATGAGGATTTCACAACACCCATTCCCACACAGATAGGAAGCTGTAACTCCACCTGCTTTGCCTACCATGCTGCTCAGCAACTTCCGTCTCGGTCATTGCCCTCACAGTGGAGACATCACCTTCCTTTTTTCTCTGCTGGGCTGTCGCTGTGTTGTCTCTCTTCCTTCAGAAGAGACTGCCAGACAACCACGATACTACTCACGTCCAGCAAAACCTAAAAGCAAAACGGGTAAATTGCAACAGCTCTCCGTTGTAAGACAAAGCTCCTGCGACAAATACATCCCCAAACACCCAACAGGAAGATTTGCTGCTCTTCACAAAGGTAAGAATTGACCTTGTGTGCAATCAGGGAATGACCTGAAATCAAGCAGTTCCACTTCCGTAGAACAAAAGTACTGGAAAGAACATTTTACTGAAAAGGTTTCCCGTGAAAATTTTGTTTGGTTCTTCCTTCTCATGGTATATTTCCAACTCAAGTGCTCCTTTGTTTAGTAAGTTCTGAGTAACCTCTGCGGGCTACATTGACTTGAACCAGGAAGAGAACTTGTTTCCTGGCCTTGAAAGGCATTTGCAGCTCAAGAGCCATTAATGTTACAGATCATCTCACCACAGAATTTTATTTGCATTCCTGTCAGACAGATTTGTCAGGAAACGCAAGCTCCTACCTCACCATTTCATCCACAGCCTCCCCCAGGATACCATCTCCTGGCTCCTAGGGTTCAACTACTTGAGGAGAAAGTACAGAGGAAAGCAGTTGTCAGCCGCCTGCAAAATGCCTCCTGTCAGCCCCCAGTTGTCTCTTTCTTTCTACCTTGCTGACAGCTTCTCTGTAGAGCCACACCAACTCCTGCATTGTTGGCAGCGTGTAGATTTGTGACCTTTGCCAGGTTCCTCCAGACAAACAGTGCTCAGTGTTCCTCAGGGCTCTTCTCAGCACCATGGATTCCAGTGACAGGATGCTGTGCTTCACCACTGTGCTGGGCAAATAAAAGAAGAAGTCAGTTAGAGACATTTCAGTGATTCCTGTTATGCTTTGCACAGAACCTGTACTTTGAATGTGTTAAAACTGGTCAATGAATTAATTATTTTCTAGGTCTTGGCTAGCAGTAAAGAATCCATAGGTTTTCACATTCCCAGCCTAAACTACCACCGGACAGCGGAAGAACTGGTGCTTGTGAAAGGCACCTGGAATCACTATCAGCGGTTTTCATTCATTTTCCAGTGCTTTCCCAAGCCAGATTTCTGCTGGGGCGGACAATACAAAACACAGGTAATTAACCAACTAAAGAAATTTCTTCAATGATCCCACAGCAAAATCAAACAGTACTAACTGGGAGAGAAAAGTCACTGAAATACCACAGACTGCTCTTACATTTAACCCCTGGGTGAACATTATTTTATTGCACACTGCAGGGACTGTTGTTACCATCACCATCGAAAGCAATCTGGGGAGAGGAAGAAATTCTGAAGTCTTAGAAGACTTGGAGATCTCTGGTTGAGCCTCATAGATCTGAAAGAAAAGAAAGAAAAGAAAGAAAATTTATGCCCCATTGGTACATTCCCAGAGATGACAGCTTCCTTCTTCTGGGGAGCATTATACAGAAGGATTTTGACTTGTCTGAAGTAACAGCATCATTAAATATCAATTTTTAGGCAAATAGGCTAGAGCATCCTTCAGAGTCCTACTCAACTAAATGCACTCTCTGTATGCAACCAGCATCCCTGCTAAAGGCCATCCCTTTTCAAGAGATTCCAGATCCTACTTGATCATTTTCATCTAAACAAATAGGCAGTGGAACACTCGGAAACGACAGAACGTTCTTTTAGCTGAGCTTTGATGCTGCTGTCTCAAAAAATACATCACTGATGTGATGTTTTCCACTGTTTCTTACACCAAAATTCCTTCTTTCTCAGTTCAGTTGAAGTGTTTATAGAGCCTCCTGCTCTGAGCATGGTTTTTTACCATCATCCATACTCTTACCTTCTTGAGTAACTTCATGTTGTCCATCCAAGCAGACATCGCTCTAGGAACGAAGGAACAGTGAGTCTCCTACAATTATCTATGCAGTAAATCTGGGCATACTTTGAAAATATTCACCATGAGGTCAGCAACCATTTCATCTTCTGTAGTCGTTTTTAAACCAAGCAGGAAGTGCAGAAGTACCAGATTTCCTCCCTTGTTGAAGACAAAAAAATTATTTTGAATAAGAAATCCTTGTTTTGATACTTTATATGGGATGTGAACTCTGCAGCTTCTCTAACTGTTAATTGAAGGCAAGATCTCTCACCCTCCTGGCATAATTTCTGAGTTTACGCTCAGAGAAGTAAGAAATTAATTTACCTCCACGTTTTCTGCATGACAAACAGTGAATTACTACCACACATTTTAGGGCAAACACGATAACCAGTGAGGTCTCTTCTGCTTCTAGCAAAAATTCCATGCCCATTCCCAGCCGCACAGTGACTTACTTGCCAGAAGTTCCAAGACTCGGATCATAGAAGGTTATGCCACGTTTCAGAGAGTAGCAGAGGTCCATTAGGAAACTATGCACAAGCTCTCATACCATTGCCTTTCCCACTTCCTCAGAACCTTGAGCCACCTTTAAAAACCAAAAAGGAGTAAAAAAGGCATATGAGATTTGACATCACAGGTATCAACTGCACTCTACATTTCATATGGCTCCTCTTAGGGAAATACTAAAAGAAAGTTTGGCTTCTGTTCAGATTAAGAAGAGAAGCTTCAGGACCTGAAGGTCCCTTCCAACCCAAACCATTCTGTGATTCTAAATTCCATTAACCTTCTAAATCTGGAACAACTCAAGATGCCTATGGATGAGGAGACTCCTGACAAGTGTGGCTGGGAAATCCCGAATCACATGACGTACAGGGACTGCCAGGAACTGTAACAACTTAATCTTATTCAGAACTGAAATGCATGCTTATGAATGGGGTCAGAGATTTGCACAGCTCCAAGCAGACCCCTACTAGAAACAGATCTCCTCCAAAGGGTGCTTACGGTGTATCAGGATGGGAGTGGCGGGGTCATAAGCATCTAGTAGAGGAATACACGAGAGCAGACACAAGAGTAAAAAGATCTGTAGCCAAAACCCAGCGAGAAGCAGCAGAAATTTGGGAGATTCTTTTTAAATAGGCTCAGTAGATTCCTCTTTTTGAACTCATCAAGCTCAGAGCCATTGGGAGCTGTTCCAAAAGCTGTGGGCTGCAAGAGGCAGGGTAAAAAACAGGCAGCAGAAGGACTAGGAGTAACAAAGAAATAATGACAGACCCTTAAATCCTCAGGGCTGACATCAGTAATCCCATTTCAACAGTACAGTGAAGCGATGTGAAGCAACACTCCCGCAGTGAAAAAAACGCACCTTCCACCTTTTACTGATACTTTTATTATGAACCACCTAAAAATGAGAAAAAAGCAAACTCTTCTAGTTATTGCAAGTTATGACAAAATCATGGCAAAATAACAACACACTTCATTCTTCTAGCACACACAGAGCTGGCTTTCCTCACCAGGGCAGAAGAAAGGGTCTGCCTGTCCTGTCAACACTTCTCTCACATGCTCCTGCTCCACTTGGACCCTACACCAACCTCGGCAAGCCCTGCACACGCTGGACAGGACAGATGTCCACGTTGGGCTGAGGAGCACAGATCATGTTTAGAGCATCACAGCCACAGACTACAACCACGGGAACCTGGGAGCAGACATGGTAAAGGCTACTACAAAGGAAGTTTGAATGAAAGGGAATACACAGCCAAAGAAGTTCCTCAAAAGTTCTTCTACTGTGTTTTACTGCTGGCATTGCTTTAATTCTGATTTTTCTTGCTAGCCTGAAAGAGTCATACAGTGTGCTAGGGTCCACCAATAACCTAATGGCCCATGATTCCCATACAGGAAAAGCTTCATTTGAAAAACAAAGTTTTCGAGGAGGTTTATTTTACATTTAAATGGTAGCTTTTTTTATTCTCCTTCTTTTTCATGTTATTGCAACAGCAAAACGAAAGAACATTTTTGGCTTTAATTGGTCAGTTGTGAAAAGCCCAAGTCTGAGGCAGGCTCTTGTGACTACACTCTAAATTTGAAATTGTTTCCTCTTCATTCCCCCAAATGTTCACCCAACAGCTTCTGCAACATTGCTACAGCAGTTCAGAACAGGTATTTTAAGAAAACATAGATACTGGAGCTAAAAACATCTTTAAAGAAATAAAATACATCTCAGGTGCAGCTGCTCTACAAGCAACAAGTGCGTCCCAGGGAATAGGCAGGGCCACGCTCAGAAGGTGACAGAGCACAGGAAAGGCAGCCACCACTAAACCAACTCTCACACCCTTCAGCAATTCCTGCTTCCCTGTTTTCAACCCTGAGACAGTAATATAGCCAAGCTACCAACCCCCAACACATATTGCCAGTCACAGACACTGCAGCGGCACACTGCCAGCAGCCCTGAGAACTGAACACTGAGAGAAATCACTGCAAAACTGTTTCCTGTTGTGAGGAAAATAGAAAACATGAGGCAACACAGTTTCAAGGGTGTATCATACCTTAGTTCTCAGGGTGGAAAGTAACAGATTGACAGTAGAAACTCTGTCTTCCTTTATTTCAGAGCGAAGAATATCTGGAATGAAATCTAAGAGGACATTTCAAACGTTAAGTCAAAATGTGAAAGCTCTTTTCATACTAAAATGCTTCAGGGAATTCACAGCCATTCCTCTTCCTTCTCACATTATTTACCCTGCTGTTACATTCCAGGATGAACCTAAAGGCAGCAAGCAGAGCTCAGAAGGATGATGTGTCTGACTACGGTGATGAGCAACTGAAGCTGCCAAACCTACTCTCATCTTGACTGGCTAATTTGCCCACTTGCTGATTAACACTGCTACAGCATCTGTCAACTTTAAACACATTTTGGGCCCTGAAATGCCGTACCTAAATTCATATTCTTCCCAATGAAGCACTTGTAATTGTTTCACTGAGTGATTCTCAAATGTTTGGAGATTCCACCTCCAACCACATGTATCATCCTTTGGCTCACCTGTGCACCCCAAAGTTAGACAACTTCAGTTTAGAGAGAACTCAGGGCTCTCACAGGGGAATGAAAGCCAGCTGTACTGACTGGGCCGGGGTGTGCAATCCCCAGCCTGAAAGAACTGAACAACTGCCAGCACCTAAAGAAAATCAGCAGCCCAGGACAACTGCAGCCAGTTCTCAGTCCCCCGCCTCAGGAGAAATAACCTGCTGCCAGCTAATGGCTTAAGGACCTTTTTTTTAAGCAATATTTCTACATCCCTCCTGAATTCTCCCATAACTTTACCAAGGGTCACAATTCACAGGGCAGAAAGGCAACTGAAGCACACACTTTTCAATAGAAAATTAATGCAATATATCCACTGTTACTGTCTGATGAGCAAGACTGGAGGCCATGATTTGTTTTATGTTTATTGACTCTATGACCTCAAAGTTTTACATTAGATTTACTTTTTTTTTAATCTGCATCACCAAAGACTTTCTATTTTTGCAAAGTTCTAGCAGTTAGCGTATTGCTCTCCAGCAGGAGACTTATTTGTTAAACTACAAAAGAAGTTTAAAGCTTTTCAGGTAATAATAAGAAAATATATATATTTTGCTTCTCATTAGTGCTCTCGACCTGGTCTGCATTTTAATTAGGTCATGTAAATGACCGTGCCTTAGAAAACAAAAACCCAAATGCAATTATGAAGTCCCTTTTAATTCCAGCACCTGTGCCAAGACTGCATTGCCGCCAGCAATGAGAAAGGAGAGCGCAAACTGAATACAGGCCATGTGGGCATCTGTTCTCCCCTGGAAACATAAAAATGTAAATATAAAATTAAAAAAAAAAGTTGTCAGCACACAGGCTGTACCCAACTGCAGAATCAATACTGCAACTGCTGATTACCTGTACCAGTGCCACAAATGGGCAAATGAAACAACTTCTGTAAACATGCTGCATGCAGCCACAGACCCACATTTACATGCAATACATCCACAGTGTATTCAGCTAAAACACTTCTGGCATGAAGCAGATCACTTTTACCTAAAAAGGAAAATGTGCTAGTTCACGTGCTCTTCAATTCCGGAGATATGAGACCAGGCCACAGATCTAAAGAAAAAGGAAACATTAACAGCAGTTTCATGCCAAACCCTGCATCACTGAACTTCCTCCCTTGTGCCCTGCTTGGTCAGGTCACAAAAATGCCCATTAAAAGGGGCAAGTATAAAACTACCAACTCAGGCACACTGGAAGCAGCGACACCCTGACCTGTAACAGCACCACAGCATATGAACAACGGATCACGGAACGGTTCGAGTTGGAAAGGACCCTAAGGATCACCTCATTCACCTCCTGCCATGGGCAGAGATGGCTTCCACTATCCCAGGGTGCTCCAAGCCCTGTCCAACCTGACCTTGGACACTTCCAGGGACAGGGCACTGACAGCTTCTCTGGGCAACCTGTGCTGGACAGCGTCTCACCACCCTCATGGCCAAGAATCTCCCCCCAATATCCTATGTAAATACACCCTCTTTTAAAAAAACCCTCATCCCTTGCCCAATCACTACACTCCCTGACAGAGTCCCCCCATGATTTACAATTTTTTATAAACCTGCTGTGCAAAATAATCTGCATGTAAAGATGATTCTGAGTAGGCAAAAGATAAGGCAGCAGGGACTCATGAAAAGGCTGAAAGAAGAAATAAAGAGAAACAAACGAAATTTTGCTGGAAGCTTTGGGCCTGGTATTTTTGTGTTAAAAACTCACCTCTGATAACCAGCTGTGACACGATTTCATTGAAAGCTGTACAAGAGTAAGACCTTTGGGATGCTTTTTTCCTTGTACCTTACTGGAGTACTTGAGCAGCTTGCGGTCAAAAGACTTCACCCAAGCATTTAAAATTAAGGGTGGAGGTACTCCTGCAGACAACTCCTGCAGTGAGGTCAAAACTTGTGGAATCTGACAGCTCCAGAACTATAAAAGGTGGTTCCAGGGAAAAAGGGATGTTTGGTTTTTTGCCTTCCCTTTGACTGCTTAATAAAGAAAACGTCTGAATTTTCACCTCAGATGGCACAAACCTAACACAAACTTACACATTCACCCTGCAAGTAATCTTTAAAATCTAGAAACAATATGCCAAGATTGCAACCAATACTGGATTTATTTTATACTTGCATTTGGAATGACACTTAGATATTCTTGTTCTGGTTTGGATCAATCCTGACTATTTTTAGCAAACAGGGAGGAAACAAGAGATAGTTTCTTCAGGAAAAAAAGGAGTGACTTCTTCCCCTCATTCACATATTCCTCTTAAGGATTTCCACTTAGAGATAATTTGGATTATTCTGTTTATGCTTTCAAACACAATTACCCTGTATTAGTACTGAGCAATATCCCCTCTCCAGTTTCCATTTATTTCAGTGGGACCAAACTGCAAAATGACTGACTAGTTTTCAGGAGTGTACTATCACTTTCACTCTGTTTAAAACACCAGAAGGACAGTTCACAGAAACTGCACATTTATGTTTCTCCACAGCTCGTTGGCAACACGTACGGCATTTTCATGTGCCCAGTTAGGCACAGTCAAGGACTTCAGCCTGACACAGGACAGGAAGGGAGAGTTAAGTTCTTGCAGATGAAAATACAACAAACATTGGCAACAGCTTTGTTCCCAACAGTTAGCTAAAAATGCTGGTGGAGCCATGGCATAGCATTTCATTGCATGCAGGACCTTAATTTACCTTCTTGCATCTTCTTTCCAACAATCCAGGCAGGTATTTGTCATTGATATCGAAATGACTATATACATCCCTTGCTGAACCCGGGCCCTGAGCCACCATTGCTGACAGCAGTGTAAGGCACCCCTGGCTCACCCTAAAAAGACAAAGCAGAGGGAAAACCTGCAGGTTATTTCCAGGATCATGGTTATACTAATCACCAAACCAACAGATTAAAACTTAGAGAGAAAATAGAAGGGACGTTAAATAATCAAAGTAATTATTTTAGGCACTAATAACAGCAGCTGGGAAAGAGGGGTGAGGGAAGAAGGGAGAAGGAAATGCCTTTTTATATTCTTCCCCAAAATTAAGCCATAAGGTGAGGCTGGATAATCCCTTTATGAAATAGTTTTAAAGGGTGAAAGTGCCAAAATGACCAACTCTAAGATGACCCGTACATGGCAGTGGGGCTGGACTACGCAAGCCTTAATTATGATTCTATGAACTCCTAAATTCATAGAGGTCTGCCATTTATTTCAACAGGAATATGTAAGAGGACAGCAGACCTCCATCATCTGAACAGCCACTACCATGAACAGATTTGTAACCTGTCCATCGTGCATCTGTCATGGACAATCTGTAAAAAGCCGTGTGGTTCAAGCAGAGATTCTATCTAGACATGCAATAAAGAAAATCCCTCTGCACAGCAAAGAGGTTGCACAGAAAATGCAGAGCATCTCCCACCAGAAATCTGCAGCCCCCTCTGTGCAGGTTCTAGAAGGATTCCTTCAGAACCTGCAATCTTTAAACATTTTATCAGAAGCGCACATCTTGCACAGCCTCAAAATTTGTTTCCCGTATACAGATTTGAGATTCTTTGTCAGGTTAAAAAGCCTGCTGCAATAAGATCAACTGCACAGCTCAGGAAGCACAGCTGTGCCTATGAACTAGGCAAGCAGAGAAAAGGTTTTCCAGTTCTGCTCAAAGACTGAAAGATGAGACATTTGCCTCAGACAAGTCAATTTCAGTCTGGTTTTTTTCTCTACTTCCCTCTTCCTCCCAGGTTTGTACCGAAATGTCTCTGGAATTTGCAACTTTTTTCCCCATCCACAGGAGCACGAGAAATTGTTTGGTCTGGACTAAATAACAACAGTTATTGAACAACCTAAAATGACCTCAGTGTTAAGAGACTGAAAAAATTACAGAAGCAAAGCCAGTCTGAAAGAGAAAAATCCATTATAAACATGGCAACCTGACTCCAAAAAATACAGGGAAACAAAGAACTCAAGAGCAGCTCTTTTTGCTATCACAGGAAGACTGCCCAGCCCTGTTCCACGCAGTACATTCCACCCCACAAATCAAGCAGCAATAAAGAAAGAGGACTCAAGCTACCACCTGTGTTAGCTGTCACTAGGGCAGGCCCAACCGATGAAAACTACACCTTCAGGAAATTATCCTACAGCACTGGATTTTATGATGCATCAGAGCTTTCACTTTGCAAAGACTTCCACAGGCAATTATTTTATGACAAGTGGAAAAGGATTATTAAATAAAGGTGGATTATTAGCAATAACTCAAAATGAATTTTGCAACGTCCAGTACAGTCCCTCCAGATCAACTGACAGAGATTCTCCAGCAGAGCACCAAGAAGACTTACTTGTGATTTTCAGAATACAAAGCAGCATAGACCAGTCTCATATAGGAATGAATCAACTTTCTGACGATGTTCATTCCCACAAATGTGAGCGGTCGCTGGCTGTCCTCAGTAAAATGGCTTCTAGGGCTTGAAAGACTAACAGCATCTGCAGGATAAAAAAGTATGTTAGCATCTGACAATTATCAGGTAAGACTTGAAATTATTAGCTGAGCAAATAGTAATAACCACCATCAATAAAGGGTAACCCCACCCCAAGAGGAAAGCTTCCACACATGAAAGTGACATTAACTTCTAGATTCTCTCCCAAATTAATGCTTCCTCTCTGAAAAGATCACTTGGGAGAGCATGCAGTTTCAAGGAATCAGTGCTTCAAGAGACGGCTGCTCCTAAGTGGACGACGAAAACCAAAATGCGCTGGAGAAAAACACTGGGGCTGTTCCGGTCTTGCAATTATTTCCCTGCAGAGGAATCCGGAAACCACACAGCACTGGGCTGCGCCCATTACAAACACCAGCCCCTGTGAGCAATGGGATATTGAGGGAAGGCTGTCACTGAACACGACACAGATAAAAATGATACTGGAAGACAAAGAATAGCAAGCGATGGTTAAAAAGCCACACAATACAGTACTATGTTGTAAGCAGTCAGCAATGCTGCACCAGCATTCACAGTGAAAAATTACTGAACTCTTTGTTCATTCGTCATATTCTGATGAGGATAAATTGTGTCCAGCTAAAATAAGAAAAATGAGGTCAACTTTACCAGCGGCTTCCTAGAAATACTGATATATCAGGGAGATACCTAAGAACATTTA